>NC_141890.1:48068512-48709473 GCF_030686135.1 Camelina sativa | reverse complement strand
TGTCGTGTGTTGCTTAGGGACAAACCATAAACTTCCAAGCAGTCGTTGTAAACCTGATGTAGGGAAAAATAATAATATTGCTCATATAGTTTCTAAATTCGTCGCTTTATTTCTGAAGTCTGAATGGTTTTTGGCAAACGTTTTTTTTTTTTTCGTATACCAACAAATTTAAGACTACACAAACGGTTCTGACGACAGAACAAAGCTTATACAAATGATAATTTTATAAAATAAATCCTAAAAAATTACAGATTAATTTAAACAGTCGGCTTTAGTATTAAAATGGATTACAGAGACGGAGACGAATTAAAATTAAAATAAAAAGAGTATTAAAAGTTTTGAGGTGATTTGCCCCCAAAAAAAAAAAAGAGTTTTGAGGCGATTAGCTAGACTCCTGCATTAGAAGCTTGTGTTTAAAATGTGAAGAGCCGAACTTCTTTACACGTATCAAAGTATAAACTACATATAAAAATTATAAATTATACTGTTCTAACTTCTAAGCATAGATCTACAACTACAATCACTGAATATATATATATATATATATAATCTATTAACTTCATAAAACATCATCCAAATTAAATATGACGATTAAAGAAATATCCAAAATATAAATATAATGTCAAAACCAAAACAAATATCCAAAATTTAAATATAATCTCAAACCAGAACAAATATCCCAAATTGAAATAGTCTTAAACCAAAACAATATCCGAAATTTAAATATAGTCTTAAAGAACGACATAACAAAGTTATCAGATATTAATCAGATACTTTTATTGAAAGCGAAATAGAGAGGGCCTCTTTTAGAACAAGTCATCAATATCGATCATAAAGTCCATGCAGTCTCCTTCGGTCGTCGAATCCTATATCAGAAAACATAAACACAAACCAGTCAGTTAATTTGATAAGAGAAGTTCGAATGTAGTTCACACGTGACATTCCTAAACTAGAAATATAAATATTGGTATAAAAATGAGAATAAGGTATTGGTATATAATTAGCTTTCCCCCCCCCCCCCCCCCCCTTCAAAGTGTACGTGATGTAGAATTCAATAAAATTCGAAAAGAACTATAACCAAAATTTAATTTGAAACAAAATGGGGTTCAAAAGGTTTAAAGCATTTTACCAGCTGATCGATTGGTGACAATGGAACTTCCGCCGAAACAACTCCTTGTTCCTATGCAATTTAATGTTTAAATATCAATTATTTGTCATGTCATTTCACATGAAAATAATTCAAAATAAAAGATATTTATAGTTACCAGATTGAGAGTGCTCATGTCGGGAGTAGGACTAGGAATACGCATCTCCGAACTAGCAGCGATAGAGTTCAATGTTTGTTCATCCCTACCTTGTTCCTATGCAATTAATGTTCAAATATCAAATTATTTGTCACGTTAATAATTTGCATGAAAGTGATTCAAGGAAAAATTATATTCATAGTTACCTGATTGATAGCGTTCATATCTGGAGTAGGAAGATACATCTCCGAATTAACAGCAAGATAGTTCAATGCTTGTTCATTCCTGCTTTGTTCCTCCTATGGATCCAATAATTGTTTAAATATCAATGGTTTGTCATGTCATTGTAAGGTAAAAATAATTATATATATAGTTACCTGGGTTATTGCGTTCATGCCGGGATTAGGAATGTGCATTTTCGAATTAGCATCGACAGAGTTGAATGTTTTCTCAGTAGGGTTGTCATTCACCTAAATCATAGATTATGTATATATGATTCATAAATTTTCTCTCCATATAGATATATACAATGTACACAGTTATATATGCTACTAAAAAAAGGGTTAAAAATAAACATGACTTACGTTACCAAAGTTCCAATTGCTCCTTTCAAAAAGAACATTGTTGGCGGATTCAGGATATCCAGCATTCACTTGACCTTGATGCTGCTTAATTAAATCATCACATATATCACTACATATATCACTACATATATCACTATATATAAATTAATTTTAAAAGTTATATATACATGACTTACAATATCAAAGCTCCCATTACCAAATGCATTTTGAAAAACACCATTGGCCAATTCATAATTTCCAACATTCACTTGACTTTGATACTGCAAGCGCAAATCATCACATGCATATAAATCATATATATATATATATATAGTATATGATACTAAGAGTAAAATATATAAATATGACTTACGTTATTAAAGCTCCAATTGTTAATTACATTTCCTTCAAGAAGAATATCGTTGGACAGTCCAAAATTTTCAGCACTCACTTGACCCTGATGCTGTTCAAATCATCATATATAGATCACACTATATATATAATATATATGCTACTTAAAGAAAGTAATAGTATAAACATGGCTTACGTTATCATAGCTCCAGTTATTAATCATATTCTCTCCAAGAGCAATACCATTGGGCAAATTAGGATTTCCAGCACTCACTTGACCTTGATGCTGCTTAAATAATCACACATATAAATCACATATTTATGCCATTAGAAAGAAAAAAAGTTTTATAATTAATTATGACTTACGTAATTATTAAAGCTCCAATTATTAATGGCATTCCCTTCCAGAAGAACATTGTTGAACAGTTCAGGATTTCCAGCACCCACTTGATCTTGATGCTGGTCAAATAATCACATATATAAATACCACTAATAATAAGTAATATAGACATGGCTTATGTTACTAAATCTCCAATTATTAAGTGCATTGCTTTCAACTTGACCTTGATGCTGCATACATCATCTCATATAAACCGCTTATATATGCTACTAAAAGAAAGTAATATAATCATGGCTTACATTATCAAAGCTACAATTATTAATCACATACTTTTCAAGAAAAATATCGTTCAATTTAGAATTTTCAGCACTCACTTGATCACCATAATGCTAGTCAAATAATCACATATCTATGCCAGTAGATAAAAGGAATGTAAACATGACTTACGTTATTAAAGCTCCAGTTTGTAAACTTCTGAAGAAGAGCAGTGTTGGACAGTTCATGATTTCCAGCACTCACTTGACCTTGATACAGCTGGTCAAATAATCACATATGAATCACACATATATATACCACTAAAATACTATTAAAAAAAGAAAGAGTAATATAAAAATTGACTTACATTATCGAAATTACTCCAATTATTAATTATATTCTCAAGAAGAGCATCGTTGGATGCTTCAGAATCTTCAGCACCCACTTGCTCTTGATGCTGCTCAAATCATCACATATGAATCACACACACACACACACTAATATGTATACGTATATATATACTATTTAAAAAAATATAAAATCATGCACTTACGTGATCAAATTTCGAATTGCTAGTTGCACTTCCTTCAGGAACATCGTTGGACAATCCAGAGTTTCCAGCACTCACTTGACCTTTATGCTACTCAAACCATCACATATAAATCACAATATTAGCTTCATTTATGTAAAATAATATTAAAGAAGGTTAAATTAGTTAATACGGTTATAAGTTACTCTACCTGATTCTGATCAAATTGGGAGTTAACTGTATTGCCAGTGTCATTATTGCACACGCTCAGACTCTCTAGTATAGGTATCAGACCATCCAGTTGCGCATTCGAAATTCTTTGTAGCCTCGAAGTTGAACTTCCTTGGTTTGTCATGTTATTGTTCATTGTGCCCACAATTTCACCAGGAGTGCCATTAAATCTTGCTCCACCACGTCCAGTCAAATCTATATATTCATTTGTATTGATCCCAGCGTTGTAAACATCATTTCTTGTACCATGTTGCCCTATTCGAGGAGCTTGAGATGTCCCCAAGGTGCTTCTAGAAGCCCAAGCACCCATTTGTGCAAACAAATTGCTCTGCGTCTGACCGCCGTTGGATAAGGACTTTCCAAATGTAGAAGGAAGAATCGGAGTTGATCTTCCATGGTCACTCATATTGTTGTAATTGACATCCAAGTTCATGGCACCAGGAGAGCCATAAGCATTACCATCAACTCGGCCGGCTCCATCAGCTCCAAGTAGATTTCCATTTGCATCTACGTTGATCCCAGTGTAGTTGCTTTGCATACCCAAAGAACCATTTGGTGTAACATATTGTCCAAGCCCAGGAACTAGAGACACTTGATGTGTTGCCGAAAAGCTTCTCATTTCGTTGTTCAAAGGCAACACGCCACTAGAATATCCGCGACATCCTCCCACAGGCAACAAGTTGGATCTGGTTTGTTGCACCATGTAGTTTCTAGAGGCACTCTTTTTCAGAATAAGGCTCGACTGACCAACGCTATGGCCGAGCTGGGATTGAAACAGATTCTCCATGCTCAGTTGTGTGCATTTGTAGGAGCCTTGTGGGGTAAGTATGCTGGATGATCCAGAGCTGGTGAGTTCCCTATTAATTCTTTTTGCGATTTCGGCTCTCTTGGCGTTTAGCTTAACCTTTTTCAAGTGTCTTCTGTACTTCTGTACAACGTAAACAACTCCAACATTAGTCATATCTTTTATGTTGATATAAGATATTACGTCCAACAAATAGCATTGATTATGTTCTTTGAAATATGATTAAATGGCATATATATGGTTATGACTTTAAGCAATGTTATATAGAGGATCGAACCTGCAAGTGGCTGGCAATGTGAGTTCTTGTTACGCCTTTCACGTTCATGAATTCTTGGATCGTCTTGGGCATAGCCTCTACAAAATGATATCAATCACCAAGCATAAGATAGATCATTAGTTTGGGTATTAAATATATATATGTCCCAATAATTTGACATCTGAAAAGTAAAATAAATTATGAAGCATGCTCGATAGAACGACCTGAAACTTCTTAAGTATATAATCTAGTAATCTACCTTAAAATGAATTAAAGATCAAACTTAAATCTACACTTGAATAATGTTGCCATACATTTTTCATGTGAATAACCAACTAAAAATAGATCATGAATTTACTTATCGGGTCGTCAGCCCTAAATTACAAATATATATATATATATATATATATATATATATATATATATATATATATATTATAACATTAATATGTCGTTACTATATTTTAATTTGGCTGAGCGGTTTTAATATCATTCTCTTCAAAGTACTGGCTCTTTATTTGCAAAATCATAGATATTTTTTAAAACACTTTTGCAAGTTAGGGCTGACGCATTTCATTGTATTTTTTTCATTTACTGGATAAGTTAAAATTAAGAACCGACGAATAACTCAGTCTAAAAATTTATTGAGTTATACGTCAGCCCTATATAACCAAAAAAGAAAAAGAAAAAGCAAACTAAAGCCATGAATGTTTAATGGTTTTTAAGTGGGTTTTAGATTATAGTTTCTGATTTTTAGATTTTGGTTTTTAGTTTTTAGATTTTGTAAAAAAAAAAAAAAAAAAAACTAAATAGAGAAAAAAATATTAATCTCCATTTGAAAAAAATGAAAAACACAAATATTTGGTTTTTGGATTCTTAATGATAATTGGTGAAAATTCCAAAAAAACAGATTTCCTGTTTTTAAGAGAATCTATTTTGACAAAACTTTTGATTGTGTAAAATATGAGTTTTGAGAAGCTAAATCCAAAATCCACATAAAAACTATAAACAATCATGGCTTAAAAATTATAACGCAACATTCCCTTTAAATCTTATGGCATCTCAATGTGTAATAAAACATACAACCTAAAAACATTTGAAAACTAATACCTTTTGCAAATAAGATATTTGTATAAATGAACATGAACACGATGAACACCCAACCCTAACTTAATAATTAACCCAAGCAAATAACCAAATCGATATTAACGATAGATTTCAATTCTAATAAACTGATGCTAGATTCTTTATTTGTCGTTGTAGTAGGTAAAGAGAACTTTTGATACTTACTGCGAAGACCAAGGTGGTCAATGGCTTCCAGAAATTTTTGTTGAAGCTCATTTTTCCATCTGAGCTTAGCCTTCTTTGGAGCCCGTCCATGGGAATTGCCACCATTTGAACTGATGGTTGATGCTATCATCTCGTTTTCATTCGAACCATCAGCTGAATTGGTTTCTCCTATATATATGTAGATTTGGATTATTGTATCAAGACACAACATAAAATTCTCATTTGTGGAAACAAGGCTAAACAATAAGATTGTTAATTCATCGGTCACATAGTTAGATTTACCGTTCATTTTTTCGCTAAGAGTTTGGATTGTTAACACACAGCGTTGAGGTCCCGTGAAACAAAAAGATCCACTGGATCGGACGATAGAGCTTTGTCCCCAAGTCCTTATCAGAGGATTTCACTGCATTAGAATCATATAAAACATCGTTAGCATCATCAAATTAAGGATCTAAAGAAGAAACACTGCATTAAGAAATCTTTTGTTCTAGTGCTATCTTTCTTCTTCTAAACTGACCTAAAATTTTTCTTGCTTGAGTAGTAGATTTTCTTGTCTCACTATGTTCTTATATATGATATTATACTCTTAAGTGCTATAGCTTAGCTGTCTTTTACCTGTATTATTCTATTCAACATTTTATTATTTCAAAAAGAGAAAATAAAAATGAGAAACTTTTTATTCCCTTTTGAATATTACCGGTTTTATTACAGGCAGGTCCACTTTATAAAGAAAAAAAAAATAATCCCATTTGTGCTATGAAAATATCCCTATAATGTTAATATGCACAGCTAATTTTTAACAACTAAGATTTACAAAATATTATAAAATAATTACAAGCAAAATTAGTGGTTTCTACATGATAACAAGATTAATTGAAAATCTGTGCGACCAATAGTAATCCTGTTTTCTTTATCATAGCTTATCACTTATCCTTTTATTACAAGGAAAAATTTGTTTGACAGCAAATCCGAAATATTATATAATAATAATTACATATATAGCATTTTTCAATTACTTTTTTTTGAAAGCCAAAAGTAGAATAAAAAAAAAATATCAAAAAGAGGAAAAATGCACTTCCAAATAACAGACACATCCCAAATTTTTCATCAATTATCTTTTTTTTTTTTTTTTTAGGTGAACAAACCAGGCATATGATAATCTGTGATTTCACATGTCTACAACGTCTATGTTGTTACATTGACCTCTAAGCGTAGTTGAGACATGCTAATGGGTGATTATAACACATATATGTTGTTGCATTATTGACGTCTAAAGCGTAGTTCAAACCAGGCATATATATATGATGATGATAATCGGTGATTACAACGTATACGTTGTTGCATTGAAGCGTAGTTTTGGAACCTCTAATATCATGACCGACTTTGAACTAATTGGTCCATAGTTATATAGTTTATATACACAATACATATATTAAACATTTGAACTAATTGTAAGTCTATCCATAAGTATATGGGGGAAGAAAGAAGAAACAGATAAAAATATAATAAAACATGTTCTTTTTTTTACAATGAGAAAATTGAAAAGGATTTTTGTGAGTCAAAGAGCGGGAATATGAAACTGGTGATCCTAAAAGGTCGATTCCTCTCTCGACGGTAAAACTCACCGGCCGACGAGCCTAGAGAGCAAAAACAAAAAAAAAACAAAACCAAGAAGAAAACAGGAAAATATAGAGAGGAAGACCCTAAAAAGCGAAGCAAATTCACCACAGAAGAACCAAAAGCATTGCTTGCTTCTTCTGCGAAAACACACCCCAAAACAACTTCTGGACACCGGCGAAACTCGCCGGAAAAATAAAAGATAAAAAAGAGACTTTTTTTTTTTTTGAATCCATTCACTTGGATTTCTTGAGATGAACGGTGGTTCTGAAAACAGCGTCATCGCAGACAAAACTCCACCAAAGGTAAGAGAGAGGGATCCCTGCGGCGCGCCAAAGAGCGTGAGCATCGATGTAGCCTTTGTACGGTGGGAAATCTAGCATTCTTAGGCACATTGTGAGTATGCTCAACAGTAAGAAAGATCTTAGCTTCCACTTTGATCGATGTGACGTTAAAGCAGCCCATATTCCCCACACTACTATCTCTATTCCTCCAATCCCGAATATAACTTTCCTGTGAAGCCCTGTTAACATTATAGAGTGAGATGCATTTGAAGAAACCAACGTTTAGTTTCATAATCCCTAAGAAAAGATCATACCTTCGTCGAGGTTGTAGAAATTGAGGTAGAGAATATGAGTTGCTGCAACCGCGAGAATAGGTGCAGTAACCATGATTTTGACAGATTGATCGTGAATACTGAAAGACCGGAGTGTAGCTAGAATGAGAGTAAATGCAGCTAATACAGTAGCTGAAGAGTAATCTAGCCTCTCTGTCAGTTCAACATCTCTATATATAGAAAGCAACAAAGATATAATAAATAAAGAGAGGATTCCTAGATTGACAATCTTGTGTATAGAAATAGGATCTGTTATAGTTACCTGCTATGACAAATACCACTCCAGAAGAGTGAATTCATTACGATGATGGCATAGATATGCATCAATCCGTTGTACTCGTAGTACGTTTTTCGGTTTGGCTGGAGAGGCAATTTATAATAAACGAGGATGAAATATGAGACCCATCCTTGGAACTGCATCGCAAGGTCGAGAGCAGAGAATGCAACAGAGACAGGTTCCTGCAAGATAGATATATCAGCTGCTGAAGGGTTGCTGAAATATACAGAATTGCAAAAGAAGACGAGTTACCTGAATTCCATAGACATGTTTGAGTGGCCATTTGCCGAAATACTTGGTAGGTCTCTCCCCATTTCTTCTTCTTTCTTCTTCTCTAGTCATCATGCATTCGTACTGACAATCACTTTGGCAATCCCATTGTTTCCATCTCAGGTAAAGTGGCTCTTGCATGTACCATGGACCGTCAATGACTTTTCCATCAGCTGAGAATTTACAGTTCTGGAAGCAAGTATCCCCCACACATCCTGTTTTCTGGCATTGCTCAACACATGACCTGTAAACCAATCAGCATATGAACACTGGTTTGTTCTTCAAACTGAGTAAAAAGCCACAAGGATAAAGCAGCATCTTTGATCCTAACAGAGAGAGTACACTAACAACCAAACTTTAACCAAGGTTATCAGCAAACAGAGTTAACTTAGACGATACCATCCTCCTAACTTAAAAGATGGCCTAGAAAGCAAACAACAGAGAGACAGGGAGAAAGACAAGCTTCCACTAAGTTAGAAAAAAAAAAAAAAAAAAACCACTTGCAGCGCACAAGTCACTTTCTAGTATCTTGGCTTTATAATCTTTCCAACAAAAGCAAATGACCCTACAGTTAAAATGAAAGGGTTGTGGAAACACACACAAAGATCTCATCTCTAACGTGTCCCAACTCTCACCCACAAGACTTTCAAAAGAAGAAAAAGATTTGGAAAAGTCAACCAACAGAGTTGATAGTTTTAGTTTGTAAGCTCATAGTTGAGCCCTTCCCCAATCCCCACCACCTCCTCCTAATCACTCCATTGTTTGTGGCTCTAATTTCCAACCAAAACCTGTGAAACTCATCCATAACCTTAACAATGAATAAAAAAACATGTACTTGCATCCTAAAAGGAACAAAATTTAGTAATAAAAACCCAGAGTTTTTGACAAGAATGAGCTGCCAAGTTATGCAATCAATGAATATCTTAACGGTCGACTCTGACAGTAATTAAAAAACCTAGACTGTATCAATGCAGCAATCAATGAATGTAAATAGCTTCGTCCGGTTAGCGATAACAGAAAGCTAATTAAGATATAAAAAGATTGCATCTTTAGTCTTTACATCTCCAACGATATGAAAGCAGAGAGAAGAGGGTTCTGAATTGGAAACAAAATCGATCTAAGAGAAAAAAAAAAAAAAGAAGAAGAAGACTTTATTACTTGTAAAGAGGATCAGAATCTCCGTCACTAGCTTCAAGTGCTGAAACAAGACACAACGAGACCACAACAATAAGCAGAACCACCCATCGCTGATTTCGCGCCATCCGATTACCCCAAAAAGAAGAGAGAGAGAGAGAGAGTAGAGACAGAGTAACAGAAGAGGAAACGAAAGAGAAGAGGAAAAGCTTAAAACTTTGTTTGTTATCTAGAGGAGAGGAGTGAGTGAGTAAGTCGGTGGGATGATCGGAGTAAATTGAATAGGTTTCGGTGTGGCAGTTTCTTCTTGTCCATCAAATCGCGGAGACAGGTGGATGCTTCATAGAGAGAACAAGAGAGAAGAGAGAGAGAGAGAGAGAGAGAGATCTCGCTGCGGCAAAAGAGAGAGAGAGAGAGAACCCGTGAAAGAGGAAGAAGAGAAGCGCGTGGCGAAAGAGAGAAAGACGCGCGTGTGAAGAGCAGTGCCTCACAGACGTCGATTCACCTCTACTTCTTCTTCCCGTCACTTGTGTGTGTGTTTCTTTTCTTGTCTTCTTTTTACTTATTTATTATCATCATCTCTCCTACTCCTCCTTTTTATTTGTCTTAAAGACTTTTTTTTTCAGATATTTTATTTTATTCATATATATATATATATCAATATATGGTCACAGTGTCACACCAACATTTTAGCTGTGAGCTATCTACTGTAATATTAAGGGTAAATTTATCCAGATAATTAAAATTATCAAATCACTACTGTACAAGTACAACTAAGGTTTGATGAAAATTAGATGATATTGTTGTCACACCATCATCATCATTCACACACTAAGCATATATGCTTTGCTCATATGTGACATATTGGAGAAAAACTAGTCGACCAAGTCAAGTTTCTCGGCATTATTTATATGCCATTATCCACCAACATCACTTTGCATTCAGTTTACTGAATATTCTTTTACCCAACGTGAATCTATATGATGATGGTAAGTGGTAACATTGAATCTAAATTTTTATCTAACCCATTCATCATCATCACTAGCTAGTAAATTAATCTTCAAGAAAGTCTTATATAGGAATTTAGTCTTGGACTTCAATAACTTCTAATACTAGTATATTGAAAAAGTGTTTTTTTATATTTTTTCTATTTCAAAATATAGGATGTTAAAATGAAGAAATGTTTATTTTTAAAAAATTCAACTTATCAAAAATAATATTGCATATATAAAATATTAAATTAATTTTTAAAGTTTCATCAAAACTTGAAAATATTATATATTATAAAACAAAAAAAAATCTAAAACATCGTATATTATAAAACGGAAAAAATATATTTTAAACATTTTTAGGAATTAGTCTTTGGCTTGGGTTTAGACTTTAGATTCTAAATAAGAAGAAAACGAATCAAATAACTCTAGTTTAACGTGAAACCAAATAAAAATACGTGCGTTGGGCGAATACATGACAACACGATATGATTTCACCAGCCTCACGTTTCAAGTCTTGCGCGTGTGAATGTGAGAACTGGTCCCCAAAATTTTGGGAGGAAATTTTCTATCGATGAACTTAGCCCTAGGCATAATATCCGGTACCGAAGAACCGAACCGATAAAAGCGGTATCGGATAGGGTTCGGGTTAAGCAGAATTACCGAATAGGCTTAGAGGCTTTGGTAAAATGGACTTCGGTCCGGGTTCGGGTTGTAACTTAAATATATTGGCCCCCGTTTTAGATCCGTTTAACCTAAAGGCCTTGATCCACTAAGGCTAGCCCTGAGCATAATATCCGGTACCGAAGAACCGTACCGGAACCAAACCGATAAAAGCGGTATCGGGAAGGGTTCGGGTTAAGCAGAATTACCGAATAAGTTATGGTTTAATCGGTTATTTTGGTTATTTACATGGATATTTATAATTTTAATCGGTTATCTCGGGTTTTAGTTGGTTATTTGAATACTTTGGTTACTGAAAATAACTGAACCGATTATAACCCAGAAAATTTCGAGTTATTTCGGATTTTATATTAGAGTAGAAAACCGCTCTGAACCCGGCCAGTTACTAACCGTACTGAACCGAATTTTTTGTAAATTACCGAATGGAATCTATAAATCTTATACCGATTTACCCGAAACCCGATTGGGTACCCGATTGCCTAGGACTAGATGAACTGCCAATCCTTTGTTTTTCTTGTAATAGTTATTATTACTAATGTACTTCCTCCGTTTCATAATATAGGATGTTTTAGAAAGATTTTTTGTTTCATAATATAGAATGTTTTCAAGTTTCTATACAATTTTTTGGTTAAGTTAATATTATTTAATATGCAGTATTGTTTCTGATTGGTTGAACTTTTAAAAAGTAAACATTTCTTAATTTGTGTGCTTTTGTTAAAACATCCTACATTTTGAAACGGATGGAGTACTAGTTAAACTGTCCTTAAAAACTACACCAGTCAAGTAGTATCTTTTTAAGCATCCACTGATACGAAACAGTACACACAAATACAAAAACCATTATTATCATTGTAGTTTATTGATTACAACAATCCTACAAGTCTACAACTATTTAGTACTAGAAGAGAAGGAAATCTTTTCTTGAAACGTAGTAAAAGAAGATCAACGCAATGATATTATGTTGCACGTGGTAATTAGTGTTTGGCCAGAGAGTTTTGTTGATTTCTGAGTACGAGGAAGATTTTATTCCATTTTCCCAAACTCATATCTTCAGTTCTCTTAACTACATTTACACATAATTTATTCTTTAATTTATTCAACCAATTTTATGTGCGTAAAACACGGCAACCAAGTTGGAAGGAACCCTGAAGGCAAATTTGCAAGAAGAAGAAGAAGAAACAAAAAAAAAATACAAAAATAATATAATCATCTGATGATGCTTTTCTACAGTATGAAAAAGGGACAAAATAATCTCAAATATAACTTTTTGTTTACACTAATTGTTTTCTGGAATAAGTCATATCGAACTTTTCATGACAAGTCATGTACAGTACAGTATTCAATCAAATTTTCAAACAAAAGTAGTATCATCAAATACAAGGTCGGTCAGATAAATCACGAAGATAATGTGTCACATTTCCACAAAGAAACAAGTGTTAAGATATGTGTCAATCGCATTCACTTCTTCAAGCTGTAATTTGTTTTTTTCCATGCTCAGGCCCATCATTTCTCCTTTTCTTTTCTATTCCTAGGGGTGTCACGCAACCATTACAATTTTAATGTATTCAATTCTTCCACAATCATCTAAGACTATGAAAAAACAATAAAAACATACTAATACACAAGTTTGTAACAAAAACAACTTTTTTACTTCAAAACTCAAAACAAATGATAGCGTATCATCAAGATCAAGATCAAGAATCAGAGACTGAAATAACAGCTTGTAGATCGGCGAGACACTCCTCCGGAAGAGATAGGAACGTGTTCATAAACCAATCGTCGACGGTCTCAACTTTAGCCACACCGACGAGTCTACACTTCCCTTCTTTATCCATTCTCTCCCCTCTCCCACTCTTCCTCTCTCCTCTCGACTCCTCCGTCGTCAATACCGTTTTCACCACCAACGCCGGTGCTCTGTATATTCCTCCTCCCGCCGTGAAAGAGAACTTCGCCGTGAACTCCAGTTCCACCTTTCATATCAAACCCATGTCAAAAAGAACAAAAAAAAAAACAGAGGATTTATAAAAACAGAGGATTTTATGAAATTTGTTACCTTTCCGGATTCAGGTTCGATACTTCCTTGGAAAACCTCCGGTGATATATCGATTTTTAGAAACGGAGGCAATGGAAAGCCGAGAAATTTCGTGGTTTGGCTAGTGAGAGGAGGGATATAGAGAGTAGCCACATTGAAACAAACAGACAACAATCCAGAGTTAGATGCTCTGTTTTCGTCGATCTTTTGAGCGGTTCCGGTACCGGAGCCGCCATGAGGAGAGTATTCGAAATCAGGATATCTGGAGATGCCAAGCTTACCTGTTCCAACGGTTTTGAAGCTGACACTGTAGAGATTATTGGGGAGCTGTGTTGTGTTGGGTTTTGGGTTTAGTGAATTTGAAATCACAAGTTTGATTTGGTTTTGAGATTTGTGGTTAATGTATATTCTTGGGGATTTGTAGATTGTTGTTGTTAATGCGTTTATTTTCGTTGAAGCCATGTCTCTCACTCACTATTATTAATCACTTGTTTATTGTTTATGATGTTCTTTTTTTTGGTTTGGTTTGCTTGAATCATCAATTTGATCGAAGAAAGCATAAATCTTATCGTCACTTTTGATCGTGTGGTAGTAGGACGACATATATGTGGCTAGTTGTAACACCAATGCGTTCATCATAATACAACAAAAACAAACGGGCTAAAAGAAGGATTGTACTTTGTATACATGGGCTCAAATACTCTCAATATAGAGATTATGTGGGTCAACTACATCTAATTTGTTTTTGTGCTGATGATCTGACATGATGTGGGTCTTGGACTTGTGGTCAGTCCGTTAGTGGAGTTGTAACTTGGAAGTTGTAAGTTTGTAACTAAACTAGCTACTATTAGTTAATGTCAGAAAAAAAAAAAAAGTGATTAGTTGGAAATTAGCTGTATGGATGGATCACTTAGAAAAATCAATTTGGGTATATAGTAGTACCCTTGTTTTAAAAATCCCCGCTTAGCACCGATTACGCCCCATAAAATCACTAGGCTCATCCTCTCCGCCTCGATTAATGACTAATCTCTGCCTAGCATCGATTATCCGATTATACCGTCTATTCTGATTAATTCCCGCATAATTTTATATATACCGATTATTTTTTGAGCCAAATATAAATCAAATATAAATATTTTTGTTATTTAGACATTTAAATTAAGAGTTTACGATGTTTTACAATAACTAATGTACAAACTTTTAACTAAAATCATAATTTTTTTTCGTAATATTACGTTTTTATGTTTTTACCGTAATTTTAAAGACAATACTATAACTTTATATTTTATTTGATATTTTTCTTATCACACAAACATAATTATACATATATTTAGTACTATGTATTTTTAATTTACTATTAATTTAATAAAATACCCCAAAAACTAGTCCCCGATTAATTCCGTTTAATCTCCTATTTTCTCGCTAGGCGCTAGGCCCACCCCAACCGCTCGACTATCGCCTAGCGATTTCTAAAACAGTATAGTACTAGCAAACATAGAAAGCTCGAATAGCAAAGATAGAAATTTGCAAAAACAGTGATAGAAAATCAAGTATTAGCTGGCATAGCTGTGAATTAAGATATCAGAATTTTGAATAGTTTAATTTCCTTAAATATTGTTATAAACTTTGCGTTTGGGCCACAATCATCTTGACACACCAACAGACGACTTGGCCAGAAGGCCCATCTGTTTTTTTGCCAATAAGGCCCATCTGATTTTTTTTGCCAACAAGGCCCATCTGTTTTGGTCATGCAAGACATGTTTTTAAGTGAGTCTCCACTATCCAGCATCCACTTAACCTATAAGCACCAAAGTTATGTTTTAAAAAGAAAACACTAAGATATAAGTTACAATGACGCAAAAGACAAGAAACATGTGTAAAACTATATTAATCATAGTATTAATTATCCTATATGATATCTAACTCTTGTTTTTCATGTTAACCAAGAAATTGACTCTCTCTCTCTCTCTCTTATTAAGAGTAGGTAGCTCACTTGGTTGTTGATTGACTTCGGAGACCTGAATAAGGAAAACTTCGGACGCTAGTATTCGAGTTTTTCTTTGGGAGGAAACAAATTTAGTCTCCAGCCCACATAGACGCATGGACTTTTCCCCGAAATTGGCAGATAACCAAAATAAATTATTGACTTGTATGATTGTATAAATTGTATTGTTATCATTCAAAATTTTCCCCTGCTAAACAAAACACCAATTTGTATAGTAATGAAAGCCAATATGATGGAATCATTGCGATGGTTGGACATTATTAACTTAATTTTCTAATAAGTCATATATTCGATAATTGATAGTTTTATAAACCTTTCGTGCGCAAATATGTGCATATGAAACACTTAATGGATGCTTATAATAACAGGTAAGACTTTCGGCCGTTGTGGAAATTATATAAACCTATAGAATTGGGACGCTTTTATAGAATGTGGACCGATCTGACTTTGTCAAATTCATTCTAACCGTTGATCCTCATTTCGTGTTTACTCATCTTCCGCACGCCATTAACGATAAAGATTCCCAATATTTTTCGTCGTCAAATTTCTCTAGTCTCAGCCATATATATTACCTTAACTAACATCATATTCCCTAATCAAAGTGAACATCAACACGATGTACATCAAATTTAAAAAGGAAAAGCATTCAAAGATAAAATTTTAGTTTTAATTTTAAAATATAGTGATGTGCTTTCACACGTACAGTTTTGGAATGCTAGATTTAAAATGATCATATCCTTTAAAATGCATTTCATCGGGTTATTTGGTTACATGTGTCAGTACCCACCATCTGCTATGTATAAAGTATAAACTTGGGTAGATGTTTCTTTTTCACTTTTGTTTTTGTAAGGTTTTTAAACGTACTTCTTACGTTATTGCTGAAATAGGATCAGTATTAGGAATAAAAGACTTTGCTACGCATTTATCTCTGTATGGAAAATTCAGTTAGATGCTATGGGAGAGGAGGGATGCATCTGTCTTCAAACTTATCAAAACGTATTGTAGTTTACTTGGTTTGCTCAGTACCTATCTTCAATGATTCATAATAAAATTTAGATCTAATGTACTAAAATAAAAAAGCTAGTTGAACAATTTAATCCGTTATATCAAATCATCGACTTTCATCAAATGTTATGACTTATGACTGGTTCATCAGGTTATGGTATGGTATATTCACGACAGGACAACCGATATGATGACAACTGGTACGAATTTTTTTTTATCCAAAACATACGACTAATTGAATCGATCGACAACACGTTGACAAAAAAACAAAATAAAATAAAAATGTTAATACTGATGAACCATTTTTATAACGAATTAGAGTATTTTGTAATTGAGAATTATAAGAAATCGTACATAATATCTAAGGTTAACTAGTTAAGTAATAAAAGGTAGTTGGAGCGTTGGCTTTTGTGGAACTATAGTAACTTACGTGTCTTTAAATGGCGGCTGGCTAGTTACTCTCGAAGGCTACGTTTCTTTTAACCACAATCTCCATTTTCCTTCGTTAAAAGTAGTACTTTTTAATACGATATACTATTTTTTTTCTAATATAATCTTTTTAAAAAACATTATATACTCTGAAAGTATTAAGTATCTTATTTCATATTTGTGGTACTTTAATTAAAATTATAGATTTGGTGTAGAGGTATTAATTAAATTGATTGGTCAACTATAAAATATCTAAAATATCTAAAATAAACAAATAAATATTTTCAATATCTTAACTAGTACTAAAAGAGGAGTTCAGAGATATTCTTAAAATTACTCGAATCTTAAAAATTCATTACATGTCACCTTGTCATCTCTGCGACTTTACCATTCATTTTGTTACACTTGTTAAGATTTTATATATAGTTTTTAATATTCTATATTTTTTCTTTCTTTATTTTTTGCTAAATTTTTTTGGCATAGAAAATGTTATTCCCTATTATCTAAATTTCCAATCTACTTTTTCAATTTTCGTAGATTAACTTTTTTTGAGTATTTTAGAAAATTGCTATTAGGCTACATATCATAAGCTGTTTAGTTTTTAAAAAGCCACCTATATAGGTTTTTAATGAGATACATTTAATTTTATACAATGACATAAAAATCCATTATTAATATATATTTATTAAGAATATATATTCAAATCAGTGATAAGGGTGATATGACTTGGAGGAATAGGTTAAAAGAAAGTGCTAACATCTCCTTTAGTGAGTCACAACCGTTGACCTGCACCACAGGCATAAGAGACCAAGTCTCTAACCCAACCAACACAACACCCCTAAACCAAAAAGACGAAACTACCCTCACTTCTCTTTCCAATATAAAATAACTCAAACGCATGTCAAAAAAATATAACTCAATTTCCTATTCCTTATCGAAAGAGAGAAAAACTCGAAGCGTTTTATACTTTGTCTTTAATATAGAAAATTAAAAGGCATGAGAGGTTCAAGAACAGGTTCTTCAGACATGAGCGCTTGGTGTTCTGCTGTTGTGTTGCTGTCTTTAATACTTTTGCTATCTGTTCGTGAGAACAACGCTTCTAACTCGATCAGAGGGTCTCAGTTCTCAGCGAAACCTTGCGAGGAGATTTACGTCGTCGGAGAAGGTGAGACGCTTCACACCATCGGAGATAAATGCGGCGACCCGTTTATAGTGGAGCGAAACCCTCATATCCATGATCCGGATGATGTCTTTCCGGGTCTTGTCCTCAAAATCGCACCTTTTTACTTCTCCAGAAAATTTTAAGACATAAAAAAGTTTGTTGTTTTTTTTTCTCTTTTAATTTTTGTTTTAAGCATACTTTTTTCGGTATTATGTACATATACTAAAGGATTCCATAATAAATACAGAGTTTTCAAAGAAACAGAGCAAAAACAGAGTATCTGTTTTAGGTGTACAAAGTAAGTAGTATGGATACGTTTCACGCTTTGGGTTGAAATATTGATTGTATAAAATAAAAATTAGTTGCTGAAATTAATGCAATTACGAAACGCCAAGTTTCATTCAAAAAAAAAAAAAGTATAAAACGAAACGCCAAGTTAGAAAAAAGGCCAACTGACTTTGGACTACCGTAATTTCAAAAGAGTATCTTTAGTTAATTGATAAACTTTTTTTTTTTTTTTTTTTTGTCACGAGTTATTTGATAAACTCTGATTTGTGAATTTACGCCTAAGAAAATCTTGAAATAAATAAAAAAGGATATGAATTTTATTTATATACACTGTACGAATATTTAAATGATAATACTCTAATTGGCCAAGAACGGAAGAGTAGCATAGATTTAACAAGAGAGCTCCGTTTACCAAAATTATCTCAACTCTAAATCTAGACTATTATTATTATTTTTTATTTTATTTTTTTTACCTTTTGCAATAAATTAGTTTGCAGAAACTAATAAACTACTACACATCTAGACTAATTATGTCGTCATCTCCGAAAACTGCTTCTAATTTCAAATACAAAATTTCCCATTAAATTAAAAAAAAAACATTATTACTATGCATGTCGACATTATTCACAAAGAATTACACAAATTTCATATCTTCAGGGCACTTTTAACCTATCAAATGAAAATTCAATATCTCCAAAACCCTGTAAACGAGAGGAACTCTTATATATAAGCAACGTGAGTTGTTCACTGTTACAAACTCATAAATCAAAGCCACCGAGGAAGAAACAAAGAAAAAAACAAACCCTAACTTTTTTCAAAAGCCAACGATGGGTAGATTCCAAAAAACCCTAATTTCTGCTTTCCTTCTCTACTTGGTTATCTTACCTCTTCTAGTCTCAGCGGCAGCGGACGAAAACGAATGTGGCGGATCCAAAGGTGGTGACTCAGCTGCGGCAAAAGCATCAGTTCGTAATTACAAGATCGTAGCCTTTTTTTCCATCCTATTTGCCGGAGTAATTGGAGTCTGTTTACCTATTTATGGCCTCAAGTCAGAGAGCGATTTCTTCATGTATGTAAAAGCATTCGCCGCTGGCGTAATCCTAGCCACCGGTTTTGTCCACATTCTTCCTGATGCTACCGAGAGTCTCACTAGTCCCTGCCTTGGAGAAGAGCCACCGTGGGGTGATTTTCCGATGACGGGGCTTGTTGCTATGTCTGCTTCGATCTTGACAATGTTGATTGAGTCCTTTGCTTCAGGTTATTTCAACAGATCTCGGTTGGAGATGGAGGGTAAGACTTTGCCGGTGAGTACAGGAGGAGGTACGGAGGAACATTCTCATGCTGCCTCTGCTCATACTCATGCCTCACAAGGACATTCCCATGGCTCTCTTCTTGTTCCCCAAGATGATCACACTGATATGAGGAAAAAGATTGTAACTCAAGTAAGTAAAAAAGACAAAAACCCAATTCCCAAAATCCAAACCTTTTTTTTATTATTTCTGTTAAATTCTTGAATATTTTGAGATTAATCCGTATTTTTTATTGACTTGTTCTCTACTTTTTATTATGGTGATAGATATTGGAATTGGGTATTGTGGTTCACTCAGTCATAATAGGAGTATCTTTGGGAGTATCTCCAAGTGTAAGCACAATAAAGCCTCTCATAGCTGCAATTACCTTCCATCAATTGTTTGAAGGTTTTGGTCTTGGTGGTTGCGTATCTGAGGTAATCTTAAAATCATCTTTTCTTACTTTCATATGATTATATCAGCTGAGGAGATAAATTTACATATTTCTGTGTGTGCAGGCAAAGTTTGAAGCAAAGAAAATTTGGGTAATGTTGTTATTCTTTTCACTCACGGCACCAGTAGGGATCGGAATTGGTATTGGAGTGTCAGAGATTTATAATGAGAATAGCCCAATGGCCCTAAAAGTTTCTGGTTTCCTTAACGCTGCAGCTGCTGGAATCTTGATTTACATGGCGCTTGTTGATTTGGTAGCTCCACTTTTTATGAACCACAAAGCTCAGAGTAGTTTGAAGATACAAGTATTTTGTAGCTTATCTCTTGTTGTTGGTGCTGGTTTGATGTCGCTTATAGCTGTGTGGGCTTGAATAAGTTTTTAGTTTGTTTTTTTCATAGATTTTTGAGATTTTTTTAGAACAAATAAATAGTATTTGGATTTTGATATAAGAATCAGTCAATTCGTTGCAAGATGCTATCAGCTGATCCTGATTGCGCTCTAAGTTATGAGGATTATTAGAATGTAAAATAAATGAAAATCCTAAGCCTAATGATGCCTCACAAAGTAGAGCGAAACTTTTAACCCTTTTGTGGGACAAAAGCAAATCACTCCACAACCTGCAAAAACTGAAGTAAGAAAGAGATTTGTCAACAAGCTACTCAAAAATTGGATAGTTTTGTAATGAATATGACCCTCACAAGTCACAACTATGGCTCTTCATAAAAGCATAAACCAAGAGATCAACTCATCAAAACGATCCGTTTTCATCTTCTGGATATTCATGGAATAACCCCTTCATACAGGATATGCCATTTTACAAGTTTTTTATTCCAATTCTTCCACTTTCGTAATCACCAATCTACATTTTAATTATCTTGAGACAAAAAAGAAAAGAAAAATGCCTAGATTCTTTTATTTTTCGTTATGAAAATATCATTCTAGCACTCATGAATAATAGACATATGAAAGGAAAGTAAAATGCTTCGTTAGTAGAGACATGCCTTTGAACTTGGGTGGGTAAAAAAAACTTTTTGATTGGCTTCTTCCACTTCCATAAGCAGTCTACATTTTAATTATATCGAGACAATAAAAAAGCCTAGATTCGTTGCATTTTTCATGGAAAAAATCATTCTAGTGCTCGCCGCATATGAAAACATGAATGTGTGCGAAGATGTATAATACATATATGCAAAGTAAAATGCTTCATTAGTAGAGACATACACGCTTTCGAACCTGGGTGGGTATTAAAAAAAAACACATACACACACATCCCTGAATGGCTTCATTATGAAGCAAAATAATGAGAGAACAAGAGAAGCATCATCATCAAAAGGCAACACTTCAAAAAGGTAAAAAATGGAGATGGATATCCATGGGAATAACCCATCAAAGCATCTTCTTCTTTTTTCTCAAATGTCAAAAAGTCACCTTTATTATCAAAACATGTATATATATATATATATATACACTGAGCCATGAGTCCATAAATAACCAACCAACCTTCTCTCAATCGCAAAACACAAGATGGAGAAGGAGAAGTTATTACAATAAGCGGAGAAGTAATAGGGCATCTTTCTATTGGCAGGCGACTCTGTCGATTTGCCTTTTTTATTTTGCATTTGTTCTTTTTGGCTATTGGCTATGTCACTTGCCAAAGGAGAGTTGCCCTGTCACTGCTTCCGCTTAAACACACAAAATCTGAAACAGAGATTGATGAATCTATCATAGTAAGTTTTCACTTTGCTTTTATGCTTTACATATTCACGTGAAAATACTTTGTATTTCTTGTTCTTCCCGGTAAATGTAACGTACGTAAATCACAGAAATTTCCAGAAGATCATATAAAACATACACAGATGGTTGTTCTCTGTAGGGTACAAACTCGTGGCTCTCGCAGTATGTTTATAATTATAGCATTTGTTTTGCACATTCATCAAGGATCTAAACCATTGATTTTTTATGAAGTTAAAACTCCAATTTCGATTATGATTGTTTTGATCTATCTTGTTTCTTTAGCGCAGAAATTGTATGAATAGTTCCAAGGACGTACCAGATGGAAACTGAGACGAACATGAACTGGTGAATGTCTCCGATCAGCAGTTTAATTAGTTTGAAGCGTAAACGTTGAACTTAAACAGAAGGGTCTTTTGGGCCTTTGTTACAATGTTTTTAAATCTAAATAGGCCTTTTTACAATCTTTTATCTAAATGGGCTGAATGTTTTTTTTTTTGTTACGGCTTAGAAGAAATTGTTTACAAAGAGGTTATAAAAATGTTGAAACTTGAAAGAGATCATACACATATGATACAAAGAAATCAAGTAACATTATCAACGACGATAAACAAGTATGCTTAACGATACAAGCAATTTTTTTGTGATGCTTTGTTCGGATTGAAGAGGAATATAAATTTCATAGCAAATTTAGTAAGATAATGGGCCTTTTGGGCTTTACTGAATCAGAAATTGATGGAAAAAAAAAACTTAATTTAAATTTTATACAACTTGTTGTCTATTGAGCGTCTCACTTACATATTAAAAGCTAATGAAAAATTGAAAAATTTCAGATTTCTTATAAAACAAAAATAGAACAGCGAATAATTTCCAAAATATATAGAAACGAAATTTCAAGACGTGTAGAGTTTAGTCAGTATTGAAGTATGACTTATCGCTCAACGAAATTATAATTCTGTTGGGAACAGTATTAGTGGAGCAAGTGAAACGAATCAATGCAAGACACGTGAGAAGCCACTGACATGTATTGTACGATGATGTCGATGCCAATTTCGACACTGTTTCCTTTTTGGCTTTCCACTTTTTCGATACTGTTTTCTCCATTACTATTACTTTCGTAATATATAAAATGTTTAGAGAAGTATTTTTGTTTCATAATATAGCATGTTTCCAACTTTTTATGCAACTTTTAGATTAATATTATATTTTTTATTATACAGTATTAAATTTGATTGGTTAAACTTTTTAAAAATAAACATTTCTTAATCTGCGTGTTTCTACTAAAACATTCTATATTTTGAAACGGAGGGAATAATAGAAAAAAAATATGGATTTTGACCGCAAAAAACAGAAACAGAGGACAAAAGTGTTATTTTCTTAAATCATAACCATCAATACATTAAAATATTGACACGTATCAGACTCTTCAGTTCCTCCAATATACTACTCTTTTTCTTCTCTGTCAACGACTCTGTTCACTTCTAGTAAATACTACTAGTCTCAATACAGTCTGAGTCTCATACCGTGGTCAAGAATTTCAAATTTTAAGTTTATAGGAATATATCCAAACTATTTGCATTCTTACAACTTCAACTTGTGTTGCTTCTGTATACCTGGAAAAATCCCTAAAGATTTTGCTCTAAATGGCCATGATCCAAATTAGTATCAGCATGATGATGATAAAAACTTCCAGTTTCATCGTGATGCTTAAAAGTTTTAAGTTAAAACCATATTTCCTTCTTTTTTATTGTTTTCCGGCTGGCATGTCTTCCCACGCAGTTTTAACATAAGTTGTCATGATCTTGTCGATCTAAAATTTAGAAACATTGGTTTTATATGCTTTAATGCTTACAACATAGTTTTGAAAAAGAAAAAAATATGTATGATAGAAATTAAAACTAGACCAGCAACATATTTTCGCTATGAGCTTTGTCGATAAATGGGTTTGTTATTAATAATTCTCTACATTTTTATCCAATGATCACTAAATTTTTCAAATATACTCTATTTTAAAATTTTAATTAATTCCCACTAACCATATAAGTATACATTTCTCTTGTAATGACGACATTGTTGAAGTTCAAACCCAAAGAATTTTATTTTATTCATATTGCTTACCTAGTCCATACTCCATCGCTCTTTCTCTCTCCCAAAATTTCCTGTTTTAGTGGAGACTTTCCAAAATCTGTATTTCTTTCTTTCCTTGTTCATTTTGCCAAAACAGGTTAAAGAATATGTTTATTCGTAGTCCATAAGGCACAAGCCACATGAATCCTTTCCTAATGCTTAATATCTTTTTTATATTTTTTTAAGTTATATATATCTCGTACGGCCATTATTATAATGCAACATTTTGAACCTGCCACGATTGTCTTTTTCTCAATTATTTATCAAAAAGTTGAAATACTATAATCGGTTCACCAGTTGTCCCAACAAAAAAAAAACTATAATCGGTTCACCAGTACAATTATTTGCTCTTTACTCCCGTTGTTTTGAGCGCCGAATATTAATGTTCATTTTTATGTTTAGTAGCTTGAGGGCGAAATATCGAATAAAAATACACTTTTAAATAATGTAGTGTAACTATTTCCTTCAATTACTTTTATACTAGTAATGTAATACATATAGATAAACAAGAAACATAATGCATTCAATAATATATAATTAAACAATATCCTAAACTAGGACTCATAATCTCCGGGGGTCAATCTCAGTTCTACCGAGATTTTGGTGTCCCCATACTGTGGTTATAAAAAGAATTTCGAAAGAACAGATGATCTTCTCATAACCATGCCATAGTTCCATAGCAAACATTCCTCACAATGACAATGATAAATTGATAACGATGAACCATATAGATAGATTATGAGTCCTATGTTTAGGATATTGTCTTAATTAGATACGAGGAGATATCCCGTGACGTGATCAACATATTTTTCTAAAAATTATTGTTATATTTATTTATAAAAATTATTTTGTCTGAAATAGTATTTATTTTTGTATTGAAATTGTTTGGTAAATTTACATACATCTTTTAGAATAGTAGTTATTTTAGAATATTATATATTTTAATTTGTTTGATGTATATTAAAGTTTTATATTGTTGGTTTGTTGTATTTACATCATTATTTTGTGAAATATTTTAAAATATTAATTATAATATTATAATTGTGAGCAAATAAAATTTATTAATTTATCATCAACATAAACTTAGTTTTACCAACCCGCCAATGTGGAACATTAAACATATTTCTTTCTTCATAGATTGAGTAATATGTGTTTGTTTTAAAAAATTCAAATCACAACATATACAGAAAAAAATTTACATAATTATTAATCATAAGTTTTATATGATAATTCAAAACAATTTGTAAATGAAATAAAAGAAAGATCATAGGAGAATCATAATTGAAAATCTAAACAAAAATTTTAAAATATAGTTATTAAAAATAATTATACTGTATACTTATATATAAAATCTTAGTTTTTAAAATTCTGATTGGTTTATAATTTTTTTAAATTTAATTAGTAATTTTCGTCCATATAATTAATTAGATAGAGAAAATAAATTATTTGAAACTAATAATTATTTAAAAGATTTTATTAGTCTAATATTAAATTACATTTTTACTTTTATTGAAAAAATAAACATTTGTCTTAAGACCAATGGCATGATAATGTAAGTTTTTACATTTTATAAGATTAGTTTCATATTTGTACTTCTCAATTAATATAGTAGGATTATTGAATGCATTATGTTTCTTTGAAGACGATTAACCAAAACAAAACAAAAAAAACAGATTTCTTAATTAACTCTATGTTAGAAAAAAAAACAGTCACTAAGCAGTTTCGTGTAACTTCGTTTTTTTCCTAATTATATCTTCTTGTAAACATTGTGAGGTAATGAATAAAGTTTTTTTTTTTTTTTTTTATCAACAGCATTAAACAATTAGCTCAAAAAGAACTACAGTAGTTTGGAGGGGAATTGTTTACAAATGTAGTATAAGGGGACAGAAATAATGAATAAAAAAGTTTAGAAGTTAAAAATGGTTAAATATCATTTCATTTTTGCTGACAAACATATCAATTAATATACTCCAATTTGGTGTTCAGACATAAATGAAATAAAAATAAGAATTATCCTGTTTCTTGTTTTGGCATCTAATTATCCTTATGTATGTGGCGAGGAGCAGATATGGACAGAAATTAGAAATATTCTATACATAAATTTTTATTATTATCAAGAACAAAAATTAAAAAAATGAGAATGGCATCATTTTATTGTGTGACCCATGACAAAAAGAAAATAAATAAAAACTTGCCCCTTCCTTCTCTCACAGATCATTCTAGGGTTCCTGACAAAAAAACCAAATACCTTTTTCTCTTTCCATTTTTGTAGAATTTCAGCTCTTTCTTCTCCTCCCCAACCAAAGTCTCTTCTTTGTGTAATCCGTCCAAAAATCTCTCGCAATGAACTGTTCCTAATTAATTAAGAAGCTCTTGATTTAAAACTTGAACGCTCTCTTCACAAACGAGCTTATCTCTTCTTCAATTTTCTCTGCCGACATTTAATTACTCTCCCCTTTCTTGTGAGATCCCTCTCTATTTATCTCTCTCTTATGACTCTGGTTATGTTAACCGGTCACTGGCTGATTTAGGGTTTCAATCTTTACAGATCTTGTGGCAGAAGAAGGTCAAAAAAGAAGAAAAAATGGTGAGAGGAAAGATAGAGATGAAGAAAATAGAAAACGCGACGAGTAGACAAGTGACTTTCTCAAAAAGAAGAAATGGTTTGTTGAAGAAAGCTTATGAGCTCTCAGTGCTCTGTGATGCTCAAGTCTCTCTCATCATCTTCTCTCAGAGAGGAAGGCTTTATGAATACTCTAGCTCTGAGTATGTCTTCTCCAATTTCTTCTTGATTCTTTTTATTCTTTTTTTTTTGTGGAGATTAATTAGGCTTTTAGGTCATGTGTTTGTGTCTGGTCTGATTTTTTTTTCTGAATCGTAATTGACTAAAGCAACCCTCTTAGATTTTGGTACTTGAGAGATTCGATCCTTGTCTGAATCCTAAAGATTTCTTTCTTCTCTTCCCCCTTTTAATATAATTTCAATTCTATAATATAGTATTATTTCATAATTAATTGGTTAGAAATCTAGACAAACTCTGATATACCTGAACTTTCCATCCAAACTAAATAGTGAGAGTTATATATTGATATATGTGTGTCTAGGGTTTCCAAATTCTTAAAAGTATTAACAGAAAACAACATCGGAACTAGCTGTAAATAGGACTTAATTATACCATCATTTAGATGATTATTTAGTGTGATCCGTACCAAGTTGCACATATTTTTACCGATTTATTTGGTGATAAGATTAAAAACAAAAAAAGTTTACTTTTTCGTGCCCCTAGTTAGGTTGTGTACTATCGTTTTTGGTTTTCGCCATGTCTTTATTTGGGCACTACTTTTGTAGCCATAGTACTTATATTTGCTGTTTCTTCGATGATTCAGGTGTGCACTGTATACATAGAACCCTGTCTATATATACATATATGCCTTACTAATCAATTATATACAGTAATCTATATTTATTAAAAAAGAAGCCAATCTAAGATCATAAAACGCATCCCACTTAATGTTTAACACATTTACATCTTTAAGCTGGTGCTATAGTCAATGTTGGATTGGCGTAGCTATAAAGTTGTGATAATTATTTATGTAATAATTGTATATATCGTTGGTTTTGCAATTGGATTAATGGTACTAGATTCAATTATTTGATGTTAGGCAAATGAAATTGCCAAAAAAAAACGAAAAAAAACGGAGAAAAAGGTATGATAATTCATAGCGCATGGGTTTAAATAGTTACCTATAGAGATATTAACCAACAGCTAAAATATATTGTAGTACATTTTAGGACTAGTTCAGTCAAGTAACTTGTAAATTTTATTCAATCAAGTAAAATTTTCATATCTTGTCGCTGTAAAATGTACCTCTTATTTTAATATAATAATTTTAGTTAGAGATTCAACAAAGAAATTACGAAGATAAGTACATGTATTCGAATCTGAAAAGATATGTCTATATGTTTGATCAGTATGAAGAAGACGATCGAACGCTACCGCAAGTACACAAAAGATCATGAAACCAGCAATCACGACTCAGAAATTTACTTACAGGTTTGTCACCAAACTATTGTTTTTTACTTGGTAAAAGTAATATCATACTTAAACTTTACATGCTGTTGATTCTTTGACTTCTCATTCCCTACTAAACTAAGTCTTGAGAGATCAAAACTACACACTACAAAATAAATGATGCGGTTTTATATAATCTGTTCAAATTAAAGTCTATTAGAATCGATGGTCACATAGACTGTTCAGCAGTTTATAATGGCAATATATACAAAGATTACGTATTGATCTATTTTACTTCTCTTTTGCGTCATATCATTTCAATTGTGGGCGAAATGTAGCAATTAAAGCAAGAAGCAAGCCACATGATAACAAAGATTGACCTCCTTGAGTTTCAAAAACGGTATATATCATGTCTTATAGACTTTGTTTTTCTTTTCTTTTTGTTGCTATTATAAATCTTGACTATTATTCTTTTAAAACTTTTTGACCAAAATTTATTTATTAATAGACTTAATTTTGGGATTTTGTGTTAGCATTTTAAGAAAATATTTTTATATGAAATTTGAAGCTTTTAAATAAATTTTTGTTTTTCAGATGTTAAGGTAAATAAACTAAGACCAAACTATAGTAATATTAGTAATGTATTTGTTAGTGATTTCCTCTTGAACAGTTTCTTATTGAAACCTCAATATTTTTTACTGTTTTATTAGCATGTGTTACGATTACTCTAAATTTACTCAAGATATATTATCTAAAAGAATCTTATTAAGCTATGCATGATGAATGCGCAGTGATGGACGATGAATCCAAAATTCTATCTTTGATCTCAGATATGTGAACAATTTTGGAGATTTTACAAAATTAGTTATGAACTCTCTTTTGCGTTTGTATATATAGGAAGCTGTTGGGACAAGGAATTGCTTCTTGTTCTCTAGAAGACCTTCAGGAAATCGATAGTCAACTCCAAAAAAGTCTGGGCAAGGTGCGAGCAAGAAAGGTATATACTTCATCACTATATATTACTAAGATGATATAAGGTAAATATGCAATATACTTGATGACAATAATTATAATATCCATCTCAATCATCTAGTTATGCATAGTACTCATTTAGATAAGAACCTAAAAACGAATTTTTTAACGATTAAGTGACAATTAATATACGATAACATTGATCAAGACATGTGTGTATTTTATATATTAGTGTTGTTATCATGGTACTGAGAAAAGGTTGTTAAAATGTTTTATTTAGGCTCAATTGTTCAAGGAGCAGGTGGAGAATCTAAAAGCAAAGGTTTGATATACATTTTTAAAGTTTAACATCTAGTTTATGGTACATGTATATATTTAATTAGCTTTGTATAAAATGGCGAGAGACTGTCGGTTTTAATATTTCAGGAGAAACAATTGTTAGAAGAGAACGTCAAATTACATCAAAAGGTGATCCATCTTTCTTTCTATTTTACATATTTAATATATACCTTTATACTCACATAATTAGAAATATATATATATATATATATATATATATATACGGTTTACTGATTGATAGTTTAAATTATAAATTCAATATTTTAATATAGATCAAGATTACATGGGTTTGTTCGTTAAAATTTGGATCTAGTTCAAGTTGTAGATTTTTCTTATGAAATATAGATCATTAGTTTTACGGATTTCAAAGTAAGTTTTTTTTTTTTTTTTTTTTTTTTCACTTGGTTCGTTTACAATTGAAATTTAAAAAAAAAAGAAAACAGTACGCATAATGTAGATGTCATTTTATCCTTTTTCCTGCAGATAAAAATCATAAAATTATATATTTTGTGGTTGATGAAATTGCAATCTATGTTTATGAACAGAATGTTATAGATACATGGAGAGGATTGAATGAACAACAAGAGAAATACAGAGTTATAGATCTGAATTTGGATGTTCAAACAGATTTATTCATCGGTTTGCCAGATAGAAACTGCTAGTAACATTATATTTTTATGTTTATTTATTTATCATGAAATTTGCAAAATCATTCAATAAATTGTGCCGTAATGATTTGGGACTGTTGTAATTCTAGTCCTTACATATAATTAAAGAGAGTATTATGTATCTACATTCAAAATCCTTCAGCTAATTGTGAGGTATGATATTATTACTCGAAGCTCATATTCGTACTTGGAATGTCTTATTAACAAAACCAATTCATATTCATCCAAGATCCAAAAGACCAAAACCAGTTCTACTAGGCCGAAGGTTTTATTAACAGCTCAACTATTCGTACTTGTTAACATAGGTGAAACACTTTTTTTTTGTTAACTTTTGTCAACTAAAAATGAAAAGAGGCTGAATTATGCCATTCTTTTCTAAACTACTTTTACTACTGCTCATTGTCTCAACTTTAAAGCTTTCTTGTTCATCAAGTTATGGGCTCCAAGCGGCCCAATAAGTATCTAATGGATTAAATTAATACTATTTTCTGGCCGGATCTGATACACAGCCAACCAACCACTCACTGATCACCCACCCGTCTTTGTTTCAGCTAACTCGTTTTGGGGATCTGATAAACGAGTTAGTAGTATATTACATAGGGTTATATTACTTCATTTCATTATATTAATACTCTATGTATAGAAGATAAATGCATCAGGTCACGGTTAGCTACTTATTCTGCTGTATTTGAATTTTGAAATCCACTAACTTCGACCGTTGAATTCTGTAAGAATACTTTATTCATATTACTCTTTAATTATAATTAAGTATATATATGTGGAGAATATATTGCAACTGTAGGTTTGGGATTATCGTATTCTACAGCTCTGACGATATGTACGTAGTTCTTTAAATTTTCTTCTCAATAACGGTAAATTTACCTTCAAGAATCAAGACAAAAAGAAAAAATTATCGATTACGAAGTTAATTACATGTATTAATTATTTCATTGTTATAGTTTTGGTTGGATAAAAGTACTTGTGTACATGAGGATACATCGAAGTGTTTGTTTAATAATTACATTCTCGTACCGTACGTACATAGGTTAGAGGACCCATGCATTTGCATTTGCATATGACTGATTCGTTTTTATAGTCGTTCTAGGACTTTACATAGTATGCTTTCTAACTTTACACTTTTTCCTGATCTTCTGTAAATCCTTTACAGTTTCCTTGGACTATTATATATATAAACCCAACGTGTAATAGGCACTTACACTTAATTTTTTTTACTACTAGAAAAAGAAAAGTGTAAATTGGAACAAAGGTAAATTATTCTCTTTTCTCAAAAGGGTCGCCGAACTGCAATTTCCCTTCCTAATAATACGAAAGGATATAAATATCTAAGAGAAACGTAAAATCGAGCTTTCGTAATCGGAAACCTATATATTTAGTAGATTTATGCAAACCTATATATTTAGTATCTTTTTTTTCCAGTAGTAAAATTTATTAATTGAATCCCAGACATAGTACTACTACATCTATACTTTTTTAGATGTTTATTAATTAAAATACTTTTCCTTCCTAATCCAAGATTTTCTTTACAACAAGTATGCCACTATACAGAACCTTTCATTTAAACATATATAAAACGAAACTCTTAAGTTTTAATACGAGGGATTAGTTGTTTAAATAAAAAAGTTTTAATATACAGTAATTATTTGAAAAAATGCCAGTAAGAAATAGTCCATTTTCATGAACAATATTTTTCCACAAATCCATTGTAACGGTAAAATTAATAGAATTGGAATACTAGTTTCGCAACCGCCCTACATAACGTAACTTCAGTTTTTTAGCCAAATTTTAACGTTGGGTATGTGGTTGTGTTCGAATAAAGGAAGAATGTTTTTTTCTCTTCTAGTTATACCCACATTATACATTTTCATATTGAAACATGTGTAGGACTTAATAATAATCTTTCAAAATCTCAAATTCTGATTCTTCAAACTCATTAGGAAAACATTTCTTCACGTTTTCTTGATGTCGTTTATTAATTTAACATTATCCGAAAATACCGTACCCTGAAAGAGTACTCTAGGACACTTCAAATTTACACAATGCATATACACATTCTCCAAAATATATATGCTAAATATAAAATAATCCAACGGTATACTATTTTATGAGTACTTATTTAGTAAGTATATCTCGAATTATGTTCACAGATTTACCAACATAACATTTAAATTCCAACAAACTGGGTAATCAATTAATATTCGCAAGAAAAGATGCAAAGAGATTAACTAATTAATATGAACATCAATTAATAGATGTTGGTCAACCCTATCGATAACGGTTAGTAAAAGAAGATCATAAATTAAAAAAAAATTCATCACCCATGTGACTTTGGCTCTCTGATCTTATAATTTTTGCTGCTTATTTTTGAATCTCCCGCTCAACGGTCGACAGATTAGTTGGACACCTAAGCTACGACAAATATAATATGATCATATGATAACGTCTATACACACCCATACAACAGACATTTAAATGTGGAAATCTGACGATACTCGATCCACAGCTTATTTTTATACTAGATTATAAATGTGAAATTTTGGATATATTTTACCAGCCTGTTTTTTTTTTTTGGGGAAACTTATACCAGCCTGTTATAAGTTGAGTCATATGTCTTGATCTTGTTCGCTATAAATAACAATCTTTTATATTATCAAAAAATTAATTAGTTATATCCGTTGTGTGCTGGAATTATATGTATGTTGTGAATTAGTTTTTTTTCTTCTTATATATAAGATATTCAGAACTTCGTCAAAAGTAATAAACTATAAAATGTTTCAATATAATTTGAGAGGTAATTAATGAGATTCTCAATGCTGAAATTTATGTTGATAGTGTGAGTTTGTAACTGTCAAATGAATTCTATAATGATTAAAGTTTGTATGTCCAATACAAGTAGATTTAATTTACTATCTCGGCCACCGTAAGTCCGTAACCAAACACAAAACAAAACAGTAGTTTCCTTGTCGTGCAATATAATTTCAACAAACTATGTATTATATGAATTCTAAATTGCATGAATGGTGTCTTCATTACGACAGATCACAGATGTAGCTTTAATCTTCACGTAAATGTCTCGGGTCCATGCAAAATCTATCTTTCGTATTGTCTTTTTACTACTTTACAAGGTTCCCTTCACCTTTTTAATTACTTTTCTCTTCTTTTTCTTTTTCTTTTTCTTCTATATATATATGTAAGAGATATATTCTTCTCTTACACTCCGTTACTATAATTATTTTGGACAATCGTCAGAATTATTTAAGCTCTCTGAGATGCACAAACTCTCATGACATGATAATAAGAAAAAAGATGCATAATAAGATTCCTCTTGAAATTTACGTACGTTTTTTTGTACCCATCGTCAACGTCATAATCGTCAAATGCTTTTGAAAATTTGTTGTGTCTGTATAGTATTCTTTTTAATATAACTTAACAATCTTGGTTTTACCATCGTTTCGATACGTTTAGCATATTAAGAAAACATGAGGTTGGGAAACAAATGACATAGCCCACACTAATAGACTAACAATTCAACATATACTATGAATTATATATATATATATATATAAAGTGAATTATGTATTCTTGGGAAATTATAACATACATTATAAAGCAGTAAATTATTAATAGATCATCATTCGTCACAATAAATACCATAATCAATCAGTTGATCAATAGAGTACGTAAAATTAGCTAGGCTTATATATCGCTGATGGTTCAATAACTATATAAGTGTCATGTGTTCAATTAATTTAGAAAAATTGAAATATGTTTTGTCACATCCCCATAACTATAGTGTCATATTCCATTTGGAGTGAATAATTCTTTCTGCAAAAATGTGTGATGTGTGTCACATCGTCAGAGAGGGTACGTAATTTATTTGGTATTCTGAAAGACTTTACTATGGTATTATATTTGACAGTTTCATTTATATATTTTGTGAAATTAAAGTGTATGGAATTATTGCATAATATTTTTCTTCTTTCTCAAAGCTTGGATGCTATTGTCTAAAATAGTTTATTTTTGTTGCTTTGTTTGGTCGATCGTATGACAAATAATGAATAATAATTACATACAAATACACATGAGAGCATAACACTCATCACACTCTTCACAAACACCTTTACTTATAAAGTACTCCGATGAAGAAGACTCTGCACCACACCGACATTTAAATATGCATTCACGATTCACAAAATAAAATATATTATCTGGTAATCAAACCATTATGGTCTTTATTTAAACACTAAACAATTCTAAGATATAATCCAAAATTCGTGAGAACTGTAAACAAAAAAAAGTTGAAAATTCACACAAAGACAACATATATAGAGTAAGGCTAATATGGCAAAAAAAAACAAAAATTAAAACAAACAAAATGTTTTAGGCCCAAAATTATTTTTCTTCTCTTATCCTATGACACCTAAAATAGTATATGCTTCTCTAGTTTGTGTGTATAGTATTCAAACCTAGATACAATACAACGATATGATTTCAAAATATTTCCAATAGACCCCCATAATTCATTTTTGACTGTTGATTCAGTGTCATCAAGTGCGTGAAATATAAGAAAAACACTTGTATTGACACATCTTTATCTTAAAAATATTCGTTACAAGGAAACCAAAAACAGCCTGCCAACAACAACAACATCAAATGATCATTCAAAAAAAGATATTAAAAAGAAAAGACTCATGAATATGAATACTATTCTTTAGTCTACATAGCATATGCAAAACCCATGGGATGTTGGAATAGACGGGGGACAAAAACATCTGTGAGATTGACACATCTATCTCTACCAAAAAGCTCCATTACGGTCCACACCACACTCTTCACTTTTTAAAAAAAAGAAAATATAAATTTTAATTTTAATTTTATTTATTTATATAACGGCTACAAAAGTATTTGAAAATTAACATAAATAAATAGTCTTTAAAAACAAAAAAGAGAGAGAGATCTATACAAAGAAGAACCAGTAAAGGTCTGCCATGTGGAATACTTCTTTTATCCACGTGGAAGTCTCATTCTCCTTGAGAACGAGTCGCGGTGGGACCCCACATTTGAAGAGTATCTCGTCACGTGAACTCCCCACGTGCCACTGACATCATCGTTACGCTTGAGCGGCGCCGTTTTGGTCATCCACGCGGTAAAGTAATCCGTCGTCGTTTCGGTCACGAGTGTTTCAAAGATTCCTTTCTCGATCTCCGTGACGATTCCTTCGCCGTCCTCTTCAAACGCCGACTCGATCTCCGGGAAGTCTCCGGCGACTAGAGCGTCGATGTCTTCTAAAACCAAACACTTTGCTAAAGGGAACCGTTCGATTCTCCGAGATAACTCGTCGATGAGCTCCGAACCTTTTAGATTCCTCTGAGATTGTATCGAGTAACTACACACCCAAGGTTTCAGGTTGATGTGTGGTTTTAAGATATCGGCGAGGATCTCGTCGGCTAAGTGGAAGAGTAGCTTTCTGTTGCATCGGAGAGAGAGGCTTTCCGGTGAGCTTCTTCTGCTAGGGCGGGTTGATGTAACAGCGAAATGTTCGAGGAAGTAGAAGATTGATGGATCGAGTGGGTGTGAAGGAGAGAACCATTTAGCGTATGAGATTGGTGTGTCTCTGTCGATCCCTGTTCTTCTTAGTGTTCTTGTTATGTACTCTAACTCGCCGCCGGCGATTGGTGCAATGTGGGGTTGTGGTTGGCTCGCAAAACTAGGCAACTCTGTTGATGATGCTCTGTTTCTTGGTGTTTGTGTTTCTCTGAGTTTTACGTTTGACTGCCAAAAAATATAATAATAAATATTTAAACTTTGGATAAGGGAAGGGTTTTTGATTTCGATGAGAGAGTATGTGTTAATACCGATTTGTGATGAGGTGATGAATCTTTCTTCTTGAAGGTTGGAACACTAGTGAAGTTGATGAGATGATTAATGGATAAAGGTGTTTTTTTGTTTGAAGATTTGTCTCCTTGAATGAGAAGAAGACCATTGTTGTTACTTGTTGTTGCTGGTGGTCGAACAAACGGCTCTTCTTGCATTGTCTGTGGCGGCTTCCCTAATCTCGACTTGAAATTCTCTGGTTTCTTGCATTTCTTTCTAGACTTCCTCTGTTTTGCTTGCTCTGTTACTTGTGGCTCTTCTTGCACTGTTGGTAACCTGTTCTTGTCCTGAACCTTCACTGTTGTTGTTTCCAGATTCTTGGAAGCGACATTATTTGTCTGAAGTGAGGTTTGTTTGGTTTTGGGGATCTCCGTTGATCCCACTCTCGGGGATGAATCATGAGTGATGATTGTGATCTTAGATGATGCTTTCTTGGAGTCATGAGTCTCTTCTCTTGATTGTTGTTCTTTGTTGGTAATATCAGTTCCCATTCTTCTCCGTCGGCTTACGTTCTCCTTCAACTGCATCACTATCTGTCTAGCGTACTCACGTGGACTCCGATTCTCTTTATCTTCGTGTATCTTCATCTCTTTGACCCTCGTGAGCTTGACATTGTTAATACCAGACAACACGTTGTTGTTGTTGTTGTCTCTGAGATGAAGTGAGGAACGTTGGTGTTCGTAGGAGCAGTTGACGTCAACGGATCTTCTCCCGAGTGAAATCCTCGGAGTCTCGGGAAGAGAACGTGTGCCTCCGTCTACAGAGTTTCTTTGGAGAGAGTAATGTCTGTGTTTCTTGGAGTGAGAAGATCTTGTTGGTGTCTTGAGATCGATTAAGGTAGAAGAAGACGAAGAAGATGGAGTAGGAGATGATCTGTAATTGTCAGGAACAAGATCAAGACCCATGAGTCTAGCAACCAAAGTTGGTGTCTTTATGCTCGGAGAATAAGATTCAGTAGCTGTAACAGATGATCTTGCTTGTGGTTTGGTCTTGATTTTGATACCCATCTAGAAAATTTATGATTATGGTCAAAAAGGAAGAAACTTTTTAGTAACCCAAGACTTATTATTATTTTTTTTGAAAAACAGAGTTGGATGGTTAAATTTTTTATTATTCACTTACAGAGATATTTAGATTTCCATCTTTTCTGGTTGGTGAAGATGTAGTCTCCGTATCCTCCTCCGTTGATTCGAAGCTGTTTCTTGGAGCATCTACACCTGAATTTGATTTATAATAACAGAGAATCAGATAATGTAATGTAAAAAAAGATTGAAGAAGAAGTAATGAGGAAAAAAAAGAAGAAGAGAAGAAGATGGTTGGTACCTTTAGGAAGATGAAGATGGTGGTGGTTAATAGGAAACTGTAAATGTTGAAGATCGAAAATGTTGAATACAGCACTCATACAACCAGCCGCCGTTGCAGTATTCTCGGCGAGAGACGATGATAGTGGTGGCGGCGGTGGTGGCGTTTTGATTTCTTCTTTCTTTGACTTGCTTGAGGATTTCTTCTTCCCTCCGCCGAGCCAGGACCAGTCTCTTCCCATTTTTGTATTTTTTTTAACCGGTTTAAGAATGAGCTCTGTAGTCTCTGACTTGCTTGTGACTTGAGGAGGAAGAAGTAGCTACAAATATGAAGTGGGGGAATTGGTTTTTTTTTTATAAGATTAAAGAAAAAAATATATATAGCTGAGAGAAAATGGATCCATGAGACCGTATAAATAAATACGTAATATTTTTTCATAGGCTTTTTTTTTCGTCAACTATATTTTCGTAGAGTTTTAATTAGGAGAGATTTGTCAAATGAAAAATCAATTAAAATTTTGAAAAAATAAAAATAAAGAAAGAAAGATGAAGAAAAGGCTATTTCTAATGAAAATAAGAAAAATGTTTTTAGTTATAAAAGGCAAGTAGGGGCCCTGCAGGTTTTGGCGTCTTTGAAATATACGTAAATGTTTAGTATTCCGTCGGTATCACATGATGTATATATTTTGTTGGAAGACTATAAATTACATATCTAGCTCAACCATGACACGAGTAATGCAATATAATAATTACATGCAGCTTGAACCGCGTTATACTAAATTTTTTTGAAAATGTGTGTTCGTTTTTATTTCGACAACGACACAGTGACACAGTTTTGTTTGTATTTTTGTTAGCAGTCTTAGCGATCATGAATATATCTTTCGCTGTTAGTTCATTACTAGCACATGTTAGTCTATATCACTCACAAGTAACAATTACCAAAATAAATGGACCGTAGTCTACAATAACTTGCATATTTCGGAGTTTTTATATATATTCTGATCCTGTAAAAGAAAAAAGAAAAAAAATTCTAATGTAACATTGACAACTATGTGATCAAATATAATCGCAAGATATTAGAAAAGACCTACACATCATAACGATATGTCGTAGAAGATATTCAAATAATAGAAATTATTCATATAAATTTCTTAAAATAATAATATGCATATATATATATATATATGTTTAGTTACAAACAATGTCAGACTCTCGCAACTACACCACCACTGTTTTATAAAAGAATCCACAAACATTAATTTATTCAAAAGCTCAAACTACAATAAGATTCGTACACAAACTCCATGGCGGTGTTACCAAACAAACAGCGAGGGGATCTTCAATCGTGACCCTTATGTTTCAAACCATGACGTCTTACTCCGATCCTCCTTTCAAATTTTTATCCTTAAATTCATTTTGACTTGATTTCTCATAATTTAATGCCCAGTGATCATTAAACAAGTACAATATGATCTTATCCATCAATAAAGGTGATGTTATGAAAGATCAGTACTTAGATGGTATTACTATATAGTACGACTACTACTACTTATTCACATTGACCCAAAATGACCGTTGTTTGGTTATCACTCGTATGTATTTAATTTGCGACAGTTCTATTCATACTGATACATATATATTTTATTCGTCCTTAGATTGTATGTATAAACAGTAAAATAACTTCAGCTAGCAGTGAAAGTAAAAACAAAAACAGCCCATATATGTAGTGCGCATGTACTACTAAAGAATGATACATTGTGTACAATGAATATTATTAATAAAGGGAGAGTAGACTGGTTCACTGGACCATAACATGGTATTATTTAAGTGAATGTAGCCAATACGAATCACATGAATTTTTTTTTTATAGCTAGGTATGGTCATTGTACGTCCCACGTTAGAGTTGTCCTTGTAATTAAAACAAAACTAAAAACAAAGAACAGAGAAAAGGACTGAAAATTTTTCAAAAGATTGTGCTTAAAGCAAACAAGACGAAGAAGAGGAGGAAAGAGCCAATGAGATCAGTTGTCTCTCCAGTCTCATACTAATTAGGTAAGATCTCAGTTTAAGTTCCTGGATTTTTCCAGTCTCTATAAACATGCATCATTGCAACATCTGCAATATTGCTATCATCTATAAAAAAAAAAGGGACCACAACTTCTATATATGGACCATCTTAGATATGTTTTCGCCAAGATTCCTTCCTAGTGGTAATCACCAGTTCAAATCACATCAATTTATATATCTGTTATTTTCTTATCTTATAAAAATCCAACGGTGAATTAATTAGTAGTTTGGAATTCTGATTGTTTGGTTTTGAAAACACATGCAATGATTGTTTGTGATACCGTATTTACAATTAAATGCCGAGTGAGCGAATCGTAAGAACATCATAATTTGCAGAGTGGAAAGAAAAGTTCAAAGAGGAATTAATGTTGTTGTATCATATATTTTTTCCGTATTGCAGAGTGGCAACATTAATGTGGTAAATCAACAGAGTAGCTTCTATAAGGAGTAGGTCCATATTCTAATAATGAAACATTACTCTTGCAGAATTGAATATATTTCATGTAAATGTCTCCTCTTTGAGTTTGTGTCTTAACTGTTGTGCACACAAGCTGTTTCTTCCAAATCAGTACCGAAATTTAATTTATTTCAAGATTTGGTTAGAACGCCATAGGTAATACCTTAAAACAATTAAAAGCATTTGGCATTGTTTTAACTCAAACTTAATATTAAAGATAGTGAAATTGCTATACGTTGGAATCGTTACAAGTTTTTAAGAACTTGGTTAGATACACATTGGTAGAATTCCAGAAAACGTACCAATGTATGGAGTTAATAATAGTATTAGGTCTTTGAAAGATACATGACTTACACTTAAGTTCTGGAGACATAAGGGCAGACGGCAGTAATATCCCCTCCCAGGGAAATTGTTTTTATGAGACAACAACGTAATTGTATATAAAAAAAAAAAAAAAACAAGTGCTTCAAAATTATACTTCTGTTATATTGGACCCAAATATTAAGTAGGCCCATAAGATAAATATAAAGCCCATTTTTTGTTTTTGTTTACATCATTTCATTTCTCAAATTTCGCGTATCTCATGTACTTTTTTTTCGTTCAGTTTTCTCTAATACAATATGTAAGTCTTTTGAGAATGGAGTTGGCTTGAGTCAACGCACAAAAGATTCACTAAACCCTCAAGATGACATGTTAATTCTTAATATAAGTTTCTTTTTTTCTATTTCTTAAACATTCTTAACAGTATGTTATGTGACATGTTACTTTTATGACAGACTATTGCTTCCCATAAGGAAATGGTGGAGTCTGTGAAGGGAATGAAATGTGAGATTTAAACAATGAAGAAGGTAACATGTGATTTTTAATATAAATTTTACCTTACTTTCTTAAAAATATCTTGATGCATATGACATTTTCTTCCTTTGTGACAGACAGGTAATTACTGCATACAGACCATACAGGAATTGTACGCATAAATATATAACCAGTACAATTTTGTAAGAAAATAAAGTTAATAAAGAATTAAGAAATACTTTTAATCCGATATAAGTTCCTGTTTTAAAAAAATCGAGTGGGTAGAGTTGAAATATTGTGTAGTAGATTTCATATACAAAAATTTGTGTTTAATGATATATGTTTTTGTAATCTGTGTCTTATTAATTTCAAAAGGGGTGAAGTGTATAGTTCATGTGAAAATTTTAAATTTCAAAATTGTAGTGTAAATAATTATAATTTAGAGATTTTATACAACAAAACTGAGAGATAAAGAAAAAAAAGATACTAGGAGGTAAAAGATGTTTTTTTCTTGTTTAAGATTTTTGTTTTTTTGGATCCTTGAAAGAGAAAATTTTGATTTGAAATTTGGAGTTCATTGGATTCAAAATAAAATATTATTTTTTTTGTTAATTTAAAATAAAACTTACATGAATCCAATCCAAATATGGAGCTTAGCTAAATCAAAATGAACGTATAGTGCGAACGAAGCAATTAGCTAGAAAGAAATGCTCGAGACAGTTCATTTACTTTTTAATTCGTCAACCAACAAGGAATTATTTATATAGGTTTGAATCTCAATAGTAACACTATGACGATACAACTGACAAGCATAAAAATCATGTTACATATTTTGATTACAAAAAGTATTATTTATTTGATCAGTTTTTCACTTTTGTATAGATAATAGAAATAATACATGTCACACATATCTTATATAATATACAAAATAGAGGGCCCGTGACTATGGGTTAAAAAAAAGGCATTTATCTCATGTCCCAAAATATAAAAGATTTTTAAAACCCCCAAATCAGAAAAATATAGTGTATTACAATAATTTAGGGTGACCTTTTATTTCATGAATAACATTGGTTCTATTTTTTTTGTTTTGACTCTTTAACATAAGAAGATATATTTTTCTTAAAAATAATAATCTAATTTAGAACTCTTTTGTTTATTTACTTCATTTTCTTTAAAATGGTTAAAACCTGTTTCAGTGCTTCTAAATCTTCATTAATATACTAATTTATTTTTATAGTAATTTTGTCTATGAATTATTATTGTGATGATTTGATATATTGTTATTTTTTAAATTTTTAGAACCTAGATTATGAGCATTTGGTGAAAAAGTTTATTGAAATATAAGAAAAACTATAATATTGTTTTATCTTTAATAATTTATATTATTTTGAAATTATTTTATATTTATTTTATTCTTTTATTTTTTTTTAAGAAAATTTCTATATCAATCTCGCTTTAAGTCCCGGTTAATCTGGGCACGACACTGACAAAATAAGTAGGTTCTCTAAATTCCGTCTTAACTTCGCTCTCCATCCCCACTCCTATAAATGTCTTCTCAACTTATATAATAAGACGACTCAAGAGTCAAGAGAAAGCCTTCAAAGTGTAATAGTTATTACCATACATTTCCAATTTAATTCCACCAAAAATTATATAAGCAAACAGCAATATGAAATCCATCTCAAATCTTCCTCATATAGGTTTCGATGCAAAGGTCATAAATCAGCAACCAAACAACATACCAATAGAATTCATATGGCCCGACAAAGAGCAACCCTCACCTGACGTCAAAGAGCTCCATGTCCCTATCATCGACATCTCTAGTTTCCTCTCCGGCCAAGACAACCAGATCTTGGCGTCTCAAGCTTCTAGGCTCGTGTCCGAAGCTGCGAAGATGCACGGGTTCTTCATCGTCACAAACCATGGGGTTCACGAGGGGATTTTGTCACGTGCCTACAAGTGTATGGACATGTTTTTCAACTTGCCGGCTTCCGAGAAACAAAAGGTGAAGAGAGAGTGGGGTGAGATCTCCGGTTATTCCAATAGCTTTGTCGGAAGATTCCACTCAGAGCTTCCTTGGAAAGAAACGCTCTCGTTTAGGTTCTCTGCCGAGGAGAAACTCAAGAATGGCACCGAAACTGTTAAAGATTACATCTCTAGGTCAATGGGTGACTTAAACGAAGAGTTTGGGTAATATTCCCTTCCTTTCTTAAATTCTTACCAATAATAGACTAATGAGTAAGTATATATAAATTGGTCCTTTCATTATTAGTGTGGTTCAAAGTTTTATTTAACACAAATTCAATATATCAAAAATTAAAGTTTTTGTTTTCCTCCTTATCAATCAATAATACTTCATATCTTCTTTAAAAAAATATTGTTAAGAGATAAAATTAGAAGTTTTATCAATTATTTGCACTGAAACAGAGGGAGTACGTGGTATCATACTATATTATAATAAATTTTGTTTTGAATAAATTTCAGTTCAGATTTGTAAAACATTCTCCAGTTCTATCATTTTTACTTTTGCTTATTAATTACATATAGAAATTATATAAAATATTAATAACGACTATAGAAATTTTAATAGTTCTTAGTTTGTTACTTCTTAGTATGCATTATTAAAAAAAAACTGATATTATAATGAGATAGATGGAGTATATGTGGAGTGTAGGTTAAATTATAGTATTGGATTAAAGTAATTATTTAAAAATGACAAAAATATAGTGATGTCGAAAGGCACAAATCAAAGTAAGTGACAGTGATTTTTGTTTTCAGTGTATAATAGTTAATAAATTAATGAGATTCCACGAGTATTCATGTATAGTACGAATGTATGATTGATCCAAATAATAATAGACAACAAAAACTATTGGGATTATGCCATGCAGAACTGCATTTCAAGAATACGCAGAGGTGATGAACACTCTCTCGTTAAAGATCATGGAGTTTCTTGGAATAAGTCTAGGGATCGACAGACGCTATTTCAGAGAGTTTTACGAAGATAACGATTCAATACTCAGGCTGAATTTTTATCCGCCGTGCAAGCAGCCAAATCTAACATTAGGGACAGGTCCTCACAACGACCCGACCTCTCTAACCATACTTGATCAGGACCAAGTTGGTGGTCTTCAGGTTTTCGTGGAGAATCAATGGAGAGCCATCGCTCCAAAGCCCAGATCATTCGTCGTTAACATCGGCGACACCTTCATGGTAAAACTAACTTTTTTCTTACATAGGGAACATGTATATACAAATTTGTCACAAACCAAAAAAAAATTAAAATATATTATATACACTGTAATATCTTGTTTTATATGACAATATGGTAGGGTATACTGAAAACTTATCTAGATCACCTAAAGCATTTTAACTTTTATGAAAAATTATTTAATTAGATTCATCTCTAGCTAAGCTTGTTTGATCCAGAAAAGTTTCATGATGATGAGAGTGGTGTATGTACCATGCGACTAAAGACAAAAAAGAAAACACATATTTAGTGTTTAATATGTCGGTTGCCGTGGGATGGTGGGAGGGTTATATATGCACATTTTCATGTGTATATTTTTGGATATATAAATAGAAAGAAATCCTACCTATATCACCATTACTAGAAATTATATAGAACATATGGAGAACTGATCTATATACACTTTAGTGCATTTGGTTTGGGGATATTTCTGCTGAAACATCATTGGACATACTTGATTTGTTAACTTACATGCAAGATCATCATCATCTTTGTCATCTTTAGTGAGATGTGGGTCGCAATAGATAGGATGATTGGAGCGTTACTTGTATATATACTAATATAGATAACATACACACATAAAAGATACAATGTGGAAATGTATCGACTATCGACTAAGTAGAAACAGATCGAGTTGTTATACGTATAAAATATTTTTCCGCGATACAAGAAACTTTGTAATAACTAATATTGACAGTTTGTCTTTGTTTTTATTTCCAAGTTTGTCTATGTATATATATACAGGCGTTGACGAATGGAATATACAAAAGTTGTCTGCACCGGGCTGTGGTAAACAGCGAGAGGGAAAGGAAGTCGATAGCATTTTTCTTATGTCCACAAAAGGACAAAGTGGTGGAGCCACCAAAGATGCTACTAGAAGCGTTCGGTCAAAGAGTGTACCCTAACTTTACATGGTCCATGTTTCTTGAGTTCACGCAGAAGCAGTACAGATCTGACAAAAACACTCTTCAAGAGTTCTCAGACCGGCTTAAGAACAAACAAGTTGTCAGCAACAGTGTCATTTAAACCAAAAACAAAAGAAATTTGTCAGCAACAAACTTGTACGTCTAACAAAGTTAGAAGAGAGCGAGAGAGATTAATTAGAAAACAAAAGGATTTTGATTATTTTTGTTGTCAACGTAAATCATTGATAATTAAATAAGTCGTTTGATCAACTACATAAACAAAGTAATTAACAAAAACCAGACATATATATCTATATACGAGCCTTACAATCAGTCAAATACAACTTACAGAGAAAGGAAAATATACTTCTCCAATTTTGTTCAAAAAGCTATCCACATTCATACATATATATGCTTTAAATATCGAAAAACTCTTTAATGAACTTTCTTACCTAAAATTTTTAATATTCGGACATAGGATCATCACACATCAGATACAAAAGACTAGACTCTACAGCGCAACATCAAACAACCCCATTAAAACCCCTATCAACATCGTTTCTTAATTTCCATAGGAACCACAACATCAATGGAAATTGAACTCCACATCTTGAACATATATCATCAGCAAGAATTCTCCAGGACAAATAAACTAAATTCATGTAAACCTGATGTTGAGGCCGGGAAAACACCACCAGCTTACGGAGTATCAGAAAGAGCCCACGTTTGTCAGGTCTTCTCCAATCCAAATACGTACACAACTTTCTATTTTCGAGTTTATGTGGCCGTTCTCCTAATATAAATGGTTTTTATTGTCACTCATTGCAAAAATCACGTAAACAAAATTAACATGCTCTACAAAATTTCAAATTCAAACATCATATTGGAGACAATAGTTGCACATTCGTAGCTATGCTGATACATCAAACCATAGATATTTTTAGGTCTTATCGTCTTTGAAGATAAGATTCTGACAGTCATTGACAATAAGTGGGAGATATCGTTACAGCAATAAAAGACATGTCTAAGACCGTGACAAGAGAGCTAGCTAGAGAGCTGAGAAACAATCTTATACATTTATGTTGCATATACCCGTGGCACGAAGGCAGTGGCCCTATGAGTTAACATAACTACGGACCCCTTTATGTTATGTTATGTTCCTTCTGTGTTATCAAATATCAAAATTTTCATCCTTATATCAACTGATTTGATCAATTTATTTAAAGTGTACATTTTAGTAGTTTTGAAATAAAACAATATAACTTTACGTAGTTATTAAAACTAAACGTGCTTTAAGATCTAACCATCTCAGCTAAGTTGTCGTTAGATAACTAATCTCAATATTAGATTAGTTATACACCACTTAATTAATCATCTTTCATTACATAACATTTGAAGTTCTTAATAAGTTCATATCCTCGCATAGTAGTACACATTTCTAATGCATTTTTTTTTTTTTTTTGCTAATTAAGAACATTTCTAATGCATTTGTATATGACCGGGTGTTTTGTATTAAAGGGTAAAGACAAAGAGAAACACAATGTATATAAAACAAAAAGTATGGCCCATCTAAATAATTTTCTGTAATGACTCCACATGAACAGTAGTTGTTCATTCCGCCATATATCCATTAAAGCTCGATAAATGTGTTTTTGTTGTCTTCTTAATTATAATGTGAGTACATGTAGCTAGTGTTATCATGAACAGTTTATTGAATAAAATATTAAGATGAAGCAATTATAAACTCTTTTAGTATAATTTGACTATAAACGTGCTCTTTTATCTTTCCCTTTCTTTATTAGCTTTCCCTTTCTTTATTAGAGTACTGCGCCATCGTACTAGTGTTGTGTTATCAATGAACAGTTCCATGAACAACCAACAAGTGGAAAAAAGTATCTAAAGAAGTAACTTCAAAGTCTAAAACTAATTACAATTTTCAATCGAATTTAAATAAAATAAATTAAGTGTACATAAAGATACAATGCATGTGATGGGCCATCATTGGGCCTTGGTTTGTGGCGAGGGCTGACTTTAACCAATTTAACCTTCACGTGCTACGTTTTGGCTGACAGTGATGCGAAACAAACACAGTCTTCAACATTTATATGCCTTGGCCGACAAAACCGAAAGACGTTTAACGTTTATGGGGCTGCTGGTGAACCTTAACGTTTATGTTGGTTGTTTTTGTAAATTTGTAATCTTACTTGAGAAAAAAAAAACTATTGTGACTTTTTATACATTTAGTTAAGTTTGTGATATATTAAAAATATATATTTTATTTATGGGTTTATTTTTTTTGTTTTTAATTAGGGATTTTGAGAAATCATAGGAAAGTTGTTAAAGTGTGACTGGTAGAACTTGATTTTTAGAGAGAATCTCTTTTAATATGGCTAGTGAACATAGAATCATATGGGCCTAAATATATTGGGCTCATTGTTTAGTAATTTGAAGGGTCATCAACAATTGGGCCTTTGATATTACTTACTATTTTATTCTATGGAAATTAATAAAGAAATAAAAAAACGGTTACGGAGCAGAGGAGGAGGAAACGACGAAACTTCCGATGGAAAGAAACAGAGCTTTACGCTTGGAAGGATCCATGATCTCAGCACCGTGACCATCGTCGCCGTTAAATAGCTCCACCACTTCAACTCCCTTCTTCTTCATCAGCTTCGCCACATCTCTCTGCCAATCTACCATCGGATCTAGTTCTCCTCCAATCACCATCACTTTCCATCCCAACCGTCCGAATTTCTCCAGATTCTCAGATCCATCTCCCACCGTCGGATTCGAATACTCGTGATCCCGATCAACGCCGACGGGAAGAGACAGATCCCACATTACGTCGGTGACTACGGGAGGGCAAATCTGGTCGTTCGCGAGCCTGATCTCAGATCCGCATCGCTCTTTCGCGCCGAAGAACGGGTAGTGCAGGATCAGTCCACGGATCTGTAACGGACTCAGATCGGAGACGGAATCGGCGGATCTTAGCCCGACGTTGTAGGCCAAGTTCCCACCGGCGCTAGTTCCCATGAGGAACACGTTTGAGAGATCGGCGTGTGATTTGATCCACTCGTCGTCGGATTTTTTGATCCACTCCAGCGCCTCCGTACCGTCTTCGTACGCCGCCGGTAATCTGTGCTCCGGAGCTAAACGGTAAGAAGGAGACACGACGATGGCGTTGAGATCACGCGCCATCTCGGAGCAGAAATCGTGGAAGCATAGAAAGTCTACGCTGCACGTGACGAATCCTCCGCCGTGGTAATACACAATGACGGGGAGCTTCTGAGACGAACGTCGTCGGTTACGGCAGAGGTGGGGACGTAGAGACGGAGCCGCGTCGACTTTGAGTGGTTCACGGGAAGATCTTTTGAAACGGCGGGGTTTTGAGGGGAAGGATCAGGTGTGGCTGCGGTGCATGGGAGGTTGCTGGGGAGACGAGTGATTGAACCATCTGGATTCTTTACCATGTTAAGATAAGCATAAGGATCAGAGATTGGTGTTTGTTCCGACATTTTTTTTTTAGAAGGTTCGGTCTTTTTGGATTTTTAATGTGTGTTTCGTACTTTGTATGTTAGGAACTCGAACATGCGAAGTCTTTATATAATAGATAGTTAGAGATACTACTAATTCGTGTGATAAATTGTTTTAAAATTGAAGATCTTACCTTTTATTTTTAATGAATAGTAGTAGTATCTCTCTTTTTTTAAATCAAAATGAATACTAGTATCTCTCTTTGCATTTAAAGAAGAGAAAATCGGAGTTTTAGTACATTTTTAAAACTTAATTGGAGAATTAGTATATTTGCTATTTAAAATTGGCAAAACACACACTTTCACTATTTACTACTATTTGAATTATTTTTTAATCTTCTATTAATCATTTTATTTACAAATGTGCCATTAAAATTAAATATATATATATATATATATATATATTTGTTTTTATTAAATTACCCCTTGAATCTAATAACTAAAATACTATTCAATATATATATATATATATTTTTTTTTAATTTTTTTACAAATACAAAAAAATATATGTTTTTTCTTTTTGTGTAATAATTATATTTGATAATGTTAAATATTTTTTATAAGTTTTGTATCTGTACACATTATTTAGTGTACATGTATTTGTACACATTATAATGTATATATGTGTCTGTACACATTATAATGTGTATAAATATCAAGTATACAAATGAATAATAATACACAAGTTTAATCCGTATAGTTCATTTAGTGTACTTATATATATGTTAATATACATGTTTTTATTCGTACAGCTGATATATAATATATTCAATATGAATGAAATAAAAATATTTATGTGTAATAAATATGTACATTAAATATATTGTACGGATGTCTTTTATACAGCAATCCTTTTATAATTTTACACTACTACACTATACCGATTTTTTCTCTTTTTATATATATATGTATTAAAACGAGAGACCCGTCTTGGTTTACAAGTCGCTAGCACATCTTTTTCCATATATGATGATCAACTAAAAGTTGCTGGTGACTTGTTGAGAAGGCCAAAACTAATTTTACGTTTGACAATGATTGAGTTGATTAACACCATACATATTTCACTAGTGAATCGCTTTTTTTTTTTTCTTTTACAGTAATTAGTACCTTAACTGATAGAAACTAAAAATAAGTAAATGTTCACTTCACAAGGGAAAGATTGAAGACACAAAAATGATAGCAATATCAATATGAATATATTGCGAGGTACGAAGTAATGATTTAATCATCATTATCACCCAAATTACACAAAATTGATAAGAGGATACAAGAGAGCCTCCTCCTTAAGTTTGTTCAAAGCCAAAAAAAAAACAAGGGGAAAAACATTCAAAAACACCTATAATGTAGAAGTCATCAGGGTAAGAAGAGATAATAAAAATATTAAAAGAGGAGAGTTTAGTTTTTCTTTTCTCTTTTTATCAAAAGGAGACGTAGGGTTTGAGTCTTCAATATTTCTGGCCTCTACCACCTACCTCCTCCTCTACCGCCACCTCTTCCTCCTCTGCCGCCACCACCACTGCCGAACCTTCCACCACCATTGCCGTACCTGCTTCCGCCGCGACCAAATCTTCTTTGTGGCAATGGTTCTCTCTCCTGAAGTTTAGGCATCTCCTTAACCACTTCCAAGCTCATACTTCCAGCATTCTTTTGTCCAGCTGCAAGGAATAAGTCTAGATCCGATTGCACAACGTCAAACACTGCTCCGCTTTTATCTGCTGTTAGACTCAACCCTTCAATCCGCTCCACTTTGTCTTCTGGTAAAACTCTTCTTAGCATTCCATAAACATATCTGTTGCAATAAATCATTTTAGTACTTAGCTTTTGATGTGAACAAAGACTACAAAAGCAGAGTATAGGGAGAAAGAGGAACTTACGACGGCGATTGTATTGGTCTTCCTGCTTCAAGATGTAGTGTTACATGGTTCTCCATTGATGTAAGAAGTGACCTTTTCTTAATCTCAGTGAAGCCCTGTAGTGATCAGAAGCTAAGTACTTGTTTTGATAGAGAAAAAACAAATTTTAAGGAAATTTTTCCAAGAGACGTACCGCTGTTTTTGCAAGAGCTTTTGCGAGGAGTACTTCAGCTGATAAACCAGAATTTTCTAATAATTTCTTCGCAGCTTCCAAGAATGCAGGAACCACACTGCATTTAATATATTCTTAGGTAAATATACCATTTCCAAGTTACTAATTAGATTTTATAGAACATTGAGGTGCAACTGTAAGCATACCTGTCGCAAACTTGTTTAATTTTCTCAGCAGCATCCATACCACCAGCTCTGGCAATATCATTAGGCTGAGGAGCAGACAAGTACTCAAATTTTATACCAGCTTCTCTTTCGATCCTGGATATACTTGACTTTCTAGATTCGTAAAGTGTAACTGCAACTCCAGTGTTGCCTGCAACAAAAAGAAAATAAAGATTATAATAACATCAAGCAAACCTTGCTCATTAATCTAGGAACTGCACATATATGATAAGAGTCGTCCAAATAATGTCTATGCTTTTTACCAGCTCTGCCTGTTCTGCCTGAACGATGAATATATGATTCAACGTCACGTGGAGGCTCACACTGCAACACATTTAAACAAAAGGTATGACATTAGAACACCAACAAGGCATTAAACCAGAATGATTAGTACGTGTGGGCTGTGCCACTAACCTGTATAATTAACTGCACATCATTGATATCTAGACCACGAGCAGCAACGTTAGTAGCCACCAATGTCGAAAACTTGCCATTCCTAAATCCAGCAAGAGTAACCTATAATCACAGGACTCATAGTTAGCAAGCTGATACGCCTATGTTTGAGCAATTCAACCGGATAAGAAGAAATATCATATTCCACACTTAAATTCAAATTCACATATATGCAAGAAAGCTTGAAATAAAATTTAATAATATACCTCGCGTTGTGATTGCTGTATGTCTCCATGCAAAGTTCTTGACCCAGCCAACAAACCAGAAAGCTCGTTCGCTTCCTCTTTTTTCTCAGCGAAAATAATGGTTTGGCCTCCACTAGATTGTGATAACAAAATTGGTTAAGAGTCTTGAGCACTTTCACTCGAGACGAATAAAGGTGTTATGAAAAAGCAGTAACATAGTTGAAGAGCTAAAGGATACCTGCTATAGCAACTGATAATATCAGGAATCAACCGAGGCATGGCTGCCTTATTACAGGGCATAGCAATGTGTCGTACACTATTACTGGCCTTCATTTTATCATTACCAACAAGATCAATAGTCTTCAGGTCTTTTTTAAGAAACTTGCGAGAGATCTGGTAGGAACAAGAAAGGTCTCAGCCACAAATAGAGAGAATAGGAACAGAGAAACAAAATAAATGAAGCTTAACCAATGAAAAATAGTAAGGGGAAATATTTGAAAGGGACGCACATCTTTAACCCATGGAGGCAGAGTAGCACTGAAGAGAAGAGTCTGGACTTTAGTAGCATCTTCCACTTTCCCTGAAGTTATTGAAAAAAGATATAAGATACTACGAATAAGCTTTATATCAAGAAAAACAAAAACCACATTCCATACCTAATATAAATTCAACATCCTCAACAAACCCCATCCTCAACATTTCATCAGCTTCATCAAGCACACGGAATTGTAGATAGCTCAGATCAATTTTCTCGGTATTAATAAAATCCTGCAATGAATGTGAACTACAAGGTCAACAGATCAACGATGATTTGAATCCAGGGGCAACCAAGAGAGAGAGAGAGAGAGACGTACCTTAACACGACCAGGGGTTCCAACCACGATGTCAACACCTTTCCTTAAACTATTCTGCTGGAAAGAATAACCTTCACCTCCATAGACACAGCAAGAAGTTAACCCAAGTGCTAATCCGTATGTTTCAAAGTCAGCATTCACCTAACAAAGAATACGATACCATCAGTAAAAGTACCTACAGCGCCAAAAAACGAATATGCAACAAAAATCGTAACAACAAGCTAAAAATCTTTACCTGCTTGGCCAATTCTCTGGTGGGTAAAAGGACCAAAACACTTGGTGGCCGGCCATACCCATTCTTCTTTTTGCTTTTCGCAGGTCCATTGATCAATGATTCCAATATAGGCAACACAAAGGCCAGTGTTTTACCCTGCATCAACCAATATGTGATCAACAAAAGCCCCTAACTTTAAAAATCTCACTCCAAACAGAAAATACATTCACAATATCGAGTACCCCACGTCTCAAAAATGTCTAAGAATATAGCAATCTTAATACCAAAGCACCGAACTTGAGTAATTACATAAAACAACAACAAAGCATTATAACCACAAAATTCAAAAATTAAACAGTAACCAAATTACCTGACCAGTACGAGCCCGTCCAACTAAATCAGCACCATCGAGAACCATATCAAACGTTGTAGCTTGAATAGGGAAAAGAGCTTCGATACCATTCTTCTTAAGCATCTCCCTCAACGGAGCCGAGATCCTAAACTTGGAAACAGCGTTAGGGTTATCAACTTCAACATCTTCAATACCCAACTTAACCTTCTTGCTGCTCTTCTTCTTCTTCTTCTTCTCAGAGCTAGAATCGCTCTTCCCTTCCTCCTCCTCCTCCGCCTCCGCAGCCTTACGCTTCTTCTCCTTCCTCTTACTCTTCTTCTTCTCCGAGTCTTCCTCATCCGAAGAGGAAAACTTCAGCTTCGCCTCCTTCTTCCCCTTCTTAGAGTCAAGCTCTGGGGTTTCCAAGGCTATCTTCTTCTCCTCTTTCTTGTCGGATAACATTAGTGAAGGCATTTAGGTTTAATTTGGGGGAGGTTGAAGAATATTTGAGAATCGAATCTCTCCTGCTTTTATAGAGATTGAGGCGATTTAAAACACGGAAGCAGGCAGAGAGACGAAGAGGAAGACAAATGTTTAGGGTTTACGCTACTTTATATAAGTTTTAGATTCTTTGGAGGCTCCTTTGTTCCAAAACCCTAGTTAGCGCCTTTTAACCGTGCAATCTGGTCCGTTGATGAGTTTTATTTTGATTTGCCGTTTTTATATTTTGGAAGGAGAATGCGTGTCGTTCTTTTGTCCTCTTGTGTAGTAAAGGTCACAGAAGACTCAAAATATCTTCTTTCTTTTTTTGTTTAATTTTAAGACTAAAAAAAATGTATATGATAATATCACTTTCGATAAAAATGGTAAGTTGCTAATTTTGTGACCAAAAAACAAATGTTGTTTATTCACAATAGCATGGATTAAAACGGAATGTCAAACATAAGAGTTTGATGGATGGGTTGTCACAAATTTATAATGCAACTAAATTTTAACCTGCCGTATCATATTTTTAAAACTAATATTTAAATTTTAAATTATATTTATTTGTTAGTTTTGTTTAATGTTGAGATTATATAATTGTATTTTGATTGTTATTTTTAGGATTTAACCCGCATTTTATTACGAAACAATATATGTCTAATATTCTAAATTTCTAATATTAATATTAACTTTTTCAATTTCAACTCTATTTCTGGTTACTTTTCTCAATTCAAATATTCAAGTTTCAGTTTTTCTACATATTTGGGTATTTCTATATTTTATTGTTTTAGTTCATGGGTTTATTGTATTTTTGTTTCTCTCATATACTTTGTAATTGGCAACAAAAATTGCATGATAAAAAAATGTTTAAAATTGGGTTTGATATAAAAAACAAATGTTTTTGAAACTTCGTTATCCTTTCATAACCCAAAGATATTTTCTTTAAACAAAAAGAAAAAGAATAGACATAATTCTCATCTGTTTACTCATATAATATTGTATAACAAAATAAAAGTTAACCAAGAAAACCAAGAATAGTCTATGAAATTAAATTCAATGCAAGAAAACAAAATAAAGCAACCAAACTTCTTTTAAACTTTGATCCTAACGAATAATCGACAAACATAAACAAACGTAGAATAGGTTTTGTTGTCACATAAACCTTTGCAACGACTTGTCTATTTGGAGAGCAATTCACAAATGTGAAATCAAAAGAAGCAGGCAAATATTTTTTTCCTTTCTTTTTGGATGATATATCTTTTCTGATATGGTGTTCTTAGCTGCTGAACATGAAACATATTTATATAATAAGATGTGAGAGATTGTATGTGTGAGTGATCATCAAAAATCTTGGTGGGCAAGTATACAATCTAAAAAATATCACAATTACGGAATAAAGTAGAAGATTTAGTATTTAGCTAAGGAATATGTCATTAATTAATAAGGAGTGTATGCTTAGTAATTTGCTATATTTTCTTGATTGCATGTCTAATAATTTTAGAAACTAAAGAATTTATTTCGATTTAAATATGTTACATAGCATTAAATCATCATAATGGATTTCCTTTTCTCTAAAAATCCTACTAATAACTGATTGTTTTGATTGAATGGTGTTAAATTTTCATAATTGATTTCCTTATCTATAAAAATTCTTATACATAAACATTAAATCGATTTTGTATATTAAATTGATTTCCCATATTTTTATTTATTGTCTTTTATGTAACTTTTAAGGATTAACTTTGTAAATAACTTTTTAAATAAGTATAACTTAAAGGTATAACCCAAAATGTATTTCAAAAATTTAATGTGTAGAGTTGTTTTTGGAAAAATCGAAATGTATAGATATTGTCAAGCTATTTATAGCAATAAACGTATCAAATTAGGTCGATTTAAATAATTCCATTAATTGAATTTCTACAAAATGTTATTTTAGGAAAATCGTTAGGGATTAATGTTGTAAATAAAATAAATTAAATTAGCAAAACTTAAAGAACATAAAGCAAAATGTACTTTAAAAATGTTAATATAAATACACTGCTCATATACATCTACACACTCTGTAATTTAGGAGTAGGAAATTTCATCATAGTTTTTTTATGGTTAATACATGATCTGAGACCCAAGAACGGTACACATTTATTTATTTATTCTTCACAAGTCCTAAATTATGTTCATACAATAACCCGACAGTGAAAAAAAACCGAAACCATAACAACAGCTTACAAGAGCAATGTTGTACCAGCGACAATAAACCCTAGGAGTATGATAACGATCCTTCTGAGACCAATGGCTAAGACATTAGAATCCGAGGCGCTGTTGCAGTAGTTGAAACCATACCATACACTCTCAGGGACGTGCGTGTTATATGAGAAGGTGACCGCTTTGGACCCATGGCTATATATCTTTACACTCTCTGGAATCCAACCATCTGGACCTGACCTGTAGAGATACACATAGCATATCTGGTATGTGCATGGTCCGTTTATCTCAAATGTATCTGATGAACATTGCTCAAACGTTTTTGTAGATGGATCGTCAAGCCTTGGTGCATATATCTGATACAAGAAAACAAAACTCCAGCTATGAATTTCATCGAACCAAAGCTAAAAACTGAGCATCCTTAGTTCCTTACGGTCTATTAGTGACAGATACAATAAGAAATTAGAGTTAAGTTACAACCAAAACCAATCCATTGACACTTTCATCTCTTCCAAAGATGTGTATATTCCTCTAAAACACCACATAAACGATCAATATGGCATCGATATTTTTAGAGCCCTGTGTGTAAAACACGAAGCTTATACTCCAGATAAACCAGAGCAATAGAAGAATTTGACAAATTTTGGTTGCTAGGTGTCTTCCATACCAGTGATAATGTTCTGCATATCAGGTAGCTAAACTAGCCATCAAGAACTAACCTGACCATACTAGAAAAAATCTAATGAAACCAAAGATGAGCTCAAAATCTGAGTATGTCCACTATAACTAAGCTCAATTACAAAAGAATCAGATCAACCACTTGTACTAAACTAACTTAGCTTCTGGGATGAAACATTCAAATTGGAACCCTAAAAATCAAATGTCATACCAAATTCAAAATCAAATGTTCTGAAGCGGGAAAAAACCTAACCTGGTTCCCATATCCATCGCCGAAAGCGACGCTGATCTGATCGCGCGTGTACCTAGTCGACGAGCAGCTCGTCGAGATGATCACCGTGTACGAACAAGTATTCCCCAATCTCTGCATCATCGATGAAATTTTACAACGATACAGTTGAGAACCATAAGTTTCTCGGAAAAAATCGTGCGCAAGAAGACGAGAACAAGAAATTCTCCGAAGGAGAGTTCAAAACGGGGAAAGAGAACGAACCTGGATGAGGCTGACATTGAAAGACTCAGCGACGTGAGGCTCTAATTCGTTTGATTCGGCAACAGAGATGGATATAAGGAAGACGAAGCAGAGGAGAGTGAAGAAGAGTCGTACCGACGCCATAATTTTCGTGCTTCCCCAGAAATTTGCTTCGCAGATACGAACGAAAGAGAAATCGAAACAGTGATTGAGAAAAAGATAAAAGTATCGAACCAGTTCGAGTTGAACCGGAATAGACCAGATCAAATTGGATTTCGGTATAAGAACCGAATTAAATTGCAACGCTGCCAAGTTACAGGCCACACATCTCAATTCTCATGTCTATGTCATTATGGTAAGAGTAGACAATGTAATTACTGTTTTGTGTTTTAGAGTGAGACAGTATGCATGTCTTTTAGTGAAGATACGAATTTAAGCTTTGCTAAAATAATTTTACATTTCAAAACAAACTTGCAAACTGATAGATATTTTTTACTATTTCTGTATTTCATATTTTTGTCATGTAACACTATTCTACCATCCACACGAAAAAAAAAAAAAACTGAATGTGATCATATATACAAATAAATACCACTACAAAAATGAGAAAATGATGACTCTTCGTTGTTATACTCGAATTTCTATAAACTCGAATCAACAATTTACAGTAAGTTTTTTTAATTCTAAGAGTATGAATGGTGAGTGCGGTTGAGGCGGTCAAATCCGTCAGCGGTTTAATCCGTCCCAAAAATAGGGCAATAGCAGACTGATGCAAACCAACTTTATTTGTACACAAAAATAGTCTATAGTTAGTTTTTCTATATCTTTTTACCACACTACAGCAGACTAAACTTGTGAATGGTAAATAAAAAGCGGTTTAATCCACTGACGGATTTGTGTACACTAACCACTGCAACCATTCGCAACTTTACTTTAGAAAATTTTGATATTCAAGAGTTTTTGCTCGTTAAATTGGTAGAGATATTCGTTAGAGCATCTCTCTATCAATTAATTATCCTTTAAGTTTTCGTTTTTCAAACAAAAATAAAATTAAATCTCCCCAATTAAATGATAGATGAGAAACAAGTGTTTTATAGAATTCTTACGAATCTCAAATTCTCCACTTTCTTTCTTACTTTTTGAATTTTTTTGTTTTGTTTCTTTTATATCATAGAGTTTCTCACTTAAAAACTCTTGATGGAGATGTTCTTATGAAATTGTATCTTCGTGGTATATATACAGGGGCGGACGCAAGGCTAAGAGTGGTGTGGCACGTGCCCCACACTCTTTTTTTTTTTTTTTTCCTTTGTACAATTATGTATTTATGTATTTAATTATCTGTCTAGTTGAATATTTTTGAAACGTAAAGAAAAAAACGTAAAGAAAATTATTTCAATTCAAAATAATTAACAAAAACGATCCATATAACTTTGTTAATAAAAGTCTGCGATTTTTGTTTTTCCTGGTGCAATATAAGTTTCCTACAATTATTTTAGAAAATTACCATAGGAGAATTATATCATAATTAATCTAGTTTTTTTTCGTCAACTAAAACTTTAATTATGGTAACCTTTTTAGTTGTTTCCTAGTTCTAAATACATCAAAATGTTTATAATAAGTCATTGTTTTGTGATTATTTTATAATGTGACTAGTTAGACAAACTAGTTTCTCTAGTTTAATAAAATGATTTGTTATTCATAAAACTTATAAATGGTTATGTTATTTTATCATTATATAGATAATTCGTTCATATATCAATTTCTAATGTAACCTATTATTAGCAATTTTTAAACAACATTTAATGAAGTAGGAAATAAAATAGCCATGAAAATATAATTATTTTATTTATAGTTTTAAAATTTATTACAGAACTTATTTTTATGTTTACATAACTTAAATATTTTTTCGTTTAAATATGCGGTGTGCCCCATACTAAAAAGTGTTCTGGATCCGCCACTGTATATATATATATATATATATATATATATATATATTAATTAGCTTAATCTCATATTCAACAAAAATTTCAAAATATATCACATACAAAACATTGATGGAGAGTTCATGTTGGATACTTCACAACTCTAAGTTAGAGTCTCTAACTCATACATTAACTAATTAATGTTTTCTCAATAATCCAACTACAAAGGTCTTACACCATACTTATTAGGTTAACTAATAACTCAAACAACCACTGCCGCAAAGGCAAACGCAATCGCAGCGAACGCAACAACCAAACACGCACCACCTCTACGTCCAAAGGCAGCAGATGGCCGTGGTGGCGGTGTCGGGATAAAAGGTGGTTCCGGAGGAAAAGAAGGCGGTGGGACGGTAGGGGACAACGGCGGGATATACGGCGAAGACGGTGACAAACTGGTGGTGTTGCAGTTGTTGTTGCCGGACCAAATGTTCTCAGGGACGTTTTCATTGAAATCAAATTTCACGGATTTGGAACCTTCTTTGAATATCTCAACGGTTTCAGGGATCCAGCCGTCGGGACCGGAACGGTAAATGTAGACGGAGCAGATAGTGTTGAGACATTCACCTTTGATTTGGAATGTGTCCGACGAACATTTCTCAAAACCTCCTCGTCCTCCACTTAACGGTTCGTTTAGCCTCGGTGCGACCACCTAATAGCAATATTAACACAAACTATTATTATACTATAGCTCATAGTTTCCAAATATATAAATCTTATATATATAAGAGTTAACATTATTGGTTTAGTTCATATTTTAATTTGTCTTTTCGTCTACATCTAAAAGCAAAAAAAACAACAAATCAAATGAAGTTGCATCTTGGTTTGAATAGCTTTTGGTTTAGCTGATTTAGTTAATACAGTTCTTACATGATTCCATCATCTCAACTTAGATGGAATAAAGTTTCAAATTAATACAAAGCACAAAAAAAAAGAGATTTCGACCCACAAAAAGGAAAAGAAAAAATCCCAAAGTTTTTCGTAATTTGTACACAAACCTGGTTACCGTTGGCGTCACTAAAAGCGAAAATGATCTGATCCTTAGACCAATTAGGAGATAAACAGCTTGTGGTGACAATCACAGTGTAAGGGCAGCTCTCTTTTTCATGAAGTTTGAGAGAAGAGATCAATGGCTGATCATCAGTTAGGGAGAGAACGGGGTTATTGAAGCAGAGGACAAGGAGAAGGAAGATGAGTGAAAGAGAGAAGAAGTCCATTTGTTGTCTTCTTGAGAAAGAGACAGATGGGCGATGAGAGTTAAAAAAGAGAGCTTTAGAAGTTGTAATATAGAAGATGACTAATGTTACCTGCTTACTTAAACAGTTACACTTGGCACACTACGATCCACAAACGGAGCATATAGAGCTACTTAACCAACAAGCAAAATATCTTTACTGAAAAAGTGATAGTTGAGTTTGAGTAGGTGGACTCTTTTCTTCATTATTACTATTACATTGGAGTTATGAGTGAACTTTATTCCATCTAAGTAAAAGTGATATTGTATTACTTTCGAAGCATAGACTATATATATTATACACCAACTCTCCGATTTTCTAAGGCCATGTTATTTGGGTGAACTTATCTCCCGTTCACTGTAACCAATTTTGGTGTAGACTTGTTCTTTACATTTGGTATCCAAATAATAGAAAAAAAAAAAAACATAATAGACACAATCAACGAAACCATATAAAGTTTACACTGATTTAGCTTCTTTTCTCGTTACGGATATTGGATTTCTTGGGAATTAACATATTTACTACATTAAGACCGTGCTACAACACGAGTTGAAATTCATTTTATTTATATTGTAATTCTTTTATAAAATATAATTTATGTGATTGTTTTTAAAAAAAAATTGGAGATAATATTATACAATAAAATCATATGCTAAATATAATGACTTGAAAAATACATTTATTTTGTGAATTTAGTTTTTAAAAAGCGAGTTATTATATTATGAGTAATTTAATATATTGTTATACTTTTTGTTTTAATATACTTGGTTTTTTGAAATTCTTTTATATTATAGTGACATATTACAGTTAAACCTCTATAAATTAATAAAGCCGGACCCATGATATTTTATTAATTTATAGAGGTTTTCATTTATCGATAAATTAATAATTATTAATTTATCGATAAATTAATAAAATATTAATTAATGAAGAGATTTTTCATTTTCATAATTTTGAATATTTTTAATTAATAATAAGATACTTTTTTATAATCCACATTTTTATAGAATTTTCTTAATTTATAATTCCGACTATTGTAATATGATTGATGTCAATAGTTTAGTAAATTATCTAAGTGAAAATGATAAATGTTTAGAAGTTTAGAGTTTAAAAAAAATTGATGTTACTATCCCTCATGATGAAGTCAAAAAATATATTGAGGTACCTTTCGAACCAATTATACGTAAAGAAACAACTATCGCGTGCAAGACGCTCTATAATTTTTGGATTTAATTTGAAAAGACAACACAAAATTTTTTTTGATGCAATGAGAAAGATTTTAGATGGGTTCCAACAAGAACGCAAATTCAAGAATAGAAAACACCAATAAGCCATATTTCACTAAATGTTTTTAGATATATATATATACATATATATTTTGTTTATATATACATATATATATTTAGTTTATATCATTATTAATTTATAATATTGATGGGACCATATTTTTACAAAAGATTTCAAAAAAATTAGTATCTTATTATTTTATTGAATTGTGTCATTTTTTACACCGGCCCAACCCGGGACTGGAAAAATTTATTAATTTATAGCGAGTATTAATTTAAAGAGTATTAATTTATAGATGTTATACTGTATTGACATTGCTATAACAAACCAATTTAGAGTGTTTATAGTTTCTAACTTTAATATCAAGTTTCAATATTTTAAAAATATTTCAAAATAAACTATTTAAAGTTTATTATATTATATAAAATTATAAAATTCAACAAAAAAAAATTTGAAATTGATTTTCAATATTCAAATTTTGACCCGTTACTCATTAATTTTTTTAATTCAATAGTTATTATTTTTAAAGAATAATAATAAAAAAAATTTAATATTTTGTAGATTGAATCATTTATATTTGTTTTAAAAAATTCAACTTATGGTATACCCGGAAATAAAACTATTTTTTAATTATAATAAATAATATGATAATTTATTTGTTTCACAAAATAGACTCATATATAAAAATGAGAGCTGAAGTATAATAATAATTAACAAATTAATATGTTAAATTAGATATCAAAGAATTTTATTTGATGAATAATTTAATAAAGGAAATTAATATGGTAAGTTAGAGTATATCAAATGATTCTTTATAATATTTTCTTTAATATTTTTGGAAACAATAAATCCAGACTATACAAATAATATAAAATTTAATCTATATCATATTTGTAACCAACTTATTAAAATTATATTGTCTACAAAACATCGTTGTGTACTTCTGTTTCTGTTTTATTATATAGCGGATCAATAGGGGGCGGGATCAATATATATCTACAATCATCGAAGTGTCACGAGTATAACACGATTACCAAACCTAACCCACAAAATCAAATTCTACTACTTCTCCTACCTACCACCTCAGTTTCTATCTTCGTACAATTTATATTAATTAAGAAGAGATGATTATTGTGATTGTAAGGGAAAGGTAATGAGTTATGACCGTTAAGTTTTTCAAGAAAAGGAAATTTTATTTTAGAAAAGGAAAACAGAAGGAAAGGTTAAGTTTTTCCACTTATATGATTGGACGCAAGAAAAGGAAATACTTAAAATTATCAATTAGGAAAAGGAAACCACTCATACAAACTCTTATTAATAATTTTCACTAAAAAGAACGAACATGATTTTTGCAAAATGTTCAATTTTGTGTGAAGACACTACTAACGCTCGAATTTGTCACCACTTGGCTCAGTCTTTCAAATTGTGCAAACTGAAACTCTGTTTTCTCAACCTCGTTAGATATACTTATAGAGAGAGATACTCGAGACGAGCTTCGTCAACTGGAGGCGGCTCATGTAATACTGTAATAATTTGTGTTACCCACACTCAAAATATTGTATTTTGATATTGGTGATGAGAATCCCGCTTTTAGTTTGAGACTTGATGGGTTGAGAATTAAATACTCCCAAGAATAAATTACTCTGCAGGACTTATAAGCGTTCAATGATGTTGATTAGCTGTTTTTTACAGAGTATTGGTTTGTGCTCATTTTCCTTGTCATCTCTCACCACCAGCAATGTCAAAGTGGCTCCAACTTGTGTTTTCTGTAGAAGTTTTGAGGGTCTTAGATTAGACCAGAATCAATTGTCTTTGAAGGTTTTGCCTATCCCCAAATCTCTTCTATAGTGATCACTTAACTTGTTACACGAATTTGGGTTTGTACGTAAGAGTCTTCAGATCCTCTTCCTCTTTCAAATTATGAACTTACATCGAGTTTAAGATTCTTACATCGTTTGTTTTGTAGATATCAATTTCGTCTTATATTAGCCCTAAGTTATGTAAGGAAAAAAAGTTATTTGTCCATGCTGAGACACTCTTGATTTTACATACCTCAATGAAAATGTCTGAAAATATTGTCTCGATCAGTACATGGTAAAACTCGTGTGTCCATAATTTTCATGATTTAACTCAGTCTCACAAGTCCTGTTACTTAACAACTCAATCTTTATATAATTTTCATATATGATGATGGTTATAAAATAAACATTTCTTTTCCCCTAAGATATTATGAACATAAAAGAAGCTAGCAAAACTTATACAGCTTGTCATTGATGTTAACCAATATGGATATGAAGCACGTAGAAATAACCCCTACCAATTCTTAAAAGATCATAATTTTGGAAAGAATCACTTGTACACAAACTTGATTACACGGTTACATTTACCTGCAAAAGACTTTCATATATGATATATATGATCTTTAATCTTTGTATCATAAGACCCAAACATCAAAACTATATTATTAACATGTTTAAACTCAAATATAAAGGGGGAAAATATGTTTTACCAAACATATTTACATTTAGATTTAAGTCAATAAAAAAACTAAGTAAACCCCATTATTTATAATGTCGTCTTCTTTTTGTTGTTGTTGTTAAAGTTATGGTGTCGTATTTAGTATTTTACATTGGCAAGAAGACTGACAGACACAATCAAATAAACTAGAAAGGCAGATCCAGCTTCTTTTCTCGTTTACGGATATTGGATTTCTTGGACATTAACATATTTCTCAGTCCATATACGAAGCTTCAATCATCAAAGTACCAAACCTAACCCCCAAAATCAAATTCTACCTACCTCCTCAGTTTCTATCATCGTACAACTTATTTTAATGGAACTAAACCCTTTTACGTGCGAAGATGTGGACCTCTGGTCCTTTTTTTTTTAACTTCCCACCTAACTAAGTAACCCAAACATTACAGAAACATGAACTATCTGCATCGAACGAGATTAAAACATTAAACTATACTCCCATGTCTCCAAAAGAGAATATATAAAAAAGAGAACTCTACAAACACATAGAACCACTTCCTTGACTACTCCATCAAGTGTTTTTGTAATAAACAAAAAGTTCAACTAACCAACTTATTTCATCTTCTCAAACAAAAATCTTAAATTTACAGTGTAATCATAACTTTTACTGAAGCTACTAAAATTTGAAGAATCCTTATTAATAATAAATAAATAACCATGTTCATCTTCATCTTCAATCACCATTTGTACCAATTCTCTTGCTCCTTGAATCTTCTAAAAACTCCATCTATAGCAACATCAAAAGCATCTTTGAAACTCTCTAAACCATTCGGAGACTTCGCGTACACCAAGTTCGGTATCAAATCGATCACTCTTTCTCTCATCTTCCTCACATCCTCTTTACTGTACCGTTCCAACACTTCCTTTATAGACGTCGTACCGTTTTTAACCTCGTTCCGGTCTATAAAAACCGAATAACTATCCGGTTTATCCGGTAAAAACCACTGGTACTGCATGTACGCGGTCCGTCTCCAAAAGAAAACCGGAATCGAACCGGCTAACATACAGTCAAATATCGACCGGCGCGTGAAGCTGTCGCCTCGAGGCTGGAGACAAAAATCTGACCCGAGAAACGTCTCCAAGATCGCCGACGAGCCGTTCGAGCATTTCCCGCCGGTACAATCCACCGTCCGGCAAGCCCCGCGCGATTCCTCGCAGTGACGAAGAAGCAATCCCCTGAAATCGTTCTGAATCCCGGCGCGTGGAGCTCCGGCGAAACAGAACAACGTCTCACGACGGCGGTTTCGTACGAAATCCTGCCATCTCACGACGTCGGAGTCCGTTCTAGGGTGGAATCCGGTAGGATACGGCACACCGACATCGAAGTGATCCCAAGAGTTACGTTCGATAAGGAGGCGCGTGATGTTGCGCATCCCGGGGGTGTAGATACAGTTAGATCCCCAATCTTCGTCTTTAGACCTGCGAAAATCCCATGTGATGCGTCCCATGGTAATGAAATGATCCCAACCGTTGGATCTATTCCAATAAGGTTGATCTTTAACCCACTGTGTCATCATCTTACAATGACGGTCACGATCAGCCGCTGCGTAGTTTGACCAAAGATATTGACCGACCGCGAGTCCAGCGTAGAACGGGATGTAAAAGGCCGTAGCTGATTCCGGATCCAGAGTCCGACACCGGTGGTTTGAAATCCGGTTATGGAAGATGATTTCGGTTACAAACTGGTCAGTCCAGAACCAAGACTGAACCAAATCTTCAGGGATCACGTTGCGCAACGACGTCGCTTCTTTGCCGAAACCGTCGTTGGAGAGAGCGTCGCAGCGAGAGCTCCACGGGTTGAGGTTATCGCACTGCTGTAGAATCACTTGGTTGAAGATCTTTGGCATGTCGTAGACGAAGACTCGACCTGAATCGCATCGTGAGTCTGAGGACGTGGAGGAGGAGAGAGGGGGATCGGAGGAGGAGGTAGAGATGACGGTGGTGGTGGTGGTGATGGCGGAGACGGAGACGGCGGCGGGGGAAGGGAAGTTTAGAGGGATGTGACGGTGAGGGAAAGGGATGGATCGGAGAGTGAGGAAGAGGATGAGTTGGAGAGAGAGAAGAGAGAGGATAAGCCATGTGCAGTGGCTACGAGAAGCGGCGATGTAGGTAGAGCGGTTTCCGATAGAGTTAAGCGAGTTGAAGGAGCTTTTACGATCAATGGCGGTGGTGGTGTCTGGGGTTCTGGTTTTTTTGAGGAGACGTTCAGGACTGGATGGATTTGAGACAGGAAGCATAGTTTATGCTGAAGATGATGAGATTCGATTCCGTCGCCGGAAATTTTGGGTCCGTTACGACGACGGAGCTAAAATCTCCGGAGGGAGGTAAAAAGAAGGAAAAAATAAGCGTTTGGGTTAGTTTGCCTTGTTGTGTGGTTCTCGTTGAAGGCGTAAAGCTTAACTCTCTGAGAGATAGAGAGAACTTAATAAGAGTGCTCGAGAAACGGGGAGATTCTGTTTCTTTTTCCTTTTCTGTTTTGTAATAAAATTGGAAACTATATTCTAATTTGCTTTGTTTCAGCTAACTTAATGAGAGTTCACGGTTTTGTCCCCAAAATTTTCTAGATTTCCGAAACTACCTATAAGATGATCTTCAACAATCCTCCTAAGATAACAAAAGTCTTTGAGAGGGACATAATAAATAAGTTAAATTTCATTGGTATATTGGGTGTAAATAGAATAAATTAAAACTTTGGGAACAATACAGAAAGGCTACTAAGATAGGGGTCCTTATTAGTGTATTGAAATTGTTTCATGTTCTCAAAGGCGTCGGAGACATTACGGAGCTGAAAGAAACGGACACGTGCCTATGTCATTGACCGTCTGTGCCGGCAACCGACAAGGGAAGACCACAGCAGCCGGTGTATAGTGAACACTTGGAACTTAGTGTAATTGACAACGTGTCCTTGTAGAAGCAGAAACTATTATCCTAGATTTTTTTTTTTCTTTTTTTTGGCTTCAGAGTTTGTGTCAGAAACTAACTTAGTATTATTTGGCTCTCAATCACGTTTTCCATCCAATATCTGGGAAAAAATAATAAAATCTTAACTTAAGAAATTTATAGTTTGCTTAAAATAATCACCGGATTTGGAGTATATAATTGAATTGGTAATTAGAACTTGTACAAAATATAGAGACGTTACAACTTTCGAATTATTTTAACAAAAAATACATAAAACCTAGGAAAAATGGAAATACGAAGATCGTGCATATGAAACAAGTGGCAAAATTAAAAGGTCAAAAATGCAAAGGGGTTACAAAGGCGGGGAATGCGCCGAAAAGGTGACGTTTACGTGTAGTTGACAGAGTAGAGTGAACTGGGTTTGATGTTGAGAGAATTAACTCATCAGGGCCATCAAAGCCATGTGAGCATTTGTGGCCATGCCTCTTAAACCCACGAGTCATGCCGCTTGACGTGTCAATTACTCCAAGGTTTTGCCGACAAATTTTGTTTTTGCTGATGACACTATATAATTTGATTTCTTTGTAGTTTACTTTAGATTTTAATGGCATATATCTAACCCGGAACTAAAACCGGATATAATGGCAACTGATTTTGGTTCGAGTGGCTGGTGATTTCATCAAATTTGACTATAAACTCAAGCACGTAGTGAGCTAAAAAGTTGGTAGGCTCTTTACTTTTATTTGGTTCCATACTGGACCATCTCTATTGAAAAGCATATTGACTGTTTGTTTGGTTTTTTTTATCTAACAACATTAACTTTAAATATTAGTCGAAGAGTTTGTTGAAGTAATTATTAGTAACTAATTACAACAAGCGTTTATTTTAAAGTCTAATACTAGTTTAGTTTAGATTTTTCGGTCAAGCTTTCACGAAAGTGAAGATTATTAAAAAGTTGATAATAGAGCTTATAAGAATAGATCGTGGTATGTGATAATTAAGAAAACTATAGAAAAGAAAATTAAAAAGAATAATGTAACGTTATACAATGCACACTAGGTCACTCACTATCCTTTGTTTATAAAATAGCAAAGTGCATATCACCTAACTTTGTCTTAGTTAACGGTTATTTATTGAAAAGTATTATTCCGTACAATGAATGAATAGTTTGATGATCTTTTAATCGAAAAACTGTTTGGAAAATGGTTTCATTCAAACGGTAGTTTGATTACATACTTGCACAAATGAATACATTTTGGTTGATGGAACTTGTTTATACAATTAACACTAAAATATGATACTCAATAAACCAATAACGTCGTTTAGCTGGTAAAAGAAACCGAAATTAAAATAGTATCGTCAAAATACATGGATCCAACTCAAAAGCAAAGTTACAATTAATTACCCCGAACCGGACGAGCTTCAAGTCAACGTTTAAAAAATATGGAAAATATAGTGATCATGTTTCGCATTATTCGGGTTCGATTCCTTTGACTTCGAGCAATGTGCAGTTTTCGTTAAATCGGAACGTCATTATGATTCATGAACCTATAGCCATTCCATGTATAATGTACGGAAGAACTAAATCTTTAGTCTAATAGACTAATACTAGTACTAAAGTCAGAATAGCATCATAATATACGGGAAACTAATTATTTAGTTCAACTGAGAGCGATCAAAAGTAATAAGGTAAACTAAAATAAAATACATATCTATTTAGTTCTCGATGGTAACTAAATGTATGAATGGTTACAGCGGTTGGAGTGGACAAATCCATCTGCAAACTAAATTGTTCTTTATTTACTATTTATTAAACATAATTTGCAGTAATACGGATTAAATCGCAGACATATTTGATCGTTTGGACTGCAGTTATCATTCGCACTCTAAATAGACTAGTAATTAGATATAATTTATAAGTAACAAAAAAACCCACAAAAAAATGCGTATTAACGATGAAGTCGCGTGGAAACACAATTTATGATAAGTTGACAAAAAACCAACAAACTGCGATACAATATTAATAAACGATGAAAGTGTCGGTGTATGTAATTGCAGTGAGCCCTTAATTTGATCATCATTAATTATTTAATTTTATTTTGAAGTAATGAAAAGCGAGTGGGTTACCAAACGCGGCGGCCTTGGTGGAGATAATCAGCTGACACACACCACACGAGTCACGACTCACGACTCTTACCGGAACGAATCTATTCATCAATATCAATGGCTTGTTTAAACCTAAGACATGTTGCACCAAAAAATAAAGTTAAACCTAAGACATAAGCAATCTATAATGCGCTGGTATAGTAACTACTTTATTATGTCTGGACTAATAATGTAATCATATAAATATTAAGCCGAAAAAGAGTGCTTAACAACCAAAAAGTGGATTAACTTGGTGGATAAAGTTACAAGACCTTTAATGATTAGTATTGTACCAAGGACAAGTGGCAAAGCACTGAGAGCAGAGTAACAAAGCTCATAAGATTTTGTACTAAAAGTTGTAGTAGATTTCCATAGTTTTAAAGTACACCAACATATAAAGAAACGCGGGTAGTGGTTTTTAGTTCACTGTTTATGAAATCAAACGAATGTGTTCCTATCAGCCAATCAACACCGAGGACTGATTATAATTGTATGTAGTTGGGGTTGATAGTGAGCCATTCTATCTTTGCATTGTAAGTTGAACCCTCAGTCTCTCACGTCTCAATTGAAAATCTGGTAGACTAGTTTTTTCCGGTCGGACTATAATTAGCTGATAGCATAAAGTTCTTGCATGCAAAATATGTATTGCTCAATACCTCTCATCAGGTCATGTAGCCCAATTGTTCTAATCGAGAGACTGATGGTTCAACTTGTGTGGAGAACGGAAATAAAAGAGTCCAATGGCCCATCAAACACAATATTCATATTTAAACGGGTTTATTTGTTATATCTATTATGGGCCTGACTTATATGGTTTAATGAGATAGGAGGAACAAAGCAATTTGCAAGGTTTGCTGCTGTGTGGACTTGATTAAAGAGTAAAGACAAAGTTGTACAAATTGTAACATCACCCAAATTTGCAAGGTTTACAAGAAAGTCAAATTTGAAACCAGACAAAACAAAAACCAACTACGCATTAATGATCAAACATTCCTAACTCTTACACTTCCTATCATTAAGGAAACAATTAGTCCGTAGTTAAAAAACCAAACCAAACTAAGAAAAGAAAACTTACAAATTTTCAAACCGAATTTTTTTTTATCAAAAAAGAATTTAATTATATATATGAAAATAGTAATGTAAACAGAAGACTAGATTGGGAAACTTGGAACGAACAGTGCTTTTAGTTTGAACGGCTGGGATCGAATGATACAATGCCCACCGTAAGTTTCCCTAGGGATTACAAAGCCAAAGACCAAATCAGTTACTACTTACCGCTACAACCATCGTCTCAGCTTTTTACTAATGAAGCATACATTTGTATTGGCGTCTCACATCTTGCCATGTGTCCACTATTCTCTTCTCTTATTGGCTTCTCCCTCGTAGGCTTCTGTTTATAGATCACTCTTAACTTCTAACAGTCTTTTATTTCTCATTATTTCGTTTCGAATCAAAACAAGAGGTAACCCTAGTTTTAAAGTTTTTCGATATCACAATTTTCATTATATAAAAAAAAAATTGTAATATTTTGCTTTCTTTTCTAAAGTGGAACGTGAACCAATTTTACCTTATTTATAAAAACTAGCAAACAAATTGCCTAAAATGTTTATAACATCAACAAGGTATGCCCACGATCTAGAGGTATGTTGCATTTGTATACATATAGCAGGAAGCCCTACGACCTTTATTGTTTTACAGCTCAACAACAGCAATAATAACAAAAAAAATCATAAATTGGGTAAGTAAATAACATAAGTAATCAAATGCAAAACCGTAACTGAGTAAAAAAAAATTAGTATGAATCCTACCGATTAAGATGCAACACATGTCTAATGTTCAGTAAAAGTGTGGTCTTGATAGGCCATAGCTTAACCCATGCATCTTTACAGTCAATAGAGAACTAGAGACGCTTATAGCTGAACCTACTACTACACCACTTCTTTATTTATTAGTTTTTGGTTGGTTATATTATTTTCATTCATTTATTAACTTTTGTTCTCGTGGACACAAAATTCCTCCAACATTTATTAGAACGACTATAAAAATTAAAAACTAGTACATATTATAACGTTAGAGTAAAAAAATGAATATATAAATGAAAGAAATATCAAGTTTGACCGATAGATTGTTCTACTTATGAGACAATCAATATTAGCTTAGTGAACGATTAGAGTTATCTTTAGACCAATATGACTCTTTATTTGTAATTATCGCAAGGTACAATTCCACCAAATTTTTACGTCTCAATGGTACAACTTTAATTGTGAAATCAAATCCAAAAAAACCACCATGTGACATGGTCTCTTATAAGAGAATGAAAAAAACTTAATCCTAGGGGGTGTTATTGGATAGTGGATTTTAAAAGAATTTGATGTATTTAGAAATGAGATGTTATTTAATTGTGTATTTTTAAAAATCGATTAAAATCTAGTGATTTTGTGTGATTTTGGATTTCAACTTTCTTTGCTTCTAAAATATGAACGAACACAATACCACACTTTTCTCAAGTATATATATATATATTTTTTCTTTTTCTCTTTAAATGTATCTCTATCCTTTAACATATTATTGTTTGATTTTCTTCTCAATTCTTTTATATAGGCACATTTATTCATCAAATCTGTGTTATTTTGAGATTTTTTTTTTTTTTTTTTTTTTGTGTTCTTTAACCTTTTTTTCTCGGTTCATGATCTATAACTTTTTTTTTCTGGATTCATGATATAATCACACTTTTTTTCTGGGTTCAATGTCTGTTTCTTCCTCCACAAACCCTATATGTTAATCGAAGTGTAAAAGTCTAGATGTTGTTAATTTAATATGGTTTTGGTGTCTAACTGATTATGGATAATTGTTTTTTTCTATAAATAACTTTAAACAATCCATAACAATCACAAAAAATATATTATAATTGACTTTCAAATCCACCTTATATGCATTATAAAATCCACACAAATACATTAAACTTTTAAATCCACTAATATCCTGCATTAATTAAAATCCATTAAAATCCTTAATCCAATAACATCCCTATTCTCTTAAAAAAGGAACGGTCGAAAAAAAGGATAACCATAAAACCAAACCGGTCCAACCGGTTTCCCCGATCACTATTAAAGCATTAAATAACTTTTCACAAGGAAAAGCATAGTTCAGTTTCTGTACATCGCGTCCCACCCTATTAACCGTGCACGCGAATGATCCCACCGTTCGATTAAAATATATAGCGTGCTAACGGGATTAATCCATCAGTATAATGTTTCCCCCAGCATTGGAAAATGGCGTCTACTACAGACGGCGGGTCTTGTCGCCGTCAATCAGCTAGTCTAAAAATTCTTAACGCCGTTACATCTCCGTTAATTACAAAACGTTAATGCATATTCCGTGTGTGTGACAATGTGAGTGAGAGAGAGATCTTAGTACTAATTTTGAAGTGGTTTAATGTTTCAACGTGACATTAACATCAAAGTTAATGTTCGATAAAGAGTATTAAGCATAAATTGATAGAGATATATACATGTGTACATACATATATACTCTCTCACACTGACAGATTTGTCGTGGTCTTATAGCATTCTCTTTCATGGGGTTCAGCTCTCTAGTTATATAGGACTGTAGTACATTATCTCACTCTCCATATCTCTCTCTCTCTCTCTCTTCTTTAACATCTCATCTCTGGCTGGCTCTGCATTTCTTGCAGTTCACGCTAATCGCCTGTCTTGGTTCCCCTTTCTCTCTCTACAACAATGGCAGAACAAGCCTGAACTTTCGTTCTTTTGTGTTTTGTTCTCCTCTGCTTTGTTGTTTTGAATCAAAAAAAACTTGAACCAGCTTTTTGGCTTATTACCCCAAAAGGAAAGAAGAACAAAAATGAAGGAGATGAAGATGCAGCGAGTGGTTTTATGTTTAGCAGTTGTGGTTTGTATGCTTCTTGGTGTTGCTTCTTCTATGAACAACGAAGGTTTCTTCTAACTCCTCTTGCTTGCTTTTTCTTTGGGTCTTTTCTCGTAATGTTTGTTAAAAATTTGATTTTTGTTTCAAAAATTAGGGTTTAGGCGCTTTACTCTTTAACCCCTTGTTTGATTTTTTTTTTTAACTTTTTCTGAAATTTCGAATCCAAAATCGTTTTTGGTTAGAAGAGATCGAAACTCAAATCTTTGGGTTTCTATTGAACATTTGGTTTCCCCGAGAAAGAGAGTTAAAGTCGAAAACTTTTTTCCTACCCAATACTTAGCTCTGGCTTGTGCTTCATCTAATGCATATATAAACCCAATCTTTTTTCTCCATTTTCCAAGAAATTTAATCATGATTAGAATGCCTGTTCCAGGACACTGGAAATTTTGTATTTTTCCAAGCTCTCTCTGTTTCTTCCCGAGAAAAAAATCGAAGCTTTAGTCTCTAATTTGTGTCCTGGAGAGAAAAAAATTCGAAGCTGTAGTCCCTAATTTGTGTCCTGTAGAGAAAAGATATGAAATTTTGAGAAATCCCCCAGTTGGGGGTTATCAAATGGTTTCTATATATTTAAATATTTGACTGATGTTTCGCATTTCAAACGTTTTAAAAATCTACAGGGAAAGCTCTGATGGCGATAAAAGGCTCTTTCAGTAACTTGGTGAATATGCTTTTGGATTGGGACGATGTTCACAACACTGACTTCTGCTCTTGGCGAGGTGTCTTCTGTGACAACGTTAGCTTCTCCGTTGTCTCTCTGTAAGAATCTTATTTGAGTTCAATAAAAGTCTTGTCTTTGTCGGATTGTCTCACTTCTCAGGCCTTGTAATTTTCCGTTCTTTGCTTTTGTGAAGGAATCTGTCCAATCTGAATCTTGGAGGGGAGATATCTCCAGCTATTGGAGATCTAAGGAATTTGCAATCAATGTAATGTGTTTTTTTTTTTTTTTTCTTTCTCTCTGTGGAATTTGCATGTTTGATAAGTGTTAAAGTCTTAAAAGATGGTGTTTCTAAAGGCTTTCTCCAATTGCAGAGACTTGGTAGGAAATAAATTGGCTGGTCAAATTCCAGATGAGATTGGAAACTGTGTTTCTCTTGTTCACCTGTAAGCCTTTCCAAACATGTGTCTAGAGTTTTCAGTAATTCAAGTCATAGATTTGACTTCAATATACTCTTTTTATACAGGGATTTGACTGATAATCTGTTATATGGAGACATACCCTTCTCAATCTCTAAACTCAAGCAGCTTGATACCCTGTATGTGTTATACTGTTAACTTTTCGTTTTTTGTTTCTAAAATTACAAGTTCCATTACTTTATTGTATCATTTTTTAAACAATTTTTATATATCAGGAACCTAAAGAACAATCAGCTTACAGGCCCAGTACCAGCAACCTTAACTCAGATTCCAAACCTTAAGAGACTGTGAGTTCTGTAGTTACATCATGTTACTCATTAATCAATATTTGGAAGTTGATTTTACTCGTTGTCATTATTAATTTGGAATCATGTTGTTGCAGTGATCTTGCAGGCAATCATCTAACGGGTGAGATATCGAGATTGCTTTACTGGAATGAAGTTCTGCAGTACCTGTAAGATCATTTTCTCCAAACCTCTTTACACCATAAAAAAAAGTGCTCCCCTCCTTCTCTTATGCATTCTCTCTGCAGTGGTTTACGTGGGAATATGTTGACTGGAACGTTGTCTTCTGACATGTGTCAGCTAACCGGTTTGTGGTATTTGTAAGTGGATCTGACTCTCTGCCATGTTTTTGAATCTCGTATAGCTCCTCCTGGTCATTCTTTGTTTCCTGCAAGTCTGAGTTTTCTTAACTTTAGTTTTGTTGTTTTTAGTGATGTGAGAGGCAATAATCTAACTGGAACTATCCCAGAGAGCATTGGAAATTGCACAAGCTTTCAAATCCTGTATGTGCCTTTTTAACAAAATCATCCGATTTCCAACAAATAAGTGTACTGTGGACTCATGACTTTTGATATTACAGGGACATATCTTATAATCAGATAACCGGAGAGATTCCTTACAATATTGGCTTTCTCCAAGTCGCTACTCTGTGAGTATTGAGACTCTTCAACTTTAGTATGATTGATGAATGTAAACACTAAACATGCGGTTACTGACATTGTGTATTATCTTTCTTGTAGGTCACTTCAAGGAAACAGACTGACGGGTAGAATTCCAGAAGTTATTGGGCTAATGCAGGCTCTTGCTGTTTTGTAAGTTCAATTCATACAGAAACGTCAAATTATTTATCGGATCAGGCTCATCTGACTTTGTGAATCCTATTCTATCCACAGGGATTTGAGTGACAATGAGCTCGTTGGTCCTATCCCACCGATACTTGGCAATCTCTCATTTACCGGAAAGCTGTGAGTTTCCTTTGTTTAAAAAACCATATATTGTAGGCTTCATATGTTCAGCTCTTGGCACATACAATAATACATGTTTTTATTGGATTAGGTATCTCCATGGAAATAAGCTAACTGGTACAATCCCATCTGAGCTTGGGAATATGTCACGTCTCAGCTATTTGTAAGCTTGTTACACTCATCAAGTTTGTTTCTCTGTAGCTTTTGCATTCCATAGACTTATGTTTTCGGTTTTCGTCTATCCGATTTCACAGGCAACTAAACGACAACAAACTGGTGGGAACTATCCCACCTGAGCTTGGGAAGCTAGAGCAACTGTTTGAGCTGTGAGTTTATTTGTTCTTGCTCTTTAGTCTTAAGTTGTTCACTCTATTTGTTGAGACGTTACATTTTAACGTTTTTTCAATGATACACTGTTCAACATGAAAGAAATCTTGCCAATAACCGTTTGGAAGGTCCCATACCATCCAACATTAGTTCATGTGCAGCCTTGAATCAATTGTAAGCTATGAAATGAATCCTTCTGAAATTATGTTTTCCTCTATTTTATACTAAATTCTGCTTTATTTGCTTTCAGCAATGTTCATGGGAACTTCTTGAATGGATCTATACCACTGACGTTTCGCAATCTGGGGAGCTTAACTTATCTGTGAGCTTTACATCCAATACATTATACAATGCAGTAACATTGCATTCCTCTTAACATTTTAGTGACCGCTTATTCTTGCCAATACAGAAATCTTTCGTCAAACAATTTCAAGGGGAAAATACCGGCCGAGCTTGGACATATAATCAATCTTGACAAACTGTATGTCTTCTCAACACTGTTACATCCTCTGTTTATGTGTTGTTTAGATTTGCCCCAAACTCATCATATGTTTTTGGTTCCAGAGATCTGTCTGGCAATAACTTCTCAGGGTCTATACCATTAACCCTTGGTGATCTTGAACACCTTCTCATATTGTAAGTTTTTAACCCTTAAAGTTGTAGAGTTGTAATGTTTATCGTGCTAGATTGGTTATTGAGTTTTGATATTTTGCTTTATTGAACAGAAATCTTAGCAGAAACCATCTAAGTGGACAATTGCCTGCAGAATTTGGGAACCTTCGAAGCATTCAGATGATGTAAGGCTCAAAGTTGCTTCTTTTGGTTACATCAAAGATCAAACCCATCTCTTTGAGTGACTTGGCTGTTTTACTTGCAGTGATGTATCACTTAATCTGCTCTCCGGAGTTATTCCCTCTGAACTTGGCCAATTACAGAATTTAAACTCTTTGTAAGTTAATCATATGATCTTATCCTTTACATTATATACAAAATAGAAGTTTGGTTCATTATGTTTATGTGCAGAATATTGAATAACAACAAGCTTCATGGGAAAATTCCGGATCAGCTTCCGAATTGCTATACTCTTGTCAATCTGTAAGTTCTTTTGCTAGAGACATTCACTTGTGATCAGACATTTGTGAATCCAACATTTTGTTCTAACTTCTTCTAAACGTTTTAGGAACCTCTCCTTCAATAATCTGTCCGGGACAATCCCACCAATGAAAAACTTCTCACGTTTTGGTCCGGCCAGGTATGAAGCTACTCTCGGTATTCTTTCACTATGATCATGACGCATAATCTTCCAGTGTAAAACTGATTCAAATCTTTTGTTTAGCTTTGTTGGAAATCCATATCTTTGCGGAAAGTGGGTTGGATCTATCTGCTGTCCTTCTTTACCGAAATCCCGAGGTATCTACTAGATTTATACTTTTAGCATTGTCTTCAGTAGTAGATGCGTATTCTTGTTTTTTTAGGCTTACTTGACTTAATTTCAGCATTTTCAAGAGGTGCTGTGGTTTGCATTGTTCTTGGCGTTATCACTCTCCTATGTCTGATTTTCATTGCAATTTACAAATCAAAGCAGCAGACGAAGATCCTACATGGTCCCTTAAAACAACCTGAAGGTAATGATGAGGGCTTCACAGTTTTTCTTAACATGCACTTCTGTTTATTAGTTGTTAATACGACTGTGATTCGTTTCTCAGGCTCAGCGAAGCTAGTGATTCTGCACATGGACATGGCAATTCACACATTTGATGATATAATGAGAGCAACCGAGAATCTTAGTGAAAAGTTTATAATTGGATACGGTGCTTCTAGCACAGTATACAAATGCGCATTGAAAACTTCCAGACCTATTGCCATTAAGCGAATCTACAATCAGTATCCGCATAACTTGCGGGAATTTGAGACAGAACTCGAGACCATAGGGAACATCAGGCACAGAAACATTGTCAGCTTGCATGGATACGCCTTGTCTCCTGTTGGCAACCTTCTTTTCTATGACTACATGGAAAATGGTTCTCTTTGGGACCTTCTTCATGGTTAGTTTTTTAAACCTTTGTGGATCATTTTTTGAAAAAATGATTTTGCAGATAACATCTAAGAAAGAAACTTTTTTCCTTGGAGTAGGATCATTGAAGAAAGTGAAGCTTGATTGGGAGACGAGGTTGAAGATAGCGGTTGGAGCTGCACAAGGACTCGCCTATCTTCACCATGATTGTACTCCTCGGATCATTCACCGTGACATCAAGTCATCGAACATACTTCTCGATGAGAATTTCGAAGCACATTTATCGGATTTTGGGATTGCTAAAAGCATACCAGCTAGCAAAACTCATGCTTCGACTTATGTTTTGGGAACAATTGGTTACATAGACCCAGAGTATGCTCGTACTTCACGTCTCAACGAGAAATCTGATATCTATAGCTTCGGGATTGTTCTTCTTGAGCTTCTAACCGGGAAGAAAGCAGTGGATAATGAAGCCAATTTGCACCAACTGGTAATATGAATCAAGAAACACTCTGAGGAAACACTGATATATGATCTTTGAACCATTAGAGAGTTAAAAAAATGTGTTTCTTTTGTTGCAGATATTGTCAAAGGCTGATGATAATACTGTGATGGAAGCGGTTGATCCAGAGGTTACTGTGACTTGTATGGACTTAGGACATATCAGGAAGACATTTCAGCTGGCTCTCTTATGCACAAAGCGAAACCCTTTAGAGAGACCAACAATGCTTGAAGTCTCTAGGGTCCTGCTCTCTCTTCTTCCATCTCTGCAAGTGGCCAAGAAGCTGCCCTCTCTTGATCCATCAACCAAAACGCCGCAGCATGAGAGCGAAGTTAGGAATCTTGAGGCGGAGGCATCACAATGGTTTGTTCAGTTCCGTGAAGTTATCTCCAACAGTAGCATATAAGGTTTCAGCTTTAAAAACATTCTAGGGCTTTGTTTAGTTTCTTGTGTCCTAAGGAAGATAGTATTGCTGATTGGAAGGGGGGATGGTTTTTTACAGTGAATTTAGGGTAGTACAAGGGGTGTTTTGGGTAAGGAAAAAGAAGGTATGGGAAGCATTTAAGATAAGAACAAAGGTTATATGAAAGAAAAGGATATGTGAAGTTAATGTTTGTTTTCTCCCACGAACATGTTCACGAGTTCGTTAAAGTCATAAAGTATTGTCCCCACAACAAAAAAAAAATAGACAATCTCTTTCTCTATGCATATATTTAAACAAGTATACACGTTTACATATATATAGACATAGGAATGCGTATGTGTATGACATGTATAAACATAATAAGAACATCTTCAAGGTGAAGATTATGCAGTGATCAGGTTTCTAGCAACAACCTGTGAATCGAATTTCCGGCATAAATCCAGGCTCCTGTTGAAATTATATCATCAATGGTGTCTGTCTGTCTGATATATATTATGGCCTGTTTTGTTTTGAACTATTGGAGCTTTGAAAAGATTAAAGTAGGATCAGCTTTTAGTTACCTGTTACTATCTGTCCTGCAGGAGCTCTGGTTTCCATATTCTAATTGGGTTGCCTCACCGAGTTCTTCTTTGCTTGATCTCTGTCAAGAAAAGGAAGATTTTGGACTTGTTAATATGTTTACAAAGGGACAATTCCACAAGTTTTTGGAAGAAAGTTGAATTACCTTTGGGTCTAGAGGGCAATTTATCTTTCTGCTGTGGTTTTCTTTGGCTATCCTACTTTTTGAGGAATCAGTGCGCTTAAGCCTGTAGAAAGTGTGTGTGTGTGTGTGAGAACGATTTAGGAAAGGTTTATTCATGGAGTTTCAAAGCAATTTCACTAACGTTCTGGAGTTGGTAGCATCATTCTCTTGTATGGCATCGGTTTTAGCCTGCAATATGAGACATTATTTAAGTAAATGTGAACGCGTAGAATCAATCAACATTCAACAATGGGAACAAAGATTTATGACTTACATTTACAGAGCGTTCTTTTGCTCTCAGTGTTGTTCTTAAACGAAATGCCTAACGCATAAAATTCTGTTAATTGATGAGGAACGATAAATAAACTTTCTAGTTGTAGCTGTTGAAAGGTACATTATACCTGAAGATCTTGACACCGTGGCGTATTAGTTTTGGGCAAAGATGTTAAAGAAGGTTTCAGGTTTATCTGCAAGGAATCCAAATCATAAACTATGTGGTAATGAAGAAACTAAAGCTATTTGGAATGAACACAAAAGAGAATAAGTAAGTACATTTTTGTTCCTAGTTTGTATTTTAGAACTTGTTTTTGCATTCTTCTTCTCGGTTTCTGAGTTAACCTTAGACCTGAAACTCTCCAGAGAAAAAGCCTTTAAGGATCACTTTTAAAAATGTATGCAAAAGGCAAACAAACATTATGAACTCAGAGTCCTTTCACCTGTGTCTTTCAGATCTTTCTGCAGTTCTGAGATTCGGCTCCCTTGGAACAGTGAGTTTGGATCTTCTGCCGACATGAGCCACCTAGAAACATATAAAAGAGTTTACAATGACTCATGGTGGAACCTATCAGCACAAAGATTCAAAACTCCCTATAATATATATATCACACACCTTAGCTTCTGGTTTTTGCCTTTTGATATCTTGGTTTTGTAACTTAGAGACTAAAATCGGAGATACGTAATCTCCAAACTTGGCTAATGACCTCTGACATCTAAAACATATAAAAAAAAAGAGTTATTGAAGCCAAGAAAAAATCAAATCCACAAAGGTTTACCTCATTGGGTAAATTACCCTAAATATTACCTAGTCAGAAGCTGAACAGAGTAAATGTCTAATGGTTTGTTCTGCCTTGCAAGCAAAGAAGCCGTAGGTCTTGTTAAAGTAGAGATACTTGATTTGGTTTTAGATTTGGAACTTTTTTTCTTGGACACATCTTTAACTGTTTGGTTATAATATATGAACCCTGACAACAACAACAACAACAACAAACAAAGGGTCTCAAAAACTAGCATTGACGCATCATTATCTTTGTCTAAACCAAGATTTCAGAAACATTACCGTTGAATTTCTCATTGCGATTCAGACCGGCGGTATCCAAGGATTCGGTTGTGACCTCGACAGGCTTAGATTCTGCGACGATGCTCGTAACTTGCTCAAGTGGTTCAAATTTCCAATTGAACTTTGGGCTAAAAGCTGAAGACAAAACATAAAAAAGATTCAATACAATTGAAGAGAAAACATAAAATAACAAAAGCAAGTCTTTGCGTGTGTCATACGTGAAGGAGGATAGTTTCCAGAGTATTGAAACCAAGTTTCGATATCTTCGGTTTCGGAATAAAGCTCAGGTCTAGAGAAATCGTAGAACCGAGGTGCATCGAATTCGAAATCAATATCGAATTCGAAATCATCTCCAGATAAACTAAATCTTGTTGATTCCGGAACCATACTCAAATTCCGATATCCGAAGAAGGAATCGAGTAGGAGAGTTTCGCATAAATCAATGCGATTTGTTTCTTCTTCTCCCTCTCTCTCTCTCTCTCTCTCCCTCCTCTTCTTCTTCCTCCTTCCTCCTCGAATCTCTGGGAAAATTAGAGCAAAGGAGAGAGAGAGAGAGAGATGAGAGATGAAAGCTCTAATTTTTTCTATGGAGAAGAGAGACAGAGAGATTAAAGGTAACGGTTCTAATTCAGTTGGCGCCGTATCGATATTACCTTTGTGTAATTACAGCTCACATTTTTAACCTATTTTTGATTTTGGTTCTTTAGTTTTGGAATATCACCAAATAGACCCGACATTTATTTTTTCTTCTTACCATAAACACCAATGTTTTCATCTAAAGATTTTGTATTTGTTTGACAAAAATTATACACAAAATATCTATTTATTGATGATTACTAATATAACTATACACAATCTTACAAAAAAAGAAATTTAAAAACATCCTTCACTTCTTGGTTTTGACAAGATTTTTAGTTACTTTATTTTTAAATCTTAAATAGAAAATTTTCGTTTACAAAAAATAAATAAAAAGAACATATTATTATTAATTAATTTATGAACTAAGTTATGATAATTTCTTGGTAACTGGAAGTTTTTTTAAAGTGTATCTAGGCTATTACTTTTTTTTTGTGTGATTTCAATAATTGTAAGTACTTAAATAAGATATATTTGACTAGTTTATTAATTTGGGTTTTCATTCTGGATACTCCTATAATTATTTAAAGAAGAGATTTATATGCTTCCTTCCTTGATGCCAAAAAAAAACTGAAAGATGAAAAGTTGATTTTAAGGGCGAAAATTACACAAATCAAAAGATTAGGGGGTGGGGGGGGGGGGGGGGGGTGGAATATAAATATACGAAAAAGCGTTCGCTCAACGGTCCTTTAACAGCCGTCTCTCTTTCTCTGTGCCTGTAATTTTTTTTTTGTCTTTTTCTTTTATCTTTAACGACTTACCTGTAATTTTTTTTTTTTTTTTGAGTTTGGATGTTTTTTTCTTTGTTTTTCTAATTTCTATCCTATTTTTCTAGGGAAAAAAAAACGGCTTGTGTCCTTCAATCCAGGTAAAAAGTCTCATCTGTTGTCCATGAAAATTCAAAAGAAATTATGGTTTCTGGTTTCAGATATTTACATTGATTCTTGACATAGCATGTTCAAATTCATCTGTGGTCTGAAAAAAATGAATGTAATTTGTTATCGTTTTGAGGATTTAACCGGTGAAATTAAAAAGAAACTATCTATTGAGGAGAAAAAAAGACTATCTTCATAGGATTGAATAAGATAACGAATGTTGTTAAATATTGTTAAATGTATTTGCAGAGTTTGGAGATAATAATGTCCAAAACTCATATCGAATCAACTTGTGCATCTCTTCTACAAGAACTTGAGGTTTGTGATTGCTTCAATTCCAAGAAAAAGGGTTTACTTAATCAATATTAACAAAGAAACCATTTCAAATTGGATGAGTTTCTGTTTTTGGTTCTGATGTAGATTATATGGGAAGAGGTTGGAGAAACTGAAACAGAAAGAGAGAAGATTTTGATTGAGATCAAAGACGAATGCAGAAAAGTGTATGGTAAGAAAATCGAAAAGGTTAAAGAAGATAGGGTTAAGATAAGACAAGAGATTGCTGATTCAGAAGCAAGAGTTGTTGCTATATGTTCTGTTATGGAAGAGCCACCGGTTATTGGGAGACAACATTCTGATCAAAGTGGGAGAAGCTTGAAAGAAGAGCTGGTAAAGATTCTTCAGAAACTTGAAGATATGGAAAAGAGGAAATCAGAGAGGAAGAATCAGTTTATTCAAGTTATTGAAGATATAAGATGTGTAAGACATGAGATTCATGGAGAATCTGATGAGACTTGCTCATCCGATCTTTCGGTAGATGAATCTGATTTATCTCTTAGGAAGCTTGAAGAGTTACATAGAGAGCTTTACACACTTCAAGAACTGAAGGTATATATATCCACACTTACCATTACTTTGATTTTGTTTATCAAAAGTAAATAATTGATGCTTTATTTGATGTTTTGGCGCAGAGAAACCGGGTGAAACAGATTCAAGATCATCTAAGAACTCTCGAATCGCTTTGTTCTGTTCTCGGTTTGAATTTCCGAGAAACTGTCACCAAGGTTCACCCAAGTTTAGTAGAATCTGAAGGGTCAAGAAGTATAAGTAATGAAACACTTAACAAGTTAGCTTCATCAGTAAAACAATGGCATCAGACAAAGATACAAAGAATGCAAGAAGTCAGTTTAATGGTTTAAACTTTTTTGTTTAACATCTTACTTAAACTCTGCTCTTTGTTTCTTATAAAGCTCTTTTATTGATTTTGCAGCTTCAAGATCTTGTGATGACGATGCTTGAGTTTTGGAATTTAATGGATACACCAGCAGAAGAGCAACAAAATTTCATGAACGTTTCTTGTAATATAGCTGCTACCGTTTCTGAAATAACCAAACCTAATAGTCTTTCTATAGATTTGCTTCAGGAGGTAACCTTTTCACTACAACTATGAATCAAATTCTTTTCTAAGATTTTATTTTCGCCGATGGATTGCTTAATGTTTAAAAGGTCAAAGACGAGCTGTGTCGGTTGGAGGAGTTGAAGTGGAGCAAAATGAAAGAACTTGTTCTTAAAAAGAGGTCAGAGCTTGAAGATATATGCAGAAGAACACACATTGTTCTCGAAGAAGAAGATATAGCGGTTGAGAATGTAATAAAAGCCATTGAATCAGGAGATGTGAACCCTGAGTATATACTAGAGCAAATCGAGTATCGAGCTGGGAAAGTGAAAGAGGAAGCTCTAAGCAGAAAAGAGATTCTTGAAAAAACTGAGAAATGGTTGAATGCTTGTGAGGAAGAAAACTGGCTTGAAGAATATAATCAGGTTAGAGTCTCATTTTTGATCATTAAAGGATTCAGTTGTAGTACATTTTGCTGGCTACTTAATTATGATTCTTGTGTAGGATGAAAACCGATACAATGCTGGAAAAGGATCTCATAAATCCTCAAACGCGCAGAGAAAGCTCGTGCACTTGTTAATAAACTTCCAGGTTTCTATATAGTAAATGATCCCAACACATTGTTGTTATCTTTGTGTGAATGCTTATATCTAACTAAAAAAAACTCTTTCAATCTTCTTAGCTATGGTTGAAGTATTAGCTTCCAGGATTACAATTTGGGAATCAGAGAAAGAAACTGAGTTTCTTTTTGACGGTGTATGGACTTATCTTCTTACCTCTCTACTTATTTTTTCTATTTACATACTTTCAATTGATCCATTTAATCTAAATTTCTTCATTCAGAATCGCCTACTTTTGATGCTAGAAGATTATACAGAACTCAGAGAAGAGAAAAAACAAGAACGCCGTAGAAAGAGGGTATTAGTTTTACCTGCAAATGATATTTTCAATCCAATCTTCTATGTGTTGTTCCAAATAATCACCAAGAACAATGCTTTGTTGGATTTGTAGGATCTGAAGAAACTTCAGGGTCAAGTGACATTAGAGCAAGATAAAGCAAGTGTTACAAAGCCTCAAAGCGCGAAAAAGGGTCTTAAAGTATCAACTAACAAGAGATTTGTCTCATCGCCTCAAACCCCTCGAACTGATTCGCCTCTATCAGCAAAATCTATTACTACTCCTCAATCACGTCATGGCTGAAAAAATTGAGCAAAAAAAAAAAAAACAGATTCTTGAAATTGCAAACAACCTGCTGATTTAGAGAGAGGGTCTCACAGGGATTCTTGGATCATCATTTGTAATCTGTCAATTTCATCATCAGATCCAAGTGTGTGTACACTGATTGTGTTGCGGAAAGATTAGTTTGACTTTGACCGACCAATGTACTTGCTACAAAAAAACAATGTCAATTTTTGTCCTAATATCTGTACTAAAAACTGAAGAAGTACTTTAAACTCGATTTTGTAATAAACTTCATCTATACAAGACTTGGATGAGAAATAAAATATAAATCTTAGCTAATCTAGAAAGATTAAATTGGTCTAAGTAAGGTATTCAAAGCAAATTTATTTGGTCAACCTTACTTCAAAAGTGATTTAACTGGAAGAAAAAAAAGACAAAGGAGATTGTCAGAAGTTTGGTATTCTTTATTTTATTTTATTTAATTTTCCTTTTCTTTTCGAAATTTTACTTTAATATTTTCTTCGTGTTTCCGATTATTTAACTAGAAATATTAAATTTCCAAGACGGACGTGGATCTTTCCCTAAACCAAAATCAATACTTTGATTTTAGTAATTATTATATCGATTTTTAAAGTAATTAAATCCTTAATATTCGTATTATATAATACAACTGTCTTACATGATATTTTTTTATTACTACTATATATTATCATATTTTCTTTCCTGAAATTTTCCATTTTTATTTATTTAGGTTCCCTTTTGCAAAAACCCTAAAAATTCATTCGTCTAAGAGAGAAAAATTATCTTCTTTTCTTTGTGATTTTTTTTTTTTGGTGGGGATATTTGCATGTAAATTTTTTGGGGATTTTTTTTGAAGTTTAATCTCCATTGAAAAAAGCTTTGGCATTTCTCTGCTACAGTGTTGTGTTTCAGCTGCAGAATTGTTTGGGGGAAAAAAGCAAATCTAAAAACTGTAAAAATCAAATTTCTCTTCTTTGATCTTTGATTCTTTTGAGCTGTTTCATCTGTTCTTGTCTCTAATCCAACTTGTTATATCTTTTTTTTTTCTTCATATAGTTCTTGGTTATTACATAGAAGACAAAAAAAAAAACTTTGCTTCTTCATCTTCTAAAAACGCTTTTTTTTTTTCTTTTTTTCTTCTCAAGAATCAGAGTTTGGTGAATTTGAGGAGCAGAGTAAAATTAGGGGAATTTTGTGGGTTTAATAAGAAAAAAAAATGGAAGAGAAAGGTGGAATAAGTCCAAGTGGGGTCGTCACAGTTAAGGGAGATGAAGCTTTGGTTTCAAGAACAGAGTTCCAACAACAAAACCCTAGCTTTCTCCAATTCGTGAGTCCCACGACGGTGGTATCTCCTCAACCACCTCCGGATCCTGTTCCAGCCACCATGACTCCTGGCTCAGCAGCGGCGTCGACCGGATCAGATCCGACGAAGAAGAAGAGAGGAAGACCGAGGAAGTACGCACCAGATGGAAGTCTGAACCCTAGGTTTTCAAGACCAACTCTGTCTCCAACTCCAATCTCATCTTCGATTCCATTGTCTGGAGATTATCATCACTCTAACTGGAAACAAGGCAGAGCTCAGCAGCAGCATCAGCCTGTTGAGTTCGTCAAGAAATCTCAGTATGTAACCCCAGGTAAAAAGTCCAAATCTTTTGTACTGTTTGCATTGGTTTCAGTGAGTTATATATAAGATCTGTTCTGTTCTGATCTGATCTGATCCGATCTGGGTTTTGGGTTATCTGTCGAGTGAGTGAGTGATAATTTGATGAGTGTGGATTTTGAGATGTTGGGAAGTGGGACCAACTTAACTGGATTTTGTCTGAAGAAGCTTAGTACTTATCAGACCAGTTAGAGACAGAGAAAGCGAATCTGTTGATGCTGACCAAACAAAAACAGGAATTATAAAGTTGAGTTTAAAAAAAAATGAAAAAAAAAAAAAAAAGACAGTATAATCTCTGTCTCTTCCTATCTTAGGTGTTTAAGTTGTTCAGCAGATTTTTCATTATCTGGTTTAATCCATTTTGTTTCTAAAGTTGCCGCTTTTTGGACACTGATTGTTGTGTCATTGAGTTGATTGCTTGAGGATTAGGATTTTAATTAAATTACCTGATTGGTTAATTGCAGTAGTAGCTCCTACTCCTCCTGGGCTCTCATTCTATGTGGGTGCAAATTTTATGACCCATCAGTTTACTGTCAATGCCGGTGAGGTAATAAAATTCATCTCCCTGTTCTTGTAACTGAAGAGCTTTGATATTGGATTATTGTCATCATCAGTCTTTGTATTGAGTATTTCGTTTTTTGGTTTATATCAGGATATAACAATGAAGATAATGCCGTATTCGCAACAAGGATCTCGAGCTATCTGCATTCTCTCTGCAACTGGTTCCATCTCTAATGTCACTCTTCGTCAGCCTACTTCTTCAGGTGGCACTCTCACATATGAGGTAACCAAGTTAACTCCGGTTATGATGTTCTTGATGGGTTTCTTGGCGTTTCTTGAGTCTTTTTTTTTTTTTTTTTTTTTTTTTACTTAGGGTCGATTTGAAATACTTTCGCTGTCGGGTTCCTTTATGCCTACTGAAAACGGAGGAACAAAAGGTAGGTCCGGTGGGATGAGCATTTCTTTAGCCGGACCAAATGGCAAAATCGTAGGCGGTGGCCTCGCTGGTATGCTTATAGCAGCCGGTCCTGTTCAGGTGACATATCTTGAGTATATAAATAAAACATATTTACAGATTCAGAGTTGGATTTTTGTAGAAATTCCCTAAAAGGTTTCTATAATTTGTGACAGGTGGTAATGGGAAGTTTCATTGTGATGCATCAAGAACAACAAAATCAGAATAAGAAACCTCGAATTATAGAGGCTTATGCTGCACCACAACCACAACAAACGCAACAGCAACAACCTCCTACTTTTACCATAACTACCGTGAATTCAACTCCTCCAGTGATGGCCACAGTAGAGGAGCCGAAACAACAACCCTACGGTGGTGGTGGTATAGTGAGACCAATGGCTCAAATGCCTTCTTCTTTCCACAACGACAATTCAGCTATGAACAATTTCACAACGCCTTATCATGGTTACGGTAATATGAACACGGGACCTAACAAAGAAGAAGATGAGGATGAAGTTGATGGTGGTGATGATGATTCAGGCGATACTAGGAGCCAATCTCATAGTGGTTGAGCAATTCTCCCGGAACAAGGTCAAGTTTTCTTGTGTAGAAAGGAATGAAGGGAGCTTAAAAAAAAGGATTCAGCTTTTATTTGCTTCTTTAGAGGTTTGTTTTAGTTGTTTGAGGTTTTTTTCCTCTTCTTATTTTGTGTATGTTTTCTAATTTCTAGAGTTTCAATTTTCTTCTTTGTGATCGGTTTAGATTTAATTATGTCCAAATCATCGATTAAACGATGTTCTTATTGTTGAGATCATTGAGATTAATATTATTTACTTAAGACTTTTGTGATATGGTTCATATTCGTACAAGATCATCATCACTAGATTCACTAACAAACCAAAATCTTTAACACTGTAGGACCAAAATTAAGAGTAAACTCAAATTCCTACATGTCACAGTAAGTAGTATCTTGTGCAATTGTAAGAGTCCATAATCAAGTATATTTCACGTGCGCAAACACTAAATCGATTTCAGGGTTTAAATTGTAACAAAGGAAAAGTTCAATAGACTTGAAGAACGGAACAAAAAGTAAAATAAAAACTATAGGGTAACATTTATAATAACCAGGACAATACAGGGGGCTAAATCATAAATACAAACTCTTCGTTAATTCTCAAAACCCTTCCCTTTTCCTTTGTCGCAGTTGCTATTGGCCTCCGTTGGGTCTTCATCGTGACACTCTTCACGCCATTTATTCCGATTAATCGGAGTACCCACCTTCTCATCTTCCTTGGGTAATAACAAATCTCACTCTATTGTATCTTCAGATAATCAAAATTCGAACTTTGTGTGTGTGTTTGTGTGTTTCTAGTTGTTTTATGTGTGTTTAGTTACGAGATCTTCTCTCTTGCTTTTGTTTCAGTGCGATTCAAACGTTGGGTTTTGAGGAATCACTAGAGAATGTATAACCTGAGTAGGCTTATTTCTCGTTTCTCCTCGGTTACACTTAACCCTAGCACGAGAGCATCTGGGTTTCTGATTGAAAACGCTCCTGCTTCATCAAAGCTCATTCAATGTGCTGTGAACCGAGCATTCTCTGCAAAATCAGGATCTGATGGAGTTGGAGGCGATGATAACGGTTGGGATATTGCAACGGGAGGGTCATTTGGTGGTACAGGATCTGATGATCTTGACTGGGACAATAAATCTATGTGGTCTACTGGTTTAACCAAGGAGCATTTCGATGGTGTCTCAGTTGGTCGTCAGAAGAACAACAACGCGGCGAATCCTTCTTCTGATAGCACGGCTTCTGAGTCGGGAGATGTAATGAGCAAGTTAGGTCCAAAGGAAGTAGCTTTGGTTAATGAAATGAATGAGTATGATGATATGATCAAAGAGATTGATCAAGATAATAAGGAAGGTAGGGCTTTTGTTGATGGGATTAAACAGAGAATGATGGAGATCAGTGTGTTGTTGAAGCAAGTGAAAGAGCCTGGAGCTAGAGGTTCTTATCTTAAAGACTCTGAGAAGACTGAGATGTATAGATTGCACAAAGAGAATCCTGAGGTGTATACCGTTGAGAGGCTTGCTAAGGATTATAGGATTATGAGGCAGCGTGTTCACGCCATTCTTTTTCTTAAAGAAGATGAAGAAGAAGAGGAGAAGAAGCTTGGTCGTCCTTTGGATGATTCTGTTGAGCGTTTGCTTGATGAGTATCCTGAGTAAGTTACTTCACATGGAAACTATTTTTTTCTGTTCATAATTTGGTATAATGCTACTTCAGTTTTACATGAATTGAAATGTGCTCACTTTATTTAGTCTTCTCTATGGCGAAATAGATTTGTCTGTTTTGCCATTTTCCCCATATAATTTGATTATTATGGTAATTAGTGTTGCCAGTAGCATTGTTAGTGATATATCATGACACAAACCCTTTGTAACTCATGCAGGTTCTTCATTTCACATGACCGGGAATTTCATGTGGCCTCGCTTAATTACAAGCCCGACTTCAAGGTCATGCCAGAAGGATGGGATGGTACAATCAAAGATATGGATGAAGTCCATTATGAGATCTCAAAGAAAGAGGATGACATGCTTTACGAAGAATTTGTCCGAAGGTTTGAGTTCAACAAAATGAAAGTAAGTTGTTCTTTTGCCCACTTGAGTATGCATTGACTTAGTAAACCAATACTACATTTGGTCTATTGACCTGCTTGCAATTTAGAGTGAAAGCTTGAGACTAGATGCAAGTTTGGAACCCTCTACTCTAAATTTGGTAGTTTGTGAGATTAGCATTGAAAGGCAGAGCTAACCTTTCTCGGGAAACTGCGTTAGGGAGATTGAAAGTAATAATGATAGTGCTACTTGCTTGTGGATTGATTACGAGATTATTGGTTTGATAGATCCACGCCATCTGTTTGATATGTATTATCAGCTTTCCTGCCTAAGTTTTTATTGAGTTGTTAGATGTTCTTTAGTTATTTCTCCTTGGTGATAACAAAACGTACACATGTTTCGTTTTGGTCTCTAAACCAGTGGAGAGGAGAAGTGAAGTGCCACAAGTACAGTAGGAGGCGTTCATCAGAAGGATGGAACATCACAGTTGAGAAATTGGGTGCTAAGGGGAAGCGTGGATCCGGAGGTGGCTGGAAGTTTATGAGTCTTCCAGATGGATCAAGCCGACCCCTAAACGAAGTGGAGAAGATTTATGTTAAGCGCGAAACACCTCTTCGTCGCCGTAAGATCCTCCCTTGATTTTACTAGAACCAGACTCCATCGATGGTTATATCAGGATGGGAGTGTTATGTCTCCTGTGTGTTTTTGTTTGATTTTGCTTTGCTTTTGTTTGATTTTGCTTTTGCTTTTGTTTGTTCTTAAGTTGAATAGTAAGATGGGTAGCATTTGTTTTTCGTTTAGCTCTCTCTAACTTTATCAGTGAAGTTCAAATAATCTTAAGACCCATTCTTGTTTTAGTAGAATAATTGTAATTCTCTATGAGTACCAAAACAAGGTCTAAGAAGGTTCCTTGATCGTTTGAAAATAATTGAAAGATGATTTAGAGAAGCTTTGCCTATTTGTTGACGGTCTATTTCCCCATGAGAACTATTGTATCGAGCCAGATAGAGCCCAAACTTTGACCTCTATCTATATATCTCCGAAAAAAAGTTCGAAGGCTAATTCTCCCCGAATCAAAAGTTCAAAACATGTATCTCCCCGAATTAATAGTTCGAGATCTATTAACCCACAAACCCGAGTTATGTTGGTTTCTTGTTTGTTATACCGACGATTATAGAACATAAACCAAAGAAAACCAGATTTTGACCCAATTCTAACTTAAACCCAATTAAAACCTAAACCATGTTTCAGAAATCTAGTGGTAGCTTAATTAATTTAAATCTCAGCTTAAGAACCCCATTGAAGAATGGATGAGCGAGCACATCATGAATCTTCCCAGGAGTTGGTGCATAATATTGAGAAAATTGAGCGATTCTCATTAGATTTCATAAGCATAAGTTTGCAAATATTTAAATAACAACAAAAACAAAAACAAGAAAAATTCTCAAATTTACTTTTAACACAAATCAGACAAATAAGAACAATTCCCAGATTTTATAATCATAATCTCTAAATTGATTAACCGTAGAGAGTGCCACATTGCAAACAGTGAGAGAGCTAGCTTAATAGATCTCAGAAGCATCAGGAGTTACGCTACTCAGGAAAAAATACTTTGTCGATTTCTTCGGAGAAGAGTTCACCGTCGCCGTGACGTCGGATCCTTCCGTCATCAGCCACGACGTACTTTTTCACAACCGCTTCTCCTCTCACCCTCTCGTCGTTGGCGTCGGCGTTCAGTGGACACCACCTGGTTATTACTCCGACTTCGATTCTTCATCAGGTGGTTACTACGATCCTCCGGCGGATACTCTTCAGCTCTGCGTTGGTAATCGATGTATTATCATCCAGCTCTCTCACTGTAATCGATTAACCGTAGAGACATGGTTTAGGTTTTAATTGGGTTTAAGTTAGAATTGGGTCAAAATCTGGTTTTCTTTGGTTTATGTTCTATAATCGTCGGTATAACAAACAAGAAACCAATATAACTCGGGTTTGTGGGTTAATAGATCTCGAACTATTAATTCGGGGAGACACAGGTTTTGAACTTTTGATTCGGGGAGAATTAGCCTTCGAACTTTTTTTTTCAGAAATATATAGATAGAGGTCAAAGTTTGGGCTCTATCTGGCTCGATACAATAGTTCTCATGAGAAAATAGACCGTGGACCCTGAATTTCTATTAAAAGTTGTGTGTGGTACCGTTTAAAGCAAAGCTAAAATAAAAAGTATGGTTGGTTTAATTTTGTCTAGGAAGCATGGTATCGCGGGTGATGATGCGTTTCTCGCCCCGGAACCAGAAGCGGAGCGCTAAGCATAAGAAGAGGCGGAAGGAGAGGCGCGTCTACTGTATAGAGCACAACATTCCAACGTGATTCCCAATATGAGACGTTTGGAAGCGTGCTTAAAAGCATACGACTCTGATTTGGAGACGTTGTGCTGTATTTTATAAAAGACGATAATACAAGTTAACTACCATTGAGAGCATCCACATTAGTGTTACTATGATGATATCTTAAGTTTTAATTAATACTATTTTATATCTCAAGACCCTCACTAACTTGTTATTAATTTTTCTCCTCCCATTAGTGGATCCTTAACCATGGGTGTCTTGCCTCTTCTTCCTGCTCTTGATCCCAGAAAGGATTAAAATAGTAATTTTCTGGTGAGAGTGACTCAGCTGATGATCATCTTGTTGAAGAATTCAGCTTGCTCAGGAAAGAATTTCAAAAGGTCGTCTTTGGTTACCCATACAAAATCCTCGCAGTTGCTTTATGTTGTATTTTGATGCTGCTACTACACTGCATTTGAAACAAGAAAAATATAAGAACCAAAAAAAAAAAAAAAAACCCCATTAAGTTTTAATATATAGATGAGAGAACAACTTACTTCCTATATTTTTCTTGTCAGCCACTGTAATTCTATGATCAGCTACATAATCCATTTGGGGTTCCCTTGGCTCTGTATTCACGCATCAAAAAATCACTTAAAGACAAAATTAAAATTTCATAGAAAACTCACATAATTGGAACTGAGCAAGAAAAATAGTCACAGAACCTTCATTATATACATCTACGAGCATAGAATAGTTCTAAACTTTCACTACAGGTCAAGGTAGTGCTGCTTATAAGCACAAGTACTCACAGAGCTATAAAGAAAAACGCCTTATCTTACAATTCCTTTGCTATATTCATAACAAAGATGACCCAAAGTTAAATGAACAAGAAGCCGTTGAGCAGATTCTATAAGCTTGAAGTTGGAGACATCATGATGATATAAAAAAAAGATTTTACATGTTCTTTAGCAATGTCCAAAACCAAATGGATCAAGAAGAAATACTAAGATTCTTCGTGACTCTACATACTAAAAATGTATTTGATTCATTGAATTCAAATATGAAAATGTGAGGGCCTACTAGTCTATCCAATATCAGTTCCTAATAACACTAAATTGATGATCCAAAACAAGCTAATACAAAACGATCAAACCAACCCTTTTGTGAACATATAAGCTTGGATCAGATCATACTAAGATAGGTGTTTTGAGATCAAACTGATAAAAAAGGAGATGGAACCTTAGCAGTAAATATCAAATTCAATTCTCAACAAACACCAGAGATCAACAAAACTATATCCATTCTCTAAATCTGAGGAACAAGAAGAGCTACCTTAGTCGATCGGTTTGATTGCCCTGCTGCATGCCTCGATCTAACCAGCCTAGCTAGATCGAATCTGACGGGCTTACAATTTTTAAAGTTGGGTTTATAATTTGTTTTGTGGCCCAACTTACCTTAGTTGCCATACGCATTTAATTTTTTGGTATTTTAGATTATTTAAAATTTTATATTCAAAGAAACAAATAAGTAAAAGGGAAAATCATACGAGAAAAAAAAAACGAAAATTAATACATACGATATTATTATTTATATTAAAAAAAAAACACTAAATTAAAAGCTGATGTCTTCTGAAATTCATATTATTTATATTATAATTTTTATATAAAATATAATTTATGTGATTGTTTTTAAAAAAAAAATTGGATAAAACATTATACAATAAAATCATATGCTAAATATGATGGCTTGAAAAAACACACGTATTTTGTAAGTTTTATGTTGTTAATGATTTTAGATAAGTATTCGTGCTATAACACTGGTAAATTTTATTTTATACAAAATTTTGTATATTTTTTATTTTAAAATAAAATTTTAATATGTTGTATTAGTTATGTATGTGAAGTTATTTCAACAATGTATATCCTACATCATGACTTGAATGTTATTATAAGACATAATTTTGTAAATTTGGTTTTTAAAAAGCGAATTATTATATTATGAGTAATTTAATATATTATTATACTTTTAGTTTTAATATACTTGGTTTCTTCAAATTTTTTCATATTATAGTGACATATTATTGACATTGCTATAACAAATCAATTTAGAGTATTTATAGTTTCTAACTTTTATATCAAGTTTTAATATATTAAAAATATTTCAAAATAAATTATTTAAAATTTATATATTATTTAAATTATAAAATTCAACAAAAAAATATGAAATTGAATTTAAATACTCAAATTTTGACCCGTTACTCAGTAAATTTTTAATTCAATATATATTATTTTTAAAGAGTAATATTACTAAAGCTTGAATATTTTATAGATTGAACAATTTATATTTGTTTTTAAAAATTTAACTTATGGTATATCCGGAAATAAAACTATTTTTTTAATTATAATAAATAATATGATAATTTATTTGTTTCACAAAATAGACTCATATATAAAAATGAGAGGTGAAGTATAATGATAATTAACAAATTAATATGTTAAGTTAGATATCAAAAGATTTTATTTGATGAATAATTTAATAAAAGAAATTAATATAGTAAGTTAGATGATATGATTCTTGAAAATATTCTCTTTAAGATTTTTGGAAACAACGTGCTATAGTAATTAAATCTTCCAAAAAGAAATTAAGGTTACACCCACTATTTAATTTGTAACCAATTAATCTATCAATTAATGTATAACTTATTTGTAACCAACTTATTAAAATTATATAGTTTACAAAACAATGTTATGTACTTCCGTTTTATTATAAAGGAGATCATTTGGATTTTTATTATATTCATCGACCATAAATCATTGAATACATCCATTTTTATCTTGATTTTTTTAACTCTGTTACCAATATATCTTTTAAGATTTTCCTAAAATATGTCGCGACGATATAAACACTATTTGAGTCTACGTCTTATATAATGTTTGTGTAGTGCATGCATCAAACTCTCATTATACGTATTTAAAGTTTTATGATATTTTACGATCTTATTATTTCCAAGGCTGAACGTCAGACCAAGACAAATTGCTTTACACGTTCGAGACATTACATGATCACCAATTCACCATCAGTTTTTTTAACGAAAACAAAAAAAAAGAAGTCGAAGACCTATCTGTTTTGGATCCTATTAGTCTTTAGCAAGTTCGTGGATTTTCCTATTTTATATTTTTTTTTGTAAACATTTGATACAATTTGTTTCTTCTTAAAATCTGTTAAAAAAAAAATTGATACATTGCTATCTCTCTGTATTTTTATTCATGATCTACAATTTTAAATGAACCAATAGAAACTGTTTGGAGTTGCACTTAACTGGACCACAATATCTCACACTAAATTAAAACTTGAACCATATCAAAATCTTTTCGGACCGTTGGACCAGTCCCGTCTGGCCAAATTAACCTTCAATATCCCCTCCCCTTATCTTGATAGGGTTTAAAAGCAATAATAGTGACAGATGCATGAAACTAGCTAGTTCAAGTGGAAAAAACATCGTGCACTGATATATCTTCATCAATTGCAAGAACATGTCTCAATAAAACCAAAACAAATTCAAAACATTTTTTTCTGAATCATATCTATCAGCATGGGACACTGTGCATGGCTCTTTATGCCTTTGGATTCAACGCATCCTTCACGATTTTTTTTTTTTTTTTTTTTTTTTTTTGTAACTGCATCTACTTTAATTAATCATAGAATTTGATTAATGGTTTCTGTAAAAAAATGAATTAATTCAAATAAAACAAATAACAAGATATATGAATTAGTCGGACAGTTCACCAAAACACATATATTTCAGAATCAGATCCTATATAAATAAAGATATATATAGCAATTTGAAGTATATGATATTATAGAATGGATATGTTTCAACTTTCAACATACGCTTAACATTATAAATTTTTGAGTCTTGGTTAGCACAATGATTAATGCATAATTAGATTAAGTGTATATGAAGCTTCATGGAAACCCGTACGAGATAGGACGGTCACTAGATTGTACAATCAAAGACCGTAATGTATACTATCCATTCTGATGATTCATCTAAACCGTACGTTTATAACTAATTAATTTTGTGAAATCGAGAATCTAATCTTGTAAGAAAAACTGTAAGCTTGTTGTCAGAGCAAACATGGACCCACGTTCTCTATGTCCCTAAGATGTGTATCAATCTCAATTCACTTCTTCGTTGCACCATTTTTTATTAACTTTTATTTTCTATTTTTAATCTCATTGAGATCTCCATTGCCCCTGCTGCACTCGACATTACAGCTCATATTTTCCTTATAATGCAATATTTAATTATTTTTCTTTATTATTAGTTTAAACTAATCATAATAGGGTATTTGTAGTTGAAACTCTAACTATTATCTATAGGTATCAATATAAATTATATATAAGCTTTAATTTTTTCTGTCCTAACTCCTAATTAAGTATGCATGTATACATGTTCCAACGTTCAGATTATATATTGACTAACTTTGAAGCGTGATTGTTTTTGCATATATTGTATTTATGTTTTTATGTAAAAGTCACCATTTTTTACAGGTAAACACGTACGTGTTTATATATACTATTTACCTACCTAGAAGAACACTCATCGCCATACACTATATAATGCATGTTTGAAACATATTTGACAACAAACATTTCGAAATCATTAAAAAGATTAATTATTACCCTGTTAAGCTACACGTATGTTTTGCCAACATAAATATTTTTTTTAGTTGTGAATTTGTGATTAAGAATTGGGATGCACATTTCCAAAGTGGACATTAATTATTAAATGCCACTAAGAAGAACCCTTGAACATAGTCTAATTCAATTTAAAGTTCATAAGGAAAAGGAACATTAACAGTGACAATAGCTAAGGTCTCTCGACAATGAGACAACCCGCTTTTAAAATATATACCAAATTGTAATAACGTATGTTGAATACTATTACAACTTGACCACTATTTATTAAATTTCTCCGTCGTCTCTTTAAATCAATAAGAAACTATTCATTGATACTGGACCAGCCTGTTTGAATCTTGTCCCATCCAAAAATCTCCCAATATATAAATAAAGAACCTTCACCCCTAAAACCGAAACCATCATTAACAACTTCAAAACTTTCTAAGCAAGAGAGTACTGAGAGAAGTCCTATATTCCTTCTATAAGTCCCTCAAATTATTTTAAAATAAAAATGGCTTTTTGGTCTGCTGAGAATGCTACTAAAGCCTATCTTAGTACATTGAAAACGGTAAGAGTTTATTTCTTTTCATATATTTGTAAAAATTACATGTGTCTCAATGTCTTAAGCAAATTTAGTCATGACTATCTAGTTTATTTACTTGATAATATCACATTTTGACATATCTCTATCTGCATTTTCAGGATCAAAGGACAAAAGAACCAAACGTTGCCGAATTCATATCAGCTCTAGCTGCCGGCAATAGCGCTAGAAAGATAGCCGTGGCTTGCGCCGGAGCAGCAAACGCCGACATACTCGTTGCCCTAATCGCAGCAGCTAACCAAACACGCGGTCAAGTTGTATGCGTTTTACGTGGCATCGAAGAGCTAATCATATCCAAGAAAATGTTGGAACCATCAGAGATTCATCAGATACAATTCGTAGTCGGAGAGTCTAACGACGACACTTTAATAAATGATCATTTTGGAGAAGCCGATTTCGTCCTCGTCGATTGTAACCTAGAGAACCACCAAGAGATCGTTATAAAGATCCTTAATCACCATGAAGAAAACGCAAGAACCGGCGGTGGTAGGGGTGTGGCGGTTGTGGTTGGTTATAACGCGTTTTCGAGAGGCTCATGGAGGTTTATCGATGGGAGGAAGACGCAGTTTTTGCCTATAGGAGAAGGGTTGCTTTTGACGAGGGTCAAAGATAATCAAAAGATGGTGATGATGAACGATCATCATCGTGACCATGCGAGGAAGAGTCGGTGGGTAGTGAAGGTTGATAAGTGCACTGGAGAGGAACATGTGTTTAGGGTTAGGATTCCACGAGGAGAAGCCATTATAGAAGCTTAAATTCAAACGATCAAATCTTATATATATATATATATATATATATATATATATATTGTTGGGTACTTTAGAGCAAAGATCACCTCTGTGATGGTTCAGACGAGTGAAAGTGTAAGAAGATTAGTTATCACGTATAAGTAATTAAGAAAGTTTTGATTGGTATTGGAGTGTTTTGTGTGGTGAGAAAAGTGATTTCTTCAAGTAAATGACTTTTTTTTGTTTGTAAGTGTAAATATGAAATGATGTTGTTTTGTTTTAAATTTATTTCTGATTTTGGATCTCTTTTTTTTTTTTTGTTCTTTCTTGGGCATATGTGCACGCATTGTTATTATTCAGATTCTGGATGTTTAGCAAATAAACTATTCAAAGATGCACATGCATGCATACGAAGATGGCATCTGAAACTAATAATATGAAACGAGAATATTAATTGATTAAAGTAAGCGTATGTATTTAGCTGTCTTGTACAATATTGTCAAAATAGATGTAGACGTATATATATTATTGAGGCGTACGTATAGTCTAATTTTCCGTGTTAACATTATTACAAAAAACCAACAATTCATGCTAAAACATTTTTTATCGTATTTCTTTCTTATAGTCACTCCGTCAATACAAACTTTCAAAGTAAAAATAAAATTCGCAAATACAATTATATAAAGTTCGTCTATAATCGTATGTTTGTGCTTCAATCACTTTTTGATTGTCGGATCGGAATCGAAAATTTTAGATGTATGACTTACTAGTTCATCAATTTTTTAAGGTGTATGATTTTATTTTTTGTCTGATTCTTTCGACTTTTGGTCATTTCATGCATTTCTCTTTCCATTTGACTCTAATATATATATATACCTTTAAGATATCCAAATTAATTATCATCAATCTACATTTGATAAGTCATTGAATTCAACTAGGCTTGTAAACAAAGCTAAGAGTTTTAAAATTTGTATCAAACCGACATCTACGGTATGAATATGTTAGACAATAAAAATACATAACAATTTGAAGAGAAGAGTCGTTGGTGATAATAATCCGTTCATTAACGTATGCATTGTCACGATCTGCATATGACCCATTACCTTCCCCTATACAGTATAGGGCCTATACTATATCCCCCATGACCACCCCCCCCCCCCCCCCCCCCCCCCCCCCCATCTCTTCCTTATCTATCATCCCCACAACTCATCACTCTCTTAGAAAATGACATATTTTCACTATACATAGTTACATACATATACACTAATACACAACAAAAACATTAACCAATCAAACATCAAAACGACCTGAAAAGAAAAACAAAAAAAAATGTAAGATTACATTTAAAATAAAATAAAACATTTATTTTTGTGAAATTGGACCACTCAAAAAAAACCTTAGTGTTAGGACTTGTAACCCATTTATTAATGGGCCTTTATACCGATTCCCATCTTTAAAAAGGCCCATTAATGATCTTCATCATCACACTCACTAAACAGAGAACAAAATTGATTCTCCTCTGAAAGAAAACCCTAAGAAAAACCCTGACGAAGTAAACAACTGTTTCTTCGTGATCGGAAAACATGGTGGCTGGTCTAAGAGAGTTCGCACTTAGGTCCAGAGATGGCTCCGGAAAGCCGGTACTTGACGAATCTAACGGCGAGGAACTTATGCACGTCCAGCCTTCCGTCGCCGTCGCTCTCGGAAACCGTCCCGTTGAGTCTCCCGGAACTCTCTACATCACTTCCAGGTGAATAATTTCTTTACTCAAAAATCTCTACTCCCTTCTTCTCGATCGGAGATATATAAGTGCGCCGTAGCTTAATTTGGTACTTTTTTAATTTCGTTTTCAGGAAACTAATTTGGCTGAGCGATGTAGACATGGCTAAAGGTTATGCTGTTGATTTCTTATCTATATCGCTTCACGCTGTTTCTAGAGATCCTGAAGCTTACTCATCTCCTTGTATATATGCTCAGGTATTGATTTTAGACTTTGCTAGCTAAATAAGGGGAACTATGTTCTTCTTATTCATTGTGATTAGTTCTTAGGGAAAAGAAAAAAAAAAGTAGCTTTTGATGATTTTTAGTGCTCTTGTGATATGTTGTGATTGCTTCTTGTTGGAATTCGAGAGAATTGTTAACTGGATTCTAAGTTTATGGATTTATTTTTGAAGATTGAAGTTGGAGAAGATGAGGATGATGATGACTCTGATACTGAATCCACTGAGGTTTTGGACTTATCAAAGATCAGAGAGATGAGGCTTGTTCCTTCTGACTCTACGCAGTGTGAGTTTTTTTGTTTAGAGCTATTTGAATCACTATATAACAGTCTTGGATGTTAAAGCTGATATATCCTTTTTGTCTTTGTGTATTGAAAGTGGAGACGATGTTTGATGTATTCTGCGAGTGTGCTGAGCTGAATCCTGAACCTGTTGAAGGTAAACAACACAAGAGTACAGCTTTACTAACTATCATTTATTATGCAATTTTTTTTGTTGGTTACGTAGCCATTTACTGTTTTGTTTAATTATATTTTTTTCAGAAGAAGAAGAAGAAGAAGAAAGTGGGCATAATTGGGTGTTCAGTGCTGATCAGATGGATGTTCGTGGAGGAGGTAATGATTTCATACAACGAGATTGAATTTAAGAGTGTGTTAATGTTTCCATCTTTGAACGGTATGAAAGAAATGTGATGTTTGTTTTGTGTGTGTTTATAGCAGATGAAGATGCTGAGTGGCAAATATCTCAGAGTCCGACAAGTGTAATTGGTCATTCCAATGGAGATGAAGGTCTTGCTCAGCCTATGCTTGAGGTAATATAAATCATCTGCTTTCATTTCTTTTCTTCCTTTTATTTGTTTTTAAAAGATTTTAGCTGGTTTCATTGACTTTTTCATTCACCCTGCAGCTCCAAATCAATGATCAGAGGTTTGAGGATGCAGAAGAGATGGTTCATGAAAGTGAGACAAAGGATCATCACTAGACTGTTTATCAAATGTACTCAGAAAACATATTGGGTTTTATGTTAACGATATTTTAGCGATGAATGAGTTGTATTTTGTTAAACGATAAAATTGTTATGTTCTACTACTACTTTTCAAAAAGTGCCTATTTCAATCTTCCTCGTAAGACATCATCTCTTAAACTGAAATTAGATAAAGTAAACTATGATTGACTACTTAGCGAAGTCTTGTAAAATCAGAAAGGTCGAAGGAACTTAAATTGAGAGTAGAGAAGGCAATTATAAAATCAATCTTCAAAATCTATTCAATTCAGAAAACGCAAGAACTTAGGTTTCACTACAACAAAAACATTCCTTTTTATCCAACTCAACCGGGAGAGAGACGCATGTGTAGTTAAGAACCGAGGAAAGAAGATTGTTGCTTAAAGAGAATTCCAAAAGAGAAGGCAAAAAACAGAAGTAGGGTTGATCTACGAGTCGGCGATGGTGACCTCGACCTCAACACCAGGTTCAATGGTAATGGAAGTGATCTGCTTGACAACATCAGGAGAGCTGAAGAGATCAATCACACGCTTGTGAACCCTAAGTTCAAATCTGTCCCATGTGTTGGTTCCTGTTACACAACACAATAGTTAAAAGAGTCTCAGCCAATGTGAAGAGACACTTGTAGTGACAGCGTAGAGTACAATATTATTGAGCACAATCACATGTTCTAAGACTAAAATCCTTAGTTTAATCAAGTAAATGATGAACTAAGGGATGGTTCCGAAAACAAGAAATCCAAAACACAAGCTCTTCTAGTGTTTCTCTAAGACATAAAAGATGAGATGAGCAAAATTATACCTTCACCACAAGGAGCTTTTCGGGTAGTGATCTTAAGAACCTTAGTGGGCATTCTCACTGGTCCCTTAACTCTTAGTCTCTTTTCCTTAGCTCCACGAACCAAATCAGTGCACACTACATATCATTTGCAGCAACATAATATAAAACAATGACTTAGTATTTGATCCAAAATCACCAAATTCAAATATTTCATCTTTCAATCCATTGAAATGATCACTGAAGCAAAGCAAAGACCTATTTTGGAATGGTTCCAATACAATGAATCTTACATCGAAATGATTGGTCAAAAAAAATACCTTTTTCCAAGTTCTTAACATTCTTGGAGGAGAGAGTGATCCTGATCTTGTGAATTTGCTCAAGTGGTTCTTCCAAACCAGCCTTAGTTGGCTTCATTGCTTGGTAAGCCATATTTTTAGCTCAGCTTCTTCTGTACAATCACAGACATACGAAACCGATGGATCACATTAACCGAGATTCTCAGGTAAACATGTAAAAAACAAATTTGGATGAAGTGAAGAAACCTGAGAGAGACGAACGAAGCTCGACGGCGTATTGCTGCTTTTTTTTGCTGCAAGGAAGGAAGGACCCGGAAGTTTAACCTAAGAGACGTTTTATGGCATATCAAAAAAAAAAACCCTAATTTTTATGGACTTATTGGGCCCAATCTATGTACGGCCCAATAACTAATAACTAAGAACAGAGTTAGTTGTAATGTCGATGCCAGATTTGGAGGATCTGTTATAGTTTGAGACTTGACAATATTTGCAAATGTGAAGGTATTGTTCGGAAGCTAGATGATAAAACGTCATGAGCTACCAATGGGAGGCCTCAGAGAGTCACACAAGTAATAAATGTAGAAGAGCACTCTTACATACATAATCTATGAAGAGAGACTAGAGAGTTTTTGTCAAAGTGAGACAAAGGGTTAGTTTTTTGTTCACTTATGTAAAGCTAAAACAGAGTTTGTCAGTTGTCACAATATAGTCAAAACCAAAACGAAAAGAACTAAAACCTTTTTGGATGTTCTTCACATTCTTAGAGGAGAGAGTAATCATGATCTTGTGACTCTGCACAAATGGCTCTTCCAAACCAGCCATTTGTGGGCTTCATTGCTTGGTAAGCCATTTTTTTTTTCTTGTTATAGTTAGTATCTAGTAAACAGTAGACATTATACAAAACCCAACACATAAGCAATTAGACAAAATAGAGTACCAGTTTAGGAACACAAAAGGATTACATAACCTGATGAACACAAACACACTAGGAGGCACACAATAGACAAGATTTGAGAGGTGACACTGATAAGAGACACTACTCTCTTATTCAAGCCACCTCATTATTATTTTTTGTCTGCATAATTAAAAACATTCAGAACAGTAAGCAAACTAAAGAGGCTAGTTAAATTATTCCCCAGTCACAAACACAACAAAAACAGCCCCCAAATCACAAACACACACAGCTCCATCACTCTTCTTCTGTTTCAAGCATCTGGACGATCTGAGTCACTCCGTCTGCGATTTCTTTGCGGATCAAACTGTCTGGCATATCGAATGTCCTTCTTCTCATCGACAATGATTTCCCTCCCTGTGGTTGCGGATCTACCACATCCAACATTGCTTCAAGCTCATCCACCATGGATCTCTTTGCTCCTCGAACCATTACATCAACTCCCTGATACCAAACAAACACAAGTTTTGTTCTTAACACTCAGAGCTTTAAAACATATTTAGCTTCATCTAATTCTATACGTCATATGATTTGCAAAAAGCAAAGGCATTCCCTTTACGGTAAAGGGCTTACAACTTATCCCATTGGAGAGCTGGACTAGATGATTTTAAGAGTGTAATTAACTAGATTGAGACTATGAGTCGATGACATACCTCTATGGCATCAACAGTGAGGAGGAGTACAATGATTTTTTCTGAGAATTTCTGGCGCTCCTCTGCATCACGAGCAATCAAGCGACGGTAGCTGAAGTTGTGGAATGAAGCTCTTAGCTCCTTCAGTTTAGTCTTTGCAATAGCTAGATCACGAAGAGCACGCAGTGATTTAGAGCGACGAATCAAATAAGCTTTGAAGGCCCTCTGGATCATCGCAGCCGCATAGTCAGGTGGCATTTCCTTGTTCTTCCCCTTCTTAGCCCTAACAGCTCCATTTCTTCTCGAAAACGCCTTTAAAACCACAACCATTTATAGAAACAACGTAGTAAGTACATCAAGCTTTCGTTAAAAATCACATCCAAAGAAATGTCTCACTAAGTCTTATGTCTGTGTATAAAACTCTTTATAATCACTCTGTTTTGCTAAGCTTATTACCACCACTCATACTACATAAAGATTTCTACTTTTGAAGACACAAAACTCAACCTCAGTTCAAAAGTCATACCTATCACCATCAAAATAGAACTACTGTTCCCAACCAACTTCATGACAATGACTAAAGCAGAGTAAAAAATAACGATATTTAACTTACCTTCCTGAGGATGATAGCTCCATGTTCTTGCGACTCATCTTCTTCTTCCTCCTCCTCTTCCTCGATGGCTACAACACGAGTTTTCTCCTTCTTCTTGCTCTTCTTCTCCTTCTTCTCCTTGTCCTCATGCTTCTTTTTCTCGCATCCAGTAGAAGCCTTGATGATGTAAGTATGCGAAACCTCTCCATTCTCCCTCTCACTCTTCACCTCCGTCGTCCAATTGTAACTTTTCTTCTTCTTCTTCTTCTTCTCCTTCTCCGCTTCAGCAGCAGCAATGGCTTTGGCCTTGGCCTTGGCCTTCTCCTTCTTCAAAGCAACAAGCTTTAAACTTTCTTCATCCTTCTTCCCTCCTTTAACCTCAGTCGTCCATTTATACTTTTTCTCTCCAGGACCTTCAAACTCAGCTTCCCACTTGTACTTGCTCTCCTTCTCCCCATCCATCTCCGCCTCCACCTTGTACTTCCTCCCCGGTGGTCCTTGAATCTCCGCTTCCCATTTATACTTCTTCTCACCACTTCCCTTAATCTCCTTAGTCAATGTATACTTCCTATCACAGTCACGGCTCTTAGGACTAACCAACCTATCAAACTTGGATTCCAAATCAGAAACACGATCACAAAGATACTTGAGAGGATACTCCGGCTCAAGCCTCCGACGAATCACCTTGTACTTGCAAGAAGAAGAGGGAGATTTGTCGATCTGAACCAGATCCGTCACTGTCTCGAATAGATCGAGTGGACTAGGGGATGAGAAATGGAGTAGATCCTCAACATCGTCGTCGTCGATGAAGGAAGGAAACCCTAAAAACAATGAGGAAGGTTCAACAATGGTGGTGAGTGGTGAACACGTGTACGGGTCGATGAGATCGAGTCTATGGAACCAACTCATGGTTTTTGTTTGTGAACTCAACGAATCAGGTCACACGAGTTTAAAAAGCTTTGACAGTGTAATAATAATAAAAGCTCTTTTGGATTGGTAGTGTGATGAAGAATGATGGACTTACGAGAATATATGAATGAAGCTTTTTAATTTTTTTTTTTTTTTGTTTTTTTGACAAATTCATTAAAGGCAAAGAGAAAAAGAAGAAGACAAACTATTGACAAAAAAAGCTAAGAACGGTCAGAAACTGGTGGGCCTTATATGGGTAAATTTGACATTTAACGAAATTCCGGTTTGGTTATTTCCATGCCTTGATTATTTACTAAGCTTACTATTATTAGGCTAGCAATTGAATGCTAGTGTAATATTTTATTTCATTAATGGCGTGATATTTGTTTGTTATGAACATTCTTTATTCGACGTGTAAATTGGTTTTGCTAGGGCTAACCGGTTTGATTAGATGAATAGATGAGGCGGATATTGAAGATAACCGGGTGTTTGACTGTTTGAGAGAGATTTTTGACCGTGAAACGTGTGAATTATTACGTCGACAAGAGAATCTTTTCGGTGGGATTTACAACCTGGTAAAAGATGGCACGTGGGTCCTTGTTCTTCCCCACACGTGATCCACACCAAACCAATCTTACGTTATTTTTTGAATTCAGTTTCTCGGTTCTCACTATGACAACAAAAAAGTGCCAAGAGACTCCAAGCAAACAAAAAAGATACCAATTAATCATATAGAAATCAATAATCTACTGAAAATAACACAATACTCAATGAACCACAACAACAACCACTACAAAAAAAAATGAGTCCGCTGTCACGTAACATTCCATCATAATAAATTTTTTTTGGTGAATAGTTATAATACACTGGTCACAAAATTTTTTTAGTCACTAAAACGCCACACGAGTTGTGACTAACTCATACGTATCTATTTCGTCACCAAATGTAACGATTTGTAAACGTATCTAAAATGTCACAATTGCTTACTAAAATTATCGTCCCAAATACGTTTTATTTCATGACCGAAATCACGTATCAAGTTAGTCACTATTTACGACGCCGCTTTAGTCTCAAAACTCACACTTAGTGACCTGTTAAATGTCACTTTTCCGTCACGGTTACTTACTAAGAACATGTATCAAAACTGTCATTCATTATGACAAAACTTTAGTCTCAATCGTTGCTAATTGGTCAAAAATATCAACTAAAACATTGTTGCAATTATGACCAAAACCATCATCCTCTGGATTTTAAAAATTATTGTTACAATGATACATAATTTATATATTAATAATTAAAATAATATTTTTAAAATAGTTTATTATTTTATAAATTAAAATAAAAAAAAAAACAATATCCAACAATATGCTAATCCAAATCAAATTTATGAAAAATAAAATAACATCATATAAAATAAAAATAAAAAACCATAGTATTATGAATAAACTAAATAAAACCAAACCAAACTTAATTAAGTAGCAATTATAAATAAAGCCAAACCAAACTCGATTACATAGAAATTCTAGGGGAACTTGTGAAAACATAGTTATCCTCTTGTGTTTGGAGACGTTTCTCAAGAAGTAAGTTTCCATCAGGACTCTTTTTCAATTCATTTTCAAGTTCTTCAAGTCGATAGGTTAATATACCCACTTCTTCTTCGGTAGATTGTGGAACATATGAATCACCCAAAGACATAGAAATTCCATTGTGTAGTGACCCAATTCCAAATACATAACCTTATTTTGATATTCCAGCAATCTATAATAAAAAACACACAATTATAAATAATTATATGTATTTTCAAACCCAAAAAAGGTAGTAAATTTATAACTGAGCAAAACATATGTAACTATGCATAATTTAATCTATAACTATTACCTTAACATAAATTTCGTTTTTCTCCACTTGGTTTAAACCTTCACCATTTGAAGTGTTACAAGAGTTCTTCCACATGTTCATCAAATTTTTGTGTAATGAGTCGATTATATATAACCCGTAGAAAAGTGAAAAGGTATTCACTCCACAAGTATATACAATTATATGTAGCCTTAGAAAAGTCTAATACGTTTATATACAATTATATATAACACCGATCGTAATACGTTGCTAGACAAACGAGGGTAATACAAAAAAGAACAGAGCACCGAACACTTAAAAATGTAAAATAAAAAAAAATAACAGAACACCCAAAAATGTAAAAAATAGAGCACCAAAAGATGTAAAAAACAGAGCACCACCGAAAAGTTAAATGGTAATCACTCTACAATACAGATCTAATAATTTAATGGAAGAAAATGATCAGTAACCTTGCAACAGTGGATAGGTGAGAGCGAGAGAGAAGAAGCGGCTATAAAGAAAACTAATAGAGTTTTTAATTAGGGTTATAATTTAAAGGTCACCTATATTTCTTTAAATACTTGTGAAGGTTTAAGGTATGATATATTTAAGAGGGAAAAGTCCAAAAATTATTGAAATATTTGGGAAATTTTTAAGCACTTGGGAAATTTGGTTCAACATCTCGATTCGGTGAATCACAAAATTTGGAGAGAGAGAGCGATACGGCCCAAAGCGATAAGGAAAAGAAAATTATTTTTTTTAATAAAATAGTAATAATAATAAGGTTACAATGTTCATAAAAATTATATAAAGGGAATGACATAACAAAATTGTGCTAAAATTAAATTCACTCTTCATCGCTTAGCTCTGGATCAGAGTTTTCGCCTTCACCATCTGATTCAAAATACGGTTCTTCTTCTTCTTCTATATCATCAATATCTTCTACTTCTCCATGTAGATCTATTAATGTCTCAAATTCCAATAGATTAACATCAACAACCGAATTACTGTTTTCAGATTGAATTGCAGTCAAATCCACGGTAAAAATACATAGGCCAACTAGTAACTTTGAGCATCGGACCATGGGCAAGTGATCCTAACCACTTTGGGTATAAATTATCACTCCAATTTTCTTCCACCTGATTTAATCAATAAAAGAATAATCAGAATAGCACTACAACTGAATCAGAAGTGATTTCTTTATATTCATGCTGTTTCAGGAATTAAGTGGTGAATATGAGATGGATGGACATGAAGTAAGCTTAAGATGAATGTTTAACTATAAGTTAAAATAGTTATCTACTTTAAAATAATATATTTTTTTTTAGTTTTAAGGAAAATTTTGAAATGTTAACAATGATGATGTAATTGACTTATTTTATAAAAGTAAGTTTTTAGTTATTAATCTATATTTTCCTTCATAAAATACAATGATTATTCTCTATATTAAAAAGTCACAAATGTGTGACAAATAATTTTGTCTCAAATAAATGTCACTATTTGTGACTACATGATTGTAGTAAAACCGTCACATTTGTTACAATTAATAATATCGACAATATTTAGTCGCTAATAAAGACAATTTTTGGTGAAGATTTAATTCATAATAATATTGTGATGAAATAATTACTAATTTATGACTGGAAAATTATGTCACAACAAAATATCTAAACGATCTGGTGACAAAAAATTTTCATTCCAAACTAACGTCACAATGACATCTTTTTTTTTGTAGTGAACAAAATGTTTACTCTTATGTTTTAGTTGTATTTGTGCAAGTGAGACTAAGGGCCACAACATATTTTTTCCACTTATGTAAAGCGAAAACAGAGTTGTTTGCATCTAGTATATTAGCATCAAATAGGATTTTAAACTGAGAGTAGAGAACGTAATTATGGTCTCATCTTGATAGCTGTAAATAAAAACTCAACAAAGGCAAAATCTCCTCGACTAAGAAAACACAAGAACTAAGCTACAAAACATCGGTGATGGAAGTGATTTGCTTGACCACATCAGGAGAGCTGAAGAGATCAATCACTCGTTTGTGAACCCTAAGTTCGAAACTGTCCCATGTATTGGTTCCTGTATACTGACAACACCAATAGTTAAAAGAGTCTCAGACGACAATGTGAAGAAACACTTGCAGTGACAGATTAGAGAGCAATATTGAGCACAATCACATGCTCTAAGACTAAAATCCTTAGTTTTTAACAAGTAATGAAGTAAATGAACTAAAAATGGATGGTTCCGAATCCGATAAACACATTATCCAAAACTCAAGCCCTTCTAGTGTTTTTTTGACCTAATCCCAATACACTAAAACCTCTATAAATTAATAATTATTAATTTATAGAGAGATTTTCCTAATTTGATTAAAAAATATTAAAAATAAGATTTAATCATTACAACTAATATTTTTATAAATTCAATGACAAAGAAAATAACAATTATCATATTTTAAAGATATCACTCAAAAAAATTTATATAATAAAAATCTTAAAAATGAACTCTAGTCAAAATTAATGTGTATATATATATACATATATTTAGATAATTTTATATAATTATTAATTTATATTATTGATAGTACCATATATTTATAAAGGATTTTAAAAAAAATTATTATTTTATTATATTATGGAATAGTGTTTAAAATTACACTAGTCCTAACTTGGGACTAGAAAAATTTATTAATTTATAGATACTATTAATTTATCGAATATTAATTTATAGAGGTTCTACTGTATCATTACAACTAATATTTTTATAAATTCAATTACAAAGAAAATAACAATTATCATGTTTAAAAGATATCACTCAAAAAATTTTATATAATAAAAATCTTAAAAATGAACTCTAGTCAAAATTAATGTGTATATATATATATATATACATATATTTAGATAATTTTATATAATTATTAATTTATATTATTGATGGTACCATATATTTATAAAGGATTTTCAAAAAAAATATTATCTTATTATATTATCGAATAGTGTCTAAAATTACACTCTAATCCCAAGTTGGGACTAGAGAAATTTATTAATTTATAGGTATTATTAATTTATCGAGTATTAATTTATAGAGGTTCTACTGTAGGAGTCTTTATTTAAATCACTGCCGTTTCTTTGACTCTTTTTCTAGAGGGATACTCTTAAGTAAACAAAACAGGTACGAAAGCTATAATTGTAAACCATGATCAAATTTATGGAAGCATTGGTTTATACATTTCTTTTAGGAATAATTTTTTTTAGGGAACCACCTAAAATTTCAACTAAAAAATGAAATAATTTTTCATTATCTTCATTGACGTAATCAGCTAGTCCCCGTGTTCCTCGAATGGATCTCTTAGTATATAAGAGAGACCTCGAAGAAAAAACCTAAAATATTATGGGCTTTATTCAGCCCAATAACTTTAGGGAGCTTATGTATTATTCTTGGCCTAATTACTTGGAAAAACTATTTATCTTTTTAATAATTTGAATTAAAATACAAACTTATTATATGATTATTTAATTCTTAAAAAATTATAAAGTATATAAACGTTCTGTAATAAAAAGCCAATTCTAGAAGATAACTAAAAATATCTTAAGCACCGTGTTTTTTTTTTTGGTCAACTAAGAAGAAAACATGAACTGCTTAAATTATAAATTTAGCAAAAAAAAAAAAAAGATTTGGAGTTGTTTCTAGGAAATGGGGAAGACATGCATTTTGTTGGAAGCACGTAGTTTCAATTTGGACACTCTCCACATGAATATTTTATATTCTATAGAAAACTATACAATATATACATCATTTCTTTATTTTAATTTAGGTGTTCTAAAAAATTAACTAAAATTATATCCAAATTTTAATCCAAACAAAAAAAAAAGGTCAGAAATTATCACTGATAATGAAAACTGAGCCCCCCCCCCCCCCCCCGCCCCCAGTTCCCGCGAAAACCTCAGTCTTGTTTCCTTCTATGTCCTTTCTCTCTCTCTCTCGCAACCGCTTCTGTGTAAACGTTATGATTTGATAAAATCAGAAAAACAATCAAACAGAGGAAAAAAAAATTAAAAAAAGGTGTGTCAAATATGGAAATTTCAATTAATTCTCTGAGGTAATTTCTATTATTAACAAACGTCGTCGATGTCTACGACGGAACCGTCGCCTGAGAACGATCAGGATCCACAACCGTCCTCCACCAACGCGAAACAACTGAATAAGATCCCTGCGATTCCTTCCCGTCATCCGGAGGAGAAGGTTACGCCGGAATCAGGTTCGACGAGTCACGATTCGCCGGAGATTCTTGCTCCTTCTTCCTTAAGTTTGAATCATATCAGAACGAAATCGTCTCCGGCGCCGTCTCCTCTAAGGTTTTCCTCGGGTCAAGATGATAAGGACGTCGTCGTCGTCGTCACCAAGGAGAAACCTAAGGTTGGAATTGTTGATGCTCGCGCTGATGCTCGTGTTAGATGGCCGATTCCTCCTCATCAACCCGATCAAGGTTTGTTTTCTCGTTGATTCGGTTTTTCGATTTAGGATTTATGGAATTTTCAAAATCCAACTCCGATGATGATGATTCGTAATGATCATGAGGTGTTTGTTGTAATGTCTCTTAGGGAAAAAAGTTCAGTGGAGCCAATCAAAATCTCAACGGGTGCCTGCGAATCCCAATCCAGGCTTAGAGGTGAGAGTGTCTTCTTTGTATGGTTTTCAGTTTCATGAGAATTTCACATTGCTAATTCTGTTTTTTGTTGTTCTTATCTCAATTGCAGAGTTCTCATGTAGGTCTTGCTAAAGAAACACAGTCTCCACGTTTCCAAGCCATATTGCGTGTGACGAGTGGAAGGAAGAAGAAACCTCATGACATCAAGAGCTTCTCTCACGAACTCAATTCTAAAGGTGTTCGACCTTTTCCCGTTTGGAGATCGCGAGCTGTTGGTCACATGGAGGTTAGTATTTACTGATTCCTTTTGTAGTTTTAAAATGAGTTCATGAGTTCTTCGGCTTCGTTTGGTTAATGCAACTTCTGGAATTGTTTTTTTTTTTTTTTTGTAGGAGGTAATGGCGGCGATCAGAACCAAGTTTGATAAACAAAAGGAAGATGTTGATGCTGATTTAGGAGTTTTTGCTGGCTACTTAGTGACCACTCTAGAGAGCACTCCAGAATCTAACAAAGAGTTAAGAGTTGGGTTAGAGGATCTGTTAGTTGAGGCTCGGCAATGTGCAACCATGCCGGCTAGTGAGTTTTGGCTTAAATGTGAAGGTATTGTTCAGAAGCTAGATGATAAACGTCAGGAGCTACCAATGGGAGGTCTTAAACAGGCTCATAACCGTCTTCTTTTTATCCTTACTCGTTGCAATAGGCTTGTGCAATTTCGTAAAGAGAGTGGTTACGTTGAAGAACACATTTTGGGAATGCACCAGCTAAGTGATCTCGGTGTTTATCCAGAACAGATGGTAGAAATCTCGCGACAACAAGACCTTCTTCGAGAGAAAGAAATCCAAAAGATAAATGAAAAGCAAACTCTAGCTGGCAAAGAAGATAATCTTGATCAGAACTCTAGCAGCGGAGCTGATGGGGTGGAAGTAAATACTGCTAGGAGTACTGATTCAGCTTCGAGTAATTTCCGGATGTCATCTTGGAAGAAGCTTCCATCAGCTGCTGAGAAAAATCGTAGTGCTAATAACACTCCCAAGGCTAAGGGGGAGAGCAAAATCCAACCAAAAGTTTATGGTGATGAAAACGCTGAAAACTTGCATAGCCCGTCAGGCCAGCCTGCATCTGCAGACAGAAGTGCTTTGTGGGGTATCTGGGCGGACCATCAATGTGTGACATACGATAATTCCATGATTTGTCGTATCTGTGAAGTTGAAATACCAGTCGTACATGTAGAAGAGCACTCTCGAATATGCACAATCGCTGATAGATGTGACTTGAAGGGAATTAATGTAAACTTAAGACTTGAAAGAGTAGCTGAAAGTCTTGAGAAAATATTGGAGTCATGGACGCCGAAGAACAGCATAACTCCAAGAGCAGTTGCCGATTGTGCGAAATTATCAACATCCATTAGACATGAAGATCTGGATGAAATAACTCAGAGATGTTCAGTTGATATGCTTGATTGCGTTCCTCGTTCGGAGAATACATTTTCTTTGGATGAACTGACTATCTTGAATGAAGCTTCTGTAGCCAATGGAACAAAGGACTCGTCATCAGGAAGCTTGACACCACCATCACCAGCAACACCGAGGACAAGCCAAGTCGATTTACTACTAAGTGGTCGAAAAACAATATCAGAGCTTGAAAATTATCAGCAGGTAAATGTTTACATTCTATTCATCTTCCCCCTATTAAATTATGCAGAAAATCTCATTTATTTATTTCAGCCGAGTATTCAACTTCTCCTTAACTTTTATTTTCTGCTTTGTTGACAGATAAACAAGTTGCTAGAGATTGCTCGCTCTGTGGCAAATGTGAATGTATGTGGATACAGTTCATTGGACTTCATGATTGAGCAGTTGGATGAGCTAAAGTACGTCATTCAGGATAGGAAGGCAGATGCCCTCGTGGTAGAAACGTTTGGAAGACGCATTGAGAAGCTACTGCAGTAATCATTTTCACTTATACTGCTTTTGGCTCATCATTACTGTTTAACTGCAACTTCATTCATGCTGATTTATTGTTTCTCAAATCCAGGGAAAAGTACATTGAACTTTGTGGGTTGATAGATGATGAAAAAGTAGATTCGTCTAATGCCGTGGCGGATGAAGAAAGCTCAGCAGATGAGGATACAGTACGAAGCTTACGGGCAAGCCCACTTAATCCGCGTGCTAAAGATCGAACATCAATAGAAGACTTTGAAATTATAAAACCAATTAGCCGTGGTGCATTTGGAAGAGTATTTCTTGCCAAAAAGAGAGCCACCGGTGATTTGTTCGCCATAAAGGTTGGTGTTACTAACAAAATACTATTTCAGTTTGGCTCTAGAAAGCATAACTCAATGTTGTCAGAACCATCATACAGGTTTTAAAGAAGGCTGATATGATCCGTAAGAATGCTGTTGAGAGTATCCTAGCTGAGCGTAACATCCTTATATCAGTTCGTAATCCATTCGTGGTATGTAATACAAGCAATTTATAACTGCCCTCATGAATATATCTGTGAAAATTGTGGTGCTTTCTCTAAGGCTTCTTTTAGCTGTGCAGGTTCGGTTTTTCTATTCGTTCACATGCCGGGAGAATCTTTATTTGGTTATGGAGTACTTGAATGGTGGAGATCTCTTCTCCTTGTTGAGAAATCTTGGCTGCTTGGATGAAGACATGGCCCGCATTTATATTGCAGAAGTTGTAAGGCCATTTGTAACATCTCATGATTTACTCAATTGTGTCGGGACTAAGACATAACTATCCACATGATAGAAATTGAATTCAATCAAATGCTTTTTCAGGTTCTTGCTCTGGAGTATTTGCATTCTGTAAATATCATTCACAGAGACCTAAAGCCAGACAATTTGTTGATCAATCAGGATGGTCACATCAAGGTCAATATTGTGTTATGCATTATGAAATTGATAGCAAGGCCGCTTGTCTCGCAAAATATAACCCTTGTAATTACAGTTGACAGATTTCGGGCTTTCCAAGGTTGGTCTTATCAACAGCACAGATGACTTGTCAGGTGATGCATCACTGGGAAACAGTGGATTTTTTGCAGAAGATGGAACAAAAGCTCAACATTCACAAGGAAAAGATAGTCGTAAGAAACATGCAGTTGTTGGAACTCCTGATTATCTTGCACCTGAAATACTTCTTGGAATGGGTCATGGTTAGTATTTCATTTTCCTGTCATTCCATGCCATCATTTATTTGTTCATGGACTTATCATCACTACTCATAACAGGTAAAACCGCTGATTGGTGGTCAGTCGGTGTTATTCTTTTTGAGCTTCTCGTGGGTATTCCTCCTTTCAATGCAGAAACCCCACAGGTATATTTTCAAAATGAAATCATTAGATATCAGAAGTAGACATTATGTTAAGGCCTTAACATTTTCTTTCATATATGGGTTTCCAGCAAATTTTTGAAAATATAATCAACAGAGACATACCATGGCCTAATGTGCCAGAGGAGATATCTTATGAAGCACATGATCTAATCAACAAGTAAGATCACACACTTTTTGGATATGAATCTCAGAAACTTCATCTCTTTCTCATGTTTTCTGTAATTTTGCCATTTTGATTCTTCTACACGCCTTTACTGGAGATCAAAGTGAAAACAGAACATGTTGATTGTGTTAACCTTATCTACTTATCTCCTTCTTTTAGGCTGTTAACTGAAAATCCTGTTCAAAGGCTAGGGGCAACGGGAGCTGGAGAGGTAAGTCTCTATTAATTCAACCCTACTAGCTAACATTTTTCAAGTCCTCGGGTCTCTGAATATCTCCTTACAGGTGAAACAACATCATTTTTTCAAAGATATTAACTGGGACACGCTTGCCCGGCAAAAGGTTCTTTCCATATTCAGAAGCTAAATTAAGTTTCTTTACAAAATCAAATCTCTTACCAACGTTAACTTATCTATTGTTACAGGCTATGTTTGTGCCAGCAGCTGAACCACAAGACACTAGTTACTTCATGAGCCGGTATATATGGAACCCGGAAGATGAAAATGTCCATGGAGGTAGTGATTTTGATGACCTTACAGACACATGCAGCAGTAGCTCTTTCAACACACAGGACGAAGATGTATGACTTTTTTCACTCTTTCTCTTTACTTTTTTTTCCTCTTACATTCACTTTTAGAGTTATCATCTGAATGCTCACAGAATTATAAAAAAAACGTTAATGTTGTAAAACAGGGTGATGAGTGTAGTAGCTTAGCAGAATTTGGAAATGGACCAAACCTTGCTGTGAAGTATTCCTTCAGCAATTTTTCGTTCAAGGTCAGTTAGTTAGTCCCCAAGATTTATCTGTTTTGAAATATTTATCCCTTAGGAAATGCTTAAATCTTTGACAATGGTTTTGTGGTATCAGAACCTCTCACAACTCGCTTCGATCAACTACGATCTTGTTTTAAAGAACGCGAAGGAATCAACAGAAGCTTCGAACCAATCAGCCCATCGACCCGAAACATGATGACTAACATGTATGGATCATCATATTTAACTTGAAGAAGCGCTGATTGGTTCCTGGTTCAAACCATAAAAGAAAAGTAATAATAACTTTGGAAGCATAGCATAGCTAGGAAGCAAAAGAGCTACAGAGATTTGAGTATGATATTAATTTATGTAATTACATGATACACATATTGAATTACAAGATTTTTTAAATTAAATATAAAAAATTCTTGAATTTGTATACAATATGTGTAAACTGTACTCTGTTTTATTATATTATCCAACGTAAGCTCTAAAATATATCTGTTAGTTCCATATGAAATCAGTGGAGGCTATCATCGATTATACTATCAGAGACATAGAAAGTGCAAAGCACGTATTATAATTGATTAGGTAAATTTGGGAAATTACTGTTGTTTTATTCGTTATACTGGTCCAACTACGTAAATTATGGTTATAGTCTTATAGAATGATGTCAACGAACCTTATGGATTGATCAACCTACGGCCTAATAAAACATACTCTAATCATCGAAACAACCAAGTTCTAAATCGTCGTACCCCAAATCTCCATACTTCAACCACAACGATGACGAAGAAGAACATGATGACGCAATGTCGCCGGACAATAGCATCGTAAGCTCTCCGGCTCCTACTCCGTCATTTTTCATTAAAAAGCTCCACGGCTGATCGTCACCGTCCACATCAGCCAACTCGTTTAGATTTCCAGCTGACGTGTCATTCTGCAAAACCACAGGTACTACTACCTCTGGCTCACTCGGAGGCTTTGGACTGTTGACCTTTAATACCTTCTCCTCCTCGTTGACTTTTTGTTGGTCAAACCGACGATGTGTGTTTGGATCAATACCCATTCTTATAAGCTTTCTCTTTATATGAGTGTTCCAATAGTTTTTAATATCGTTGTCTGTTCTTCCCGGTAACTCTACTGCAATCTTCGACCATCTATAACCATTTTATATACATAACGGCATTAGAATATTTCACATTACAAGTAGAAAATCACATATATCTAAAGTTGAAAATAAAATAACACATTAAACCTGTTGCCAAGACGAGCATGAAGATCAATGACGAGTTGGATCTCTTCTTCACTGAAAAGACCTCTCTTGAGATCTGGCCGGAGATAATTAGTCCACCGGAGACGGCAGCTTTTACCGCACCGTCTTAGTCCCGCCAGTTTCGGCACGTTCCTCCAGCACCATCCACCACCGCTGCCATGTATCCTTAGGAAATCAACTAGCTTCCCATCTTCTTCCACTGTCCAAGGTCCCTTTCTTAATCCAACCTCATCACAACATGGTTTACGACCACCCATAATCATATATGGTTTTCAAAACGTTCCATTAAACAAAAGTTTGTTATTGTATATTTGGAAATCGTGAAAGTAATTGGTAACCAAGTTTATCTCAACTAACTAACTATATATATAAACACACGTATGGAGTTTCTTGCCCCCTTTTTTTTTGGATGCTTAAGATTTAATTAATGTATTTTACAGTCAGAATAGAAAACTGAATCCGAAATTTTCTTGGAACTTTTGTGATGTTTTTGTGGATATACGATTGTTAACTAATGTATATATTATAATTCGATGCAAACATCCCCTATATAATAAAACGGAAGTACACGACATTTTTGTAGACTATATAATATATATATTTATAATTTTTTTGTTATAAACTTGTGACATATGTGCATCATAATATACGGGTTAGTCTAATTTTTGGTAAGTAAGGATAGTATGGATTTAGTTAATTATAGTAACATATTAATCAATTATAGGTAACATTTAAAAGATAAGGAAATTTTTCAACCTAATTAAAACAAAAATATGTGATTCTTTTTTCACATTTATTTTATTTTATATTTAAATTATTTTAATTTTTTTATCTAATATATTTAGTTAATAAAATTTATGATTTTTTCTGCATATGATGTAATTTAAATTTTTTAAAACAAACATATATTGCTCAACTGATGAATAAAAAATATATATAAAATGCCCTACATCACCTAAGAAAACTAGGCAAAGATTCAAAGTCATATTAATAAAAAAGAGACCAAAATGATTATGAATATGAATCAGCAGAAACCTTGATTTATCAGGTATTGAAATTAAAAAAATTATGCATTTTATTATGGTTCTTTATTTTAAAAAATTTCAACTTTTAATAAATTTAAAAATTCAAATGTGTAACTTTTATAAAATTTTAAAGATTATTAATATTTCAGTTATTAAAACATTTATCTTTTTATAAAATGTTTAAGATATGAATAATATTTAAACTTTATAAGAAGTTCAAATATTATAAGTATTTCAATTTCTAAAATAATAAAATTTATTCAAACATTTTAAATTTTAATAATATATACGAATTAAAATATCACATGACGGGTTATATGGCACGACATGTTTGAGTTGATATTAATAGAAAATTAAAATATCATTAATTCGGTGCTACATGGATAAATATCATCTCATTATTTTGTGAACTTTTTAAAAACTTTAAAGATTATTAATATTTCAATTATTAAAACATTTGATTATTATAACTGTTTAAGATATTAATAATATTGAAACTATATAAGAAGTTCAAATATTATAAGTAGTTCAATTTCTATAAAAAAAGAAAAATTTTAAAAATATATTTTGATTTTTATGAAGTTTTTTTGCGGTGTACAACGAATTAAAATATCACACAATATGGCTAGATATGTTTGAGTAGATATTAATAGAAACTTAAAATATCATTAATTCGATGTTAAATGGATGAAATATCATCTCATTATTTTGTTAACAATATGAATATTAGATTAATAGACGTATCTAATTAAATTGATTAATTAATATTATAATAAAATAATTAATATGCGGTATAGTGTAGATTAAGGCATATAATTAACAGTCAAAATACAATATATAATTTTAAAAACTAAACAAATCAAATAAAATTAACAAACAGAAATTAATATTTTTTATCAAATAACTTAAACTGCAGTGTACCGCGGATCAAAATCTAGATCTACTAGAATAGATCTTACAAAATAGATGTTATTTTTATAAGTTATATTCAACATATGATTTCATGGCATAGTGTTTGAGCAAAAAAAACAAATAAAACAATCATATATATAACAATTTAAATAAAAATTACAAAATAAATAAAATAAATGTTAACACGTGTTCTAGCACGAATCCAATTCTAGTTTTATTATTATTTTAGCTGCGAAGTTATTAAATTACTTTGGCGTAGTACTACAGTGTCATCTACTCTTACCAATTATACATAAATAATACATATCTATATGAACATGTATGTGAATAAAATATTTCTTGTTTCTCTAATTTCAAAGCTTCTATTAAATTTATCTGATGTAAAAAAAAAAATCTAATAAATTTTACATTTTATTCAAATTTTTTCTTCTTTTGACAAAAAATGTGTTGAGGCAAAACCAATTTGTGCAATGAATAAAGAAAATTAATTCTTGTTTCCTTTGACCCTTGATAAATCAAAACTAGCATTGGTGGAAAAATTAATTTGCTTGTAACAAGTTTATAACACATGATCATACTACATACAGTTAAAAAGTGTTCAAGTTTTTATTATTTCTTCTTCGATGGTTGTCAAAAATGTATTATACCCTCCATTATTACATTAGTTATGTTTACTTCTCATATTAGAATATAGTTATTTAGAAATATAAAGGGATATTTAATTTCTTTGGGAAACAGAGATAAATAAACGATGTTTAATAAAATATTTTTCAATTAGAAAATAGCATTATTTCAGTTTATTAAAACTTCTTTAGAGAAGTCTCCATGTTCTTTTTCTCTACTTCAAGATTTTATTTACGAAGTCTGATTTTCTTGTCATGATCAAAACGCAAGCAGCATGATCTTTTTTTGTTTCCTTAAAATCATGTGGATAAACATAAGAAATTCTTTTGACAAAAAAAAAAAAAAAAAAAAAAAAAATTGAAAAAAAATGTAAGATTTTTTAGATTTTTTTTTTCTTTTCTTTTTTTTTACATCAGCAAGTGTTTAAACATTTACTAGAAATGACCTAATAAAAAGAAAGAGAGTGTTTTACCAAAAAAAAAAGAAAAAAAGAAAGAGAGTGAATCTCTCTCATATCTTTGAGAGAGAGAAAGCATTGGTTACTCTTTTGTAATCTCCGTTGTGTTCTGATGATTCTCTGATGAATATTCCGAGCTAATCTGCTGAGGTTAGAAATATTGGTGACCAAGTCAAGTCAATCTCTTCCGGGGATATTTGGCAAAAGGCGATGTGGTACAATTGAAGGCAAATAGAGATAGAGGTTTCTCGGAGGACTGAGATGATTCGCTGGCCGACGAAGGATGTTTCCGGTGAAGATGAGTCGGTGATGGCGTTGTTGACGAAACCTTCTTCTCTCGATTTCCCACGTTGCATAACACGTGTCTTCAATTTGTTTTCCTTATCTTCAAATGTTTTGCAATTAGTGGGCTTTCTCGTGGCCTTTCTTGTACCGAATATGTTTCCATTTGGGCTTTATAAAATATATTTAGAAAAAAAAAAAAAAAAAAAAAGAGTGAACACCGATTTCTTATATCTTTATGTGAATCATAATCGTATTTGACTATTTGAGTGAAACTAATTTTGAACTTTTTTTTCTTTTTTTTTTTTGTTGTTGTCAATGAATGAATTTTGTTTAGATCTGGATAATTCTAATCTCGTAAAAGTATAATATATACTTAACTCACTCAACTACGAGTAGTCCTCTATATAATAAAACAGAAATATACAACATTATTTTGTAGATTATATAATTTTAATAAGTTAGTTACAAATATGTTATAGATTAAGTTTTATATTATTTGTATATTCTGGATTTATTGTTTCCAAAAATCTTAAAAAGAATATTCTAAAGAATCATTTAATATTATCTAATTTACCATCTTAATTTTCTTTATTAAATTATTCATCAAATAAAATCCTTTAACATCTAACTTAACATATTAATTTGTTAATTATTATTATACTTCACCTCTCATTTTATATATTAGTCTATTTTGTGAAACAAATAAATTCTCATATTATTTATTATAATTAAAAAATATTTTTATTTTCGGATATACTATAAGTTAATTTTTTAAAAACAAATATAAATGATTCAATCTATAAAATATTCAATTTTATTAATATTATTCTTTAAAAACAATATCTATTGAATTAAAAAATTTACTGAGTAACGGGTCAAAATTTGAATATTTAAATTCAATTTCATACTTTTTTGTTGAATTTTATAATTTTATATAATATAATAAACTTTAAATAATTTATTTTGAAATATTTTTAAAATATTGAAACTTGATATTAAAGTTAGAAACTATAAGTACTCTAAATTGGTTTGTTATAGCAATGTCAATAATTGTTATAGCAATGTCAATAATATGTCACTATAATATGCAAGAATTTTAAAAAACCAAGTATATTAAAATAAAAAGTATAACAATATGTTAAATTACTCATAATATAATAAATCGCTATTTAAAAACTAAATTCACAAAATTATGTCTTATAATGACATTCAAGTCATGAGGTAGAATATACATTGTTGAAATAAATTCACATACATAAACTAATACAACATATTAAAATTTTATTTTAAAATAGAAATATACAAAATTTTGTATAAAATAAAATTTAATCAGTGTTATAGCACGGATACTTATCTAGAATCATTAACAATATAAAACTTACAAAATAAGTGTCTTTTTCAAGTCATCATATTTAACATATGATTTTATTACATAATATTTTATCCAAAAAATTTTTAAAAAATAATCACATAAATTCTATTTTATAAAAAAAATTACAATGTAAATAAAATGAATTTCTAACTGTGCTCTAGCACGGATCTTAATCTAGTCTATGTATTATTTTGGTAAAAAGAAAGCAAAACATAAGGAAAAATATAAACATCTATTAAAAAAGAATTACTAAAAAGTTTTAAATTGAGACATTAAAGGGCTGTGAAGGATGTGGATATCAAAACGTTGACATTTATTTATTAAAAAAAAACAAAAATGTTCTTTAACAAACAAAATAAAAAGAAAACCAAACAAACGAAGATGTAACATGCTTAGCCCTTGGCCGTGTCGCTTTGTAACGTCCCACGAACCAGCATACGGCAGATACGATCAAGATGAAAAAGATAATGGTTGCAAAGATCAAATATAAGAACAAAAAAAGGAGAGTTTTGAGTTTTCGAAATTTGGGAAATCGGTAGCCTTAACCATTTTGTATGTTTTGAACAAACAATATGATTTGCAAAGATTTTCTAGTAGCATGAAATGTAACTATTATCAAACTAAACTAAATATTTATTTTCACTAAAGCTAATCAAGTCATATATAGGGGATGGGTCGATGGGATGCAACTTTCTGTTAAAAATTGAGAGTCTTGTATAAGTTATATTATACTATATACAAGTTAAAAAAAACTAATCCATTGAGATGAGATCCAATAACTTTTGATATATATAGAAATGAATTTCTCTTAGTCAACTACGTACATATTCATATATAATTATAAGTCATTTATACAACTTTGTGCAATTGGCTACAAACGAAAGATATATATCTATGTGTTTTGTGTGTAACGATCCGATCGGATCTGGTTATGTGATTGTATATTAACAATATCATTGATATTTCTTAGGACTTGGAACGAAAGTGAGTGGAAGATGCGTGATTTTAAATATGAAACAAATAACCAAAATATCAAATGAATCATGGTGATTAGTGGTATGATACTACTAGTATCAAGTACGAGTGCAGTCCAAAAAGGTTGTCATGCATTGTGCTATAAATATTTGAACCACAACTCTTTCCTATACACACTTAATTCTCTCGACTTCAAGAAAATTAAACAGCAATGGCAAAACGATACCAAGCTCTCTTTCTACTACTCTCCGTCTCCTGCCTCGTCTCGTCGGAGCTTACAACCGCCACAGTTAGTCCAACTAGAACTTCCACAAAAGCACTAAACTTCATTCAATCCTCTTGCAAATTCACAAAGTACCAGTCCCTGTGCGTTGAGACTCTCTCGGTCTACGCCAATACGATCAAAACAAGCCCTCGACGTCTCGTGGATACAGCTCTGAAGAAAATGAAAGCCATGACGCAGGACCATTCACAGAACCAGACACTGCCACCTTCGCCAGCTGTAAACCCAAGGGCAACATCGTTGAGTCCTGTAAGTAAGAGGCTCAAGAAAGGGAAGGAAGAAGAACAGCTTACAACAGCAAGAAGAGGTCATCGATCCGAAGTGGTGCATACTATTTTTTGTTCGAGGAAAATTTAATAAAGATTTTGGATTCAAAAAGTGAACTACTGTAGTAGCTACACAGAGAAAATGTTTTGGAATTTCACAAATGCCATTTTTAAAACAAAAGTTATGAGAAAAGTCATTATGTAATTTTTTTTTCTAAACTGCCACTTTTAAATTATATGCTATATATAAAAAACAGAAATACCCTTAAATTAAAAAATTAAGAGAGATGAGACATGTGGACAATTGTTTTGTGCGGCTCCCAATAGAACATTAATGACACGTTTCTCTTTTATTAAGTTTGTGTTTTGGTAGACAATATTGTCTATCCAATTATTATAATACAAGAAAATTTTGGACAATAGTTTTTATTTAAATTTGGACAATAATGATAATTGTTTGATATTATTGTCTATCAAAATGTGGTAGACAATCTATCCAATTAGTATAAGACAAACAAGTCTTTTCTGCACAAACTTTTTCATTGCTCATATTAGTGATTGACCAAAATAGAGTACATTAGAGGAACAAAATAGTAGGGTTTATATAATAAAATTTTAAAGATAGATAGACAAAAACGCAAGGAGGGACAACAGACAAACATGTCTACCGTAGGTCAGTGCATTTGAGCTAACTCCATCGACGACGAGAGACCAAAACCAAGAAGAGTAATGATCATTCATCTGTGCTAAACTCGACATTGTTTTACACTAATCTTTGCTCATCACCCAATGATTATATAATCCTCTCCTCACACAAAAGAGAAAGCTTTGGAGTTGAATCTTGGGTTGTGGCAGTTTTTAATTATGTTAAAGGAGAAAGCTTCGGAGTTGTTGGAATCGACCACCGCATCACACCTTGAAGACCTTGAAGAATGAAGATGAAGTAGATTTATGTGAAGAAATAATTGTAGATTTTAATCATTTTTGGGTTTCAGTCTTTTCTGATGGACATGTGTCAACTTCATAAATGCCATGTGTCAAGTTCTGGAAGCAAATTCAAATGGTACCCTACTTTGTTATATAAGATACTAGTCTTTATGAGAGAAAAAAAGAATAACATACACTCTTTTAATTATCTTGATAAGTAACAACAACAAAACCTGAAAGAAATTGGATAGTTTTAAACAATATTGGGAGCGGTTTGATTTATTCTAATTAACCATCCATAACTTTATTGAATATAGAGTAGAGTTATATTGTATTTGTGGATTAATTAATAAGAAGAACGTCTTCGAGGAGCAGTTTCACGTTGAGCGTTGAAGTAAACAGCAGCAACAGGTAGAGAAAGACCAAAGTAAGAAGAGAACGCATTTGTGTTGAAGCACTCTCTTGTTTCCGGTGCTGCCTTCACTGTTTGCCTTCCGCTCTGTTTGAACAGCACAAAGACGTATCTGTGTATTCCCGCCACCGGTTTAGGTGCTTCGTATCTCACTATCTCTCTCCCTGCAAATCAATCAAACCATTCATCAACATACACACATCATTACTTGTCCTCTTAGTCCAAAAATGTGTTTGCTTGAGGATGTATTTTGACCAAAGATGTTGAGGTGAATCAAAAGTCTATGTACATGCATGTGTTATGATGTGATTTATTCTTACCGAAGGAAGCATCAGTTGTCCCCGGAATGTCTGTCACCATCCTGAATTTGATCAACATGAAAGTACATATTATACATTGTACGTTGTTATATATGAAAAGAAATATGCTATATATCTAACCGACATACCAATGAAGATATTCACGCATATAAGGATTACTAGGACTAGGGGCATCGGGGTCTATCATGATCTTTCGAGTGAAAAAGAAAAGCAGCAAAAGATTAACATTAGAAGAGAGGACTAGGTAAGTACTTAACATAGATACTTTAGTTTAGAAGAAAGATGATTACGTACTAAGGTAAAGAATGAACGAAGATCTTGGCCACCGACCTCAACGCGAGGCTTAGATTGGAGAAGAGAAGGCGCGAGCTCGTGACCGTTAGAGACGATTGTGTTGGAACTGAAAGTGACTCTCATTGTCACGCTTGGATTGAACATTTCTAGAACATCTCCTATAACTCTTCCCACTACTAGTGGATCTATTTCTCTTGACATTTTCTCTTTTGCTTCCAATGTGTTTGTGTTTGTGTTTGTGATGATGATGGTTTCTTTAGAATGAACCAATATGTGACAGCTTTTTATAGGCTAACAAAAGAATCTCGAGACCTTGGCACAAATGGGAAGATAAAAGGGGATTTTGTGTGTATATCTACTAGATTAATTTAGATAGATAGTTTTCCATAAAAGCTCTATTATTTTACTATTTGACATTGTCATCATCATTGTAAAATATCTTACGTGTGATTTCTAACCATATTGTACTTGCATTCTTATAATTGGATAAGCTACAACTTCTTCTTACCATTGTTTAACTATTAAATTAAAAAAATATATTTTAAACAAGGAGAATAATTTCAACACAAGAAGAAAAAAAAAACTTTGAAAATACATTTGGCTGTCAAACATAAGATTTATTTATCAACTAATTTTAAAAAATTATAAAAACAAACATCAAGACAGAGTTTCAAAATTATCTTCACGTTTTGTTTTGTTTTTTTATAATAAAAACGAAGTAAATAATTTTCGTACCCATTACAATCAGAATATTCGAGCGACCAAATGGAGAAAAGAATACGCCCACGTGTCGATGCAAAGTGAAAACCAGATACTGTGATGATTGGCTTATGAATTGATTATTCCAAATAATTTAACAAGAATTAAAGAGATAATTTGGCAAAACAACAATACAATACAAAAAGAAAAGAATCTGCTTTATAAAGACAAAGAATCTAATTAGACACTTTCTAGTTTCTAGTCATAGAATCCACATGGAGAGTTTCGTTTCTCATCATATATTTAGATGCTCAAATCCAATACGTGGCCCAAACACAATGGCACCTTAATTTTATGTATATGCTTGGTTCTGTAGCCATTTTGCCAATAAATCTTGTAACTATTATGGTTGAATAGAGACATATTTTAGTGTGTTTGTTCTGTAACAATCATATCGTATATATCTCTATACCAGTACTTTTTTTTATAAACAAATAAATTCCAGTATTTTTTTTTGAGGCTGATCAAAGTGATAACATATTAATAACCAACTGCACATAGATTTCAATAATTTTTGACTAAATTTATGAATATAATGATAACATAATAACCAAGTGCACATAGATTCTAGTTGACGACATAAACCACAACTAAAATGTTTGTCTACATGGAATCTAACACGTTGATGATTTGATTGATGCTGACATAGTAGTAACATATTCTAGCTTTTAGCCTAACTCAAAACAGTATTAAGGAAAAGTTTCTTCGTGTCGTTAGAACATTTATAAAGCAAATACAAACTTTTTATATTATATCGTGGACATATTTGGAGTCAAAACTATGAGTAAATCACTAACATGTGATTTGACTTGGAACACACATACGGATGGAAATATAGGATCATAAAATTTATAATATTGAACTGAACCATATTTTAGATAGAGCATAGAAAATGTCAAATGGTGTTCGAATTTGAGCCTCGACCATATTAGGCAAAACTTTAATTCTAGGGAGTAGGGACACACTCTTTTGCCTGTGAATCTCTGAAGAAGCAATAGTTGTTTGACGATATTTCAAATATTAAGAAAGGTGGCATTGTAGACAATCCATGCTACAGTAGTTAGTATGTTCTTTCTTTTTATGTATACTATTTGGCAAGTTTGGCCTCTCTATACAACATTAAACATTTGGATCAAGAAAATTTAATTTATGTCACAACAAGAAAAATTATGGTATTCTTCATTTTTAATGTACATTTCTTTATATAATGAAATGAATAAATGAAGTTTGCGTTATTTATTAATAGGAATAGTCTCGTGCGTTGCACCGAGTTATTTACATATACATATTTTTTTGTTTAGCATAAATAACGATTATAGTTTATTTTTCTGAAATGTGTATTATTGATTTTAGTATCTACTCGTTGGAGAATATGAGATTGTGTAACTGATGTTGTTTTCTCATCTGTGTGATTTTTTGATTCTGAGAATGAGTTGGCTGTGTGAGTACTGTGTTGCTGTTAAGCTTATTTCATACTACAATGTATAGAGCTTAATTATATTACGGTACTTTTTTTTGAAATGATGGTGTTTGGGGGTTTGAGTGATTGTTTGTTGATGGTGTTGGTATTCCTATGTATATCAGACATATGTTGGTATTGCTTTGCATAATTTTTCCATTTAATTGTTATTATTATTTGTTTTTCATTGTTGCTGTGTGCTTATTCGTTTAGCCGTCAGAATTATGAGTTGTTACATATTTGTATATATTTATTGGTTATTATTCTTTTATCATTTTTTAATCTAAACAGTTTTCTATAAAAGCTAAGTAAGTTACGTAGTTTGATTTTAAATAGTTAAAGTGTTACATCAAAATTATAGAATAATTCATGCTTTAGTTGTCCTGTTTGGGGTTTTTCTTGGTTACCAATTTTAAAAGTAGTTGTATTCTTTTAAATGTAGAGTCTAATGTCTGTATTTGGTAAAATGTTTTATTTGGTTCTTATGAACTTATCCCTATTTCTATCTATTTAAAGCAGCAAAGACGGATAAATAATTTTTACCCAGTTCATCGTTACATCTGGGGAGAGACGAACCTCTCAATATTCAGTTAATGACATCGGAAATTACATCCAGCGTTGCTTACATGGGGATATTTTGCCTACACATTATTACAAAATTGATTAGATACTGATTTATTAATTTAGAAAATGAATGAAGAGATAGCCCTTTCTTACTAAGTCGTCTCTCGCATATGTATGAATTGGTCCAAGTTATTCGAATTTGTAATCTCATATATAACCAAGACGATTGCCTTAGTCTGTTATCGACTTTTAGTTTAGAGACAGAGTGACTTCCAAATATTTGAGTCATGTACCTTTTTTGATTGAATTCTTTTCTTACTTTCTTGTCTCTTACTCTTTCGTCCTTCATTTACTCAAATATCTAGAGATTTTGTTTTGAAAATAATAATATATAATTTGACTATATAAATAACTTGTGAGATTATTTTCTATTACTCGTGGTTCTCCTGCAAAAAAATTGTTCAGTGCTATTTTCGCTGCATACGGATATCGTCATATCCGGGAAAAATTCAAACGTTACGTTATAAACTAAGCAATATATGAACTATGAAGTCTGACAAAACATCTTTATTTTTATTCTTATCCTAATCAACACAGTATCAACACAGCGCACACACAAAGTTTCTTATTCCTATGTTTATATTGTGTATCATTGTTAGTAAGTTGTAGGGTTTTTGTTCTTTTGTATGTAAGTAAGTTGTAGAGTTTATGATTTGATCCTATTTAATATTTAATTGAGAGAATACCTTCTTTAACATAAACTTGGTGATATTGTTGAATATTTCTGTTTAACTGTATGTATCTCTTCGTCCATATTCACCATATTCAGAACCTTCAAACCTGCTTCTGATGTTATTTTAAATAATGCGACATACAATTCTCCACGACTGTAATCTGGTTTTGGGAAATATATAACCAACTTTTTCTAAGATTATTCCTTTGTTTTTGTTAATAGTCATTGTGTAGCTCCAACGCAGGGAGAATTGACGTCTTCTTATCGTTGTTAGTAAGTTGTAGAGTTTTTTTTTGTATGCAAGTAAGTTGTAGAGATTATGATCGATCCTATTTAATATTTAATTGAGAGAATACCTTCTTTTACATAGACTTGGTGACATTGTTGAATACTTATGTGTAACTGTATATCTCTCCTCGTCTATGTTTACCATGTTCAGAACCTTTCAAACCTGCTTTTGATGTTACTCTAGATAAAGCGACATACAATTTTTCATGACTGAAATATGGTTTTGGGAAATATATAAACCAACTTTGTCTAAGCTTTTTCCTTTGTTTTTATTAATAATCATTGTGTAGCTCAAATGAAGGGGGAACTGACGTCTTCTTAATTTGAACAGCCACTTAGAATCGGGTGGAAAGAGTATTATCCTTGCGATGACAACCTTGTTTCCAACTGTTGTTCCAGTTAAGATCTTTGCTTCAATGACTCTAGCACCCAAACATGTGACAACTAATTTGGTTCCATTGTAAAGTCCTTCTTTTTTATTCATGTTTCGTAAGAGCATAACTGGAGAGCCTATATATTTTGAGCGAGTTAAAAAATTCTGCAGGATATGAGGAAGGGCTTCAGTTTCTGTTCCAAACAATTATATTAGATACTATTTTTAATAAAACATTTTCATATAAGGAAACGTTTTGTGTTTCTAATTTATAGCATTGTATCGAATGGAATTAATGCCTCTTTAATAGAATTAGGAATATACAAATTTTACGGTGATGTATTTTAATTGTTTGACATTTTGGGTTTAAAATAGAAGACAATATATGGTTTTAAATTACAATGAAAATGACCATGTATGAATGTGGGTTTCATGTATGAGTATGACCCATTTGTGGAATATGGTATTTGCCTATCTGTGAAAATTGGTTATTGCAATAATGAAGTAAGCCAAAAATGAGGATTAAAGTTTTTTTTGATAGACAGGTGTCAACTCTAGAAGTGTCACATGTCAAGTTCTGAAAGCAAGATGTAAAAGGAAACTCTACTGTAGATTCCTTTGTCGTTATTATTTTGGGAGAGAAATCGATAAATTTGCAGAAAAAGATAAATTTGCTTGGTTTACTTTTCATACACAAAGAATTAAGGTGGCCCAATAACCACTTATTACAACCTACAGCCCATTAACCTTGTTTAGCATGGAAAAAAAAGGGAAGAAAAAGAGGACAAATGTCAGATATACAGGTGTCACGTGGCAATTAGTTAGAGCTTCCTTAGAGGTGGAAGCCAAATTGGTTATTGCAATAATGGTTATTGCAATAATGAGGATTAAAGTTTTTTTCATTGACATGTCAACTCTAGAAGTGTCATGTGTCAAATTTTGAAAGCAAGTTTTAAAATGAAATTCTGCTGTAGATTCTTTGTTATTATTATTTTGGGAGAGAAGTCGATAAATTTACGGAAAAGAATAAATTTGTTCAGTTCACTTTTCATACATAAAGAATTAAGATGGCATAATAACCACTTATTATAAACATAACCTATAGCCCATTAATCTTGTTTAGCATGAGAAAAATGGAAAAAAAATATATAATATATGTCAGATACTACGTGACAATTGAAGTTTTTTTTAGAGGTGGAAGCTTACTTTATTATTATTAGATTGCTTAGAATAGAAAGAGGGATGAGAGACAGTGAAGTGGTGGAATTGGGACATATGATTTTTCAACGAAACAAATAAATAAATGACACCAAAGTAGTGTGCGAACCTAATTTCTTATCCCTTCTACTTTGACGTAAGGTCCAAAAACACTAGTGTACGACCATATCTTTCTTTCTTTCTTTTTTGTCAGTGTACTACAGTATACAATCAACCATATCTATTTCTCCATTTTGATATTCAGTGTAAATCGATTAAACTCATAAATTCATTCACATTGATATAGTCAGCTGAAACTGCAAGAATAGTCAACTCTATTGTGTTTTCAAAAATTAGATCTAATTAAAAGAAATAAGTGGTTGATCTCTATATTTGAAGTTGAATTCTTATAAAATTATTAGCAAGATTTGTTTCAAAACACAACTAAAAGTGAAATAATCTGTTTGTGGAATTTATGAAGTTTCAAATTACTGATGATAGTATTAATTAGTCGGTGTAGTTTCAAGCTGTGTAAATATATGTACTTTGGCTATTTCATCTCATATGTAGATTTAATGATTTATAATGAAGATTCCAATATGATGAACATAAAATCACAAAGAGTTGACTTATTATGGTATAACTAGCTTTTACAAATCAGCTTTTTTATGCATTACAATTAAAGTGTTTTTTTTTTGTGTGTGTGTATAACAGCTAAAAGTTTTCTTACCAAAAAAAAATTATCATCAGTTTAGAACAGAATAAGTTTAAATGATGGAGCTTAAATAAGATTAAAACCACTAACAACCCCAACACAAGTTTTTGCCATACAGTAGATGATTGGTTCGTCTGTAATTATAGTTTAGGATTTTTGTTGTCGTTGTTTTAATGTTGTAGAAATTAGATTATGGAGCTCATTAATGTAGAATTATAATAATAAAAAACATGAGGCCGGATCAAACCAAGGCTAAAACCAAAACTTCAAAATCAAAACCAAACCTAATCAGATCTGCAATAAACATCATCAGTATTTTTTACTGCAGGGCCTATATTTTTCACTTCTATCACCATTTTGTTTTATCAAAACAAAAATTGGCAGACAAAATCTCAGTAAAAGGGAGAAACAAGTGTTGTAGCCTCTCTACAAACAGCCCTTTAATCCTCACGGCTTGTATAGAAAAAGTGCATATGAGTCTTCACTCTTCAACTTCTGTCAAAAACTCATACAGAGTCGACAGTTTCACTTCAAGACTTCCCCAAGCTAATAATCAACAACACATTCGCCGATTTGGGTTATATCAGCTACTCTGTGGGAAACTATAGTAAAGGGTTTCTTCGAATGGGACGAGATGACTTCTTGAGATATGAAGAGTTCCATTCTCCACCTTCTTGTGCGTAATAATCCATTGGATAGTCTCCATCGAGTGCCCCATCATCATCCTCTTTCTTATCATTTTCCACGTACTCATTACTACTACACGCACAACTTGTTTCGTTCTTCTCTTTGCAACAGCCAGCCAAAGAATCTCCTCTGCTCGAAGTATCCTTCTTCCACCAACCGCTGAGGTATCCTAGAGCAACCTCAGCTTCATAAGTTGTTAGAAGCGGTTTAAGAAAGGCCTCACCCCAATCAATAGAAAGCCTTGGGCATGCTATTTGCACCCAAGCATCCACCGAGTCTTCAAACAATGCTACTCTTGTGGGACTAAGTTCCGACATTAAAACAACGGTGCTATCTATCCCATTCTCCTTCATTTTCGTCTCTAACATCTCAAGAATCTTAGGATTCCCTTGCCTTCCCAATGTCCCCAACACAATCCCCCAAGTTTTTGCATCCATGGCCCTTGCAATTGCTCTCCTTCTCGTCTCCCTCATTCCCTTATGATCATACTCCTCTAAAAACAGCTTGCCAAGATATGGATCGTACCTAAACGCCTTGATCTTTGGATTGGCTATCATCATTGCTTCAAGATGGAACCTCCCGTCAGCTACAAACACAAGTACTTGGTCTTCACAACCCTCAACCATCTTAATCTTTGGAGCTGTACAGCCAAGTACTTCACCAGCTGATAAAGGCTTTGACTGAGGGATCAAAACATTGAAACCTAGCTTCTCTAAATCAGGCTTCACAGCTCTAATAGCCGAAGTAAACTGAATCGTGCCTGCAAGAATGATGTTCTTGGCATCACTCGAGAGATTGAGATGGATGGTGTTCAAAAGGCATTTAACATCGATCTGTATCTCGACAAAGACATAAAGGCAAGGGATTTTGGTAGAGTCAATAGGGACAAGACAACTATGTCCATAGTGAATGAGCAAGTCAGCACCAAGAGCAACCGCAGAGAAATCATCAACACAGCAAGCTCCATAAGTGACATCACCGAGTACAAAACAGTGAGAAGCTCCAGCAAAAGATGTGAAGATGTCAGAGAGTGTGAGCGCGTACATAAGAAGACCCTCAGGAAGCTGCAGAGCTATGCGTTTAGCTTTCAATTTTTTGATCCGCCAAACGCACTTGTGTACCTCAAACTGGTAAATCGAAGGGAGGATTGAGATAGCAGCGTTGAGGGACGCATCGTTGAGGATTGACTCAGGGATTTGGTTCTTGATGAAACGTTTTGGAGGCTGATTTGGTCTTGTGCTCTTGCCGTTGTTTACATCAGAAAGCTCCATACTTTGGCCTGTTACATAAGAAAATAGAGATTCATAAGATCCTCAATTCACCACCACAAACATAACAAAAAAAGTTACGATTTTTTCATATATATTCCACAGTTTTAGGTTAAACAAAATTTGATTCCTTTACTAATCTCATCGAAGGGGAAAAAAAGTTAGGTATTTGAATTAGTATACGTTGAAATTAAACACAAACCTTGACGAAGAAGATGGAAAGAAATCGAATAGGTTCCGATTTTGCTCGATCCAGAGGAGAAGAGAGCGCGGCGGAGAGAGAGAGTGTGTGACCAAACAAGTCAATGAAAGGGTTTAGGGTCTAACCAGTGTTATAAACCAAATTCGTTCTATTTTGATAATCTAACCGGTTAAAACCAAATTCGTTCTACGATTTAAAACTAGTTTGGTTTTTTTTTTTTTGTGTGTGTGTGGCTAATGTTGCAAATTAGAGACAACATTATTTGGGGAAAGAAGACAAGACACTATAATTTAAATGTGTTGCTGTTGTATTGTATGTGAACTACAAAATGCATAGACACATCACACATAAGTCATTGTCAACAACTTAACATTGACAAATTATATGATCAAGAGTCAATTGATGGACAAATTTGCAGCTTTTTTACATATAAATGAGTCTATAATTGTAGTATTAATCCAAGTTTAAACTTTTGACCCATTTACTCTAGAAAATAGTATTGCTTTGAAAGAAGCTAGGTTTTTGGTAAATAAGACGATGGTGTTCGTTTGCCAATAAAAAAAAAAAGACAATGGTGTTCATAACATTGAAACACTGAAACCTAGCTTCTCTAAATCAGGCTTCACAGCTCTACTTTTCAAGATACTAGTATTTTTTTCTTTTGAGAAAAGTAGTTTTTTGGTGAATAAGACGAAAAACTCAAAATGTTTAGATGGTGATGTCTCACTTTCTTTGCAAGTTATGCGTTTTGATTTTCACATTGCAAGTGACCGTGAAATCTCAACGAAATTATTTGAGTGAGCAAAAAATTTCACGTAACCTTCTCTATCTATAAAATCCCCAATAACACATTCAATCAAACATATTATGATGTAGCTAATATTGTTTATACTAACCAATTGAACTCTTATCATTTTTGAGAAACCAAAGATTTTAATGTGTAATAATAAGTCATTAAGTCAATCTAGTAATCTACTACGATATGAGAAAATTGGGAAATCTACTTTGCGATAATCATAATCGAGGAAACTAGGTCCACAACACGTTCCCTGAATCGCGCCCACCAAACGAGAGAGATTCCAGATGCTTCATTACAAATTTCAATTTTCATCAATTAATTATTTAATCTCTTACGTCTTTTTCATTTTCTTATAAAAACAAACACACAAAAAGATGAGAAGACTTTTAAGAAAATGTCAAAAAAGGAAAGTCTAGAAACAGCCTAACTATTTTTCAAGAAAGAAAAAAAAATATTATTCATTTAAATAAAAATAGTAAAACACAAAGTGTTAAAGAAGAAGACAAGATTGATGAAACTTCTTGAAACACAGATGGGACACGTGCTTCTCTGATTTGTCTTAACCAAAAAAAAAAGCTTTAATCCTCTACTTCGCGGCACATATCTACACACCAAATCTTAACCGTTGGTTTTTTTTTAATTACAAACTCTCTGATTGGTTCGATTATAGTTATAATGTCTCAACCACGGCGGCTCCTCATCGGACTTCTTCTCCCCAACCGGCGCCGTCGTCGTGGAAACCGTCCTCACCTGATGAAGACCTTCACTTCTCGTACGTTTCAGACCAATAGGAACACCAAACAGTCTCGGACTCGCTTCTTCTTCTTCTTCTTCACCGTCAACATCACAAAACCGCTTCTTGGCCGGTAAAAACTCAACCGGTTGATGACTACTACTACCTCCACCTCCCGGGGAATAACTCCGATCAGGGTGAGATCCGACGTAACTAGACATGAGAGTAAAGATATTATCGCAAACAGATTTCATTTGAGTAAGCTCACGGTTAAGCTGAATGTTCTGATTCCGAAGCTTCTCGTTCTCTTCTAATAACTCAACTGATAAGCCTGCACCATTGTTCCCCGTCGTCGTCTGACAATACCAAGACGACGGAGGAGAAGACGACATCACCTGATTGTTATTATTATTATCTTCCCCTGAGTTGGACGGTGACACAACAACAGCCGTTTGGATTATCTGTTCCGATGAGGAAGGAGCAGTAACAGCTGTTTGATGAGACGTTGTTATTTTCCGACGTTGGATCTCACGGAGAAGACGTTTCTCTCCTCTCTTGAAGTAATCGTTAGAAAACTCCCATCGATCCGGTACTACTTTTTTGAACCCCTGTTGAGGAAACAAAACAAAAAGACAGGGGAAGATATAAATAAATTAGACGAAACATAACCGATCGATGGAGTAGAAGAAGAAATAGATGGAAGATGAGCAAACGTACGTAAGTGTTGAGCTGACGAACGAAGCTTGAGAAGTTGTTGTGTTTGAAGTGTTTAGGAAGCAAATCTTTAGCGAAATCTGTAGGATTCCATACGATGAAAGATGAACCATCTTCGTTCCATGAGATTACCTCGTTGATTGAACTATCTTCTACAAGGTTATAAGTTTTTGTCACAAACGGCGTCGGAATAGATCTCTGAGATAATGATTCACCGGTCGTCATGGCGTCCACCGGTTGAGAATTCATTGATTTCTTTAACAAAAAAAAAAAAAAAATTGTTAAGTAGAGCAAAGTGTCCTCTGAAAGTCACGAAAGAAAGAAAGAATAGTAGTAGTATTATTGATTGTGTTATGTAAAAATGGTTTTTTTTTTTAAAAAAAAAGAAATCGAGAAGCTGCGTAATGTTTTAGGCTTCAAGAAACTTCCTATGGAGTTGCGAGTTTATTCCCTCATATAGTGTGCCCCCCAAGTGGTGGGGTCTAACAGTGTTACTTTATCTTATTGTTTTATTTGGAATTTTTTTTGGTAAAATTTAATTATTGTAACATTGTCTGCTTTCATTTGATGTGTCATCGGTTCAGAGTCTTCAGACCATCACACCATATGCTTATGTGGATCCATTGTAAAATTACAAATTGCAAGAGAAGGAGCCAACAAACACTTATTGAACTCTGCAGTCTTTTACCTATCATTTATCGTTTGTAAAATAATGGGCAACAGTTTTAACAAACTGAAGGTTTTTTCTTTTTTCTTTCAACTCAACAAGATAAAGATACCGTATTCGGGATTTTATGAGACGATTGAGATTGTCGGCTGCTATAGTTGCCTGCGGGTTCCTTATATGGTTTAACTCGAATGAGTCTAGCTAAATGCAAGCTTGCTCATTGAGTGCTTGACTATTTAGACTGTACATGGAACAAACATCACAAAAGCGAAACAGTAAGGATTCGAAATGGAACAGATTGCTAGACGTCTCAGTATTTTGTGCATATAACCATGTCGAATACGAAAAGCTACAAAATGCTAAGTAGACATTAAAACCGTTAACACGACTACTATTCTAAAAAAGGCAGAGCATAAAAAACTTATGTACATTGGATTAATATATATAAACAATAGAAGACTTAAAAAGATCTTTGGATGAAAGAAGAAAAAAAATACATAGAACAAGAACCGATACCAGCCTCCATCTACACAACTCCACACCACATTTTCTACTTAATAAAAGAGCCTTTCATATTCTACTATATAATACCTGTAACCTTTTTATGTTTACTTTATAATATATATATATATAGATTATTATTAGATATAATAGGGGGTGGTGGGAGATGCTAATAATCTAAGTGGCCAACAAAATACTTCAAAAATTGCATTCTTAATATCATATCTTATAAACCCATCATCCCATTTTGCTCTCCAGTCTCTCCACCAAATGACCCTCCTCCTGATTTTACAAAAAAAAAAAAAAAAAAAAAAAAACATAAGTTGTATGTAAGGAAATAAACTTGGTCGTGTCTACTATTATTTCTATAGCTTTTTCATACCTCGGCTTGTAGCAAAAGGGCTGCTGGTTTTTTCTGTTTAAGAGTTCCCGGCGCTGGACAATGAAGGATTTGATGCAGACTTGGCGTCCTTTGCATCTGATCCTTCCCCAACGACTGCTTCTTCCTCGCTCCTACAGCTTAGAGTCCCTGGGTTCATCTTCCTCACTTCCTCTTTAGTGTATATGAAGATTTTGCGAACCATGCAACAAAACTCCCTGTGAAACATCATTATGTCAGTGTTTTAAAACACACATTAACGTAGGTGGAAAAACTGCAATAACTTACTGCCAAGGATCGTCTCCAACCAGCATCATATCATTCTCATCATCTGTGTAAACTATCAACCAATCTTTCTTAGGAGCCATCAACTCTCCATTGAACTCAAACAGCCTGTCCAGCTCAGCGATTAACTCCTCATAGTTTTGGAACTTTGACAGATCCACTGAACGGCCTAGTGCGATTCCCTGCTTGTGAACCTATAAACCAATGTGTCATGTGCTAGTCAACAAATTATTCAAAGGTTCCAACACCAAATATTCTTTGTGGTTAATAATAGTAAAAAGTACCTTCGTGCAACTCCTACTTGAGCTGGTTTTTGCATGAGCATCCTTTGGATGTGGATAATTAGTCTGGAATGGTCTTCCCTGTTCGCGATGTTCGTTTGTAGATTTTGACCCTTTTGACTGATCAGAAAGATCCTGAACCTTTGGTGATGCTATCTGTGTAAGCCCCGCAGCATCATTCAAATTGTTTCTCTGATACAAGGAAGAATCTGTCCCATTCATGTTGTTGTTCAGAGGAATGCCAAAAAGCCTGCAGTTCCCATTTCTTGACTTTGCTGTCTCCTCCTGTATAGTCATAGGTTGTTTCGTTACTTGCTCTCTAGCCTGAGCTTGAGCCTGAGCTTGTGCTTGAGCCTGAACCACTTCCTCAAAATAATTCAAAGCACGTGGACGTATCGGCCAGTTACCACCAGTATTTTCGGTCGATAGACCATTAAGCACCGGATAGTCGCTGTATTTACCATTGCCTCGCCCTTGGAAAGAGGTATCACTTGCTGAAGGTACCTTGGGAGATTCATGTAACTTCAGAGAAAGACCAGAGTGCATCATCTGCCACTGGTTAGCAAGATAATCAAACTTGCCCTCTGGATCACTTGATATTTTCTTTGCAGGCATAGAAGGTGACGATGAATGGTCATAAAAAGGTATCCGCTGACCATGGGGTGGATCTATGTTAGTCCCAAAGCCGGAAAGCAAATCTGTGTAAGTAGGTTCATGCCTGGATGAGGACATCCAGTTTTCAGATCCATATCTTCTAGAACCAGAAACCACGTCAACCTTATCATCATCCGCTGAGGATTGCCACACAACAGAATTCTCAGGAGCATCACACTCTACACTCTCAGTATGTTTCGTCCTCAAGGTCGAGTATTCTTGACCTTGCAAGACCCTTGAAAGTCCGCTTGCTGGTAAAGGGTCCATGTTTGCTTTAGCTGTGCCTGTATTGTTAACAATGAATTAGTCTCTCACTGACAAGTTCAATATAATATTAAGACACTACTATATGAACTACTGCAGTGGAAAAAGGGAATATTACCTTCTCTAGTAAGCATCGAAGAGTCAGGAGATGAGGGTGCTATGTTAGATCTGGGCCTCTTAGGCCTAGGCATTGGAACAGGACTCAAAGCAGGAGGAGCAAGAGCTGGCTCTATTTTCCACGGAGATACTCTATCAGGTCGAGGAATACTAGAAGTCTCGTCCCATCTTACCTGAATGACAATTGAACAATCAGTATCCATTCTATTCAACAATAGTCTTAATCCTCTCTAGGAACTAGGTCATACCTTGAGGGATCTCCACTTTGATTTTGGCCACCTAGTGGGGTCAGAGTCTTCAGTCCCAACGATTGTGCCCGTAAACCTAATATAAATCAATAAAACATGTTAGGTTCATAATTCAGCGAGGAAAAAGGCTGAGAGCTAAAATATCTAAAAAGCAGAAGACAGTTTTTACCTCTGCTCAGGAGCCTCTTCGCCTTCAAATCTCATTTTAAATCTCATGCCTATGGAGTAGTTATTCTTCACAGACTCCATATACTGATCAAACGGAACAATAAACTCAGATGGGCTCGTCCTGTATCAAACAAAACAACAGTGTGTGAACATTTAGTAGAGTAATTTACTGCCAAGCATCAGACAAATAGAGACACAAACAGCAAAGAGCTCAAAACTGAATGCTGTTTTGTGAGCTAATACCAAGACAAACCTTGGTTTGTAGTAGACTGTAAACATAGTCCCAGTTGAAATGGCATGCCATGCGGTAGCCAGTACTCCAAGATGCATGCTATGGCTAGATATAACCGAAGATGGCACATTTCCCTGTTGTCGCATCGCACGCCTTACACCCACTCTTAATTCTCCATTCTCTCCCCTGTAGAAGAATCAGATATTTCACATTATAGAAAATAACAGATACAGCTCAAGAAAATAAGAAACTAGGAAATCCACAAACCTTAGAAATATAAACGCATCGCCTGCAACTAGCCTTTTGGAGCTAACAAACACACTCCATCCACTTTGAAGCAAATGCCTCCGTGGTTGACCTGGTCATTATCGCAGACATCAACAACCACATAAGTTTGAGGTAACATAAAATTAAAACAAAAAAAAAAAAGTGAAAATATGCTACTCATACAGATTCCTATACCTCGGAATATATGCCTGAATCGCCACTCATTTGCATGCAAATCCTTAGCAACTAACTCTTGAGTTGGAGGTTGTCGAGACATATCCTGACAGAAGAAACAAAAAAATGAATCGAAGGCAAACGTAGAACAATTCAAGAAAACATAAGCGAACGAAAGTATATTAGAAGCAAATGAAACACCAACCAAAGGTGGGAGACATTCATCCGCATGGCGCCTAAGAACAGAAAATCCACCGTGCGTACTAGTGTCAGATGCAGTCAAGGTTTTGCAGAACGAGTGGACCTGGAACCTAGGGGGTGGAGGAGGAGGCGCTTCCTTCTCAATTGCATTCTCGTCTTGCTGTGTTGAAAAGAACAAAAAATAGATTTCAGTATCTTGAAGAATAAGATCATCCAACAACCCTGAAACCAATAAAATCAGAAAACACAACTTACGTTAGCCTCAGGAACAAGAGTAATCTGCGCATAAACTTCATCTGTATCTGCCTCTGCCTGTAAAATCATATACAAAAAAACTCTTGTTAGCAGACAATTCAAGACTCATAAATGAACTTTTTCCAATAAAGTATAAAAAATAAGAAGCTTACCTTTAACTCTACATTAATAACTCGACAAAGAAGCTTTGACGGAAGATCATAGAGAGGCATCTGCTGTTCTGCTGCCTGGTTCGTCGATGCCTCCACCTAACCCCCAAACCGACAAATATCATTAGAAAAATATCTCAACAGATACAGATAGGAATCAAAGAAGGGTAAACTCAAAGATTTAGCCTAAAACAGTAAGAGCTCAAGAGATGAAAATCTTTACCTGCTCGATATGTCCTTGAGGGAAATAGAAGACTCGGTCATCTTGTCTAGGAACCGTCACAAGCGGACCAGCACAAGCGTGCCATAGCTCTCTGTAAAGAGCAGCTTCAGGGTCGACTATGAAGAAGAAGAAGAAGCAAAGGTTAATTAGATCAACTCAGTCTGTAACCAAAAACCAAGCAAAAACCAAAAAGAGGAGGAAAAAAAAAAAAAACTGGGAAACGGAGACATACCAGCACGCTCAGATCGGGTAGAATGACAGTTTTGCCCCTCGCCGGGGACGGAGACATTTCTAGACTCCTTTGGGTCAGTAAAAGCGGAGGAGGAGGAAAAGTTCTCTCCTCCACGATTACCTTTCATTGAAACCTCCGAACTCGTCATACCTTCAGATCTGTTTCATCTGATACCAAATAAGACTCTAAGCAGACGATATCCACCAAATCCACCTCAGAAAAAGCTCAAAGCTCGCCTCGGTAACTCCACTTGACTCCTTTCTTCGGTCTCTTATCTCTCTGACAAACACAATCACCACAGGTTTTAGCTCCTTTACATTACTCCATACAACTATCAGAGAATATAAACCCTAAAATCAAACGAGAAAACCACCAAAATTTCACCTCAAAATTGTCTCCGATTCAGACTCCAAGCTCTCTCTCTCTCTCTCTCTCTCTCTCTTTCTCGCTTGCTTTCCTCTCTTCTCCTCGTCGCTTATGGCTTTACACCGGAGTCGCAGAAGCTCGAAACATCGACGGCAAGCAATTTCCTCTTCTTTTTTTCTGTGGTCTCTCAGAGGTTTTTTTTTCCTCTCTCTCTCTCTCTATCTCTATATCTTTTCTTTTTTTTTCTTTGGTCTTTCCTATCTTTTGTTTTTCTGGGTATGAGGCGACCAAAGGGCTTAACCAAGAGAGTAGTAGTCAAAACTGGGCTTCAATCATTTCAACCGCGGGGTGAACTTCTCTAACCCATACCAATGACCGGCATTTACCGGTTACCATTCCTTATTTCGCACCGGCTATAACCGGTTGTAACCATTTCCGGGGGACCAGGGTCTGCGACCTCACAAAGCGAAAGACAAGTGACGAAATTATTTTCTTTCTTTCTTTCCTCGACTTATTATTTTCACATTTTTTTAATTTAAAAGCCTTTTTTTCCTAAAAAGATATTGTCATATCCTTTTCTAATATTTATTTTTTTCTATATAAAAAAAAATTGAAAAGATAAAATTTAAAGAAAAGACCCATTTTTTTGCATACATTTCCAAGTCGTATATCCCCAGAAATATAGCAATTTTAGTCATCTTTAAATTGTTGACCAAAAACAAGAAAAAGTTATTTTGGATTATTATAAACAAGAAAAGTTCTATGTATCTAGTGGTAGTATTTATTTATTTACTGTGAGTTGAAAATTATTATTAGAGAAATTAGGGGTGAGAAAAGTAAATTAAAATGTCTAGAGAGGGTTAGTAATATTGATAGATTTAGCAAGTAATAAAGGCTGCTGCTGCTTTACTTTTATAAGATGGTACTAACGGCGTCAACACGTCGTAGAACAAGCGTCGGGTTTTGGTTGGATAGAGAAGATAACGGTGTTTGTGAAAGAGCGTCAATGGGAAAGGTGTTGTGTTTTTATTGGGAAATGGCTTTGTCGTGCTGTGAACAGGCAAGACTCTTCTCGGAACCCAAAAAAAAAAAAAAAAAAGCGGCGTATTCTAGCAATGTGAAGATATTTCCAATGTCACCTTCCACAGTCTTTTTAGGCTAACGTACGCTCTTTTTTTGGGAATTTTCGTCTCGTGAATCTCTCGTACTTAATTTTACCCTGTTTTCCTTTTTATGGAAAAACAAAGACGTTTCATTATTGTTTTTTTGTTCTTTTAATTTCCTCTTAATTCAGTTTACAACTCAGATAATACCAAATTACTAGTAAACAAAAAGAAGGAAAGAAAATATTGTCGAATATTGTAAAAACCGGAAGTATTAAAAAATGTAATATTTCGATGGACGAACAAAAAATTGGAAAAACTCTAAGTAGTCGATTATCTAAAATTAAGTTCCAAATTTGTGATCAAATTATCTTGGATTACCACTGATATACAGCTGGCAAACGGGATTTAAATTAATTAGTTAGTGATTCAGAGACTAGAGATTCCGTACATCCCCGTCATAAATATATGCTGCCTATGTGGAAGCGTTTAAAGGAAAACAAAATAATCTGGTTTATATATAGATGAGTTGTTTTTAATTGTAGCCACTCACACAACTGGCAAAATAAGAATTAGTTTTTCTAAAGAAAAAAAGATTAGTGTTGTGTGAATTGAACTGTAAATTTCATACTAAAAATATTTATGTAGTATATTTTTAATAGGAGAAAAATCTACAAATCTATTACAAGGAACTAAAGAAAATTAGTTAAATTGAAATATGAGCTGAATTTCTTATTATAAGTTCATAGAAATATGTAACCATCGCAATTTTTTCCATAACACTCACAATATAGACAAGATAGCATGTACAATACAAAAATAACTTATTGTTGACATTGTCAGTCAAAATACTTATTTTTATAACCAAACCAATATCTTCAAAATCGATAAACGAAAAGAATATAGTATAACCGATCTCAAACAAGACAATTTAACATCACTTAACAAACGAATATACAAAATTACAAACGCATGGCATGAATTAAAAAAAAAAAAAAAAAAAAAAAAATCCTTTGGATAAAAGAAGAAGAAGAAGACTGTGTTCAACATTAACACGTCACACGCGAGATATGATGAACTAGAGGGAAAAGATACGATACGAGAGAAATAATAGTAGATAGGAGGGGGGAAATCACGTGTTGGTAACGCACTTGCTAAGAGGTGTGGGACCCATAGAGTACTGTGTAGCATTTGTGTGTGGTCTAAAAAGCAAACCCCTTTGTAGGAATCTTTGTCCGTTTAATTTAACATATATAATCAAAATACAATACAATACAATACCCTTTTAAAAAATTTGTATAATCATTTGCTTTTCTTTACCCTAATTAATTTACCCATCACCAATAATTAATTTAAATTTTGGTGTCCTCAAAGCCTACGAACATTTTCTATACTGTGTACCCTTTTGCCATTTTAATAATCAGAAACAGCTTTGTTGTAACTTTCTTCTCTTCACCTCGATCGTTTGTTGATAATTTTCATATATCTCGGTTAATATAAATTAATATTAGACCATTATTAGGAAATATTCATAGTGATATACCTATAATTGAAACTAATAGTACAATAGTATTAAATACTTAGGTTGGCAAAGGAAAAAAAAATAGACTTAAATAGTACACTATCAAAATACTACAGTACTTATTGTGTTTTAAAAAGATAAGTATAACAAAATATTACTAGTATTTAAATTTCATTTTATTTTTTAGCAACATATATTATTGATATTATCAACGTATATAATAACTGTCGACATGTGTGTAGACTGTAAAGTAGTACATGCTCACACACGTGAATGTCCCCTTTATTGTCAATTTTTCATTATAATAATAGTAGCTAAATAGGGTTGATATCTATCTATATAGCCATTTACACATACGTAGATATATATTCTGTATTCTTGATGATCGGTCCATGATGTGAACTAATTTTTTTGGAGAAATAGGGTTGATGGAAAACGAGCTAAATGTGCTCCAATATATATATATATATATATATATATTTTTTTTGTCTTTCTAGTTAAAAAATCTTGTTTAGTACCATAAAATTTAACGAGTGTTATAGCACAAATATTTATCTAACCAGTGTTATAACATAAATACTTATCTAAAATCATTAACAATATAAAACTTACAAAATAAATGTTTTTTTCAAGCCATTATATTTAGCATATGATTTTATTGCATAATATTTTACCGAAAAAACTATTAAAAACAATCACATAAATTATATTTTATATGAAAATTACAATAGAAATAAAATAAATTTCAATCCGTACTTTAGCACGGATTTTAATCTAGTAACTATTTATAACCACATTCGTCCATTATCGAAATTATAAGACATAATTTGAGTATCATTTCCTATGTGATATACTAATATGATTCCTTTACTGTAGATTTTTTTTTTTGTTGGTCAGAAAAGAAAAGGAATCATTCTCTAACACTGTGTTAATGTGTGTCATTACCAACCCATGATAGATTGTTTCCAGGTAAAAGGGATTTTTAATAGAATATTAATAAAAGTTAGAGTGGGGTTGAATTACATAGTAAAAGAATGTGAGAGCGAGCTTAAACAATTTGTGCAACAAGAAAAGAAAAAGAACTATTGAAATGATGGACTAAGTTTTGTTTTTTACTTATCGGAAAAATAAATAAAATAATAATAATGTGAAGTGATTACACGTGGGACCTACACGTGTCACCAGATTAAGGAGCACTAATACAAGAAATGGGTCATGCCTTCATGCTTCCTTTCTCCTAATCTCTTCCCTCTTTGAACCCTAACCTACAGACCAAACCCTACTTTCCATTACCTTAATTAACTAGTAGTACTACTAATAATATTATTATTATATTTCTTCATAAACAATAATTAAAAACCAAAATCTGAAAAAAATTACTATTTTGCTACATCTTGTCATGTTAACAAAAGTGTACAGTGAAACTTAAACTTCAAAAATTTGTTTTATAATTAGTGAAAAGTAAAATAAATTTTTTAGAGATAAAATATATTCTGGTCTTTGGGTCTTTATCCCAACATGCCACGTCATTATCGCACTTCTTCATATCAAGGGAGTGAGACACACGCGCCTGTGACGGATTCAAGCGGAATTATTCAATCGGGTTTACGAAAGAGGTTTTGATTACAGATAGTAATAAGAGAGGGACTCAGTCAGTGGTGGTCAGTTTACACAACCAACAAAAAAAAAAAAAGGATGGCTCGTGGAATGTGATTGGCGGACTCGAGCCATTCTATTCAAACAAGTTGATTCCGTCCGTGTCAATTTGCGGGAAGGGTAACGCTTGAGTGACTAGCCGGTTATCCGGGAAACGAATTGACATGCGCCACGTGGTTAGCAGTCTCCCTTTTCAACGCACGTGGGTCTCGCAGGTAAAAAAGCCAGAACGAATTACTCGTTTTTTCTTTTTTTTTGGTTTTATTAGAAAAAAAAAGGTTAGTTCCAATGGAGTTCGGTTACGTCTAGTCTCACGCACGTTGCGTGACAGTCGTTTAGGTGAAGAAACGGGCTAGGCTAGACTACAGATGATGACGTCATTTTTATATCTTGTTATTTTTATTATACTTTTTTTGTTGGGTAACTAATTATATTATTAATAATACTGTTAGGGTATAATTATAAGTTTATTTTGTTAATGATTTTTTTTTTTTTTTGCCTACCTTTCTCAGCGGAGAAAAAAGTGAGAATCATACTATCTTAAAGCTGGAAAATTATAATATTAATAAATAAATAAAAACACAAGACGAACTTTAAAAACGGTCCAGCCATATAAAGCAGCCTACCTACCCGCTTCTTTAATCACATGTATTATCGTTTCCAACAAATTCCCATTTGTTTTTATTTCATTCTAATAGTAATTCAGTTAAATCCAAAGTAATGCCATTAGTTTTAAACTTTTAATGAATCGAATTATATCAAGTGGAATTATGATATTTGATTTATTTTGACAACATATGTAGTTACGTCTTATTAAATTTTACTATCGGAAGAGCTTGAGATATGGCTAAACATCAAATCGATTTGATCACTTACTTTCCACACTTGTAATAATTTTTTTTTGCTAATAATGTTCATATTTTTTCATTAAAATTAAAATAATTAGGATCTATAAGATATGTAACCTATAAAATAGTTCTCATTTTTTTTAAGTGAAAACATGCAAACAAAGATGAACTCAAAAATTATTCTGTTGTTGAAATCGATGGCAAACAAAACATAAATAAAAATTTTAAGTCTTTGATCCTACTCGATGGAATATACTCCATATAATTATGAATTACGAATTTATATGAATGGTTGTAATGATTGGAGTGGACAAATCCGTCAGCAGATTATATTACTTTTTTAATTATTTATCAATTGTAATTCTCATTAGTGTGGTCTAAATAAAACAGAGACAAAATCACAATGGATTAACTTACAAATAAAAATATTTAGACCGCAGTAATTTATTGTCCACACTAAAAACATAACCGTTTAATCGGCAATGAATTTATAAACATTAACTATTGTTACCATTCACATCTTTACTATCCTCTGTTTAATTAGCAGTGGATTTGTAAGCATTAACTATTGTTACCATTCACACCCTTACTCCTTATTCTTCTCTGTTGATTATTTCTAGTTACTTATAAAACTTAGAATTAATCACATTATTCCAATAAAAAAAAAGAAAAAAAACGGAAACCAAAATAAAATCCAAATAAAAACAAACAGAACCATAGAATTATAGGATAGATTATAGGATAGATTAAATAAATAATTATAATCGCATGGTTCCACCATATAATTATAAGTAGATAGCCTCCACCGCTTTCAAGTCAATTAGAGATAACATACTTTTGATTATGTATAAGCCATAATCATTTAGCGTTTTGATTAAAATAATTAAAAGCTTGTGGCAAGTTGTCAAGACTTGCATGGAATGCGTTTGTGTGGTAGACATTTTGGACCGTCTTTTATCCCCCAATATGTATACATTTTCCAACGACTAATCATCAATCTTATTATTTTCTCTTGTGATTATACAATTAGCAATTTGATTAGTTATGTGTAATTGTTTTTTTTTTTCAATTAGTCGGACTTTATACAAAAAAATCTGCCCACGTGTGACGTGTCGAGCCTCCTGTCCTCGTGATTTGGTTTGTCTAATTAGCAATAGTTTTCTTCATATACTACTAGTATAAGTTGATCAGGTCAAATTATGAAGAAAAGTACGACAAAAAATAAAAAAAATTATAATTATCTATAACAATCTTAAATACAGACTCTCCCCCACCGACAGTGCTTCAATGTTGTCGGCTTATGCCATTTTTTAAAAATAAAATCGTCGCTACAGAAACTTGAACTTTTGAGTTAAAAGAATTAAGATATACAAATACACGATCTCTTTGTTTTAATAATGTTTTAGTTAAAAGTAGGTTTATGAGTTGATATTAGTAATTCTTTTGGTTAGACAAGGTAAATTATCTTTTTCGCAAAACATAGTTGTTTGCTAATAGAATTTGGAAAACTTCCCTATCTCAATGAAGAAATACTATTTCTGACTAAACATCACTTTAAGAAAATCAAATACTTTTTTAATCTTTTTTTTTGACCATCATAGAACACAAAAAAAAAGAGATTAATTTATATTATAAAAAAAAAACATAATGGTTTTTAAAAATGGAATGCACTAGTTTTTGGAGCAACTTGGGTCGATGGGTCATAAACAATAATAATTAATTGTATTTGTATCTAATGACGATGAAAGCGTCTAAGATGATATTTAGTCGTCAGCTTTGATTAACTTGTTTTCTTTACTCACTGCTTCCTTGCTTCCAACACCAATTATTTATTATTATTTTTATTTCTGTTCAAAGATTAATCAACTTGGAACAGTGTAACAATTCTAAAAAGCAACATTTATTAATTAATAAAATTTATCTTTACCATATAGACTATTTTATTCTTATGGTGATAGCATTAAGTCATTATGCTTAGTATTTTATTAAGTTGGATGAATAGAAGAATTTTAACTTGGATTTGCATCCAAAGTAGATCATACAAATGATGTTATCATAGTTATTATCTACTTGGGAAGTTTCTTCGATGGTATAACTCTAACATCCAATTGTATTAAGTCTAGAGTCATAATGGTTAAAGAGACTATTTCAGGGATGCTTATTGGATCATTAATATTTTTATTTTGTGCAACTAGTGATTCGAAAAGCTATCTTCAAAATTTTCCGAGGTTTATTAGGTCATCTTCATCGAGGTTTCTTAACCTAAATTTTTTAGAGTAGAGAGAGAAAAATTATTAATAAAAAATTGTTTGAGTTTCTTAAATATGTTTTAAAGTTTCTTAGATAATAGGTTTTAGAAACTTTGGAGAGAGTTATTACACTATTTAAGAAACTCATCAAATTAAATAATAATATTTGTATGATTTTAATTTGTAAGAAACTTATATCAAGATGCACTTAGGTGACTTTATTTATAGTTCAAAAATATCAATAACTAAATTTTCATAATTTAACTTACCCCTCAAGTATTTTGATACAAAGAAATATTATTAAATTACATGCAAAATTTATACACCCACATGTTTTGGAACTAACTAAAACACGTTTTCTAATAGTATAAAACAAGTAATCTATTATTATGAGTATTTAGTTAATGTTTACCACACCCATACCCGTCGACTTTTCTCAAAAAAGATATCTCATGTAAAAACAAAACAGGAAAGAAAACTTGGTCAAACCATGCATTTCACACACTATGGATTTTGGGTAAACACATTCATGCACCATTTGAAATTCAACTTTAGTGGGGATCTTCATCATATCTTCTCCCATAAAGCCATAACCCCCTCTCCTCCATTTTATAAATATTATTTAAATTTAACCTCTATGAATAAACAATACTATAACATACCATACCACTTTCTATATTACAAAATAACATAAAATTATCTCTCTTTAAAAAGTTAAAACTCGTAACTCACGTGTAATTCATACGAACCTACTAATTCTATTTTTTTTTTTTTTTAAATGCAAGGAGTACGCAAGTGTTTGGGCTCAAAAGCCCAAATTATAGTGGGCCTTTAGAATAATGGCAATGTATATTATTATATTTTCTTTTGTTGATTAAATCTTCTTCTCCGACGAGGTTGTTGAATCTCCGATATATCGGAAATGATGGGATCAACGTTGTTCAGGATAAGATGTTTGGTGCTAAGAGCGAACTGTTTACTTTTCCGATCGTTTTCCGTTAACATTGAGAAAATCTCCGACGCATCAGCTGAAATAGCGGGAATACTCAACGAGGTGAACTGGCTTGACACTCTTGTATCTTCGAATCTTTCCACCGCGATCAACCCAGACGTTGTTCTCTCCGTTTTACGATCCAGACGCGTCGATGATCCCGCTAAGCTTTTCAGTTTCTTCAATTGGGTCGATTCTCAAAAAGTTGCGGAGCATAAATTGGATTCGTTTTCGTTTCTCGCTTTGTTTCTGTGTAGTTTCGGTAGTTTTGAGAAAGCTCATAGTGTTGTGAACCGTATGATTGAGAGGAAATGGCCTGTATCTGAGGTTAGGATTTCGATTGTGAGGTGTTCGAGGGAGTTTGGTGGAAAGAGTGATGACGGAGTTGTATTTGGGATCTTGATTGATGTGTACATTGAGAAAGGGTTGTTAGATGAAGCTGTGTTTGTGATTCGTAGCACTTTGGATTTGGGATTGGTTCCTAGTTCGGCACGATGTAACCATCTCTTGGAAGTGTTGTGTCAAAAGGGAGATTTTGATGAAGCTCTCGAGCTGAAGAAGTTGATGGTTTGCAAAGGATTGGTTGTATCTAAGCAATCGTACAATATACTTGTAGATGGGTTGTGTAAGCAGCAGAGTCTAGAAGATGCTAAATCGTTGCTGGTAGAGATGGATAGTGTTGGTGTGTATCCTGATAATGTTTCGTGTAGTCTACTGATTGATGGTTTACTTAAGGGCAGAGATGCAGATGCTGCAAACGGACTAGTTCGTGAGATGGTTTCACTTGGAATTAACATCGATCCTAAGATGTATGATTATTTTATCTGTGTGATGTCTAAGGAAGGGGCGATGGAGAAGGCAAAGGCTTTATTTGATGGGATGATTGCATCTGGAGTGACACCAGGTGTTCGGGCTTATGCTAGTTTGATCGAGGGATACTTTCGAGTAAAGAATGTTCTTAAGGGTTATGAGTTACTTGTTGAAATGAAAAAGAGGAACATTGTCATTTCTCCATATACTTATGGTACAGTGGTAAAAGGCATGTGTTCTTCTGGGGATCTCGATGGAGCTTATAACATTGTGAAGGAAATGGGTGCAAGTGGTTGCAGACCCAATGTGGTTATTTATACCACATTGATCAAAACCTTTCTCCAGAAAAGTAGGTTTGGAGATGCAGTGAGGGTGTTAAAAGAAATGAAAGAACAAGGAATCACACCAGACACTTTTTGCTACAATTCCCTTATTATTGGTCTTTCAAAGGCTAGAAGAATGGATGAAGCAAGGTCTTTTCTGGCTGAAATGGTCGAGAACGGATTAAAGCCAGATGCTTTCACCTATGGGGCATTTATCAGTGGATTTATAGAGGCAGGGGAATTTTCATCTGCAGATAAGTATGTGAAAGAGATGCTGGAATGTGGCGTAATTCCAAATAAGGTTCTTTGCACGGGTTTGATCAATGAGTATTGCAAAAAGGGGAAAGTAATAGAGGCATGTTCAGCATTCAGATCCATGGTTGAACAAGGGATCCTGGGGGATGCTAAAACATACACTGTTCTTATGAATGGTCTTGTTAAAAATGGTAAAGTAAATGATGCTGAGGAAATTTTCCACGAAATGCGTGGGAAGGGTATTGCACCTGATGTATTCTCTTATGGTACTCTCATTGATGGATTTTCGAAGTTGGGAAATATGCCAAAGGCTTCTAGTATTTTTGATGAGATGGTTCAAGAAGGTTTGACTCCTAATGTTATCATATACAACATGTTGCTCGGTGGCTTCTGCAGATCTGGTGAAATTGAAAAAGCTAGGGAACTGCTTGATGAAATGTCTGGTAAAGGTTTTCCCCCGAACACAGTGACTTACTGCACAATTATAGATGGATATTGTAAATCGGGGGATCTAGCTGAGGCTTTTCGGTTAGTTGATGAGATGAAACTAAAGGGATTAGTTCCTGATAGTTTTGTGTACACAACACTCGTGGATGGGTGTTGCAGATTGAACGATGTGGAAAGAGCTATAAGCATCTTTGAGACAAACGAGATGGCTTGTGCTTCTAGTACCGCCCCTTTCAATGCTTTGATCAGTTGGGTTTTTAAGTTTGGAAAACCAGAATTAAGAACAGAAGTGACAAATCGTCTAATGAATGGGTCGTTTGATAGGTTTGGCAAACCCAATGATGTAACATATAACATTTTGATTGATTATCTATGCAAGGAAGGAAACTTGGAAGCTGCCAAGGAGCTCTTTCACCGCATGCAGAAAGCTAATCTGATACCTACAGTTATAACTTACACATCTCTTCTAAACGGGTATGATAAAATGGGTAGAAGATCTGAAATGTTTTCTGTATTTGATGAGGTGATTGCTGCGGGAATTGAACCAGACAACATAATGTATAGTGTTATCATCAATGCTTTCCTGAAAGAAGGGATGACGACGAAAGCACTTATGCTTGTGGATCAAATGTTTGCTAAGAACGCTGTTGATGATGGGTGTAAGCTAAGTATTTCAACATGTCGGGCTTTACTCTCTGGTTTTGCTAAAGTGGGAGAAATGGATGCAGCTCAGAAGGTTATGGAAAACATGGTTCGACTTAATTATATTCCTGATTCTTCCACTGTTATTGAGTTAATCAATGAAAGTTGCATTTCCTCAAACCAAAGAATGGAAGCTGATGCCGCTACATAGATTTACGACAGAAAGCCGAAAGCAAACCAGCTTCCTTCTTTTCTTTGTGGCTAAAAAGGAGCCTGCCTGAAGGTTTGCAATCGTGGGAAACGGTAACATTGATCCTAACCTGACCTATTATCTTAAAGCTTCATCCTCTCCCTTTTGACGCTCTCTACTCGGTCTCAGTTTTCTGATATCTCATTGTTTATTTATTACCGATCAGAATATGCAATTGCTGTTCCTGGTATAGCTTGCGTCTGCTCATAAACTCTTCTGGACCAATTCATTTACTTCATAACGGATTTGCCTTCAGCTAGACATGTTGGATTCCATTAATTTACTTGGCAGCAGTTTCCATCACGATAACCACATTCAGGAATTGACAATGAGTGGGAGACGCATCGGAGCTGTTGATTCTGCAATTTCCTCGACTTTTGTAGGCTAGAAATATCACAGTTTAAGAAGCAGAGATGGCAGTGTTGTAGGAACTCAATCGTCCTGATCATTCATATCTAATGTCAGTCAATCTGCATTTTCAGTTTTGTAATAGATTTTTGTACTGAATGTTACAATGATTGATCAAATTATATAAAGTTCTTTGTTCCATCAGTTTCAAAAGATGATAATGCAGATGTCTCAAAAAAAAAAGGATTTGAGGATTGATTTGACATATTGATGAATCACAAAATCTGTCTGGTTATTCAAAGCAAGTGCTCCAATGGGAAAAACCACAGGTTCTGTCTGACAACATAAAGCTGAACAAAAGAACACAATTGGTGTCTTTGTCTTTCATTAAAAAAAAAAAGAAAAGATCTCATAGTGAAACCAAAACAGAGGTTTTCAACTTACAGAACATACGACCCCATAAAAAGACCTTATGTACACCAGAGTATAAACAAGTATATCAACCTAACAATCAAAAAAGAAAAACCTACATGTATTCTCTACGCTCTTCATGAACAAATCGCCGATTATATGGGCAAAAAAAAGAATATGAAACCAACTAAAAGGCGGAAAAACGCGAAAAGACTTCAGTCGAGCAAACACTCTTCTAGTGCTATACCATTCTGCTTGCACTGTGATAAGCAAATGAAATGGTCAAATTCGATTCATCAGTAATATCATCTTTTGGAGTCTGTTAATAAAGCAATCAGTTCGTTGTCATTGAGGTCTGTTTCTGAAGCATATTTGACCGGTATGTTATTCTCTTTATCCACAGCATTTGGATCTCCTCCCCTGCAATTGAGTCACCGTATCAGACTTCTAATTCAAATCTATGGTTGATAAGACCTGTACCAAGAAATCTCAAGATGTAGTATCTGGAGTTTACCTCATAAGTAGCAACCTTGCAATTGCATATCTCCTGCTGATGATACAATGATGAAGTGGAGTCCGACCTTTTGAATCTGTTGCATTTATTTTTGCGCCATACTGAAGCAATAGTTCCACCATACCGATATCCCCAGAAAGACAAGCAAGGTGAAGCAAAGAACAGTCATTTGAAGTTTCTTCTCTGACCATACTCTCTCCGGTCCTACTTGACTGAGAATATCCCTCTGGATTCTCTTGAAATTCCTTTTCAATGCTCTTGAATTTGGCTTCAAGGGTTTCCTCCTTAGCTTCCAGTTGCATCATCTTTGCTAAGGGCATAGACACAGTGTACGATGCTTGTCCACGCAGAGCATTCACATCTGCTTCCGAGCAGACAATGTGTCTGTAAACTGATTTCTTGTCGTTGGCACGGACATTCTCCCATATCTCTTGGAAAAGTGCCTGGAAATGCTGACTATCTATTGCTTTGCGCACAAAAATCCTCTCTGAGTACTGCAATTAGTCATCATATTAGAAATGAATGGACATGATACCTTCAAAAGCTTTGCTTATTAACTAACAGAGTAATATATACCTTTGCGTGGATGAACAACTCTTTCACAGAAATGGGGTCATTGAAACCAGGCTTCCTTACAACCAACTTTCTAGGTCGATCTGACTTGGGAGTGCTGATAAATAGATTTTAGACTGTAAATACATGTAAGACATAATTTCGTTCTTCTCCTAATCACAAGTAATTTTAAGTCACTTACCCCGAAGACCTACTAGCACTGGAAGATCTACTCTCCGAGTTCAACTGCTCTTCCCAAACTGAGTTTACATACACGTTACCTAACGATTGGAATAATGTCAAGACTGATGGTTCCCATACTTTAACATCAAGAGTGAGCGATCTGACCTGCACGATAGGATTGACTAATTTATACTAAATTTATAGAGCTACTTAAAATGGAAACATGTTAGTTCTCGCTATCATCTTTGTGAAAAGAATGAAAAAATATTTGCTGGACGCATAGTTTTGATGGCAAACCTTTGAAATGTGAACACCAAGGTTACGATGGATACCAGAACACTCAATACAAATAAGGACACCAAGGTTCAAAGATGCCCAATCAGGTTCAGGAGCACCACAGTCTGCACATTTCTCATTCCCCACGACTCTTGTCAAGACATCAATTGGCTTTTCAGTCTTTACCATATCATGTTGCTGCAAGCACCCTGAAAACCTCGAACGGTTTCCTCCAGTCATGGGATTTTCCACTGTGGATTCTCCACTTTCTGCTTGTTCGATATCATATGGATCTGCTAAAGAACCAGAATCACTTGCAGAGAAGGTATCACCTCCATCCACAGTAGAAAGACGCTGGTTGAGTTTCAGGTAAATGATATGTTAGTCAACAATGAAAATGGGTCAGACAATAAATAATCAGCAGTAAAACCATATAAAATCTAACCATGATTGCTCTTTCAGGTGTCTGGAAACTCAACAAAGAAGCAATTACTCCAGTTATTTTTTCGATCCAGTCCATCTGATCCTGCGCATTTTCTGCCTACATCAATAACGAAAAGAACACCAAAATGAAAAAATTGTCCGGAATTCTGATAGGAGTTTCATCAAGTTTAGGTAAAAAAACTGAAGATCGTTTTACTTGCAGATATACCTGCAATGTATAAACTTTTGTTGGTGAAATTATTCGAAAGCAGAATCTAAGATCGGTCTGGTCTGCATCAACTTTGATCGTTGAGGTCAGCAGATTGACAGTGTGACGTGCAACTGGTTTTTCATCATGCACACCGCCGTGGTAATGAGAAGACAGCCACCGACTTAGCAGCCCAGGACTGTTTTCTGAAGTCATATTCCTATGAACAACAGAGCGACTACCATTTCCCTGATACATAGAGCTTCAAAGATTCAGTAAACATACAGTACATCACAAATGTTATCTATATTTTTTCTGAAGGAAGGATTAAAAACACAATTGTTTTGGTTTTGCAACTTACAGAAGACCAATTCCATGGCTTGCGGTAATAGTATAGCATCCCACGGCTATCAAGGATAAAGAATCTTCTTTTCCAGTCACCTCTCAAGTTTGAGGAACGTTTTGACAAATACCCTTGTCTGATAGTCTGAACCTGAAGGACGGTAATATCAACAGGTAAATATAAAACAAAACAGTATAAAAATTTGAGAGCAGGAGTAAGCCTCAGTACAAAGATATATTCTTACCTTTCCTTTTGCAGCAGATTGCATGACGGCCTCTATGACTTTCTGTGAGTTTCTTGAGTTATGTCTCATGCCATCCCCTGTTGGAGAACCATTTGAGTTTCTAGTTTCACGATCAACTTGCCTTTGGTACTCCTGCATCCTTTCATTGAGGGATGCCATCTCATAATTTGCACATTCTCTAGACTGGTGTGCATAAGCCAACACCTGCCATAAAATTCCAATTAAACACAGATATATATACCTTGTACTATTGCTTGGATAAGAAAAGATTCGCTACAGAGAAATCTCTAAAAATGAAAAAGACAAAAGAAACATGCTGCAAGGAGTACCAAACCTGATTAATAAAAGGCTCCATTTGATGTAGTAGCTCATAACCCTGAAAGAAGGAATAACTCGTGAGAAATCTAATTGAATGCTTCATACCAGAAAACAGGAATAGAACCCATTGTATGATGTTTTCCTTGTAAAACCAAGCTGATCGACTCCAAGAAAAAAAAAGTAATTTGTCGTCTTGCTTCTGAAAATTATTTTAAGGAAAAAGCTTGCCTGTTTGAAGAAACGGAGATGAGCATCCATAGTCCCGCTTACTGCTTCCAAAAATTCAAATCTCTTTTTAGCCTCCGCATTAGAGAGTGCACTAACCTGGCCAGGAAGAAGTAAGAAACCATTATGAACGGTTATATGAGAGAACAACCCTGTAAAATATAAGTAGCATCTTGAATAAAAAGCGATTACCAGATGAAATCGTGCTTGCTCGAACGTCGTTCTTGCACTATGTAGGTCCTGAAATGTCGCTCTATCAAGTTAGTTTGTGCTTAAAAAAGTGAAGATTTTCTGTGACTAGTTGTTACACAAGACTTCAAAAAACTAATAACTTTTTTTAACATACCTCCTCAATTGTGGCAGCCACATCCAATCGCGTACTCTTCCTTAATGAAAGATATTTCTCTCGTGCCTGTTCATTTGGATGCACATAAATAAAGATATAGTTTTCCAAAGAGGCAAGAATGTTTACGGTAACAAGCTGGGAAACCATAATTATACCCATGAATTGACATATTCTGAAGTCATTCAACGCACCTGGTCATATATAATGGTAGCTTTGTCAAACCGTTTACGAGCTTCCTGCATGAGAGAAATAAAAGATGGATATAAGTCAAAGCAATGCAGAGAAAATACTGAACTTAACATTTGATGTGGTAAAAAAATACGACGAATATACCTTAACTTCGTGGACATCACCATTCACAAATTGAAGCAACCGATCATTCAGCATGTGTTCTACCTAGAAAGTGTTGAGAAGATATCAGAGTTTAGCTATGGGTATCATCAATACACAGCATAAGTCAAACAAATCAAGGGAAATTAGCTCAATCAATACATAGGCAATGAATGGGTTTCATTCAGTACCTGGGAACGAAGAACTTCCTTGTATGTCCCGATTTCTCGTAGAGCAATGGTGAATTTAGTCATAACGGGACCTAAGCAAATAACATAAATTATCTTCAGAAACTAGTCCAAAGAAAGAGGAACAAAAGGGAAAATGATGCAGAATTCTCAAGAGTTTGCAAATTAAATTGAGGAAGAGTAAAAGCATACCTCCAAAAGCAACACAGATGGGATCATTATGACCTCCTCCGAAAGATTCAAGAGCATTAACAAAGCCAATATCTGCATCATACCCTTCTCCAAGCCCCTCCCTAAATAAATAAATAAATAACCCAAAAGAAAGATCAAAAATACAGAATTTGGATCAAAATGATAAAAAATTTTAGGCTCTTATCATCAATAGAGATGAGCTTACGTGTATTTCCTGCATCCTTTATAGAACCTTAAGCATCGCATTCGCAGCAACTCGGCACTCTCTTCCATAGATTGCATCTGTTTTCACAAAAGAAAGACTTTAATCACTAATACATTTGGTGCATCGGGAGGATATAAGATCAACAGTAAATAACAAAATTCGAATTCAGGATTTTTATTAGTTTGAGAAGTCAACTCATAAAAAAATTTTGACATTATAGAGACAAAACCAACAATGCATCATTCGAATTTTGAAAAAAAAAATATGATATGAACAGAGAATGCAGGGCAGCGTAGAGCAATGGGGGAATCTGAGGAAACAGAGAAGGATGATGGAAAACGCAAACCTGTTGGCGAAACATGGGAGAATCATCGAGCTTTGAGAAATGCATATTTTCCTCAAGAGACACAGAACGAAGACGAAGCTCTTCCTCTTCCTCCTCTGCCACCGTATTCTTCTTCTTGTTCGTCGTCGTTGGAAATTTAATTCCGATTACTGGAGATGTGGATAGAGCTAATTACGGTCTCCGTGTATTCTTTTTTTTTAAAATAAAAAATAAAAGTTTCCCAAAAAAAAAACGTATAAAGTTTTGTGTCTTCTTTTGCAGAAAAGCTTATTGCTGGTTTTGGGGATTTAGGGGTTTGGTTGAGAGAAGTAGGAAAATGTGCGGAAATTATGGGAAAGATCGTGCGATCGAGAGACTCAACCAAAAAAAAATAAAAAAGAAAGGGAAAATCTCGTCGTCCTCTTTGTCCTTGTTGTTGTTGTTGTGGTGATCGTGGTCGTGTGCAAACACAAAACCTTGTAACCTTCCCATGGCTGTCATTTTTCATTTCTTTTTTTTAATGAAAAAAAAAAAACTATATATATATATATATATAATTAATTTATACAATCCGAAAAAAAACCAAAATAAATTTAAGGAAAAGCTTTATTAAGCCCAAATCACCCCATATTACAATAAGCTTAACCCCCACCACTCTGACGGAATAATTTACCTTTTCTTCAATAATTTTAGAGAAAACAATCCTTGATAATAAACTAAGAAGATGATCTTTTTTATATACGGGATGCTTTTTTTTTTTTTATGTTAATTTTTCTTCTATAATAAGGTACAAAAAAACGCTTAAGAAAATTTTCAGATTGATCGCGTGATTAGGCATGGTAGGGATATCGATGAAAATCATTAATTAAGGCATTCATAGATTCGTCAGTCCAATTAATTGAACAAAGACAGAGTATTTATTTATCTTACTAACTCATTAATTTATACTCGTAGGAAAGATGAAATCCAAACTAGTAGTAGTAGTGGTTGACTTTAATCAATTTGATGACAAGTTCCTAAACGTGTGAGAAACTAAACAAAAAAAAAAATATACACTAGTATTATTAGTTTTCCAACCACTAAAAAATTACATTTTAGTTACTAGACAGAACATCCTTATCGAATGTTTAAACAATGTGACATTCTTTCCTGAGTAGACCGGCCTTCCTATCTTTCCCACAATGCTCAACTTTGTAACTCAGATGACGATAAAATTGTCTGTATTTCCAAAATTTTCAAGTGTCACTAAAAAAAAAAGAGAACAAAAACGTCTAGACTGTAATTCTCTGAAAAATTCGACAAAACAAAAAATCTCTCATGCATTTTGTTTCAGAAGCTTAAGAGCAACAGGTGGGCTCAGAGTCTGGTAAAATAAGGGGGAGACTGAATCAGAGATTCTTTTAACTAGTAAATCCAAAGAAACGGCTGTATATGCTTTTCTTCTTCATCCTGTTTTCAATATCTGGGAAGACGATGCAGCCGTCCGCAAGGTCTAGAACAATTGGATTTCGCGGTATCGATTGGAATGCCGGTGGGAATCGTTCTATCTTTGCGGTGCTTTTCGTATTTCCATCTCCAACTGCAGATTCATACACATCCAGGTTGTCCAACAAGTATTTCTCCACCTGGTTAGGGGAAATTAAAAACCATTAGACTGCAAGTAATATATGATTTAGAGACTTTGCAAGACTACATAAAACCTCAAAATCCGGAACCCACAATGGAAGACTTGTGATGATAAATTTAGGTTAAAATCGCTCAGGAGGAGAACAAAGCATATATCATCAGAAATTACTTCGCTAATCACATCAACAAGTTTCAGACACCAAGAGTAATTTATATGGTAGAAGCAATAAACTAGGCATAGAAATAAAGGTGAGGGATTAACTTTTATACCATCAGCCACTACTCAAGAAAACAAGATCGTGAGATTGTACCTTTGCAGCTGAATCGTCTAGTGATATAGTTGAAACTCTCCTTGATAGATTCTCTGGAGCCCTCTCTTCTTCCATAATCCCGGTCGCATGCTCTATGCAACTGTTAGCTCTGCATTCTTTGATCAGTGAATTCAGTTCCTGGATTGTTCCCTGAGTAGCATTATTTGAAAATTTTAGTCAAAATTCATATATGTTCAGTGAAAAGAATATTCACGATATTCAGTCGACATGAGGTAACATACTACACTGCTATTCAAATATGACTATGGAATCCATGTATGAAGTGACCAACAAATAATGAGCTCGATACCTCATCTTTCTTAGCTACGCTTCGAAACTTGTTCAGGGCATCTTCAGCAAGAGATCGAGCACGACAATACAGGGCGAATGCTTCAGCCCTCTTTCCTGCTAGACTATATGACTTCGCCAAGTAGAAGCACCTGATAGAGATTTGGGAATATATCATTAGCAAATTCAGTCAAGGGCAATGAAAACATAAATCGTATCAGTACATATACGGAAAGAACCACATGAGTATATGGAAGAAAAAGTAGGAAAATAGGGTGACTAACCAGGAAACAGATTCCTAATTTAATGAATAAACTTTACTAAAGGAGCCTAACTCTTACCAACAATGCTAAAATCATGTGAATTGTAAAGGAAGTTCACAACTCAATAGCAACCCCTCTAAATAATACAATAATGTAAGAGCAATTAAACCTTTCAGCACGGTAGGCCAAGCTTTTACGCTGACACTCTTCTTCAAAGGCAATCTCTTCAGGTTTCCTGTCTCTTCCAGAGCTAATGAGATCAGAAAGATCAGCGACATTCTGAGAAAAAGAAACACAGGTGACGTCCCACGCTGGTATAACAAACAAAATCTGCTTCTGAAGAAATAAAGAGGTGAACATTGGTTACCTGTAATAGAAGGTCGTACAATCGAACAAGCTCTTCAGGCCTAGTAACCTTCTCACTTTTATCATCACGTTTCCTGTTCAGTTTACTCTTTGCTGTTTTAACCAACAGCTGGTTCCGTTCAATGGTTCTTTGTCCTAGCACAGCTCCAACAGCTTTGTCCAAACCATTTAGGTCATCTTTAACAGATTCAGCATTTCCTGCACTTACCTAAAAATAGTATTCTCCTCAGTAAAATCAATCACAGAAACAGTAATGCAACAAACAAAACAGACGCTCTTACTCTTTGGGGTTAACAAACTTGTCTACACTTTCAAAAATCTTTAAAAAGGTTTTCATTTTCTGTGAACCCAATCGATAAATCAGAAGATGTCTTGTAAATTCACTCACCAAGTCACTGCGTATGGTGTTCCTGGCATCATTATATGCAGTGAATAATTTATCAAAAATGGTTAGCTTTTTCTCTGCAGGGAGGGATTCTGCTGTCGGACCCTGTAGCTCCTTCTCAAGTTCCTGGGCTGAACAAGGAATAAAGAATACCTCAGGGTAACACATAACAGTAACCCATTGTAAAGGTAAGGACTATGCTATTAGACACAATTTTTTCAGCATAATTAAGTAATTCAGAAAGAGTGGATAAGGAAAAAGTTGGCCGAACCTTTTAGAATAGAAACCCGAGATTTTGGGTTAGAAACTGGAAATCTGTAGCCAAGCCAATTAAACTCTGTAAGAGATGCAGCTTGTTGAGATCTGGCCTCTTCCATAGCAGCCTACGTAACAGTGAGTATTACATTATATTTCTAGACCAAAATGTGTGAGGGAGCTGGGAAAATATTCATCACAACACCATTGTAAGACATTCAAGAGTAATTCATCACAACACCATTGTAAGACATTCAAGAGTAGCCAAGATCCTATACATGTAATAATACTTTTTCATGTGTGCTGCACAGGTCAAAAGCATAACTCTAAGTTCCTAACAACAGACTAGAATTTTCTGCTGCAGATCACTGAAACATAAATATACAGTTACGCACTTGCCTTGGTGGACGCTTACACAAAAATGATACTTTGATCGTATATCTACATACCTCTATTTTTGCTTTGAAAAGATCCAATGCGGGGCCTTCCATCTCACCAATTTGAAGAAGTTCAGATGTCTGCAAGTTTGACTTGCCAATTTTGTGTAGGCAGTATCGAATACTAGGCTCAAGCTCCTCAACCCGTTCCCGGCAAAGAACTTGGTTCTCTAGATCTCCATATTTCCCAAGTTCCTCATAAACAGCTCTGCAACAGGAAATTCAGAAACAATATCTTCTAAATTGCAAAATGACGATATTGACAAAAGACAAACCTGGCGTTTTTGAAACATGCCAACCCAGTTTCCCAATTTTGATCTTGCTCAAACAACAAGGTACCTTTCATATAGGATGCATATGCCTATAAAACAGTAAGATAAAGTATGAAGACTAATGTCAAGCGTTTATAGAGTGAACACATGTTTTACATGAAAGAACTAAGCTAAAAGCCTAAAACTGAGGTATTCTCATCTTCCTTTCAAAGGAGTAGATATGTTATATGTAAATTATGAATACCGCAACACCTGGGGTCACGGAAATACCTCAGCTTCCAGAGATGTCCTGGAATCTGTCTTAATGGAACACAAACTTGAGAAAAGAGAAGCCCATTTAACAGCCTTCCTCAGCCTACCAATCAAATATATCCGCTGCCGTGCATTAGGCCCATCTGGTAGCTGTCTTTTTTCCATTGCATGGCTCCATGCTCTTTCCGCCATATAGAAAACCACATGAAGGAACCTATTTCAAATAAAGACATAACATTAACTCGATTATGAGCATGGCAAAATAACTTAATTAATTTCTAGTGGAAGTAACAACTGAGCCTTCACATTCTTCCTATACTGTTCAGCTAAACGCAAAAAAAGTCACACTGAGCCAACAAATCTTTAGCTTGGGATAAATAAGAATGAGAGCAAGACAAATACCTAACATCAGTGACAGTTGATTCAAGTATGGCTCGTCGAGTGTATTTACCACGGCCATGAGTGAATTTCAAGGACTTGTATAACCTCCTCAACCGTGCTGAGCAATACCTCCTACACAACAAAATAACAAAGATTACAGAAAAATGACCTAAAATCGATGAAAATTGCAAGTAGGCCAATGAGATTAGGGTTCCAAAATAATACCGATAGCGAGCATAGTCACCATGACGCAGACCATGTTGCGCCTGAGAAGATTTCATCAGCTGCAGAACTGAAAAGCCAAATGCAATGTCGCACAGATTCAAAAACCTAGAAGACTTATATGGTTTGATATAAAATTTACACAGCCATGCCCTCGTAAAATTACGTTTGAAGGAATTAAAAGAGTGGCCAAAATCAAGATTCCCCTAAGCAAAATTCCCAAACATGCAGATACTTAATCATGTATATTGCCATCACACCCTAAATTTTTAAACCTCAAAAGAAGCATTTGGGTATATTTTGCATTGATTGAAAAAACAAAAACTAACCATTGATCGAGAACTTAGGAAGGATCTGGTCAGAGCTTTCTGAGTTCGGATCGTCGATCTCCATTGCAGACATCTCGCTCTCCTTCTTCCCCATGAATTCGCACAATCCTAGTTAAAACCCCGCTGAACAAATCCACCAAAACAACACGCGATATGTAAATTGAGGGGTTCATAACAAAAATAAAAATAAAACGCAAACGCACGCAAATAAAAACTCAACGAGTTCAATACTTTTTGATCTGATGAGATAATTTCTCGGTAGTGTCAATGGAATATGCCGATGTGGCGACGGCGAGCAGCGGAGGCGTGCAAATTTCAGTTTTCGATTGAATCTCAAGCCAAGTAGAGATGACGACTAGCAAAGAAACGAGTGGGTGAAACTTGGGATTTTTTTTTTTTTTTGGTAAAGTAAAGTCCAGATTAATCCGAGTATATTTGGGCCTAAAGGCCCAGAACCATGTAATGTTTGGCCTTATGGCTACTTAACCCCTCAATTATTATCTCAACGAATTTAATTTGGGATACTTGTTTTTTGGAAAGATGGTTTGAACTAAATTGGAAGTTAGAATTAGAAAGTATACAATATTGTTCAAATTAAATTAAATAAAGTTATTATACTATCATCGTATGTATATCAATCAGTTTTAAACTAGATGAACTTTTTTTTTTTACAGCTTTCATTGATTAACTGATTCTGATATTAGATAAACTTATGCAATCATCTTAAAACTACAAATAAATACCAAAAACGTGCACAAGTCCGTAGATTTATTTTCAACAAATATAGATAAGTGCTTGGTAAACCTTATATATTTGACTTTATAATTATAAAGCCAGCTTTAATTTTTAAACGGTCAGTACTTGTTATCAATCATTATTATAAAAATGTCAAAATGAATAACAGTAGTTCAGGCAATGCATTTTTTTTGGATTTTGGCGCCGTAAATTAGATATGTACTTAGAGGTAATATACACTTTTTAGATTCACATACCAATAGAAAATAGTCAAGTACTAACACGAAATATTAATTTATTCAAAGGTATTAAGTAATTAATCAATAGATAATACTAAAATATATAGACCGACGGAAATCTTTATAGATAACGGGATCTGGAGAAGAGACTGCGTGGACCATATTAGCAACCAAATAATTCAAAAATGATTATAGTATTATTTAGTTTTAATTATCCAATGATATCTATTTTTTTTTTTAAATAAAATTATATGATGTTCCATAATTCCCATTGGTTATTGCTTCTGTCTTGCTGTTCTGTCCAATCGTGTTCTTCAAGATTTAGCACGTGAAGTCTATATAGCCTTATACTACTATTTATTTTCATATATAGTTGTGGTTTAGATCGTTTTTTTTTTTTTTTTGTCATCTGTTGATATATATATATTATCAGTCAAAAGACCAAAACATTCATTACAAGTCAGGAAAGACCCCTACTCCTTAACCATAAACGAGAAAATTAGACTCCTTCTACTAATGTGACTATATGAGATCAGGCCTATACCAAAAAACTCTCTACAGATAACTTCCAAAAGTAAGATCAGAGAGATGTAATTCTATTCCTACCCTTAACGCTTATAAGAAATCAAGCCTGTACCAAAAAAGCTCTCTTCATAGAGGTTTACAACAGTTAGTTCAGAGGATTAAAACTCTCTCATTTTCAAATAAGTGACTGAGCCAGAGCGAGTATCCAGCTGCAACATAAGACTGTAGTCTGCAGTCTGCAGTGACACTTTTTGCAATGAAACTAGCTCCTCTGTTTGCTGAAAAATCTTCCAAAACCAGTTTCCAATCTTGAAAATTTCCTAAAGATCTCCACATAGTAGTGGTTTAGATCGTTTGAACCAGAAAAACAAAAAAAAGTATTAGCTTTGATCTTTCATGCAGGTTAAATCACCAGTGTAGCAAAATTTCCAATGAATTTTGATCCTCAAAAAAAAAATGGTGGGTATTTCTTAGTTAGTGTGAATTAGAAAGCATTGTATGAATTTTAAAGAATCACAAAATATATATAGCAGAGTTAGCATTTCACAAAATAAAGAATGATTCTTCTCGCCAGTGATCTCATTCTCAAGTTTTGAATATCTTTAGATGTTAACATAAGTATCATAAATTAATTAATTAAAGACCCGCACTGTTTCAAACTTCCAAGGATGTAGGCATGTGAGACCAGCGTGACACTCTACTAAAGTCTTATTATTAATTGTTAAATGCTACTAATTTATGTATAATCAAATTTCGCTCGTTGATTAGCAAAACTGGACGGCGGTTCTACACCGGTTAGGTTCGGTTTTAACGTCTTCTTAACCGTGAGTGTTGCACACGTAATTTGGATGAATCCAACGGGGTCGTACGAGAAAGGGTGCACAGAGGTGTTAGATGAAGAAGTATGCAGATGATCACAGCCCACCCCTGGGATTTGTTGGTCAGCTTTTGATGTGGAAACTAATGAAAAATTGACACGTGGATAGGTTTGGAGAATAGCATCTTTAAGAATAAATGCTTTTCTAATCCTTCACGCAGCGGCCAGCATTTAAAATTGTGGACAGTGACCCTCTCTCTCACGCCACTCACTCCACTCGCTCGGCTTATTATTTTGGTCAGCCTTCGCTTTGGCTTGGCTTGGCCGGCAAATACCAGAATAGAATTTTTCTCTAATTTCGTCTTTAAGATTTTTATAATTCTGACATGTTTTAAGAAATAAAAAGTATCAGACCACTTGTAAATTTGTAATTAGTATCTTCTGTTGTTCTTTGCCAATATTTGAAACTTTAGTTTTTTTTCTTTACTAAAAAGTCTAGAACCCTTAATAAGTTTTGAGTCTACAAAATTAATGTATGTTTAAGAGAATCATATGCTAACTATTCGTTTTATTCTCTCCAATCTCATAACTACAAAATTAATCTATGTTAATGAAAATTAGTAGATGTCACGCTATTCAATCCACAAAGCGGAATCTATACATTTTATTGTCATGATCAAAATTTGGTTAATGTATTTCTCATTTAGATATCAATTTAGGACTACAATGTTTTTTTTATAATGAACATGAACTGCCACTAGACCACCAGTTATGTTATGTCATATCGCCAAAAACACTTTTAAGTTTAAAATACGAATGCTGCAACTAGTTGGATTGTTCTTATTTTGTTTAATTTGACCTTCGATTCTTTTTGTTAGCACAATTTGAGTTCAGCGTGACACTCTACTAACAAAAGGCTAATTATTATAGCACAATATAGTCCTATAAACTTAACCAAGCATTTTAAACCGCACTAAACCGACTTGTACCGGTGAGATAAAACCGTCACTGCAGGGAGACATATATATGACACGTTGCTTATGAAAACATATCCATGTGGAGACATATAGGGGAATTTTTTTTTTTTTTTTTTTTTTGTAAACTCAATTTATTTTTGATATGTTCAAAATGGTTTTTGTTTCAACCAACCAATAAAAAAGGGTATACTATTTTGTATTCAAGGAAATCAAAAGATTGAAATGTCCGACGGAGATCCCAATACAAAAGAAAACACTTGATGAATCTTTAAGCTAAACTTTTATTTATATATACATAAATAGTAAGAATCTCATAAATTTAATTCATAGATAAGAAGTGCAGTATTTTGTAAATACATTCACAGACGAGATATCGTACACGACACTCACCTTTGGCCACATTTCACGGCCGATTTAGCTACGTGACTTGTATTTCGATTGATTCCTTCTTGTTCTTTTTTCCTTTCTAATTTGCGTTTTATTGTCAGACAAGACACTAAATAATGTTGGATACCTATCTTTTTCTAGTCTAGTGGTTTTTAATACCTACATCATCTTTTGATGAGTAATTTCCATTCGGTAGTTCGAGCCTAGACATGCTAAATCTCATAACATGGAGAGATTAACCATCTAACCAATCAACTTCACTCGATGATTATTAGTTTTTTGTTTGTTTGTTTTGGTTATGACATTCATTGGGAAATGAACTGTACTACAAAGTTGTAAGAATATTAAAGCGAGACTTGACTTGAGAAGTAGGAAAACAACAAAGCAAGAAAAAAACAAAACAAGCTAAGAATGATAAAGAGCGTGTGTTAATTCGAAACTCGTTAACGAATGAAAATAGCGTTTAATGATATATAATCTCGAGCCAACCAACCAAACATTATCTTCAAAGATTACAATGACCAAATAAAGATTCATTTCTCAGTAGCTTGTCTATCTCTCAAACAATTGCGAAATCATAGACTTAGAATGCTATTACTTTAATAATGTTTCTTTTAACAAAGGGTAGAAAAACTAAAAACACGTTCACACAAACATTAAAACTCTAATAATAGCGGATTTATGTACTTGTATATTGCATTTTAAATCATGTATGTACGAGACTAAAACATAATCAAAAAGTGTTTCAACTAATATATTGTCAAAATTACATCAATTTTTTCTTTCATAGTATAATACTGTAGTAATATATCAAGAAGGTGTAAATGAATGATCCAATGTGTAATAGCCGGCTCCTTCGGGTTATTAGCCGGACTCTTCAAACCTGCTGTCGTCTAGACTCGAGAGTCTCGTGTGTGAGTCCGTTAATTATTTTATTATTTAATTTTTAAAAGTAAATATAAAAGTGTTGAGGTTTTGTAATCATAATCCAACGGTCTAGATTCAAGCTTATTACCATACCACTAGCTAGATCCATGGTACATACAAACGTAGCAGAGTCCTTCTCTCTCTCTCTCTCTCCCTCCAATCTAATTTTTTTTTTTTTTTCCCATCCCACTCATTCTTTTTTTTTTTTTTCTTCCTAAACCAACTAACCGCAAAACCAAAAAAAAAAAAGAAAAAAATCTCTCTCTCTCTCTCTCTCTCTCTCTCTCCGTTTCTCTCTCTTTCAGAGAGTGCCGGAGTCACGCGTCGGCGGGAAGAGTATCGTCGGAAAAGCTTAAATCATCGCCTGTCGAGCGAATTATTCGTTGTAAAACAAACGCGTCGTGAGAGAAGAGGAGAAAAAAAATTCGAAAAGAAAAAAAAAAAAAAATTGAAAACGCCGATTCACTTTTTTTATATAATATATATTTTTATTTTTTGAGGAATTAAATATTCTCTGATGGATGCGATTGGATAGAAGGAAACAAAAAGGAAAGGAGGAAGATAAAAGAGAGAAGACGAATTATTCTCTTTCTCTTCTCTCTCTCTCTCTCTTTCATCTCTCTGTCTACATCGCTGTGTTTTTTTTTTTCCTTCTTCTTCAAGGATCGTGATACTCTCTGGAAGGAGGAGGAGGTATGGTTTACGAGATCCATTATTCTATCAGCACTGTTTTAATTTGTTTTTGGGGAGAGGGGAAGAAAGTATAATTGTGTTTGTTTGTGATTAGGTAACTTCTTTTTTTTTGGTTGGTTTAAGTTGAATTAGCTGGTGATTAGGGTTTTTTTGAATTTTTTTTTTTATATAATTGAAAATGGTTTTTAATAATTCCGTGCCGAATTTGTGAATTAGGTAAGAGTTGGTTCGCTGTTTGATTATAATGAGCTGCGCAAGGGATCCGGAATTAGGCGAATTGTAGTCTTATATTTGCTTCTTAATAACCTAATCGTCTCTTCCTTATATATATATATATATATATATTTTTTTTTTTTTTCCCTTTCAATGAGCTTTTAAATGCAGCGATCTTAATTTGCCCAGAGTATGATATATCTGCTTCTACGTGCTAACTTTGTTTTATCCTTGGATTTTTTTTTGGGTATCAGTTGGCTTGAATTTGTAATTTAGAAATCTTCTGTTTTCTCTATTTGTGAAGTTCTTTGATCCTTTTGGTTTTTTTTTTGCGTGAGTAATTGAGCTCATCTGTTTGTCATTCTTGCTTGATCTTCTTCGCAATTGAGAAGTGCATTTTGTTTCTGGCTTTGAAATTAACACAATTTTTTTTTTGTTCACTTTTTTTCAGGGGAAGTGAAATTGTTCGTTGACGAAATTTTAAAAAAGTTCAAAAAAAGATTTTGATTTCGGTTTTAGTTAGTTAAATTTTTGGAAGATGCCGTCTGATATAATGGAACAGAGAGGTGTTTCATCACCTTCCCACTTTCGTGAAGATATTCATATTACTTCTGAGGTAACTCTTGGTTATATTTTTTTTTTTTTTTTTTTTGGGGTTTAGACTGTGTAGCTCTACTATTGCTGGTACCTTATTTGTCTCATATGACATTATCTATCTGCCACTAGTGTTTATGATGTCTACAACTGTTTTTTTCTTTAACTGTTACTTGTTGTTTTTGTTCGGCAGAGGCAATTTGGGTTTATGAAATCAGACCTGATGCCTGAAAACCAAGGTGGTCGTGATAGACTTTCAAACCTGCCAAAGAGTTCCTGGGCAAATGAAAGTTACCAGCTGAAGCCACAATCTAGTTTTTCTGGGTCGCACCCTTCTCTTATCCCTAACGCAAAAAACACTACAAATGGTAGTCAGTGGGAAAGCAGTTTATTTTCAAGCTCAATGTCTGACTTATTTAGTAGAAAACGTAAGCTTTTGGTTCACCTTTATGATTTTTTTTTATTTATAGTGTTCAATTTTTTAATCAGCTTCCTAAATCTACAAACCTCTATGGTAACCAACATGGTTTGTTAAATAAGTACAGTATAATGTGATGATGAAAGTTTGTTACTTGTGTATTGTACTTTAACTACTTGAGCGTGTTGCCAAACTTGCTGGTTTTTGTAGTGCGGCTACAGGGAAGTGATATGCTATCCCCTATGTCTGCAAACACAGTTGTTACCCACCGTGAGGAAGAACCTTCTGAATCTTTAGAAGAAATTGAGGCACAAACTATTGGAAATCTTCTCCCAGATGAAGATGATCTTTTCGCGGAAGTGATGGGTGAGGTTGGGCGTAAATCTCGTGCCAATGCTGGAGATGATTTGGATGAATTTGACCTCTTCAGCAGTGTTGGTGGCATGGAACTAGAGGGAGATATTTTTTCTTCTGTGAGTCACAGAAATGGGGAGAGAGGTGGCAATAATTCTGTTGGCGAACATCGTCGAGTGGAAATTCCATCCAGAACTCTTTTGGTCGGAAATATCAGTAGCAATGTCGAAGAGTGTGAGCTGAAGGCCCTTTTTCAGGTACCTTTTTTTAGCAGCGTTTTTGGTTCCCATGGATTCTTTACTTACGAAATGTATGGTTTGTCGAAGTATTGGAATTTCTTACTTTGTACTGAGGATAAATTTACTTGTTCAGCAATTTGGAGACATTCAGCCTCTTCATACAGCTGGCAAAAATCGTGGCTTTATCATGGTATCGTACTATGATATAAGGGCTGCTCAGAATGCGGCAAGAACACTCCATAATAAGCCGTTAAGAGGAACAAAACTTGACATTCGTTATTCTATCTCTAAGGTGTTATTCACTGTTCTGAAGGAAGATATTATCTTTGTTATGTGGATTGCACTTGTGACTTATGTTGATGTGTGCTTACAATTTTTCTTGCTATCAGGAAAATCCTTCAGAAAACGATACAAGTAAAGGAGCCTTGCTGGTTAATAATCTTGATTCTTCTATTTCGAATCAAGAGCTCAATCGACTGGTCAAATCATATGGAGAAATCAAAGAGGTTGATATACTGGGTTTCTCCCTGTATTTACTTTTTGGGATTGATACTTATGCTATATCTGTTGTTGGCAGATTCGTAGAACCATGCATGATAACCCACAGATATACATAGAGTTCTTTGATGTTCGAGCTGCAGAAGCGGCTCTTAGTGGACTAAATGGACTTGAGGTTGCTGGGAAGCAGCTTCATCTTGTGCCAACCTGTCCAGAGGGTACAAGGTGGTGATTGGTTTTTATTTCCTGTTTTATCTTCCTTTGTGGGCCGTGAACTGATACAAATGCTGATCAAACTGATTTGAACACATGATTTCTTGTTAAGTCGTTACATGGACGCCAACTGTATAAGCTTGTAGGATTGATTTTCTTTTTCTGTTTGTTCAGATACACGTCACATGATGCTGAAGGGTGTCTACCTAAAATGTCTTATAGTACTACATCATCAGGACACATAGGTATGCCTGCATTCACGATTAATAACTTTTTTTCTTCAATCATGTCATCTTGGGACACAAATCACTGCACTTACATATCTCTGTTTCAGGGAGACATTTCCCAGGAATGATTCCTTCAACCTCCATTGATGGTGGATCTATGCGTGTTACTCACAATTCTGTCGGATCACCTGTGAATTCCTTTATTGAACGTCATCGAAGTGTCAGCATTCCTATTGGATTCCCACCTTCGGCAAACGCCATCTCAGCCAGCAAGCCTGTCGGACTTCAGGAGCATGGCCACACTTTTGATAATTCAAATATGGGGATCCAAAGCATGCCAAATCTTCATCCTCATTCCTTTTCAGAGTATGTCGACAACTTTGCAAATGGTAGTCCATATAAGTCCTCTGCATTTTCTGAAATGGTCAGTGATGGCTCAAAAGCAAATGAAGGCTTTATGATACACAATGTTCGTGGAGTGGATGGCTTTAATGGAGGGGGTAAGTTCTCTATCTTTAAATTGCTACGGTTTTGATAAGCCTACTGTAGCACACTATCAGAGCACAATCTTGAAATGGTCCTTACAATTTTAGTAGACTGTGAAAAGCTACAGCGATGCTACCTTTAGGCACCGTTAGACAACTTGTTTTACAACTTTTATTTTTCTTGTCATTCTTGGTGTAAAACTCGTCATTCTGGGGAAAATAGTATTAGCATCATGTTCTTAATTTCAGTAATCTAACCAGATCAGGCGGGGATTTTGAATAGGAAAAGGGGATGAAACTTAATTGTGTATATCAACAGAGTTGCACAGTTACTGAATACTATTAAATTTGATATGGAAGATTGTGATGAATTTTTTTTTTAACTGCCATACAATATATTTTCTTTCCTCACTTTTAGCTGTTCTGATCTGATCTTTTGACTGTAGGCATAGGATCTCCCATGCATCAAAGCTCCCGCCGCCCTAACCCTAATTTATGGAGCAACTCTAACCCTCAGCAACATAATCCGTCAAGTAGCATGATGTGGCCTAACTCGCCATCTCACATCAACAGCATTCCTACTCAGCGCCCACCTGTTACTGTATTCTCTAGAGCACCTCCTATAATGGTGAATATGGCATCTTCCCCTGTGCACCACCACATTGGATCTGCGCCGGTATTAAACTCGCCTTTCTGGGACAGACGACAAGCCTATGTAGGTGAATCTCTAGAATCATCTGGCTTTCACATAGGTTCTCATGGTAGCATGGGGCTTCCTGGATCTTCACCCTCACATCCAATGGAAATTGGTTCTCATAAGACTTTCTCCCATGTTGGTGGGAGTCGCATGGATATAAATTCCCAAAACGCTGTACTGCGATCTCCTCAACAGTTGCCTCATCTCTTTCCTGGAAGGAGTCCAATGGGTTCCATGCCAGGGTCCTTTGACTCGCCAAATGAACGATACAGGAATCTCTCTCACCGTAGAAGCGAATCTAGCTCTAGTAATGCGGATAAGAAACTGTATGAGCTTGACGTTGACCGTATATTACATGGGGACGACAGGAGGACAACGTTGATGATTAAAAACATTCCTAATAAGTAAGTGAATTTTGATTGTCTTTGATTAAGATGTAATCTATTTTTTCATCCGATTCTTTTTTAATAAAAAATCCTGCTATGGTTTAGGTATACTTCTAAGATGCTTCTATCTGCCATTGACGAGCACTGTAAAGGAACATATGATTTCCTTTATTTGCCAATTGACTTCAAGGCAAGCAGGCGTCCTACTATTTTATATAAGAAAGTCTTATTTAGCAGACATGAGCTTTTTGGTAGTGGAAATATCGATTTTATCTAATCTCACTCTCTCATTTCAGAACAAATGCAACGTGGGATATGCTTTCATCAACCTTATTGAACCTGAAAAGATTGTCCCTTTTTATAAGGTACTGTCTTGTATTGCTGCTTTTTCTTATCGCTTTTGGTCTTTGGGAGAGCATTGGTTAAAAGCTTCAAAAACAACATCCACAGGCATTTAATGGCAAAAAGTGGGAAAAGTTCAATAGCGAAAAGGTGGCAACGCTTACGTATGCTCGTATCCAAGGGAAAACAGCTCTTATTGCCCATTTCCAGAATTCAAGCTTAATGAACGAAGACAAACGATGCCGGCCTATTCTCTTCCACACCGATGGTCCAAATGCTGGTGATCAGGTAGATTATTAAAGCTTCATGATAGAAATTTCGTCTGGTTTTGGTTCCCCTTATATCATTTTAATCCATCATATTCATTTTCTTGCTTGCGGCTCGTATTCGGTCTCCCTTTGGTTGCCAGTATTCAGATGTGATTTCATTATATTCATTAGATCTGGTTATGCGCAGTTGTAGATAGAGAGGGTCGTAGTTAATGAATATAACATTCATATAATCATATTATCTCCCTTTGTTGTTATATATCACAGGAACCATTTCCAATGGGAAGCAACATACGGTCAAGACCAGGCAAGCCACGAACCAGTAGCATTGATAACTACAACAGCTTTAGCATTTCTTCCGTTTCTGAAAACCGAGAAGAACCTCCTAATGACACTGATCCGTTCTTGAAGGAGAACTAACTAATGAGCAAACATAAGCAGAGGTAAAAGCGGCCAAAAAAAGAAAAAAAAATGGAGGCCTGAAAGATAACAAAAGGTTACATATAAATATATTTTATTACATAATATATCATCCACACACCCTAGAGTTCTGTAAATCGGGGGGGTGTTAGATTTACCCTGACAAAACTCATTTTGCAGTGAAGAAATTTTTTGGAGAGATGAAAAACTTTGTTGACCACAAACCTTTACCCAGGTTGTTGTTGCTTCACCAGTTTTGTTGTAATGTATTATCAAAATCCCCAGAGAAAAATATTGCAGGTTTTTTTTGTTGTTCTTTTTTTCTTCTTTCTTTTGGGTTTTTGGGTTATATTCAAGGATTTTTGGTTCTTGCTATCAATGTATAACAGCCTTGGATTACACTCATCTTCTTTTGCTGGCTATTTGTGGCCATTCCATGTTGTACTCTTTGTCTTTGAGAGGTTTTTTGAACGCTTCTCTTTTTGGATATAAAAAATATTATTTTTCTTAAGTTTTGTTCAGTCGCAAGACCTTATTATATGAAGCAGTTGAGTTCTACAAATAGCACTGATTCCATGTGTCTCATTGAGTATATAGCATACAAAAAGTACATATAATATGATGATTCAAGGTTTTCAATGATTTTCGCTGGAGTTTAGTATATGGTGTGACGTGAAGCAATTTTAATTCCGAAATTTCATAACCAAAAGTTATTCAAAGCATTGTGTGCTGTTGTAAGAGGCAGTTCATAGGATACAAGAGCCAAAATCATGAGATGCTAGAAAATTTGGCAAAATCGAGAGAGAAGACAACAACAATGCCAATAAAAGACAAAAAAAGAAACATATTTTGTTTTTGTTTGCATTGAGCTGATATATATAAGGACTCTGTAGATGAACAAATGTAGTTCCCAAGGGAACAGAAGCCGTGAAAACACAACTTTTAAATTGGAACATGTCACTGTTTATACACCAATGCTGGACTTCACCACATTGATACAATACTGTCACTTGTTAGGTCGTCAATCAGGCAGCTTCATAAAACAGAATCTCTGGCTGAACCTTCCTCTCTCCACAGAATTTGACCACATTTTTCCAGTCACCAACATCCTATGACACCACCACACATATATCAATCATGTCTATCAGTCTATCTTAAATTAAATTCAGTATTCAACTCAAAGAAGACAAAGGGAAACTGTTTCGTCTTACCTCTCCTGCTAAACACTCACGTCTGAGATTGACCCACCGGTTCTTTTCATAAGCCAAGCATATGTGTTCTCCTACTCCACTGCAACCAACCTGCATCACATCCCAGATATTCTGACACTTTAACAAAGAAATACCCAGATATTCTGACACTTTAACAAAGAAATACAGAAGAACAATATCACAAACATATGAACTTGTTTCAGATGTTTTACCATTGACACAAGCCGGTAGTTAGTGTTTGGTTCTAAGCCTTCTTCGTACAGCCTGCTGATATCTATCTCCCAGTCCAGAGCCTTTGTTGTTTCAGATATCTCGTCTTCAGTTGCTCTATTCTCCCATTCCAACACTGATGTTGTGGTAGCTTTATGATAAGCATAATACACGAAATGAGTACAAAAGATCACAATCATGGGGTCAAACCTTACCGATTGTGAAGATAGGCGGGCATCTACTTATAATGTGATGAACATAGTTCGTCTTTCCGCAACCTCCTGTTTCACTGTCACATACCATTTTATATCCCATGCGTATCACCTTTAGGATATCCACAAACTTTATATTCCCAAAAGCACACTGCATACATTTTAAGCACAGAACAGCTTTATAAGGGTAAGCACCTGCAGTTTCTGTTAAAAGATAAAGGGATAATAAATAAAATCGTACCTTCAGTTCTCTGATTGTATCTGCAGGCATAACAATGCCATAAGAGCTTTGCTCTGGATAATTTGTAGTCCTTCTGCATTTTCTACAGCTCATTCTTTTCTTATCCGGCACCGTAAAAAGGCGAGTTACCAAGCTTTCTCTTTCTGGATTGTTCCAGCAACGCCAAAAATCAAGGATGGCTACAACTACCTTAGCAGCATCACTCGACTGCAAATTAGTAAAAATTTGAATACCTTCAGAATAACAGTTAAGCTTATTGACAGACATTTTATAATATAATGCTTAGAAGCGTATCTCCACACGAACCATAGAAATAACTTCTTCTTGGGAAGCAAGTAAGTCGCTCAAGAGGCAACTGTAGACTCCCTCATGTTTTATTTCTTCTGAAACAAAAGCAGCAAATAAATTTCGTAGTGAAAGAGGAACTTGTTCTTCCAGGTGGTCGTGCAATGGTTGGTTCATCAAATCTTCTTTGAGAACCTTAATGTTCAAGAGGGACTGCAAAAACACAAGTTTTTATGAACTTATCAAAAACATTAAGGAAGCAAACAGATATTGGAATTCAGAAGATGATAGTTTAGTTACTAAATCTTGTGATGGGTTGGTAACTGCTTTACCTTCAGTGTCATGACATGAACTGAATTATATCTAGCTGCACTTTCTCCAGGGGCTGACTGTGAATCTTCTTCTCCAGGCCTGTTGTGCATATCTTGAAAATGGCAAATAAAAGAAATAAGAATTATGTGCATCTCGGAACAAAAGAATTCTAACTATTGGTCAATTGAAAAGCTTTTAACAACCAGGGTCTTCTTAAGTAGCTTCCACTTGAATTTCAGATTCGGATGAAATTTCCAATTGACCCATCTCACTTGCAGGAGTATTTTCTGGTTCAATACAATCTTCTTCAACCGTTCTTAGTGACGCAGATGTACTCTCCGGTTCAAGATTGAGAGAATTTTTACTGTACATGTAAGAACACGTTTTGCTCAGAGAAAACCCGAAAACAATTTATTAACATGTGAAAATGACTCTAAAGGTACTTACCGTTCAACAGTCTTCTCAAGGGGACTAGGCATGCTAGTTGAAGTTTTTCTGTCGCACCAAGAAGATCAATCAATCTTACAACCAATTTGTGGAGAATAATTTTCTTGAATTGAATAGTAAACAGGTTATTATACACAAACCAGAGAAATGGAATCCTACAAGTAAGGAAACGAAATCTAAATAGAAGATACGATATCCCTAGAAGATAGGAACACGTTATTGACTTGTTCAGACTTCAGACTTTAAACCGATATTACTAATAGGTTAACAGATATATAAGAAATTTAGAACTTCGAAGACCTTTTTGCTTTTATTATTCATCTTCTTTGGTTGTGGCTTCTTCTTCTCCACCTCGATTAAAAGATCTGCTTCTGCTGCATCTGCTGCATCTGCCTTGGCTTTGGACTCCATATTCACAATTTCATTCTAGATTAGAAGAGACAAAATAACGTATAAGAAACAATTCAAAGGCAAAACTAGACGGATAATGAAATCTCTCTGAATATAACCGAAGTTTCAAACCAACCAGCAAAAAAGGTTTCAGGAGTTGAAGGATATAAGTGCGGTTGTCAAAAGCAGAAAGCTTCGTGAGGCTGTTTAGCAATCTAATCCTTGAATTATCAATCAGCAAAATTTTTGATTCCACTAATAGAATCTGCAAGTCATGTAGATACCTTTTAGATGGACAATTTTATGTTATTATGTTGTTAATGAATATTAAAACCATGAATGAACCTTTTGGGTGACCACTGATTTGAGAAGGCCTCTGGACTTCAACACTTGATTGTCACTGAGAGTTTTACGCTCACGTATAAGATTCAAGCAATCTTCTATATCAGGGGAATCAAACGTAGGATGCATTGCTCCTTCCAGGACATCTCGTACTGCACACAAGAACAACAATCTTGTAGGGAGGGAATCTTCAGGAATTCTCTCTTCACAACAATCACATACAAGAGATGAATATAAGCTCCACTGGTCTTCCGGCAGATTCCTTCTCCTTTCATCTTCAAGCGTACAAATTTTCTCAACAACATTAAGAGCTTTATCAAAAATCAAGAACTGCACTTTCTTTGCATATTTGATTCTCAGAGTCCTACATGTGAACTGAACAGCTTTCAGAACAGCCACCCAGATACCAAAATTGTGTTCCCTGATAGGTCTGGGAAAGGTCTTATCCACTGAATTGTAGTCAGTTAACCAGGATATGATATCATCTCCATGAGCAGGTGCCTTGGAGTAGTGAACATTGGGATCCAAAACATTGATTGCCACTTCATAATCAAATGGAGTGTTGTTGCTTTTCAGCAGTCTTCTATCCAGAAGCAGATATGAATACTGAGGATCAAAGTCGATCTTTTCTTTAACTTGAGTACGAGCCAAGACGCTGTCCACTGCTCTGCAAACCAGATCTGTACCATCATCCCTTTCACACTTGATGGTTTTAAGAAAGCCTAGGATTTGATTGAGTTCATGGCATTCAAGAAAACATATACTCTGAGGTGTTTCCACTAGGTGATAATCGACAAGATTCTGTTCAGAAACTTCAAGTTTTCCAAGATGCTTAAGTGGATAACGCATCACCCAGTCTCGGATGCTACATGAGAGAATTTTAAGGTCACAAAACGAGACAAGGAGCGATTTGATTTCCTTAAGTAACTTACTCCGCTCTTCATCCACAGCTTTAGGCCATTCTTTGGACCATCCATTCTTAGATGCAAACGCTTTCACATCTGCGAGCCGGTTCTTGATCATTTCAACGGCAGCTACTGCGTCTACTGGTTCCCAACTTCCAACAGATATCTTACGAGCCCAATCTTTTCCTATCCTCCTGACCTTACCTTTTCTGATGAAATTTTAAAATCTGCAGCATGTTCTTGTTCAAAATGATTCTTACATTCTTCAGCACTAGAGAACTTCTTGGAACATTTATTTCTACACATCCAGAAAGTCCAGTTACTGTCTTCCCTTTCAGAAGCGAGAACTTGCTCCAAAGCATCTCGTCCCTCCGCTTTGTAATGTTCTACTCCCTCGACAAAACGTAAAAGATTTGCTACGCTTACTTTCATAAAGTCCCTTTTGATCTTAACATTCAAACCTAACCAATACGACCTCAGTCCTTTATACTCATCCTTAAGCGGCGGCTCTAAACTCTTCTTTGACTCCAAATCAGTTACTAGCTCGCACTTCTTTGTAGAAGAAGTCTTCGACTGAGCGATGATGGACTCTGCTATATCGATTATAGTCATAATTTCTTTGACCTTGCCGTCCCTTTCTTTCATATCCGAGTAGCTTGAGTTAGTAAGCTGTAAACCTTCTCTCGCTTTGCTCAGGCATTTCTTGGCATACATCACTGACCCAAGCTGTTGGGCTAAAAAGCAGAGAGAACATGCAGAGAGTGGTGATATCTCAGCGTTTTCAAAGCATTCCACGGAACCCAACCTATATGCGAACTTCAAGTTAGGGTTCTCTGCTCTTTTCGCCAGTTCTAAGAGTATATAACCTTGATCGTTATGAAGAATACTTGAGTCCTCGGCTTGCTTATGGACAAAAGTCAAATCTTCAAGTATCTCCAAGGCCTTGACGTGGTTTCCATCAGCGACGAGATTTGTAGCTCGTAGAGTTTTGCGGTCTCATCAAAATCCTTGAAAGAAGAAGAAGACTCCATAGTAACGATTTCTCAAGATTCTTGTGTGTTTCTTGGTCTCCACTCCAAGGTGATTAGATTCAGAGAGATTTGTGAGAGGCTAGAGAGAGAGAGAGAGAGGCGGGAACTATAATAACCGCTGGCTCGTGAGAGGCACGTGACGCCACAAGGCTCTTCACTGAGGATATCTGTCTAACACCTTGTGTGCATTATTCGTTTGCGATTTTTTCGGTAAAAAAGTAAGAAAAAAAGAAAACCCAAAAGCTGTGTAGCTCTTTGAATATGGCGAATGCTCTTCATTTAAATTTCGTGAAAATATTTGGACTTGAAATGATCAACAATTCGTAGAGGACGACGACGACGACGACAACACAAGAGCTTCTTCTATATTTTGTAAGCAAAAGAAAAAAGAAAAAAAAAAAAAGACAAGACAAAAGCTTCTTTTATATTTTCTATTTTGACACGTGTCAGTACACAATGACTCTAGTTGGTTGATGCGTCTTTTGGTTTGTTTTGTTGCTGAACCATTCGTGCGGAAGACTCTCTCGTGTCGTGTTGCTGAACCACTCGTGGGGAAGACTCTCTCGTGTCGTGTTGCTTTGTTGGGTACATGGTAAGGAAGATGAATTTTTTTTAATAGTTTCCAAAGACAAAGAAAGATCGTATTCACAAGTAAAAGAGAGTATCTTCTGATGATTTTGGGATACATCAATGTTTGGTTTTCTAAATTTGATACACACTTGTTAGACCATTGATGGGACAGCTTCATAAAACAGAATCTCTGGCCGGACCTTCCTTTCTCCACAGTATCTGACCACATTCTTCCAGTTACCAACAACCTATATATATGTCATTTCACCGCACATATTTCCATCACCTCTCTCGCCTATCTAAATTCATTATTCAACTCAAGCAAGACTAGCAGTTTCGTCTTTTACCTCTCCTTCAAAAGCAGTGCGTCTGAGTTTGACCCACCGGTTCTTTTCATAAACTATGCAAATGTGCTCTTCTTCTTCTTCACCATTACCAACCTGTATCACATATGTTGAGACTGTAACAGAGACATAATGAAGAACAAGAGGACAAACATTTGTGACCTTGTTTCAGATTTTACCATTGACACAAGCCGGTACTTAGTGTTTGGTTCTAAGCCTTCGTATAGCCTGCTGATGTTTATCTCCCACTCCAAAGCCTTTGTTGTTTCAAATATGTCTTTCTCTGTTTCACTCTTCTCCCATTCTAACACTAATGTTGCAAACCCACAAAACACAAACTTTGCATTTATCATAAGCATAATAAATGATATGAGTGTATAAGATCGAAATTATGGTGGTCCAGCTTACCGATTATGAAGATAGGTGGGCATCTACTTATAATGTGATGAACAAAGTTTGTCTTTCCACATCCTCCTGTTTTAATGTCACATAACATTTTATATTCCATGCGGATCACCTTCAGGATATCCACAAACTCTATATTCCCAAGAGCACACTGCATATTAATAAAGCATTGAACGACGTTATAAAAGCTATTAAGGGGAAGTACCACTTCTGTAGGACAAAGAGGAAAACAAATGGAACATACCTTCAGGTCTCTGACTGAATCTGCAGCCATAACAATGCCATAGGAACTTGGCTCTGGATAAATTGACTTCCTTCTGCATCTGGTACAACCCATTCTTTCTTTTCCTCCAACGTGAAAAGCCGAGTTACCAAGCTTTCTCTTTCTGGATTTTTCCAGCAATGCCAAAACTCAAGGATGGCTACAAGTACCTCAGCAGCTTTACTAGACTGAAAAGATAGAACATAAGATGACTTTAAAATAACAGTTAAGCTTATTGAAACAAATAATAACAATACCATTGCTAAGAAGCTTATCTTCTCCGCACGTACCATGTAATGAACTTCTTCTAGGTAAGCAAGTAAGTCGCTCAACAGGCAACTGTAGATTCCCTTATCATTTTTTATCACCTCTGACACAAAAGCGTCAAAGAAATTTTGTAGCGCAGGAGGAACTTGTTCTTCCAGGTGCTCATGAAATGGTTGCCTATTGCGCATCAAATCTTCTTTGAAAATCTTAATGTTCAAGAGGGCCTGCGATACAGTATGTTTTTGTGTACTTATCAAAGAAAATAAGGAAGTAAAGAGATATGTAACGTGCTGAATCAGAAGATGAGAGTTTAGGTATTGAATCTTGTGTTGGTTGCCTGGTTGGTAATTGCCTTACCTTCAGCGTCACGTCAAAAGCTGAATTGTATCTGGTTGTAGCTTCTGCAGCTGCTGGCTCCAAATGTTCCAACAATGAATCTTCTCCAGGGTTTTGCAAATCTTGAAGATGGCGAACAAAAGAAATATGAATTATGAATCCCAAACAGAATAATTTAAATTATTGGTCAATTGAGAAGCTTATTACTAACCAGGGTCATCATTATTTTGCACAGAATAATTCTCTTCTAGCTGGTGATGCTCTTCCTCTTGAATTTCATTTGCTAGAGCATCTTCTGGTTCCATAGAATCTTCTGCCACCGTTTTTAGTGGTGAAGATGTACTCTCATTTTCAAGGTTGACAGAAGGTTTACTACATGTAAGAAGACGCTTTGCTCAGAAAAAAATTCAAAAACAGTTTATAGCATGCCAAAAATGACTCCTAAGGTACTTACTGTTCAACGGTCTTATCACGTGGTCTAGACTTGCTCGTTGATGTTTTCTGTTGCACCATGAAGACCACTCACCCTTACAACCAATTAACAGAAAAATCAGAAAAGCAAAAGAGATCGAGTTTAGAACTTTAAAGACCTTATTGCTTCTATTCTTCTTCACTGATTGTGGCTTCTTCTCCTCCTCGAGTAAAAGTTCTGCTTCTGCTGCATCTGACTTCGCTTTGGATTCCATAGTTACAATTTCACTCTAGTTGAGAAGAGACATAATAAGATATGAACAACAATTTTAAGGCCAAATCAGACAGAAAATGAAAGCTCTCTGTATATATCAAATGTTTCAAACCAACCAGCAAGAAAGGTTTCAGCAGTTGAAGCATATAAGTGCGGTTGTCAAAAATAGAAAGCCTGCTGAGGTTATTCAGCAAACTAATCCTTGAATTATCAATCAGTAAAATCTTCGAATCGATTAGTAAAACCTGCAAGTCATGTACAAACTATTAGATGGGCAATTTCAAGTTCTAACGTTGATGAATATTATAATCAAGAATGAACCTTGTGGGTGACCACTGATTTCAGAAGGTCTATTGATTTCAACACTCTATCATCGCTGAGACTTTTACGATCACGTATAAGATTCATGCCATCTTCTAAATCGGGAATATCAAATGTTGGATGCAGTGCTCCTTCGAGAACATCTCGTACTGCACACAAGAATAATTTTGTAGAATTTCCGGGGACTTCCTCCTCACATCTATCGCATAGAAGCGATGCATATCTGTTCCATTGATCTTCCTGAAGATTCCTTCTCCTTTTATCTTCACTTATACACATGTTCTCGATGATAGTAAGAGCTGCATCATAATCTAAGACCTGCACTTTCTTTGCATATTTGGTTCCCAAAGTCCTACATGTGAACTGAACAGCTTTCAGAACAGCCAACCAGATATCAAGATTGTGTTCTCTGATAGGTCTGGGAAAGGTCTTGTCTACTGAACTGTAGTCAGTTAACCAGGATATGATATCATCTCCATGAGCTGGTGCCCTGGCGTAGTGAGCATTGGGATCAAAAACACTGATAGTCCCTTCATCATCTAATGGAGCAGGAGCAGTATTGCTTTTCAGTAGTCTTTTATCCAGTAGCAGATATGAAAACCCAGGGTCAAAATCGATCTTTTCTTTAACTCGAGTACGACCCATGAAACTGTCCACTGCTCTGCAAATTGCATCTGTACCATCATTCCTTTCACACTTGATGTTGTTTAGGAAGTCTAGGATTTGACTGAGCTCATGACTTTCTAGAAAACAGATACTCTGAGGTGTTTCTACTAAACGCAAATCAACAATACTCTGTTGGGAAACTTCAAGTTTCACTAGATGCTTAACCGGAAAACGCATCATCCAGTCACGAAGGCTACCGGAGAGAATTTTCTTGTCGCAAAACGAGACAAGGAGCAATTTGATTTCCTTGAGTAACTTACTCCGCTCTCCATCCACAGCCAAAGGCCATTCTTTGGACCATCCATTCTTAGATTTAGATGCAAAAGCTTTCACATCTGCGAGCCGGTTCTTGATCATTTCAACGGCAGCTACTGCGTCTACTGGTTCCCAACTTCCAACAGATATCTTACGAGCCCAGTCTTTTCCTATCCTCTTGACCATATCCTTTTCTGAAGAAGGTTTAAAATCTGCAGCGTGTTGTTGTTCAAGATGTTTCTTACATTCTTCAGCACTGGAGAACTTCTTGGAACACAAAGTGCGGCATATCCAGAATGTCCATTTTCTGTCTTTCTTTGCAGAAGCGAGAACTTGCTCCAAAGTATCTCGTCCCTTCGCTTTGTAATGTTATATTCCCTCTACAAAACTTGTAAGCTTTGCAATGCTTACTTTCAAAAGTTCCCTTTTGATCTTAACATCCAATCCCACCCAGAATGACCTCAATCCTTTAACTGAACCCTCACGCGGGTCTGGACTCTTCTTTGACTCCGAAACTCTTTGTTCAGAGTTTTTTAAAGTAGAACCAACAAGAGTCTTGGAAAAAGCGATACGAGACTCTGCATCTTTGATTACTTCCAACAATCCATTATTCTTTTCGTCGAGTACTTTTTGCTCTTGCAAATTCAGTGGACCAACAGAATCTTGGTTGTCTGCCCGAGTAAGAGTTAAACCATGTTTTGCTTTCTTCACAGACTTCTTGAGATACAATACTGACCCAAGCTTTTTGCCCAACATGTGGAGTGAATTCGCACAAAGTGGTGATAACCCATCATCTACCGAAAAACACTCTGCAGAACCAAACAAGTGTGCGACTTCCACGTCAGGGCTCTCTGCTTTTTGCGCTAGTCCCAAGAATATGTTACCCTGTTTGACACGAATAAGCCATGCGTCTTTGTCTTCCCCATGGACTAAGATCATATCGTCAATGATCTCCAATGCCTTGATGTAGTTTCCTTCACGGACGTGACGTGTAATATCTCTGAAGAGTTGTGCGCCCTCTTCAGCATCCCTGAAAGAAGGCTCCATAGTAAACGATTCTCAAGATCCTTTTCGCTTTCTTGTTCTCTAGGGTTTTTTTTTTCAAAGCTTTGAAGAGACAAAATCTGATTTGCGAGAAGAAGAAGCAGAGTAGAGGGGAAGCGGGAATCTCAACCATAAGTAACAGCAAGGTACACGTGAGTGTCACGTGACAAAGCTTGTGAACAAAAAAAAATAAACTGAGAAAACCCAATTTTCCTTATTGGGGAATTCTATCGAACACCTCATGTGCATTCGGGAGCAAAGATGCAGAGAAGAAAGCTAATGCAAATCTCCGTCTTCGTAATCAGAAAATCTCATTATTCAACTCCCGTTAAATCTCTAACTACCAATCACGACGTTCCAGCTGTTGTTGTTGATGATGACGATCCTCTCTACGCCGACGTACCCAAGCCACGGAAGGATAAATCAGAGAGGAAGCCGTATCCGACTCCGATGAAAGAGTTGATTCGTCGCGCGAAAGAAGAGAAGCAACTGAGAAAATTACAACCATGTCGAGTTCTGGAAGATCCGCCGGATAATGGTTTACTTGTTCCGGAACTTGTCCACGTGGCTCACTCTGTTCACCGATGCCGCAACTCTTTGCTCTCAGGCCTCTCTAAACTCATTCTTCATGTTCCTGTTCATCGCTGCAGGTTACATTACTATTTGCTCTGATGAAACAGTTTTATTAGCTTTAGTTTGGACTGGAGGGTTACCTAAATTAATAGAGTTATTGAGCTATTTTTGTCAAATTGATCCACTTAAGCATTTTAAGTATTTGGAGTTAGTACCAGTGAAATCATGGGTGCTTTGTGTGGTTTTACTTGATTAGAACACAAGATTGGTGTGATTTGAGCTGAAAAATGGAGACTTTAGTCAGTTTAATCCAGTTTTGAAGTTGGAACTTGTGTTGTTTTGTTCAGATGCTGCTCTGAGGTTCACATTGGCAAAGAAGGTCATGAAATCAGGACTTGCACAGGTCCTGGTAGCGGTTCAAGAAGTGCGACTCATGTCTGGAAAAGAGGAAGAGTGAGCGATGTTGTCTTGTTCCCTAAAAGTTTTCACCTTTATGACCGTGCTGTCAAACCGAGAGTTATACACGACGAGAGATTTACAGTCCCTAAGATCTCTGCGGTTCTTGAGTTATGCATACAGGCTGGTGTAGACCTCGAGAAGTTCCCATCAAAGCGAAGATCGAAACCTGTGTACAGCATCGAAGGACGGATTGTAGATTTTGAGGAAGTCAGTGATGGAAGTTCAGAGACTGCAGTTGCTGTAGTTTTACAAGAAGACGATCGTTGCAAGGTTGAGGAGAAGAAGAGCTTGAAGGAAATAAGCATTGAGACGATGGAGTCATGGTTTGAAATGGTTTTGGGAGTCAGGGAACTGATGGAGAGATACAAAGTGTGGACTTGTGGGTATTGTCCAGAGATTCAGGTTGGTCCAAAGGGACATAAAGTGAGGATGTGTAAAGCGACAAAGCATCAGATGCGAGACGGAATGCATGCGTGGCAAGAAGCTACTATTGATGATGTGGTTGGTCCAAACTATGTGTGGCATGTTAGGGATCCTACTGATGGTTCTGTTCTTGATAATAGCTTGACGAGGTTCTACGGCAAGGCTCCTGCGGTTGTGGAGATGTGTGTTCAAGGTGGTGCACCGGTACCTGATCAGTACAAGAGTATGATGAGGCTTGATGTGGTTTACCCTCAACGCGATGAGGTCGATCTAGTCGCTTGACCTCTTTTAAGTATTGGGGATTTGTTTAATGAATGTTGAAGAGTACACTCTTTGTTTCTGTGGTAGAATATTCTCAGCAACTGTTGTGATCGACCATTTGAACACTTCTCTAACTCATTTTTTTCAGAAAGGAACAGGTTGATTTGAAAAAATCTCATATAGATATTAGGAAAGATGAGAACACAATTGTGGTTCTTGTAATCCCTTCCTAAATAGAGGAGCCTCTGACTCAGCCTCTTGGTCTCAAATCTTAAACACATTCAATTCTCAGACGGCTTTGCTCCTTGCGGTTGCGATTTCACTTCGCAGCTTCTCAATCGTTTTAACAGCTCCGATTATTTTCCTCTCCATGTCTTTCAATTGCTCAAGTTTCTCTACGTTCCCACTCTTCTCTTCCTCAAAATCTTTCCTGTTACATAAAAAAGCCAAATGGTTAAAACAACTGATGATGAATATTTAACAGTTACTTGACATGTAAAAGACTTTTTCTTTTTACCGTAATCTCTGGTGCTCCTCTTTCAACCGCTCAAGCTCTTGGCTTGACGCATCCAAACCCTCTGCCTCAAGACAAACCTTCTTCAACTCCTTCACCACCAACTTCACCTGTGAAGCAAGCTCTTCTCGTTCTCTGGCCAACCGATGAGCCTCAATGTGAGCTAACTGCACCTCCCTCCTTATATTCTCTCTGTTCTTGATCATACCCTCCATTTTCGCTATTTTCTCAAGAGTCGCTCGGATCTGAATCTCGGTATCTGTTTCCGTCTTTCTGATGTGAGGTCTTAGCCCCTGGACTTCACGGTCAGCCACGGTTAAGTCTTCCTTGAGAGCTACGTAGCTTGAAGCTAGTTTCCGGTTGTCACTAGAGAGCCGGTCTATCTCAGCAGCTTGAGCTGCAATCTTGTTTTCTAGAATTTCAGGAAGCGACATCCGTTGGTCTCGAAGATGACGCGGATCCAAAGCCGAAGAGATGGTCTCATGGTGCCTTGATAATGATGACCCACTAGTTGACATGCCTTGGCTCACTCTGCTATGATGCTTCGAACCTATCCTCTCCCTTGAAGACATTCTACAGGAGGAGAAAAAGAACATAGAAAACTAAGAGATTAAAAAAAAAAAAAAAAATGTTCCTTCTTAAAGTGTCAAGAAGCAGTTGGTAGCTTATAAGACTCTCAGCTAATGAGATTTAGTAATCGAAGATAGCACAGAACAATCCTATCTTGACATGAGCTAGAAGAAACCCAGGAATCACGAACTAAGCGCCGAACCTTAAACTAAAGGAGACAAACCAATTTATCACCACCCCAGATTCTAAGAAACCCTATTATCACAATTGGACGAACCTGAAATTAACAAATAGAGGTTTTGATCTTCGATACAAATCAGCTGATATCGAGCTCCGGAAGAGGCAAGTACAGGGCTTTATGTTCTGAAAAGCTGATCTCTAATCAAATCAAAGACTACGATCGATTTCACAACTCTCAAAATCAAAGACACCAACTCTCTGGTCTGGTCTCTCGGCTTGAGTCAGAAAGTTCCAACTCTCTGTAATTGTTGTTACTTTTACCGATGGGTAAATTACTTTTGTTTATAGATTTGGGTCTTAATAAAGGCCCATTAGATGGTTATTGGCCCATTTAAATATTTAGCCTGACACGTCTGTCACGTGAGATTCTCTCTGAAAGTCATCTTCTCCGCGACCCCTTCTTCATGAACCAAAAACATACTTATATAGAGAACATAATCCAACTTCGTTCTATCAATTCAGATTCGCACGTTGAAACTAATCTTAAATACAAAAATCAACACCTAATTATGACCTGATCTGATAATTCCTCTCTTATTCAATCTTCCTGATTTTTTCAATTTCAGTCCTAGGGTTTCAAATTCCGGTAAGTCACTTTTTGTCATTTTCATCTCTCTCTCTCTCTCTCTCTCTCTCTCTTTGATTTTTTTTTTTCCCGTTTGATTCTCAAAACCCAAATCGTGTGACGTATTTATTACTATTTCTTCATCTCACCCACATTTGTTTCCTTGAATTTTTTTGGTAACTCCTCAATCGCTTTTTTTTTTTTATTTGCAATTCCAGTGACATATTCGCCTACTTGTTATTAATACAGTAAAAGAGATGGCAGAAGCGATGGAGACGGAGATGGAGTTATCTGATGGTGAACAAACGAATACTAATAATGCATATGTTGCTGCTGCTGCAGCTTCTTCCCAAAACTCTGCTTCTGCTGTGTATAACAGAAACCTTTTGGCTGCTTATGGAAACTCAGCAACTGGATTAGAGAAAGTGATACAAAGGAGACCTCAGGTTCATCATGACCAGCAGCTGCAGCTACCTGGTTATATCTTTATGTGTAATGCGAGGACCAAAACTGATTGCTACCGTTACCGTGTTTTCGGGGTTCCAAGAGGAAGAAGAGACGTTGTTGAGAGTATCAAACCAGGGATGAAGCTTTTCCTTTATGACTTTGAGAAGAGACTTTTGTATGGTGTCTATGAAGCTACTACTGGTGGCAGGTTGGATATTGAACCTGAAGCTTTTGACATGCAATATCCTGCTCAGGTAAGCCTCCTGTGAACACACACACACACACACACATATGATTTCGTTTAGATAGCACTGGATAAATCATCAACTGAATGTGTCTAAGATTGTACCTTTTCTTACTTGATTTTGGCAGGTTGGATTTAGAATCCTCATCAACTGTTATCCCTTGCCAGAAAACACTTTCAAGTCTGCTATCTATGAAAATTACAAAGGACCCAAATTTAAGCAAGAACTTGCTCCTCACCAAGTAATACACTTTTTTCCTGCTGTTTTTACAACACATCGTTTTAAAGTTCCAGGCTTACCTGCTTGACTTTTAATAATGATAAATGTTCCATGGATTGCAGGTTATGTCTTTGTTATCATTGTTTCGTCCATTTAATGCTCCAGAACTCGATCTGTTACCTCATAGATTGGCTTCTAGAGCTTCAGCACCAAGGACTCTATCTTTTGAGGAAAGGTTCATAGCTGCTACACAACTTAGAAATGCTTCATCTGTTTTAGATCCTCTGTCTGCTCGTCATGCAGAACCACGACCTGGCTCTCTTATGGCCCATCAGTCTGCTCCCCGCACATCTCTGCTCCAACATAGTTACTCCAGACAAGACGACTACACAACCCCACCTAGAGATGGTCTGTCAAATTTGAATCAGCCTTATTATCCTAGAGAAGCTCGGCAGCAACGGTTGCTCGGAGATCCTCCTCAGTCAGATCCTCCTCGGTCAGACCCTCCGCGGTCATCTATACAGGACCCTCAACTCAAATACCTTACCATTTTATCTAATATTCGGAGGTAACTATGGTTGTAGGGGGTTTTGGTATTCCTTTAGCCAATAGCTTTATTGATTTATTATCCTATTTCAGTTCCAATTTGAACTTTAATCTTTTGCCAAATATGTCGATCATAGCTATTTGAACTCTGCTAGACTCCAGGACCTCCACACTGCAGATGTTTACATTGTTCCTATTTTCTGGCTTTGCAGTTACCTATATGTGAATGTGTAACCATAGGGCTTGGTTTTTTTTGCTATGACAGATACGGAACTGCTTCAGAGTGCTTGGCGTCAGAAAATGAATCTATTCCGGCAACACCATCAGAGAAGGACCACTTTGCGTCACCTTATTCTGATAATAAATATCACCCGTCGACGTTATCTGGGAATGAGCATCCTTCTGCACCTGCAGCTAATGGGAGTGGGTATAGAAGTGAGTTCTATACTTCAGCATCACAAAAGGAAGTGGAAGCTAGTCAGCAGCATGAAATTCCGGCTAGGACTTACTATCACCCAGAAGCATCTACAGTTTCAAATACTACAGTGTCCATGCAACCAGATATGCAGGCAGTTAGTGCTTCTCAATCTCATACCGAGACAGCTGGCTATCCTACATCGGCACATGGTGAAGCTTCACAACCAGCTGCTGGAGCAATTGGTTACACACACCAACCTCAAAGTGTAGCGGGTAACTATACCAAGCATATACAGGCTGGGAATGTGGAAGAAAGTACACAATCGTATGCTGGAACAATGAGTTATCCGCAGCAGCAATATTATGCAGCTATGGGACATACTGCTCAACTCTATGCTGGTGGAACCGGATATGTTCAAAACCCCCATGAAATTGGGTACGCCCAGCAACCTCATGGTACAGTAAATGGGTACCCTCAGCAACCCCATGCTACAGCAGCCGAGTACTTTCAGCAACCCCATGCTACAGCAGCCGAGTACTTTCAGCAACCCCATGCTGCCACAGCCGGGTACACTCAGCAACACCATGCGGCATCAACCGGGTATTCTCAGCAACCGGCAGCTGGGTATGCTCTACAACCACATGCTCAAGCTGCTGAATACACAACGCAACCACATGCTCAAGCTATTGGTTACATGCCGCAGTACCATGCTCAAACTGTTGTATACAATCAACAAGGTGGGATGCAAGGTTCTGTACCAGGGGCTCCCGGGACAGCTGATTGGAATGCTGCAAACCAGGCATATTCTGCAACAGGAGACTGGAATGCGGTGAATCAGTCTTATTACCCTCAAACAGCGGATGCAACCACAACCTATTATCAAACATCTTAAAAGTGCTGCGAATCTGGGATGCCAGAGAGAGGACTCTGTTTAACTCTCGTGTACGTAAAGAATTTTCAAACTCAGTTGAGGAGCATTGTTTCGATTAAGGTGAGAAACAGTTTTCTGAAAACACCTCTTTGCGTTGGTATTGCAGGACATGGGCAACTTGTGCGTGGTGGGGAGGCATGGAATCAAACTGGTGCACTCAAAAGAAGGTGAAGGACATAATAGCTAGAGTCCCCAGCTCGTTTACTGTAAGTTTTTTTAAAAAGTTCTATATAAATGGTTTGATCATATTCATTTCGGAGGTGCACAAGAGGAAATTCTCCAAACCATCAAAACTTCTTAAAGTCCCATTTCAGGAGTGCAATCTGAAATGCAATTCTGATTGGGATGTAAAATTAATAATCTGTTATCAGTACTTATCCTAAAACATTACTTTTGGTATGTTCTTGTTTAATACTTGGGATTTGCTATTAAGAACAATACCTTCAAAGTTGAAAGGTTCACCTTAAAACACACGATTTCGTCAAATTCGCTCTCTCAAACGTAACCTTAAGACCAAAAACATGCTTATTGGCTCTAAGAATAATTGGCCTAAAACCTTAAGCCCTATCTGTTGGTAGAAAAAAAAAAAAAAAAGACTTTGCTTTGATTTTGAGTTTTCTCTTGGGGTCCCAAGTCTCCCACTATGTATGTTTGAGCACTAGCACCGCAATTTCACATGTTGTTTGTTTTTCTCAAAAGGATAAGCTTTTTCCATATCTGATTTTCTGCAACTAAAAGATATTAAATCATACCTCTCTTTCCCTCTATTGTGTATGTATAACGTTTGTTAGCTACAGAATTTTACGTAGGCTCTGGTCCTGCCCTCTTGTTTCTTTTGTCAATGGTCCTGTCTGTTTACAGCTCTGTGGTTATTGTGTCACACGGATCATCAAAATATGATTGACAAAGAAGAAATTACCATTGGCTTATTTGACTGAATAATGTCTATATAATATGTGTGTGTATGTATATAACTAGATACCTTATCCAGTTTAGAAAGTCACATAAACATAAGTCATTAGGATTGTTTCCACAAAATTTCTGAGTTGTGTAAACCAAACGACTTGTGTTAAAGAGAGATTAGAGAAAAAAAAAGATGGTCTACTACTCTACTCCTCCAGGGTAATAATAATTAATCATGTAAATGTGTGAATTAAAAAAAAAAAAAAAACAATTATAACAATTCTAAACCCAAAAAAGAATGACAGAAGGTCCAGTTGGCTTAAAGAAAAAAAAGAAATACAAGTGTATTGTAAAATAACATGATTATGATAACAATTATTAAGAAAAAAAAGAAAGTGGTTTGTCTATTTTGTCTATTTATATTATTAACTAACCAGCCTATGATACGACATACATCACAATTAATTAACACTGATTCTATTAATTAACAACAATATGTCTTAAAAAAACAAATGCTAAATTGTCTGATAATTTTTTGAATTTTGGTACATAATAATAATATGTGTTTCAAATTGACTGACACGTTTACTAAAAAGAAGCTAATAAATACAAAAGATTAACTTCTCAGAAAATAGCTGAACGTTTCTGGGATACTTCGTGTTATAAAAATATATACAGTATTTCCTTTTCTAAAGTCAATATTAATTAAATAAATGATGACAGAAAAAAACAACTATAAAAAGGGAGAGGGAGGGAGGGAGACGAGTCAATTGTAAAAAAAAAAAAAAAAAAAAAAAAAAGGATTGACTTGGACAAGTTGTGTTGGGTCCCATTTACTCTCTGCTCTCCCAATTTCTTTTTTTGTTTTGCGTTTTCTCTCCGTCCTTCTTCTTCTTCTTCTTCTTCTTCTTCTTCTTCTCCCAAACACAAATCCTCAAAAACGGTTGTTGTTGTTCGATACAGGTTGCTTCTTCAGTTTTTTTTTTTAAAAAAAAATCTGTGAAGTGAAATTGAGAGAGGATTTTATATCCATGGGGAATTGCTGCTCCGATGTCTCTTCCGGTTCTGGTGCTATTGCCGGCGTTGGTGGAAGTGCTTCCTCCGCCGCTCTCGCCACCACTAACGACGCTCTTGATTACTTTCTTAAGTCTAAAGGCTTCAACGGTCTCTTCTCTCAGATCGAGGTTTCTTGTTTAGTTTTTTCACAATTTTTACGAGTTTCAAATCCCCGAGTCCTCTCTGTATCTGACGAATTTTTGTGTTTATTTTGTTTATGGCAGCTATCGTTTTCTGCTTCTAATTTGCGAGATCGGGACGTTCTCTCCAAGGTTAGTTTTACTTTTGCTTTCAAATTTTTGGCTGCTCTTTTGAGTTTTTTGATATCCTCTCTTACTAGTTAATGACATTGTTTATGCAGAGTGATCCAATGGTGGTTGTTTATATAAAAGAAAAGGATGCTACACTTTCTGAAGTGTTTCGCAGTGAAGTTGTTTTGAACTCTTTAGCTCCCAAATGGATTAAGAAATTTACTCTCGCTTATCATTTTGAGACTGTCCAGATATTGGTGTAAGCTTCTTTTCTCTCTTTCTATTTTTTTTTTTTTTATTATTTTGTCAATGAGGAAACAGATGAACCTTCTTGTTCTTCTTACTTACTGAAAGGTTTTATATTACCAGGTTTCGTGTGTTTGACGTTGACACCAAATTCCAAAATTCAAGAGCAGAGGTACTTTTGCTGTTTTGTTGTCTCTTTATATGAGCACCCGCATGCTTGTGCCTCAACTTGCTTTGTTTCAGTTTCATTTGAATAGTTGTCATGCACAACCTAGTTTTGCTAAACCGTGTAATACATAGCGTACTTACTACTGAAGATTTACTTTTCAGATGCTTAAGCTTGACGATCAGCAGTTTCTTGGTGAGGCAACATGTGCATTGTCTGAGGTATCCACTGCTTAATTGCTTCCCTTGTTATTTTACTGACAGATATTGGCATTGCAATATATATGTACACTTGTTTCCTGGTTATGCACAGTGTAAATTCGTTTTGTCGCCTACCTTATGATTTATCTTTCAATCACCCAGATAATCACAAAATCAACTAGGACAAGCACATTAGAACTCAAGCGTAAAGAAGGCGTTGCTCCACAGTCTCAGCCTCACGACGGAAAGCTTATCATCCATGCTGAGGAGTCCCTTGCTTCTAAGATTACAACAGAGATTGTATTTAGATGTTCCAGTTTGGAATCTAAGGATCTTTTCTCAAAAAGTGTAAGTTTCTAGCTCATTCTCTTTACCATTTTTACTATAAATATTGTTCTGACATAAATATAACAATATTTTTTTTTTGCCGCTTGATTTTAGGACCCCTTTTTGGTGGTGTCAAAAATTGTAGAGCATGGTACTCCAATCCCCGTGTCTAAAACTGAAGTCCGGAAGAACGATCTTAATCCAATTTTTAAACCACTCTTTCTTAGTGTTCAACAAGTGGGAAGTAAGGTACGGGAGATCTCTTATATCTGAGCTTCCAATAAATTGTAATGAATGAATACAAGGTCTGTTTCTCTGTTCGAGATGCATGTCAATTCACAGAAATTTATCTCAAGTTTTTTCTATAATCCTGCAGGACAGCCCACTGATAATAGAATGCTCAGACTTTAATTCGAATGGCAAACACAGTCTAATCGGGTAACTAAAATCTTAGAGCTCAGCCCATCTTATTTTTGGAGTGACTTAAGCTCCTAGCTGACATAACTACTTGTTTATTTTTGGGTGGCCAGAAAAGTTCAGAACTCACTTTCAGACTTGGAAAAACTTCATTTGGCTGGCCAAGGAATCAATTTATCTTTGCCTACTGGTGCTGGACAAAACAAGGTATAAACCAATACGAAATGGTTTTCGAACATTTTCATGGCTTTTCATGTAAGCTATCTAATACCATTGATCGTTATTTTAGGTGTTAAAGAGCCAGCTTTTTGTGGACAAGTTTACCGAGACTGTCCAGCACACATTCCTAGAATACTTGGCATCTGGTTTTGAATTGAACTTCATGGTAGCAATTGATTTCACAGGTATGTATTGCACCACTGCGGAAAAGCCTATATAAACTCTCCATTGAATGTGTGATGTTATTATTACCTATACATGCAAAAATAAATTCTAAGCCATATATGTTATCTCCATCGCCTTCCTGTACTCTAATCACAACTTTTCCACTGTCCTTCAGCTTCAAACGGAAATCCCCGCCTCCCTGATTCTCTGCACTACATTGATCCTTCAGGACGATTAAATGCCTACCAGAGAGTGAGGACTCAGTGTTACTTCATTTTCATATAATCAGCAGCCACTGTGACTAAACAGTCATGATCTCTTCTTTTATCTCAGGCAATAGTGGATGTTGGAGACGTGTTGCAGTTTTATGACTCAGACAAACGTTTCCCTGCCTGGGGATTCGGAGCTCGTCCTATTGACAGTCCAGTTTCCCATTGCTTTAACCTCAACGGAAGCAGTTCATACTCTGAGGTACACAAACTCGACTTTAAAATTAAACTTGATGTTTTCTCGATTCACACGCCAATTATGCTTTTTCTCTCTCTCTCTCAGGTGGATGGGATTCAAGGTATCATGAATTCATACACCAGTGCCCTCTTCAACGTCTCTCTTGCAGGGCCTACCCTTTTTGGTCCGGTGATCAACTCGGCTGCAATGATCGCCAGCACGTCTCTAGCTCAAGGTTCACGGAAGTATTACGTCTTATTGATCATTACAGTGAGTATATTATATATAAGAAGAAAAGCCTTCATCACATAAATTAACAAATTTGACTTTGTTTATAAACCACAAACTCTTATTTCAGGATGGTGTTATAACAGATCTTCAAGAAACAAAAGACGCATTAGTCAGTGCTTCGGATCTGCCATTATCAATCCTCATTGTAGGAGTTGGAGGAGCTGATTTTAAAGAAATGGAGGTAAAACAGTGTTGCCTTTAGAGAAAAAACAGTTACATTTAAGATTGTTACAAGTATCTTGTATAAATTGTACTTTTGTTTTTAGATACTGGACGCAGATAGAGGAGAAAGGTTGGAGAGCTCTAGCGGGCGACTGGCTTCACGAGATATTGTTCAGTTTGTGGCACTACGAGACGTCCAACGTAAGTGTAGTTTGATTATGGAGTTTATAACCGCAGGAGACCCATGAGAACGCTAGTTTTCTGGTTTGGTGGGGTTTTTTTAATGTGTTGTGTTTGTGTTACTTTGCAGATGGAGAGATCTCAGTAGTACAAGCGCTTCTTGCAGAATTGCCTTCACAGTTTTTGACGTATATGAGAATCCGTAATATGAAACCTATTCCTCCATGAAATGATGTCGTGTGTAAATGAAGTGTGTACATAACTACATATTATACATTTACATCAACCACTACGGCGGGTAATCGACGTACGCCATTACATTGGCTTTTTTTTTTTTTTTCTTCTAATAATTGTGTGAATCTGGTAGGATGTAGTATATGGTTTCAAATGAAGAGACTCATATACAACATTTTTGTGTTGTGTTTGATTTTCTTTCCTTCAATATTTGGAATTTGAAGAGATCTGTTTTCTGCATCTCTCTTTTATTACAAGAGAATTTTAAACAAATGGTATATTAAGCTAACCAATATCAGATAATGTAAAAAATTATGCTGGGATCAATAACGTTATGATCGTTTAGAAAAGTGAACAAATGTCAAATGGTATTATTATTATTCATCACAAATAAAGTTTCCGTCAAATAAATATATTTAGGCGTCACTGTCACATGGTGATCTAAAATGTAGAAGGGGCAGAGGGAGTGAGACCAAAGACATTTTTACGGTAATGCTGTAGTTTAAAGATAATTTTGATCATAAACATAAATAAAACTGCCGGTTAGGGGAATGGTAGTTGAACCTAACAACTACGCATGCAGTACACACACATGATCTTTGTTAGTCAAAGTGGGTGTGGATTACATTTACAAGTCTTATATCCACTTGACACATTGTAGTACATATAAGTTCTCTCTACCTGTCAACTTAGTTAGCTATTGACTTTTTGGGTCAAGACTTATTCATATATCAAAACTTTTTACATTCAAACCAATACAATTTAGTTAGGCAAGTGCTCCTCCATGAAGTAAATAAATTTATCTCCTTTCGAAGGTAGAAACGTGTACACAACTCAACCCTTACACTAGCAACTACATAAACGTCTTACAAAATATATAACTCTATCCATATATGTAATCAAATTCATAGGACACAATTATATAATGTGCTTACTATATAACTTTTCATTATATGTCTACATCTTTACGATGCCTTGTCGTGATTCTCTGACTCTGAGTACTAGAGTATACAAAAAGGAGTCTTCTTCGGAAACATTTCGAAAAGATTTCAAAAAAAGTTTCCCTTTCAGTTTGAGTGTGTACACGGTTCTTCGATTTAGAGGTCTTGTTGCAAATATTTAGTCAACCAGTCATTAAAAATTAGATTCACTTCTCACGAACACAAACTCTTACTTCCTTTTTTTAATTCACGTTCGACATACAAAAGGTGTCGGTTTACATCACTTAATATTATTATAGGGTCTTTTTTAGAGAATGTCGATTTTTGACGAAACAAATAAGTGTCGGTTTACATTACATTTACAACTAAGAACACGATACTGCTTTTATATTTTAAAATTATTATTCAGAAAAAAAAAACAAATACTATTAGTCTATCTCTTTCCTTTGGTTCCATGAATGCGTTAGCCCTTTCATACAAAAAAAAATGATTAAACAAAACATGAACATGCATGCGCAGTTTCCTATCTTCTTTATTGTATTCTTTTCACTTTTGCATGTTTAGTTTTTCCATCTCGTGTAGGTGTAGTAATCTTGTAGTAATCTTTATATAATATCATCCTCCTTTGATATTTAAGTTCACATGCACTTTCCTTATTAAGAAAAGTTTAACAAACATTCTCATGTTAATATATGTATATATGTCTTCATTTTAATTTATATGTACACCGATCCGTACTGATCGTACGAACATATTTTTTAAATACGATAACAAAGCATGCACATATAAACTAATTGTTAAAGACGAAAGAATATGAAAAGGAAAAAGAGAGAGAACCAAAAGATAAATCAAACTTAAAACGTATATTTTTTTGTAGTTCATATGTTCACACGTAGAACACTTACTCTATATATAAAAAAGCCTCAAATATTGCAAACCCCCAAAAAAAACTTTACTCTCTCTTTCTTCATTTGACTTTAATCTAATTTCGTCTCCGCTCCTTATCGTCTTCTTGTTCTTGATGTTGAAAGATACCACAAAGAAAACACTAAACAACCCAAGATTCTAAATCCTATATCGGATTTTGATATTTTCTAGAGAAAAGGTTAGTTTTTTAAAACTAATTTTTAGCAAAAGTGGATCCTAGAATGTATGGGAATTGGCCCTCCAATGAATCTGAGGAAAAAGAGGAAGATGAGAACTTATTCCCGGCTTTCTCGGCCCGATCTCAACACGACATGCGTGTTATGGTCTCGGCCTTGACTCAAGTAATCGGAAACCAACAAAGCAATCCTCATGATAACATGAGCTCTATTGATAACCATCCTTCTGTGTATAATCCACAAGACCCTAATCAACAAGTGGCTCCTACTCATCAAGATGAAGGTATACATATATACATATACATGTTCATCTCTATGCTGTGTCTTTTTTTCTTTTAATGTTTGAAACTAGGTTCAAGAATTTGGAAATTTTGTGAAAATTTCATATCAGAAGTAAAACCCAAACTTAATAGACAGTTGTAACTTAAACTATATGCTTATGATCAGTACTCCTTGGTAGTTACCAAAATGTGAGTTTTAAACATTAAATAAGTATATATGGTTTAAATAAGTTAGCACTAAGTAATATATTGTGATATACATTTAAATCCATACAATGAAAATCTGAAATGGTTACATGCACTATGCATATATGTATGCGTAGACCATGGCAAAGATTTAATGATTTCTATTTTGTGACTTCAATTAAGGAAACTTGAGGAGGAGACATTATAGAGGAGTAAGGCAAAGGCCATGGGGAAAGTGGGCAGCTGAAATTAGAGATCCGCAAAAGGCGGCACGCGTGTGGCTCGGGACATTTGAAACCGCTGAGTCGGCAGCTTTAGCATATGATGAAGCAGCTCTAAAGTTCAAAGGAAGCAAAGCCAAACTCAATTTCCCGGAGAGGGTTCAGCTCGGAAGTAACTCTACTTATTACTCCTCAAATCAAGTTCCACAAATCCAACCGCAAAACAATATACCATACAACCAATATTATCAAGATGGGAGTAGTAACGATATGCTAAGTTTTAATTTGGGAGGAGGATATGGTAGCACTAGCGGTAACGGATATTCAATGTCATATGATCATAGTACTACTACTGCAGCTACAACTACTTCTTCGTCTTCTGGTGGCTCTTCTAGGCAACAAGAAGAGCAAGATTATGCCAGGTTTTGGCACTTCGGGGATTCTTCTTCCTCTTCCCGTTCAGGTTTTTGAGATATTAATTGAGAGATTTGAATTACTTGTGATTAAGTCTCATTTAAAAGTTTAGGTGATGATATGTTAGTCTTCACTGTTTTTGAGTGTTAATTTTTGTCCTCCCTGTAAGATTTCTTGAACGTATACGTATTTTTTCTTGATTTAATCAGCTGCAACATTTTTGGTCATAAGTTACAAGATTATCTCACCGAGCCGCAACGCAAGAAAAAAAATGCTTATTACATAAGGCGTAATCTTGTTTTAACTTGGGTGTGCAATAGTATTATATGTTCCGTTAATGTTTGACCAAGCTTCAACTCAGTGCTAATACCATGCATCTATGCAAATCATATGTTCACATCAAACACTTTAATTATTTTATAGTTGACTTTATAAGTGTTTACAAAATCAGTTATTAGTTTAAGGGGGGGGAGAAAGGGCCATTTCCGACATGTACAATATCAAAAGTGCCAATTTATACATATACAAACAATCGGTGTCACTTTCTACCTATACTCTATAAAATTCAAATTTCATACCTAATTTTATAAAATAGTGTCAATTTCAAAGTCAATATCAACAAATACTAGTCAAGAGCTGACTCAGATGACACATGTTTGAGGAGGTGGCATCGAGCATCAAAAACGACGTCGTTTTTGATGCTTTAGTTTCGTTTTAAAAAAAAATGTAACTACCTAGAATCGAACCCTGGTCTCTCAAAGTTTTAAACAAATCTTTAACCAATTGATCCCATAAACTTATTCAAAATAATATGGAAAAATTATGTTTATAACTATATCGACCGATCTCCCTCTTTTCTCCTCTTCCTTTCTTTGTTGGCGTTGTCGATGGCTGCTCCGCCATGGTTCTTTGATTTCCTTCTCCATAGTATTTGAACCGATCTCTGCTTGCTAAGAGAGACGAACATATCAAATTTTTCTAACTTCTCTAGTTTTGATAATTTTGGCATCATCATTCAAAATTGACTGGAAAACAGAAACTCTAGTGATGATGATGATGATCAGAGAGGAACAGAGAATCTCCAAAGTTTAAAAGAATCAAAAAGTAAAAATCAAATCTTGGAAAACCACAATAAATGGAAACAATCAAGCGACTGGGCCAATGGAGGCGGATGTAGATGGAGAACGCAACAGCCATTGACGATGCCAAGAAAAAAAGGAAGATGAAGAAGTAGAGATTATCGCACGTAGATATAGTTATAAACATAAAAGCTCCCTAATGCTTTGAATAACTTTGTGGGATCGGTTGGTTAAAGCATTGATGAAAAGATTAATGGACTAGGGTTCGATTCTAGCTTGTTCCATTTTTTTTAAAACGAAACTAAAGCATCAAAACAACGTCGTTTTTTATGCTCGATGCCACCTCCTCAAACACATGTCATCTGAGTCAACTCTTGACTAATATTTGTTTATGTTGATTTTGAAATTAGCACTATTTTATAAAATTGGGTATGAAATTTGAATTTTATAGAGTATAAGTAGAAATTGACACTAATCGTTTGTATAGGTATAAATTGACACTTTTGACATTGTACAGGTTGGAAATGGCCATTTTCCCTAATTTAGGGTGTCAATCACAATATTCTGTGGCCGACTTGTTCGCTAGTAAAACATCCGAACATCAAATTATAATAGAAAGCTTCATCTCTTAATCTTCGATTCGGTTGTGTAATTTGTACTATATGATCCAAAAGCCCTATATTATTCGCGTTAGGAGCGGCTTAGACGCGTAATAGACACCACCGCAACTTTGTTAAGCAATCTCAAAGCCACTTGGAGTCTTGGACTTGGACTTCAAAGTCTTGTGTCAGACCACGTGGTTTTGTTTACTACCCTAGTGCAACTCTATCAGTTTAGTTGACTATCAAACATAAAATATAAAGTATTCAACAAAATACACTGTGTATTTTTTAAATCTCTTGACTAAAATAGGAAAAAAAAAACAAAAAAAGATACCGCACCGAACTATATATACTTAACTTCATCATAAAGTTGCGTGATTAATTGAAAAATAATCAACGATAAATTGGTTAGGAATGTGATTTATCTACGTGCGATTTTGTTGGTCAATATATTTGGCATTAGAATAGACAGATTTTTTAATATCAGATAATTCAACGAGCATACCTAAGAACAATAAAGTCAACTGAAAAAAAAAACGAATAGACTTTAACAACGGCCGGTGAGTCGGTAACTGTCCGCACTCCGGCCACACCGACCTCCTCTAATTTCAAACTTTGCGGCTTTCTCCACCGTCTTCTCACTAAGATTTCAAACATCTTGATCTAAAACTTTAAAAAACTTGTATCAAAAGATATATATTCCTGATTTTGCTTCAAAAGTTTTGTTACTTGATCATGCGCTTGTTTTAGTATTCTGGTATGCAGTCTCTAAGCATTCCTTAGCTCTATGGACCTTTGATTGAAGATAAAAGCTTCCGTTCTGTGCATTGCGTTCGAACAATGTGTCGTATTTCTACAAAAAAAAAACATAACACACAATCTTAATAAGAAAAAGGGTTGTTTTTTTATATCTTTTCAATTAGCAGTAGAAACTATAAAACCCTATTCGTGAAGACAAACCTTAAGAACCTCTTCCCAAGATGATTTCTCGGTTACACCAAGAATCTCTCTCGCTTCTAGTTCACTTAATATCCCTCTGCTCCCTCTCTTCAAATTTTGAGCTGCTCCATGCGCAACACCAGATCTTGATGCATCTGTTAACCATTCCAAACAGTGTTTATCAACCATTCTAAACACACACACACTCACACAAAGAACGAATCTTTGATAAATTCATTTTTGTCCAGAAACAAAAGAAAAAGCAGAGGAGAAGAACATTGCGATTAAAAGACATTACTTGCAAGCGCCTGACGATATGCCTGAGCACAAGCCCTAGCTATGATTGTAGAGCCCATCACAATCACACTCGCCAAAACTCTTGCAGCCTGCACACAAAAGTATTCAAGAAAATTTTCAATTTAACGTAATTAATCACTGAGAATATAGTTTCTTGCAGCCTCCACACAAATTTAAGAAAACTGTTGAAACATACACAGCTCAACAGGATCTCTCACAAGTAATCAAGGTCACAATTGTGCTGATTTAAAAATCAACTGTTATAAAAATATCAATGAAACAGACTCTAACCAGGAAAACAAAGTGTGAACATTGAAACAATAGAAACAATAGAAACAATCGATCGGGAAATTACACATACCATCGTTAGAGATTAATCAGACCGATGACTGGAGGCTTCGACAGATGTAAATACCTGACAATGTAAGTACGGTATAAGATTTCTCGTAACAGAATGGAGAAAAAGATGAAACAGAGAAAAGTCGTGAGTGTATGAAGCTAATCGACCTTGAGAACCTTACCCAGAGAACAAGAGACGGTAATAAGTATCGTAATCGAGGAATTTAGGGATATGACGACCACGATGAACCACCTAGTTCTGCATTCTGTGACGGAGGCGGAGGGAGAGACTAGGTGTTTCAGGTGATATCATCATCAATAAAGAACCCTAACCGACGTCGGAAGGTAAATTGGGCCTTCAATTTAAAAACTTAGGCCCACTTTAATAAAACGTGGATATTGGGGTGCATAGTCCCCTAATTTTTCAATAATTTCTTTTTTTGTCCCAAACTTTTATGATTTGAAGTTTATAAGCTTTTGATACATATTTTTGGTCACTGCGAAATTCACATCACGGTTTATCAACAACTTGATCTTCTCAAGAAATACCAGTGCTAATCAAAGTGTAACTAATGACATTAAAAAAAAAAAAGAGTAGTTCTAAGGATTCTAAGTAATAAAGAAGCATATTGTGGATAGATTCTGATGCAATGCGTGAGACTTGTGCTTACTTTACTTACCTCCAAGTTACTGTTCTAGCAGAAGGTGACAAACCAAGTGGGATCAAAGTATCAGGTAGCGCCGTTTGAGAATTTAACCTTGTACTTCGGCGATTACACACCAATGGCTTCTGCTTTGTGTCTGCTAGTCTGATAAGCTCTTTAGGTCCCATTGGACTCTCTGGTTCTTGTTGCTTTCTCCTTTTGCTCAGCAGTTCCCACAGTAGTTTCTCTTCGTGTTCTCGGCTTCCCTCTGTGCAAATACGCTACATAGACAAAAGGATGAAAAAAGCAAAACCTTTTAGTGTTGTTAATCATTTGAGCTTTCCACAAACAAAACTCATTCTCGAAATTTTACCTTGCCGGTAATAGAATGTTCAGCTTGTTTCTTCTTCTGACTCGCGGGTAGAAGAAATTTGGCAGATGTTGTCATTCTCTGAACATGATCTTCAGCTTTTTTCAGCTTTAATAAAGCGTCGATCTTTGTCTCTTCTGCAAGTCTAATCCTTTCTCTAGCATCTTGCAGCTCTCTCCTTGTATCTGCGTTTGCTCTTTCCATCTCATTCACTACATCCATCAGTTCCACACAAGGGCCAAGCTTTATTTCAGCTGCCAAGTTACCGACGTACTTGGTCATCGGGTGACACATATTCTTAGCTAAAGCCTGCATAAGATCATTGACACCACTATCTACTGAACCAAGCACCTCGTTGATGTTATTAAATAGGACACGAAGGAGCTTCACAGTGACAGGGAAAGTGTCATGGTTTTTGCTGTGAACCGAGCTTAGGTAATAAAGAGATTTCTGGATGAAATCTTGGAAGAAGGTTCTGCGATCGTCAACCCTCTGCAGAATCTCTTCCCGATGTGAATTCACTTGTGTTTCAATTTGCCTCAGCATATGGATTAACTGTCTCAGTTGCCCCTTATGTTTGTGCAGGATCTCTTTTCCCGCTGATTCGACTTTAGCAGCATAGTTTTCTTCCTACAGAATCACAATACCACACATGAACTTCTGAGGAACAAACTCACTTGGGTTAGAGAAGCTGCATCTCACAATTCTAACGATTTGTTCACATTCAATCTTATAGCAGTACTAGGAAAACAGTTATAAGGATTCACCAGAATGAAACTTGACTATACACATTACAGTTTCATAATCATATTCATTGGTTCTCTCCAGGGTTCTCTCTATAGCAGAACCAGGCATGCATATATAAGGAATCATCAGAATGAAACTCGACTAGACACATTACAGTACAATCTTCAAAAGCATATCGATTGGTTTGCATTCAACATCTAGCAGAATAAGTTAGGCATACTATATAAACAATCAACCAAGTGAAGATTGTCTAGACCCGTTACAGTTTCAGACTCAATTTGCTTTATTGGCATTCCATCTATAGCAAGAAATAGGCACATGTATATAAAAGCATCACCAGAATGAAACTTGACAAGACACATTACAGATTCAAAATCATATTAATTGGTTCAGATTCAATCTATATCAGAACTAGGCATACAGATGTTATAAGATTCATGATGTATAATACCTTTGAACTGCGAATTTGATTGTTCAGATCACCAGACCGGGCTCCATTTTGGGCAGTACCCATATGATATCTTCCCTGGTGAAATTAGAGTAATGATCTGAAAATTTATGCAATAGAAGCATAATTTATACAAGATGATGATTGAATATAACTCACAGTATTGAAAATAAAGGTGGAGAGTCTCCCTTCACTCTCCATCTCCGACGTCTTCAGCCCAACCAGCTTCATCAAAGGGATTGCCAAAGACTCGAAAACTTCCCCTGCCTTTAAATTACGAAAACCTATCTCAAATTCAATCGTTCAAATCAAGCTTGAATCGACAAATCTACCAAACCGTAGAATCCGATTAACTCTCCCCAATTCGTTGCAACACTCAGAATCGTTCAAATCAAGCTTCGAATCTACGAATCTACCAAACCAGAGAATACGATAACCTATCTCAAATCAGTTGTTACACTCAAAATCGAGCTTAAATCTACTCAGAAGAAATCAAAATCTAGCACATTAGAGAAGAGGATTCATCTTTACTTCGACGAGGCCGAACGCGATCTGCGATTGGAGTTGATTGTACGCCAATTTCACTTTCTTGTTGCGATCGACCAGCGTCGCGAGCTTATCCCGGAGATCTGGCGCCGACACTGCTGCAGCACTCTCCTCCGTCGTGTATTGCGCCCGAGAGGCCTGGAACCTCCGTGGATTTAACGGTCTTGGCGGGAACTCCATTGTAGGAGGAGGTAAGGTGATATCACAAGTCGGAAGAGAAAGGATTCGAATTTCAAAACAGTCGTTTACTCAATTCTCTCTTTGTGTTTTCGTCGTTTTACAATCTCTCGCACACCCAGTTTTAATATATCCCGGGCCGGGCTTCCCGACCCATAGTACGTCTCGAAACAGCTTGGCCCATTATTTATTAACCAGAAATATATTTTAGGATGACTATGAATAATTTAATTAGGTAAATGCTACTTCTCAGTTCTCACAGAGAAGTAGTTTATAATCTTTTTATTTTAAAACAACTTCACAAAAGTATTTAATAAAGTAGCATCCCCTATATAAAACGGAAGTACACAACATTGTTTTATAGACCATATAATTTTAATAAGTTGGTTACAAATAGGTTATATAGATTAATTGGTTACAAATAGGTTATACCAAAAAAATTAAAGAGAATATTCTAAAGAATCATATCATCTAACTTACCATATTAATTTCCTTTATTAAATTATTCATCAAATAAAATCTTTTGATATCTAACTTAACATATTAATTTGTTAATTATCATTATACTTCACTTTTCATTTTTATATATGAGTCTATTTTGTGAAACATATAAATTATCATATATTTATTATAATTAAAAAATAGTTTTATTTCTAGATATACCATAAGTTGAATTTTTAAAAACAAATAGAAATTTTTCAATCTATAAAATATTCAAGCTTTAGTAATATTATTCTTTAGAAATAATATATATTGAATTAAAAAATTTACTGAGTAACAGGTCAAAAGTTGAATATTTAAATTCAAATTTACAAAATTATGTCTTATAATGATATTCAAGTTATGATGTAGAATATACATTATTGAAATAACTTCACATATATAACATAATACAATATATTAAAATTTTATTTTAAAATATAAAATATACAAAATTTTGTATAAAATAAAATTGTCTATTGTTATAGCACGGATACTTATCTAAAATCATTAACAATATAAAACTTACAAAATATGTATCTTTTTCAAGTCATTATATTTAACATATGATTTTATTGCATAATGTTTTATCCAAAACAAAATTTAAAAACAATCATATAAATTATATTTTATATAGAAATTACAAGATACATAAAATGAATTTCAACTCGTGCTAGAGCACGAGTCTTTATCTAGTGTTATTTATAGAAGTAGCACTCTAATTAAATTACTCTGATTAAACCTTAAAATATGTTATTATAATGTTTTAGTGTAACTTTTTTTATCACAAACCCTCACATTTCTTTTGTTTCTTTTTCTCTGTGGAGAAGTATATACGAATGGCTTACTTTCAATGATCAAATTGCCTCGATATTGAGAAAGTTGGTTAAACTAGGGGTTGTATAACATTAGCAAAAACAAAAGTGGTTGACAAAAAGAATAACAAATTAGCCAAAAGGACTAATTAAACTAAAGACTAATAACTAATTAGGAATTTTAGGATAACGAATAAGTAAACCGCAACAACCCAAACCAAACTAGAAACGCAACTCGTCGCCGCCGCATCCACCGCGTCCAGACGTTGACGATCCCGTACAGCTAATACCGCCAACCAAAGCCGCAGCCGCAGCCGCAGCAGCCGCATTGTTCCGTTCCAAATGGCAAAGCTGACGCAGCTTAGTGGGGACATACCAAATAGAGAGGCGAGGGTGCGCGTTAAAGACGGCGTCTATATCCCAGCCATGACGACAAGCGATGTTAACAAGTGGCTTGTAACAAGCCTGACGCCACGAGCCAACGTTCTCGCCGCGTTCTTTAAACGCTCTCCGAAGAGCGTTTGAAGCCTCTTCGTCTAAGCAGTGGAGAGCATAACAGTGGACGTAGTGTCGCATTTTGGGCTTGTTTATGTAACTAGCTCCAGACTTCTTCGCGTACCTAAACACTTGGTTCGTCACCTATATACACATTAAACACAACATAATAAATCAAACAAAAAAATTATTAAAGAGCAACTATATATATATAGAGATCACAAAATTAATTACTTGTTAGTCTAGACAAGTAACTGCACCCAAGAAAAAATGATAAGCAAAATATTGAGCCCAATAAAATTTAGAAAGAAAACAAATAAAATTAGAATTTTTTTTTTGTTTTCTGGTTATGATTTGTAAACCTCAGTTTTTAATAACGTGCGTCTGTACAAGCAAAGCAATGGCACAGAGCTCATGGATTCTGTACTATCATCACTAGAGGAAAGAAGACCCTTTATTATCCGCTGGGCAATAGCTTGTTTCATAAATATAATATAGAAACAAATATCCCTATTAATTGTCGAACAGTCCTATACGTATGTGTGTGAATGCATGCAGAAATTGTATGTAACGAATGAGGATATCGTATCTAACAATCTCATGTCGTTTTAGCCAAAAACAACAGAGTCCTTTCCCTAACTCGACACGTCTTCGTACGGTTTACTGTCAAAATTTTAAATTGCAATCTAACTAATATTTATTCTGAAGACATGATGGTAACTAAAAAGAAAAACAAAATATCAGAACCTATAAATCTATGCCAGACATAGCAAAATTGAAAAAAAAAAAAAAAAAAAAAAAATCCTGAACTCGTGACTTGTCAAACTTACTTTTAGAACAGCTGTCCATGATTATAGCTATAGTTTCCCTACCATACCCCATTAATTCCGACACAATTTTATTTTGTTTTCTTCTCATAAAGTAAATGAACGGTTAGGATTAGATCATTGAAGATAAAAAAAAAGGAATCGAAAGATACCTTGGTGGGGCATTTCTCGCCACGGTCTTTAGCAATGGTCTGAACCTGAAAAAGGAACTCACGGCATTGTTCGTACAAGTGGAACAGATAATCTAAACCGTTCTTTTTGCCACGTGCCACTTCCCCAGGCTCCGTCACGATAAACGGATGCTCCCTCTGTCTCTCCGTCCCCAACCCACCACTACCTCCAACTCCTCCGTTACCGTTATCCATCCCCTCGTCATCCTCACCTTCGTTTCCGTCATCGTCGGTTTCAACTGATGCCACCATTGGTTTCTTTCTCCTTCTTTGCGGTTGCAGTTTCTTCATCTTTCCTTGACCTGCCTCCCAATAACCGCCGTTATTTCCCGCCGCATCTGTCTGGTCTTGCTGCTGCACCGGTTCCTCTGATAACCCTGTCCAATCATCTACATATATAACTTGTCACTATAACATTATTTTATTTTTAATCAAGTTTATGCGTATACTCTTTGAGTTTCCTACTATACACGATACTAATCCTCGTACTTCTTGCACTAGGTCTAATCAGTTATAACCAGACTACCACTTCATACACACTAGCTCTAAATAATGCTATCAATTATGCATTTTTTATTTATCGTTAGACATACATATATGATATATGTGTATTTTTTATCAGAAGCTTAATCATAAAATTATGTAGATCACAACTATCATCCAAAAAATATCGTTGCTGATGTGTTTTTGGGAAGATTCATAAATCTGTTTCTACTAGTCACGTGAACATAGATATATAGAACAGTATTATATATATATATCTAACGTGCGATATTTTTATATGTATGCAAAATCACTGTACCTTCTTGGGAGAGGGCATCAAGAGCGAGATGAGTACCGGAATCGCCTGGGGCGGAGAGTAGCAAGTGACGGCGTCTAGAAGATTCCTCCTCTTCCTCTTCTTGCAATCGTCTCCGTTCAGCTCTTACGGCAGCTTTGATACCGTACCGTTCACCAACGAGAAGCTCCCATCTAAAGATATGAGAGAGACTATTCATCATCTCCTCAAGCTCCTCGTCCTTCATACCAACAAGCGTGCTCGCCGTAAAACCCAACTCTGCTATCTTCGCCGCCGTGTAGAAACGTATACCGTAAGCACCAAACAGCCCCTCTAAGCCACCGAGTCGCATCCCAAAAGCCGCCGTCTGAGGTGTTGGCGGCTGTTGCTGAAGAGGAGGAACCGGAGATGGTGCTGGAACCATTGCTCTCGTTGGGTTCCACCGGAATATGCCACTCGTGAAACCTTCAGGATCCATAGTCTCTTTCTCTCTCTCTCTCTCACTCACTCTCCTTTTTTTTTTTTTTTTCTTTCTTCTCTCTCCTTCTTTACTCTGTTTGAGCTGATTGCTTTATTGTAAAAATGACCACTCGAGCAACTTCTATATATACAACAGTAAAGAATCTAAAAAATAAATACTAGGTTTTTGTGATATTCTTTTTTTATATCGTTGTTTTTGCAATAAAGCATTTATGTGAAGATATGTGTCTTGCTGGGAAATTGACAGTTGGGACTTAACAAGTCAAACTTTTTCCTTTCATCGACATTCTTCTTCTTCTCTACTCTGATTATGACCATTCGCAATTTGACACGTAAGAATATAAAATGATTAGGGTTTCTACTGTGATGATCCTCTCCTCTGTTATTGTTTATATATATATATATATATATATATATATATTCAAATCATCCGCATCTTTGTTTGTAGTTGCGCATATAGTTTCCAACTTATAACTACTTAAAAATATGATATGAACTCAAATTTGGCAATATTATATTGTTTATTTGTAAGTTATATAGAATACGTAACATTTAAACTTGTATTACGTATACTAACACTGTCTATGTACCTTGTCATGACAAGGTACCACACACTCTTTCCCTTGTGGATCATTCGGATACTTTGAATGAATCCGTTATCCATATAGTACGTCTTATCCACAAGTTACAATTTTTGCGATATAATAGTTTTGATATGATAAGAACTACCAGCACTTCTCGTGACTAATCACTGAGATTTTTAATTTAGCAACCAAAAAAATTGACATTATATTAAAAAAAAATAGTTATTTTTAGATTGTGGATTATATATCATTGCAAATTATAAAATTTTAAAAAGTTTTCTGATTTTCTTAATACAAAAAAGTTTTATATGTGTTTTAAAAATATAAACATTGATTTTTGGATGGTGGGTTTTTATATAGTAAATAACAGTTACATTGTATTTTAAAAAACCTGATTTTCTTATATACAAAAAATGTGTTTTAGACTTTTAGGGCATAGGGGTAATTACAAATTACGGAGATGACAACACGTAAAGGATCGTAGAAGAGATTAGACCCAAAGTTTGTGGGATTAGATGGTAGACTGGAAACACACCTGACCCCTCTCCCGTTTGGAATTTGCACTTAGCATTTACTAATATTTTTTATGTTTCTCATAACGCAAATAAATAAAAGGTCTCATATATTGTAACGAAAGGTTACATTTATTATAGCAAAAAATTATTTACAAAAGTGAGAAAACCTGGATCAATCAACTTTTAATGCCAACAATTATATCATACTACAATAATGTATATTTGGAAAAATGGAACTTGAAATAGGATTGGACATTGATTACGTAACTTGGGGAAATAAACAGTGAACACAAAGAATAGTGTTAAAAAAAAAAACATAGGAAAATTAGCCGAAAATAAAAAACTTTAGTGTTGGAAAGTTAGCCAATGAGGAAACGACAGGTCAAATCGGAGTTCTGAGATCAGTCTGTGTAGTTTTTGTATTTGACTGTCTCACTCTCCTCAGTTTCCTCTCTTACCTTTTCTTTTTTGTCCTTTCTCTCTCTCTCTCATTTCCTTTTTCTTATTAAATCTTTTAACATTATTACTACGCGTATAATAAGTAAGTACATTGTATAATAATAATATCATCACCTTCATCATTGCGAGTTGCGACTTGCGGTACTCTTAAAATACTGTTCTCACCACTGTTATTTAACTGTTGGAGTTTTAGAATCCTGAAAAGATTGAATAATACTCCTAACGCCCCCTATTACTACCCTATTCTCTCAGTCTCTCACCACTTTCATACGATTTTTCTTTTCTAGTGGATATATTATTAGTGTTTTAAAATTAATAAACAAATTTGTTAGCAAAAACAAAACAAACTGTAAAATTTTACCTTTGGGCCGTTTTATTAATGGGCTTACTTTTACAGTTTATTTCTCGGCCAGCCAGTCCATTACGTCGTTATTATTATAAATAATAATATTTTTAAAGTGGCTGACGTGGACTGGTCATCTCACCCCAACGACTTCTCTCTCTCTCTCTCTCTCTGAAGAAAATGGGATCCCACCAAAACGACGTCGCATAGGCCATAGACGAATCTTTCTTTCTTTCTTTCTTTCTTCTTCTCCCTTTTTTTCTTACTCGTTTCTACGCATCTTCTTCAAAAATGAGAATCGCTGTGATCTCGCTATCAACTCTGGGCGTGATCTAGCTAAATCGGTTGGTGAATTTTATATCTCTGTTCCAGTTTCCAAGTCTCAATCTCGTCCAACTCTTTTCTTAGCAACTTTTTTTCTGACATTTCAACTGTTCTCGCCGATCTTTATATACTTTATATGTTTTCCTTCCGATAATCTGGGATTTTGAAAGATCTTAGGTGGTTCTCTGGGAGGGGGAAAGCAAGAGATAGAAAAATGAAGCTATCGAGCTTGGTTTTGATCTTCATTGTTTGTAACCTCACTTTCTCGACGATTTCTGCTTTCCGTCTGAGTCGTAGTCAACCAACTGAGCGAATTTCAGGTGATTTATATCTTCCTAACTGTGAAGAGAAGCTTCATCTATGGATTCTAGTGATTGATTTCATGGTTTTTGTTACTTGGATTCAGCTCTTTACTTCGAGTTCTAGGGATTCTCAGTATGTGAGTTTGTGTGGTCATTAGTTAGTTTGTTAATCGAAATGAAGACTAGGGTTTCTTCTTTTTAGTAGAGGTTATCTATGGATTATTCTAATTGAATCTGGGGAAAAATGTTAAGTAGGATGAACTATTGATTTGTAATTTTCTTATGGCCAATTAAAGCAAGATTCATGCCTCAATTAGCCGATTCATTATCTTGTTTTTGAGCTTCTACTTATTATAGTGCAGGTTCTATAGTTCAGCTATACAGTTTAGTTCATTGCTTGTGGATTCAGTGTTTTGATGTTCAAGCAGAATCATGTGAAAATTGAAGTGTGTGTCTGTTTTTTTTTTTTTTAGGTAGTGCTGGTGATGTGTTGGAAGATGATCCTGTGGGAAGACTGAAAGTCTTTGTTTATGAGCTTCCAAGTAAATACAATAAGAAGATACTTCAGAAAGACCCGAGATGTCTTAACCACATGTTTGCTGCTGAGATATATATGCAGCGTTTTCTTTTGTCTAGCCCAGTTCGAACACTTAATCCCGAGGAAGCTGATTGGTTCTACGTTCCTGTCTACACCACTTGTGATCTCACTCCTAATGGTCTTCCTCTCCCTTTTAAATCTCCACGAATGATGAGAAGTGCCATTCAGCTCATCGCTTCAAACTGGCCTTACTGGAATCGCACTGAAGGAGCTGACCACTTCTTTGTCGTGCCTCATGACTTTGGAGCCTGTTTCCATTATCAAGTAAACAAAATATCTCTCTTTTACTTCCTATCCTAAATTCCTAATTTGGCTTTTGCTTTATCAATGCGTCTTACACTATTGGTTGTGTGCCAATGTTGAACTTGCTCTCTGAATTGTTTCCAGTCCTGCAACTTGTGAGTTGATCACTGTTCCATACAACATCTTAACTGAATTCTTAGTCATGTCAACAAATTCCGATGCATTTCTGTTTGTGTTTGAAAAATCCATGCTGAGTCCTCGGGTTAAGTTGTGCACTTGTTTCATCATGTTCTCACGTATAGTTCCTCCTGGACTAAACTAGGAACCAAAAGTCTATAACTAGTGTTCAGTAGATCTTAATGCCTACATACTCATAGTGCCAATTAACTTGTAGTAATCCTGAGCAGTGATACAAATATATGTACCTGCAATGTTGCTAACCTGTCTTAAGTAATATCTTGTTTGTGTTTGACTGTGGCAGGAAGAAAAGGCAATAGGAAGAGGAATACTAACCTTGCTTCAACGAGCTACACTGGTGCAGACATTTGGTCAAAGGAATCATGTTTGCTTGAAAGAGGGTTCAATCACTGTTCCTCCGTATGCTCCACCACAGAAGATGCAGTCACACTTAATTCCTGAGAAAACTCCTCGATCCATCTTTGTTTATTTCAGAGGATTGTTTTATGATGTGGGAAATGATCCTGAGGGTGGCTATTATGCGAGGTAACTTTTTCTTATGAGAATGCTTAGCTATGTTCCAAAACTTTTCACAAATCACCTGAAACAGTTAATAAATTACTTTACTGATTTGTAATTGTGGATATAAAACTTAATAAGGCAATGAAGATTCATCGACTGTTTATTAGTAGTGATGTTTTGTTTTTCAATGGGTCCAGAGGCGCACGAGCAGCTGTATGGGAAAACTTCAAAGACAATCCGCTGTTCGACATCTCAACAGAGCACCCAACAACATATTATGAGGACATGCAGAGAGCAATCTTCTGCTTATGCCCGCTTGGATGGGCCCCATGGAGTCCAAGACTGGTGGAAGCCGTGATCTTTGGTTGCATCCCTGTGATCATAGCAGACGACATTGTGTTACCTTTTGCAGATGCGATCCCTTGGGAAGATATTGGTGTATTTGTGGATGAGAAGGATGTTCCTTACTTGGACACAATACTCACATCGATCCCACCAGAGGTTATACTGAGGAAACAGAGGTTATTGGCAAACCCATCGATGAAACAGGCGATGCTGTTCCCACAACCGGCTCAACCAGGGGATGCGTTTCATCAAGTGTTGAATGGGTTGGCTCGTAAGCTGCCTCATGAGAGGAGTGTGTATCTGAGACCAGGTGAGAAGCTGTTAAACTGGACAGCAGGACCGGTCGCTGATCTGAAACCTTGGTAAGGACCAGTGTTGGAATTTGATTGAATTGGTTGGTTGGTTTTGTTTCTTCTTATGTCTGTATTTTGTAGATTCAGAACCTTTTTTTGTTATATAGAAAGGAAAAGCTTCATCATTGTAATGAAAACTTGAATCCTTTTGAGAGAGTCTAATCTAGAGAGAAGAGCAAAAGAAAATTCGTCTTCTCCTTTCGTTTTAAAATTTTTTACCATTCCAGTTAAAGTGGGAACTGATAAGAACAAAGGGGTAAAACGGTCAATTTATATCATTATTGGAAAAAATAAAATTTGAAGACTCCGACCTGCCGGAATCGAACCAGCGACCTAAAGATTGTCTGCTAACACTACAGTCTTCCGCTCTACCAACTGAGCTAAGGTCGGTTACTGATTATAACCCCAGACTAAAAATATTTAATCTAAACAGGTCTTAATTAGTTGTGACAAACCAAACACTAATGACAACTCATAACCATTATTAGCTAAGACCTGCTTAGATTGACGTTCCAAAACCTTTGACACTAAACGAAAGCAACAGAATATATTCAAACTTTCAACAACCTCAGAAGTTGATCTCACGTCTCTCTGCAAAGAATTTTCCAGTCACCGCCTCTTCAGAAAGAACCAGGGTAAGCCAAACTCCGGTATCAGCTGCATCTTCAGGTGGCATATTTCCGGCGTAACCAGTCATCGCAGTCTTCACCCAACCAGGACAAAAGCTGTTAACATAAATCTTCTCTTCCTCTCCTCTTCTTGAAAGTTCTTTTGCCAAAAGTCTTGTGTAAGCATTCACGGCAAGCTTAGACATGGAGTAGTCGGTGAATGTCTGAGGCCACCCTCCTGATTCCCAAGTTCCATCTTTTACTTGGTTGATGAATTCAGAGACAGTTCTGTCTATAAGTTCCTCGGTCAGCAAAATCTGGATTGCTTAACTGATCTCTCAACTCTACATTTGCAAGTCTCTGCAATTCGTACGGATCATATAATGGCATGAGATTTACAAGATTTTCCTCTAACAAAAATTTTAAGTATTAACAGCGAAAGAGTTACTTACATTACGTCTTCCGTTAACTCTACCTAGCCGCGAACTAACGTTAACAATACGAGCGCCATAAGGAGATGGTCTCATCAATGGTATCATAGCTTTTGTCATGTTTTTGGTTCCTAAGTAGTTAGTAGATATAACTGTCTCAGCAAATTCAACCGAATTATCTGAGCCGAGATTGTAGTTGACACCTGCATTGTTCACCTGAAACATACAGTGTAACACAAAAAAATGTGTATAAATCAATCAAGGTAAACAGACGAATGATTCTCTACGGACTACGATAACGAATCGATAAAGAGGATCTTACGAGAATATCTAAACCTCCAAATGTTTCCTTAATCCAGCAACCAAACTCTCTAATGTACAAAGCGTCCGTGACATCAAGCTGATGAAAATCAATCTTGAGACCTTGTTCTTGGTCCCTCAAGGATTTAACTGCTTCAAGGCCAACATCCACGTTTCTGGCTGTAAGAACAACCGTCAATCCATGACCTGCAAGCTGTCTTGCAATCTCGAGTCCAATTCCGCGGTTTGAACCGGTCACCACTGCTACATTTTCACAAGAACACCACCTAAAATTCTCACAAGTCACAAAAATCAAGAAGAGGGCTTCAAAGGCACAGACTTTAATTTTCAGTTTCTCCAAATCTATATAAGTACCAAGAATGCTAATTCAATCTGCTCAATACTCATTAAACAATGCTGTGAGCCTGAGACTATCGCGAGAGTAAGTAAATGACGATACAAAGCAGCCGAAGGATTGGAGAAATTAGGTTGGAGTATTGATTCATTACCTGTTGTGGTCAGAGTAAGGGATCGCTCGAAGGAGAGAGATCTCCTGCATCCTCTTCTCTCTTCTTTCCCGCGCTTTCTCCTTGTTCGTCATCGTCTTTAACTTACTCCGTCGCCCTCCTCCGTCCCTGGTGGTGTTGGGTGTACCGTTTGTCCTAGTCGTGCCCGTAGGGAAATCAAATTTCGTCATGAGGACCTTCAACTTTTATCAATACCCCATATTAGCCCAAATACTTTTAGGTGGTCCAACTCTAACCCAAATCCAATGTTAACCAAAGATCTCATATTTTAAATACAGTACTTTACTCAAATCAAGTAGTATTGGTTCTCTATATTTATAATCTCTTCATTAAAAGAGTTGTAAATCATTGGTTATCATATTTTTTTTAATGTATATACTCTATACTAAAAGAGTTTTAAATCAAGTGTTATCAATTAAAGTCCAATGTTATCCATATTGTTTGGTAGATTTTCACAAATTTTTTCCATTACTTGAAAAGATTTCAATTGACTTTTAAACTGATTCCATATGTATAGCAATCAAAAAACAACTTTGCTAACTTGAGATTTCACTATTCTATTTTATTTTTAACTTTCACGTCAACAAAGAAATACACGTACGTGAGTGACGTTACGTCTTTATTTTCTTATCTATCTTAAATTAGATTTCCGTTTCTCCTTCATTTTGAGACTAAATTAACTAATTAAGTAATTATGTTGGTTTTTATTGTGGGTTTGATGTAAGAAAGATTACTCTAACCGGGTTACCGATGAAGGAGGAAAATAAAAACCGGGTTTGTGACGACAGTGAGGACGTCACTGGGTTACTCGTGTCAGGTAATAACGAAGCTCGCGTCCTTTACGTCTCTGCGCTTATGGTGCACACCACAATTTTTCGTAATTCCAACAAGACATTTTTTTGGTTAATGTTAAATTTATACCAATAAAAAAGGTCTACATTTTATAATGGAAACCCAAAAACACGCTAAACTCTAGAAAAAGAGAATAATGGAACAGTTAAAAAAATATATATATTGAGTTTAAGTCAAATTTAAAACTTGGCGAGAGATACAACCAAAATAAAAACTAAGTAGAGAGTCAATAGAGGGATCCTCCGGCGAGAAGTAAATGAGACAATTGCGCATGGTGCGGTCAATGAGAATCCTGGTAGCGGAGACGGATGTTTGTGAAGCTGAGAAGATTCGGTGATTCCGCTCCTTCCAGATCATGTAAATTGCAACTTGCAAGAGGAGCTTGAGAATTTTGCTGGCATAGAGAAGTGGGGACGACTGAACAGTGAGCACCCAACCGGTTGCCGCCGAAAGCGAAGATGGAGGCTTCGGCGAAATACTCCCCGCAAGATCAACCCATATAGCCTTTGAGTACTCGCAGTCAAAGAACAAGTGAGCATGAGAGTCCAGACCCGACTCACAGAGGACACAGGATAAAGGGACATTCATTCCCCATGTCCTGAGTCTATCTCTAGTCGTGAGCCTACCTTGCATCGCGAGCCACTGAATGAAGGAGAACCGGGGAACGGATTCCTTGAACCAAACAGTTTTGTACCAAGGCATGGTCGGCGCTCTCTCGTATTTATTGCCATGTACCACGAGTGGAGAAAGTGTTCGAGAAGGTACATGATGGTTGCCTCCATTGAAAGAAGTCCTGACCTCTTCCGGGGGAAGGAGGGACGATAGTAGACAAGCAAATCTGGAGTTGCTCAGCTTGGGAAGATCTAGCACTTGGAAAGAACCATTGCCCGTCACGCGTAGCTTCATAGACTGAAGCTTCCTGGCGGATACGCAGCTCACGAGGACCCATAGGACCAAAAAGATCAATGAAGGGCCCTAGATTGGTCAAGGAGTCGTACCAGAACAGAGCATTGAGCCTGTTCCTGACTTGACACCTAAGAAGTTCCTTCAGAGTGGGTTTAATTTCAATCAGCTTCCTAACATTCCAAGAGAGAAGAGGAGAGATATCCATAAGCCAATAGCTCCTCCTCCCAAAGATGTTATGATCCAACCACCGAACCCATAGAGACCCTGACCGTGAGAAAAGATACCACACTTTCTTCAACCTGAACACAGCAGCAAAGTCCTCAAGCGACCGAATACCCAGACCCCCTTCCTACTTTGTTTTGCAGATATCTTTCCAGGCAACGCGCGCCTCTCTGGCCGAATCCGTGGCATTCTTCCAAAGAAAAGCAGAGCACATGGAATCAACCTTCTTATAGAAACCTTTGGGAAAGACAAACACTTGACTCCAAAAGGTAACCTTCCCATATATAACTGAAACAATCAGCCGTATCTTACCAGCATAAGAGAGGTACTTCGCAGTCCACGAGTGGAGATGGGTTGTTATCTTCTCCAAGAAAAGCTGTAAGGACGCCATTGTAAGCTTTGTAGGGCTTAGAGGAAGACCCAGGTAACGTGTTGGGAACTGACCAAGTCTAACACCGATTAGACTGGATAACGCTGATGCTTCTAACTCATCAAAACCACCTAAGAAGAGCTCTGACTTCGCTGGGTTCATATCCAAACCTGACAGTTGACAGAACTGCTAAAAAATGCCAGTAATCCCAAGCAAAGATTGGTCAGCTCCATCAGAGAAAACAAGGAGATCATCAACAAATGTCAGGTGAGTTAGTTGTGGAGAGAGACACAACGGATGTGCAGAGAACACGCCCTCCACTAAACCCTGATCTAGCATACGAGAAAGCACCTCCATGACCATTATGAAAAGATACAGAGAAATGCAATCTCCCTGCCTTAAACCCTGCCTCCCTTCAAAGAAACCCGTGAGCTCACCATTAATAGAAATCGAAAACCTTGGCGTAGATATGATAAATAGAGAGATAACTCTCGAATTGCACTTCATTCATTCCTAAAGCGGGAAAACGTCAGTCATCTCTGTTTTATCCAAATTCTTACCCACGTAAACCTCTGTCTCTCTCTCTCTTTTATCTATATCATCTTTGTTTCTTTTGTGTTTTGATTTTGCAATTGAATCTTGGTTTTGGGATATCGAATTGGACTCCAGATGATAGTTCCCGAGTGGATACGTTGAATCTCCTGGTTAAGTTAGGGTTCAAGTGGTTTTGATAGTTTAATGCCAATCAAAATCAAACGAAGTTAGGTTTAGAGTGTTTTGAGATACTTTAATGATAGAGATTGATGAAAGTTTAGAAATGGAAGAATTGTATATTGACTCTCATGAGAATAGAGTTACAATATACAAGCATATATATAGGAATATCATTTAACCTACTTTCCTAACTAGTGAGATCATATAGAATATTTACAAATCATTCACATAATTATAGTAGATTTACATATCTTCTAGATATTCTCTTATATTTAATCCCATGTTTATGATTTTTACCAGCTAAATCACGTTACTACTTACCTCTCTATTTATATGATCTTCAAACAGGGGAGATAATATGGCTCGTTACCGCAAGAGATCGTTAATCTTGTTCTTAGCTCTTGCTCTGCTCGCATCATCGAGCCAAGGCTTTCTACGGACAGAGAATAAGATAAAATCTGCAGTCTTTTTATCACCAAAACTGGCGATGAATCCTGGTTCTGTTTCAGATGCTTACTTCTTCGACATCGATTTCCCAAGAGGGCATATCGGCCTCAAAAGTTTCGATGCTGAAGTAGTTGACGAAGCGGGCAACCCCGTCCCTCTGCATGAGACATATGTCCACCACTGGGTTGTAAAACCTTACTATGTGCGTAAAGGTTCCTCTACGCTTCCACAGCAAGAAATGTTTAAGAAGCAGGGAGTTTCAAGTCAAGATCCCGGAAGCAATCTCGATTCGAGATCGTCGGATATTATTTTTGTCAACAACGGAGGGTTGTGCAGGAGTAGACTCAGACACTACTACGGGTTAGGATCAGAAACCCGCAAAACCTCAACGTATCTTCCTGATCCTTACGCAGTTGAAATCGATAATCCTCAGGAGAGACCTGATGGTTATGAATTCAAATGGCTTCTCAACCTTCACGCAATAGACACGAGAGGTGTGGAAGACAGGAAAGGATGCATAGAATGTGTTTGTTATCTCTATAATGTAACCGTTGGTGAGTACGGTCGTGCTATAAATCCTGGATACAAAGGAGGTTTATACTGCTGCTACGATAAGACTCAATGTCTGGTGAAGAGCGGATTTGACAACGGGAAGAAAACAAGAAATCTGTATTTGAAGTATACCTTGAGATGGGTTGATTGGGACAACACGGTTTTGCCCGCTAAAGTTTATATGCTCGATGTTACAGATTCTTGGAAAAAATCAGAGGGATCAACAGGAGATATCCAAGAACATAATTGCCATGTCAGTAAAAAATTTCCCTATCTGCTTAGTTCTGTTACTTGGAGTTCATTATCTAATAATTTAGGGTCTTTTGTGCTTTTTCAGGTAGAATACGAGGTGAAACCGTGCACAACCAGTGGCGATGGATGCATTGATGTTAAGAAAAAGAGCTTAATGATGCCATTTGATGGGTATATTGTCTACGGCGTAGCTCACCAACACGCGGGTGGTATCGGTGCTGCTCTGTACCGAGAGGTAACGTAACCTGATTTAGTTTAAGCTAGCTACAGCAAAAACGAAAAGATTGAAAACATTTTTGTATTGAATTGAGACGACTTTTGTGTTTGTGGATATCAGACCGGTGAAGGAATATGTACTTCGATGGCTAAGTATGGCAATGGAGTTGAACCTGGAAACGAAGCTGGTTACATTGTTGGAATGACGTCTTGTAATCCTGCTGATCCAGTGAAAGTGAGCTATGGAGAGACATTGACTTTAGAGGTTAACTACAGTAGTGCCGTTGGTCATACCGGAGTTATGGGAATCTTTTACATGATCGTTGCTCAGCAGTTGCCTGAACCAGAGAGCTCCTTGCCTAATCTTTTTCAGGTAACTAACTACCGGCCGGTACTCAATATTGGTTTAATTCAAACCAGTTTCAATACATATAATGTTTGGGAGATATTGCCATACTGACGTTAATGGATATGTTACTTCCTTGTAGGCACCTGTGAGAAGCGTGAGCTTTTTAGCATATTTGGCCGTGACGGTGGTGGTGGCGGTAGTGGTTCTAATAGCCGCCGTGATATACAGGAGACAGAACCGGGAAGATGGTTACCAATCTCTTACTACTTGAATAAAAGAGTGAACCATCACGATCGAACTACATATGAAAGTGAAGTATGTTTGTATACGAAGAAATAAAATAAAAGATAATTATTTTGTTGTCATCTTCCTTTGATGTGATGTGATATTATTTCTGTAACAGTTGGAGCATCATGTCTTTTAAAATACAATGATATTATTTGTAATTTAGTTTAATTGTTCCTTGTTGAACTTCGCCTTTTTAAGTTACGTCACCTATATATGGATATGTAGATTATACCTACAAAGAACAAATTACATATCTTATCCTTTTCAACAACAATCTCCAGAGTTTATCTTGACATGGCAAATGAACAAACATATCTAGGCGTTTGCACTTTTAGTATATATAAAGAAACAGTAAGAAAAAGAACATAATTAGGCATATTAATTTGAGACAACGTGCACCAACCTAACCAAACAATTATACTTTGAATTGTGGCCTAAAAAAATGGTATATGGTTAGTGGCTTTGGCCATTTTACCTATTTTTTTCTCTAGGTCAGCACGGCTTAAGTGCTAACACACGTAAATAAGAATAAGTACAACCCAACAAACCAACGTCAAAAGCCAAACTAAACCGGAGAACTGAAACAGAGGTAAAAGGAGAACCAACAACAACACCCTATAGCCGTATTAATGGTTTTCTGTTCTCATTTGGGATTGGGAGATTCGATTGGATAAAAATGTATGGGCCCTTATAATGGTAACGTGGAAACTAAAAAAGAAAAACGTGGAAGTAATAATAACCAATCAGAATTCGACGACATCTGATATTTTAATTTTCCTGTCTTTCTTTTGGTCTTTTTAATTATTATTTCGGTCGTTTATTAACCATCACACATTATAAATATCTTCTGGCAGTTGGGTGGATAAAAAACCGAAATCCAAAAAAGCAAACCGAAATAAATGGTTTGGTTTGGTTATAGTTAAGTCTAAAAATCCGTTTGATTTTTATTTTAATTAACCATTTGGTTTAGGTTTGGTCTGGTTAAAAACCGTAAAACCAAATGATTTTTTTGTTTTTTTTAAAAATTTTAGGATAATTAGATATAATTAGTTTCTCCAACTTATAAATTTATATTATATAACAATATCAATAATTTTTTTTATTGGGCTTATAGTTATTGATCTCCAAGTTTTTTTTTTGGTTTTTTTTTTCCTGGTTTTCTTTTCAATAGCTTTTACTTTTTAAAAGTTTAAATTTCAATTAAGTATTTGAGTTTACAAGATTATATTTGAATTCTACTTTTTTTTTAATTATGTTTAGGTTTTACTTTTATGCTTATTTTTTTATTATGTAAACTATCTATTTAAAATTTTAAAGTATGGAATAACCGTTAAAAATCGGGACCAAACCGAAACCAAACCAAACCATGATACGTATGGTTTTTATATGGTTTCATTTTTGATAAAACCGAAAAACTCATAAACCGAAAAAACTGAACCGTAATCAAACCGAATTACATATGGTTTCTATATGGTTCAATTTTTATAAAACCAAAAAAATTGTAAACCGAAAAAACCAAACCAAAACCAAACAAAAAAACCGAACGCCCACCCTACCGGCACGACAATAACAATTGAAAGAGGAAAATGAACCCCCGGGGTCTGTGACGACGTGAGCACATGATCATTTGTTACTTGTTAGTACACGTGTTAGGTAACAGCTGATGCTGGCGTCCTTCCATTTTTTTTTTTAATATATATATATATATATATATATATATATATATATATATATATATTACGTCTCTGTGATTACTGAGCACAATTTGTTATACTCACATCACATGATATAATAAATAGATATAACTCTCGAATTCGTTTTTCTTCTTCTTCATTGGGCGAGACACTTCATTAATTACAAGCGGGAAAGTCTTCTCTGTTTTTATCCGTTTCGTACCCAGGCACGTAAACCTCTCTTTATTTCTCATCTTTGTTTCTATCTTTGTTTCCTGTAATTGATTTCACGGTCAAGTTTTTTTTGTTTGGGTTTTGGTTGGAAAGATTGTTCCGAGTGGATACGTTCGAATTTTAAAAAGTCATATTTATGTCTGTGTCTCTGTTTATGGATGGTCTGAAACCAGGGGTTTCAATTTCTGATTTTTCGTGTTCGAGTTTTAATTTTAATTCAGGATGATCTGAAATATTAGCTTCCCATTTACATGTATTTTGAGTCATGGGTTGCTGGAAAGTTTTTAAATTTTGGGGTCTCTTTTATACAAGCAACCATGTATCTTCTAATTACCTAAGTAGGGTTCAAGTGGTTTTGATAGTTTGGTTCCAAAAAAGTTAGGTTTAGAGTTCGAGATACTTTATCAGTTTATCCAATGTTTACTTACCACTCTATTTATATGATCTTGAAACAGAGGATAATGGCTCGTTACCACAGGAGATCCCTGATCTTGTTCTTAATTCTTGCTCTGCTCGCATTAACCACATCACCGAGCCAAGGCTTTCTAGGTACCGAGAATAAGATAAAATCTGCAGTCTTTCTCTCACCAAAACTGGTGACGAGTCCTGGATCAGTTTCAAATTCTTACTTCTTCGACATGGATTTCCCAAGAGGGCATATCGGCCTCAAAGGTTTCGATGCTGAGTTAGTTGACGAAGCGGGCAAACCCGTCCCTTTACACGAGACATATCTCCACCATTGGAATGTCTATCCTTACTATGCGCGTAAAGGTTCTTCTAAGCTTCCACGTCAAGAAATGTTTAAGAATCACGGGTTTTCAAGGAAAGATCCCGAAACCAGTCTTGATTCGACATCGGATATTATTATAGCTAAAAACGGAGGGTTGTGCATGAGTACACTCATATACTACTTTGGGTCAGCATCTGAAACCCGCCATACCTCCTCGTATATTCCTGATCCTTACGCGATTGAAATCGACAATCCTGAGGAAAGACCTGATGGCTATGAATTTAAATGGCATCTTAACGTTCACGCAATAGACACCAGAGGTGTGGAAGACAAGAGAGGTTGCTTAGAATGTCTGTGTGATCTCTATAATGTAACAGTCGATGAGTACGGTCGTGCTTTAAGACCCGGATACAAAGGAGGTTTAGCTTGCTGCTATGATAAGACTCAATGTCGGGTGAAAAGCGGATTTGACAATGGGGAGAAAACAAGAAATTTGTATTTGAAGTATACCTTGAGATGGGTTGATTGGGACAACACTGTTTTGCCCGCTAAAGTTTATGTTTTCGATGTTACAGATTCTTGGAAAAGATCAGTAGGAGATAGCCAAGAACATAATTGCCATGTCAGTAAGAACTTTCCTATCTGCTTGATCCTGTTACTTGGACTTCACTCTCTAACAATTTTAGGGTATTTGTGCATTTTCAGGTGGAATACGAGGTGAAACCGTGCAAAAGCAATGGCGATGGATGCATTGATGTTAAGAAAAATAGCTTCATGATGCCATTTAGTGGGTATATTATCTACGGCGTAGCTCACCAACACGTGGGTGGTATCCGTGCTGCTCTGTACCGAGAGGTAACTAGATCTGGTTTAGTTTAAGGCTACTTCAAAAATCGAAAAGATTGAAAACATATTTGAGACTCTTGTGTTTGTGGATCAGAACGGTGAAGGAATATGTACCTCGATGCCTAAGTATGGGAATGGAGTTGAACCTGGAAACGAAGCTGGTTACGTTGTTGGAATGACCTCTTGTTATCCTGCTGATCCAGTGAAAGTGAGCTATGGAGAGACATTGAGTTTGGAGGTTAATTACAGTAGTGTCGTTGGTCATACCGGAGTTATGGGACTTTTTTACATCCTCGTTGCTCAGCAGTTGCCTGAACCAGAAAGCTCCTTGCCTAATCTTTTTCAGGTATAACCCACCCGGACTCGTTACTGAATATCGGTTTACGTCAAACCGGTTTCAGTACACATACTGTTTGGGAGATATTGTGCCATGTGATTACTATACTGACGTTAGTAAATACGCCACTTCCTTGTAGGCACATGCGGAAAGCGTGAGCGTTTTAGCATTTTTGGCTGTGACTGTGTTGGTGGCGGTAGTGGTTCTAATAGCCGCCGTTGTATACAGAAGACAGAACCGGGAAGATGGTTACCAATCTTTAAGTACATGAAAAAAGAGTAAAACCATGTGGACTACGAAAATTAAATCACAAATAAAAGAATATTTTGTTGTCTTGATGTTATTCCTGAAACAGTTACTACTTGGCTTTGTCAAAGACATAACATTCACACAAATAATGCAGAAAGTTTTCTTAACAACTACGTACAATACAACAGAATGTTACTATTGTTGTTGTCTCAATGCAAACAAAGCAGCCGAACAATTGGAAAAATTAGGTTAAGAACAATTCATACCTATTGGCTATAGTGGTTCAGAGTAAGGGATCGTTCCGCAGGAGAGAGATCTCCTGCATTCTCTCCCGCGCTTTCTCCTTGTTCGTCATCGTCTTTCTCCCCGTCCCCCTCGCTCTCGTCCCTGGTGTTTGGGTGTACCGTTTTGTCATAGTCCTGCCCGCAGGAAATCAAATTCGTCATGAGGACCGTCAGCTTTTATCAATATTGCATATTAGCCCAATATCTTTTAGTAAAACTATTTAAATCCATCTAACAAAAAGTTGTAAAATTCAAATCTTTAAATTGAGTAGGTTCGTTGCTGTCAGCAAAAAAAAATAAATAAATAAATAAAAATTGAGTAGGTTCATCGTACCCTAACTGAATATTGGTTTAAATCAAACTGGTTTCAATACATACATATAATGTTTGGGAGATATTGCCATGTGATTATTTTACTGACGTTAGTATATGTTACTTCCGTATAGGTACCTGGGAGATATTGCCATGTGATTATTTTGTTGTCATCTTCCTCTTATGTGATGTTATTTCTGAAACATTTTTGTACTTGGCTTTGTCAAAGACATCACATTCACACGATATTTCATGTCTTAATTGTAAAAAAGAAAAATTTATAAATGTCGAACTAATTAATAGAAATCAACATTCTATTAAATCCTCCTCTAACATTCTTTGGTTTAATACCCCTTCGTGGCTTCCTTATTCAACTACATTCCATTTATAAAAAACAAGTTTATTTTTGTGTCGTGTGAATGGGATTGATTATTGTTAGAATAGTCCGGCCACCTCAAAAGAAATAAAACTCTTTCGGTGATATTATGTATGGCTATCATTCTCCTTTGAGCTAGCCGATGAGTAGTTAGGTCCATACTAATATGACATTAGAATTAAGGTTTATCAAATATTTGGATGGGTTGTGGAAAAGTAAATGACATATACAAAATCAAAACAAAACAAATAAACTAGTTCAAGACAATTAGAGGAACAAACAAAAACCGAAACAAATTGGATAAAATAAGTACAAATCAATATTACACAAAAAATCGAAAATCTCCGAGAGAACTGACAGCCTGACACTAAAGGAGAAACCAACAACACCAATCCTATCTTTTTCGTAACAACACCAATCCTATCGTTTTAATTTTTGTATGGTCATCTTTTTGTTTTTTTGTTTTTGCTTCGGTCACCATCTCCTCGCATTATATTATACAGTGATATTTTTGGTCATAGATTGAAAGAGGAAAAACAAAACCGGGGCCTGTGACGAGAGTGAGGACGTCAGTGGTTGGGTTACACGTGTCAGATGATAGCGAAGCTCGTCTCCTTACGTCTCTGCGATTATGGGGCATATTCGTAATTCAGATGATAAATAAATAAAGATAACTCTCCAATCGTTTCTTCTTCATTTTGGTGGGCACACACACACTTCTTCGTTCATTTTTACAAGCGGGAAAGTCATCTCTGTTCATCCGAATTCGTACCCACGTAAAACCCCTCTCTCTGCTCTCTTTTGTTTCTCTGTGTTCGTTTGATTTCGCAATTGAATTATGTGCCTTTGAATCCTTTTTTTTTCCTTCGTCTGTTATTTGGTTTCTCGGAATCCAATTTCCTGGTTTTGGGATCTTTTATCCTGTATGTTTGCGTTTTCGAATTATCATTATACCTCCTCAGGATGATATAAATTATTAGCTGCTGGAATGTTTAAGAAACCATGTACGAAATAAAAATCTTGTTCTGCTTAAATTAGGGTTCAAGTCGGTTTGTTAGGTATCGACTGTCTGGATGGTTCCTATAAAAAATCAAACGAAGTTAGGTTTAGAGTTTGAGGTATACTTTATTCCATCTTTGTGATTTTTATCAGCTAAATCACATTCCTTTATGATCTTGCAACAGGAGCTAATGGCTCGTTACCACATGACAACGCTGATCTTGTTCTTAGTTCTTGCTCTGTTCGCATCACCGAGCCAAGGCTTCCTAGGGACCGAGAACAAGATAAAATCTGAAGTCTTTTTTTCACCAAAACTGGCGATGAGTCCAGGATCAGTTTCAGATTCTTACTTATTCGACATCGATTTCCCAAGAGGGCATATCGGCCTCAAAAGTTTCGATGCTGAAGTAGTTGACGAAGCGGGCAACCCCGTCCCTCTGCTTGAGACATATCTCCACCATTGGGTTGTCCAACCGTATTATGTGCGTAAAGGTTCTAAGCTTCCACAGCGAGAAATGTTTAGGAATCACGGATTCTCACGGCAAGACCCCGAAACCAATCTTGATTCGAGATCGTCGGATATTATTCTTGTCAAAAACGGAGGGTTGTGCAGGGGTGCAGTACTCAGACACTACTATGGGCTAGGATCAGAAACCCGCAAAACCTCGACGTATTTTCCTGATCCTTACGCAGTTGAAATCGATAATCCTCAGGAGAGACCTGATGGTTATGAATTCAAATGGCTTCTCAACCTTCACGCAATAGACACGAGAGGTGTGGAGGAACATGTAACCAATATACGCCAACCCGGGACTGAATCTCAGTTTAGGTCAAACCGGTTTCAATACATATACTCTGTTTTGTTTGGGTGCAATGTGATTACTTTACTGACGTTAATATACGCCAACTTCCTTGTAGGCACCTGCCGGAAGCGTGAGCGTTTTAGCAATTTTGGCTGTGACGGTGTCGGTGGCGGTAGTGGTCCTAATAGCCGCCGTAACATACCGGAGACAGAACCGGGAAGATGGTTACCAATCTCTTAGTACATGAAGAAAGAGTAAAACCATGTCGACTACATGTTTTTCAAAGTGAAATTTGTTTGCATACGAAGAATTAAAAATAAAGATCATTTTGTTGTCATCTTCCTCTGGTGTGATATTTCTGTAACAGTTACGTGTAAGAAGAACTTTGCTTTGTCAAATACATCACATTCACACAATATTTCAATGGTCTACCACACACAAAGTGTATTCGTTTCATATATTCGTTGTTGTGTTTTTGTTCCAAAACCTTTCATACTAGTCGCTCTATTACTGTATTACAGATACTTTAATCTCTATAAACATCAAAGATGGTTTTGTTCTGGTTTAAAGCTATGTAAACCGGTTAAAATGAACACTGCGTCGTTGTTGTGATCCACTTAAACTAGACCGGGTTTGATTTGACTGGTGTTTTGTTGTTTGTGTCATGTAATGTCTGGGAGTGGAAACAGCAGCTGAAGCTGAAGGGGTCCATGTAAAAATAATGGAGTCTCCTCCGGCTGTCCATGGAAGATTGAGACGGTTAGATATTTTTTTTTGGCTCACCGACCTCAATATCTCACGTTTTTGAATTCTTCTTCCGAGATTCGTGGACCAATAGAACTCTTCCAGAGGAATGAAGAGACATTAGAATCATCCCCAAAAGCTTTTTCGAATTTTACTCATCTGTGTTAAAATCAGCAATGGAGACGAAGAAACCAAACCAAAATCCGGGTAGGAAGCCGCGGCCCGTGGAAGCAACAATGGAGCACGTGCTGGTGGCATTACGTGAGACCAAGGACGAGAGAGAGATGAGGATTCGAAAACTGTTCGAATTCTTCGACAATTCGAAGTTAGGGTTCTTAGACGGTACCCAGATCGAGAAAGGTATGTCTTCGCTTAGTATCTCTCCGCAGTATAGGTACGCTAGCGATTTTCTCAAAGTCTGCGACGCGAATCGAGATGGGCGTGTGGATTACCAGGAGTTTCGTCGTTACATGGACGCTAAGGAGCTTGAGCTTTACAAGATTTTTCAGGCTATTGATGTTGAACACAATGGTGACATTTGCCCAGAGGAGCTTTGGGAGGCTCTTGATAAAGCTGGTATGTTAAAAAAAATTTTGATTCTCTCATACTGTTCCATTAAGAGGGGAAGCTACTGTTGCTTTGCAACTATCTTCCCATAAGCAAAAGATGAAACCTTTATTGGTTTGTGAATGTGGATTTTGCTTAATTTTTCTAGTTACTGATAGATTGGTTAGTGAATTGAATTTGAACATGCCTCTGTTTTGAACTGTTCTTGATGCAATGTGGAAGCTAATGTTTGAGTCCAAGAAGGATGACCTTTTTTGTGATTGTAGTTGTCTTATTGATTAGGAGATTTAGCATATGAACAATGTCTGTATAATCTTTGACATTGTCCTTGTTTGCAATACCGTGGGTTGTGAGTTTGCTTTATTGGGTTTTTTTTAACACATATTGGCTCAGTGAGTCTAGTAGCAAATTCGTCTCTTTTACTTTTACATGCTTTCGTTTCTCAAAAGCTTTAATGTTATTGTGTAACAGTGTTGTCAACCTATAATATAAAACTCTCCACGGTTCTGTTCTTGTAGGCATTCAAATAAAAGATGAGGAACTAGCTTCTTTTATGGATCATGTTGATAAGGACAACAACGGAATTATAACTTTCGAAGAATGGAGGGATTTTCTTTTGCTGAACCCTCATGAAGCCACAATTGAGAACATTTATCACCACTGGGAAAGAGTATGCTTGATAGACATTGGGGAGCAAGCTGTTATACCAGACGGTATAAGTACACATGCTCAAAGAAGCAAATTACTTCTCGCGGGAGGAATAGCTGGAGCTGTTTCTAGAACCGCAACCGCGCCTCTGGACCGTCTGAAAGTTGCTTTGCAAGTTCAACGAACAAATTTGGGCGTTGTCCCGACCATTAAGAAAATATGGAGAGAAGATAAGTTGTTGGGTTTCTTCAGAGGTAATGGGTTGAATGTAACCAAAGTCGCTCCTGAAAGCGCCATAAAGTTTGCTGCTTATGAAATGCTGAAACCCATAATTGGGGGAGCGGATGGTGATATTGGTACAAGCGGGAGGCTTTTGGCAGGTGGATTGGCTGGTGCAGTAGCTCAAACGGCTATATATCCTATGGATCTTGTGAAGACTCGGTTACAGACTTTTGTGAGTGAAATTGGGACACCTAAGCTGTGGAAACTCACAAAGGATATTTGGATTCAAGAAGGACCCCGAGCTTTCTACAAGGGTCTTTGTCCTTCTCTTATTGGGATTATCCCTTACGCAGGAATCGACCTTGCTGCTTACGAAACTCTTAAAGACTTATCGAGGACACATTTCCTTCATGACACTGCCGGTTAGATACTAATCGTGCCTTAAAAGTTATCTATAAATTCGTAATCTGTCACATGATACTAAAACCGTATAGGCTGTGCAGAGCCGGGTCCTCTCATACAACTGGGATGTGGAATGACGTCTGGAGCTCTTGGAGCATCCTGTGTTTACCCGTTACAGGTCATAAGAACAAGGTAAAAACTCAAAACCTAAGGCTTTGTTTTGTTATATCTTTTGAAACCATCTTTTTTTCTTCTCTGCCGTTTTAAACTGAGGTTAGTCACTTATCTATCAGAATGCAAGCTGATAGCTCAAAGACTAGCATGAGCCAAGAGTTCCTCAAAACGCTAAGAGGCGAAGGTCTAAAAGGTTTTTACAGAGGAATCTTTCCCAACTTTTTCAAAGTCATTCCTTCCGCAAGCATTTCGTACCTTGTTTACGAAGCTATGAAGAAAAATCTAGCCCTTGATTAAAGTAGCACGAAACCTAGTGTTGTTGTGTTTACAGAGTCTTGATAACACTGAAAACTTCTTGATGATGGCGAAAAAAAAACACTTGACCTTTACAAAGCGGTCATTCGAGTGTAGCAAATGTAACTTGATCTCATTGATAATTTAATTCTTCTTCAGTAGTTTGGTGGTGAGAGAGAGTCTATATAAAGAGTCAAAATCTGATATTTTTTCTTGGGAAGAGTCTTTGTGAAGCTCTAAGATGACCCGAATGATGAAGTCTAGTAATTGTTTATATCTCTTGAAGCTGTGTAAAACCCCAAAACATCTGCAACAGTTTCACGCCCAATTCATCACTTCCGGCCGAATCTCAAATGATTTCAACAAGAACTCTGTTTTTGCCAATGTCCTATTCGCCATCACCTCCGTCGCACCGACTTTATCGAACTCTTCGTCGGCGTCGTCAAATATGGTCGTGAGCTACGGGACTTCGGTTTTCAGATTCATCACAAAACCGTCAACGTTTTGCTACAATACCATCATTAGGATTTATACACTGAATCATGATCCGTCTCTGTCTTCTCAACGTTTCTTCGTCGAGATGCGACGTCGCTCTGTTCCTCCCGATTTCTACACTTTCCCTTTCGTGTTCAAGGCTTGTGCAGCAAAGAAGAATTGTGATCTTACGTTAGTAAAGACGTTGCATTGTCAAGCTTTGAGATTCGGATTGTTGTCTGATTTGTTCACTTTGAATACTCTGATTCGTGTTTACTCTTCTACTGCTCCAATCGATAGTGCATTGAAGCTGTTCGACGAAAATCCTCAAAGAGATGTTGTTACTTACAATGTGTTGATCGATGGGTTAGTGAAGGGTCGTGAGATGGTTCGTGCAAGAGCTTTGTTTGATTCAATGCCCTTTCGTGATTTGGTTTCGTGGAATAGTCTCATTGCTGGGTATGCGCAGATGAATCAATGCAGAGAAGCAATCAACCTCTTTGACAAAATGATTGATTTGGGTTTAAAACCGGACAACGTCGCCATTGTTTCAACTCTCTCAGCTTGTGCTCAATCAGGGGATTTAGAGAAAGGGAAAGCTATTCATGGTTACACGAAAAGGAACAAACTTTTCGTAGATTCATTCTTAGCTACAGGATTGGTTGATTTCTATGCAAAATGTGGTTTCATCGATATAGCAATGGAGATCTTCGAGTTATGTTCAGAAAAAACTTTATTCACATGGAATGCAATGATCACTGGTCTTGCGACGCATGGTTATGGCGAGCTAACGGTTGATTACTTCCGTAAGATGGTTAGGTCTGGAATCAAACCGGATGGAGTAAGCTTCATAAGCGTTTTAGTGGGTTGTAGCCATTCTGGTCTAGTTAATGAAGCCAGGAGCCTTTTCGACGAAATGGGATCTTTGTATCATATTGATAGAGAGCTGAAACATTACGGTTGTATGGTGGATTTGCTTGGAAGAGCAGGGTTGATTGAAGAAGCAGCGGAAATGATCGAGCAAATGCCTAAAGATGGAGGAAAAAGAGAGAAACTATTAGCATGGAGCGGTTTGTTGGGCGGATGTAGAATCCACGGGAACATAGAGGTCGCAGAGAAAGCTGCAAAACGAGTCAAGGCGTTGTGTCCTGAGGATGGAAGAGTGTATAAAGTTATGGTGGAGATGTATGCAAATGCAGAGAGATGGGAGGATGTGGTTAAGGTTAGGGAAGTGTTTGAAAGAGATACGAAAGTGAAGAAGAATGCTGGATTTAGTAAAATTTTGTCTTAGCCAGATTTTCTTTAAAAGTTTGGATCTAAAATTATTTTGTAATCCTATTTTAAAAATCCCCGCCTAGCATCGATTACGCTCCGTAAAATCGCTAGGTCCACCCTCTTTGCTTCGATGAATGACTAATCCCCGCTTAGCATCAATTATCCGATTATACCGTCTAATCCGATTAATTCCTGCATAATTTTGTATATACTGATTATTTTTGGAGTCAAATATAAATCAAATATATATATATATATATATATATATTTGTTACTTAGATATTTAAATTAAGAGTTTATGATGTTTTAAAATAACTAATGTACAAACTTTTAATTAAAATCATAATTTTTTTTCTTAATATTACGTTTATATATTTTTACCGTAATTTTAAAGACAATATAAAACTATAATATTTTATTTGATATTTTTCTTTTCACATAAACATAATTATACATATATTTAATATTATATATTTTTAATTTACTATTAATTTAATAAAATAACCCAAAAATTAGTTTGTGATTAATTCCCGTTTAATCTCTGATTTTTTCGCTAGGCGCTAGGCCTACCCCGACTGTCCGACTATCGTCTAGCGATTTCTAAAACAGGGTTTTGTACTAATGTAACAATCATTAGAAGCTGAGAGACTCTAGCTCAACGAGAGACTTTTGAATAGTTTAATGGACCGAAGCCCAAAAATGTGGACGTATATACTATATAGTAATATAACAGTGCACGTAGGAGAGTTTACTTTTGGTTGACGTGGCATGTTATGATTGGTTAATGTCACGTGGCGAGAGATTTGATTGGTGGAAACAACAAATTGACACACTCGACCGGGTCTACGGGATTGAATATATATATAATTTAATTAAGATGAAACTGAAAAATCACTCTTTTCTCCGATCTACTTCTCCGATTTAGATCTCTATCTTGAGGTTACCTCTCTTGCCTTCTTCTAAGGATTCCGAGAATGAGAGAACGGCAACTATCTTCCGTCCTTTTGCTTCTCTTAGCTTTCGTTTCGTTCCAGAAGCTTTGCTACTGTGACGATCAAACGGTAAATTTCAATCTTCCTAGTGTTCTTTTGTTTATATATATTTTTTTAGCTAGATTCGGAGGTTTAGATCTATCATTGTTTTTAACTTGAGCTCTCGTTTGGTTTGGATCCTCGATTTGTGTTAGGTTCTTTATGAATCGTTTGATGAGGCGTTTGATGGTCGCTGGATCGTTTCGAAGAATGGTGAATACGAAGGTATACTCCCTTGTCACCTACTGCATTGTAGTTAGTATATGTTTCTCTGATCTTGCTCCAAACTGTGATGTGTTTGCACTCAAACATTATTGTATAGAGGAATTTTACGAATCGATAATTTTGAATCAAATCTGACTATTGTGGAGGTAATCTGGGTTTTGATGAATAGATTTGCAAAGGCATTGATTAAATTATGCATGTTTTGTCTTTCGTTGAGCTGTTGTTGATTTCCAAATTTGGCTTAGAAGCTTGTTTGTTAACAGCATTCATCTGTTTCAGGTGTATGGAAGCATGCAAAGAGCGAGGGACATGAAGATTATGGGCTTCTCGTAAGCGAGAAGGCTAGGAAATATGGAATTGTGAGAGAGCTTGACGAGCCTCTAAACCTCAAGGAAGGAACTGTTGTTCTTCAGTACGAGGTTCGTTTCCAGGAAGGGCTTGAGTGTGGTGGTGCTTACTTGAAGTACCTCCGCCCTCAGGAATCTGGATGGACACCACAGGGATTCGATAGTGAATCCCCTTACTCCATTATGTTTGGGCCAGACAAGTGTGGAGCCACAAACAAAGTGCATTTCATCTTGAAGCACAAGAACCCCAAGAGTGGCGAGTACGTTGAGCACCATCTTAAGTTCCCTCCCTCTGTTCCTTATGACAAGCTTTCCCATGTCTACACTGCCATCTTGAAACCCGACAACGAGGTTAGAATTTTGGTTGATGGAGAGGAGAAGAAGAAGGCCAATTTACTATCTGGTGAAGACTTTGAGCCTGCATTGATCCCTGCCAAGACTATCCCTGACCCTGAAGACAAGAAGCCAGAAGACTGGGATGAGAGAGCCAAGATTCCCGACCCAAATGCTGTGAAGCCTGATGACTGGGACGAGGATGCACCTATGGAGATTGAAGATGAGGAAGCTGAGAAACCCGAAGGATGGTTGGATGATGAGCCTGAGGAAGTCGATGACCCCGAGGCAACCAAGCCTGAAGATTGGGATGATGAGGAAGATGGTATGTGGGAGGCTCCTAAGATTGACAACCCCAAGTGTGAAGCAGGACCCGGTTGTGGTGAATGGAAGAGACCAATGAAGAAGAATCCTGCATACAAGGGAAAATGGAGTTCGCCTCTTATCGATAACCCAGCTTACAAGGGAATCTGGAAACCCAGAGATATCCCTAACCCTGACTACTTTGAGCTAGACAGACCAGATTATGAACCCATTGCAGCCATCGGTATAGAGATCTGGACAATGCAAGACGGTATCTTGTTTGACAACATCTTGATAGCTAAAGACGAGAAGGTTGCTGAGACTTACAGACAGACCACATGGAAACCCAAATTCGATGATGAGAAAGAGAAACAAAAGGCAGAAGAAGAAGCTGCTGGCTCTGCGGATGGTCTTAAGAGCTACCAGGTAAATTGATTTTCCACAGAATTAACTTATATATACATAAAAGAAGCTTCTCGTATACTTACAATCATATATGTGTGATGATGTTGCAGAAGTTTGTATTTGACCTCTTGAACAAGGTTGCGGATTTATCTTTCCTAAGTGCCTACAAGTCTAAGATCACGGTAAGGCCTCCCTCATTTACCATGATATTGAATTGTTATGATGATGACTCAGACATTGAGAGAGATGTGAAATGTGTCTTTTGTAGGAACTTACTGAGAAAGCTGAGCAAAAACCAAACTTAACAATTGGTGTTCTCGTCTCCATTGTGGTTGTTATTTTCTCGCTCTTCGTCAAGCTTATCTTCGGTGGCAAAAAGGTAAAAAAAAAAAACAACTCTGAGAAATTTTGTGCACTTTTTTGGATTGTGGGAAGAAGCTTCTTATAAATTAAAATGAAAATGGTGAAATATAGGCAGCTGCACCCGTGGAAAAGAAGAAACCAGAAGTAGCAGAGAGTTCAAAGAGTGAGGATGAAGCAGAGAAGAAGGAAGAAACCGCAGCACCACGCAAAAGGCAACCGAGACGTGATAATTAGAACAAGTTTCTTTTAAGTAGTGTTTGAAGATTGTGAAAGGAAAAGTTTCAGGATTTTTTTTTTTTCTTATGTTTTTTTTTTGGTTTTGGGTTGGATGTTGTTTTCTGCTGTAGCCTTATATAACACCAAGTTTGGTATTTTTTTGCCTTTAAGCGAAGAAAAGAAAGGGGTGGGGAGGAACATGTAAGTGAGATGGTTTCTTGACGGCCAAATTGTAGTTTCTGTTTCTTCTTACTTCCCCTTTTAAAAGGAACTAGTTTAATTCCAAACATTGAAGTTTCTTATCTAGATCAAAAGTGTTTTATAAAGAAAGTTCTTTAAAAATAAAAGATCATGTACGCCAACTAATTGTCATTTTTATAGCTTTGTACAATTGGTGGAAATGAGAAAAACTCGTTCCACTGAAGAAATTAAAATGAAAGTTGTTCAAACCTTTCTTTTCTTTTACTGTTGGGAGAATTGATTGAGATAATGAAAATCCTTTTTCAATTGGTTCCACAAGCTTACCTGAATTAGCTGAAAATATGATTCTGGAGAGAAGTACAAAAACTCAAAACGACAGTTGCATACGATAAGGAGAAAGTCCCTCTTATGTTGTCAACTTTGATAACCTGAAGTTACATCACCCTTATTATGTTTCTTTTGTCAAACAATAGTAAAGAACAAGAAAATCGTCTCGTACTCCTAAATAGAAAATTTCTTTTGGAAGTCTATAAAGTTATAACCAAAAAAAAAAAAGATAAATTAGAAAGAAGAAAAGAGAGGAAAAAAAAAAAAAAAAAAGAGAATTCTAAACATTACAAAAAGTTTGATGCTTGCAAGCAAACACCATCTCGCTTCTTAACTCATTTAAAGAGAAACTAATGGATTCTCTCATCCTCTTCATGATGCGTTTTTGGACCATGATGTTTTCACTGGTGTGAAAAACCTAGCCGCGACCCGGTTTCCTGACCGGAACACTGTCCTCATCATCAGACTGGATGTCTCCGTACTGCCAGATTCCGGTCCTAGATTTGCGAGCTTCGTCTTGGAACTTCTCAAGAGCATCAAGAGCTGCTTTCTTGTCTTTCGGTTCCCATTTCCTGCGTTTCTCTATCCTCGCTATTCCTTCCTGTGATCATAACCACACATTTCACTCTCAGGATTATGACAAATACTCTTAAGTCTTAACTCAAAAAGGTTTTGTAGGAGTTGAAATGAGCAAGGCGAGGAGGCACTGACCTGAAGCATTGCTGCATTCACAGATATCTCATCATCGACAGCAATGAGAGTTACAGCGAGCTCGGTTCCAGTTCCTTGGCCTTTCACTTTGCCTCCTGAAGTATCTCTTTCCTCTACCACTGCCTTGAACTCTTTACCACTACCCAGTGTTACCGTATGCAAATACTCTCCGGCTTCAGGACCAAAGTCCTCTTCCAGGCTTGGAACTTTCATGTAGGCAAGTCTGCAGAGCTGTGCGAGCCCTGGTGCTGAAGATACTGAAGGGTCGACAGGACGAATTGCACTGTATGGAACTGTTTCTTGGTTTCCATAATCGATGTAGAACACTTCAAACTTTTCATCCGGAGACTGAACTGCTCCTCGAGGTCCGTTAACAATCTTAACACAAAGAAGAAATACAATAAACAACCATAGGTGATAGTAAAAAAAAGAAGAAAGAATGGTTGGGATATGTAGAAAGTTGCTAATTTACCATTGCACGGTTCCAGGAGTTATCCAAGCTAAACTGTGCAAGGACGATGTCACCCTTCCTAGGATTGAAGGATCCAATAATGGGAGCGTCTTTAAGACTCAGAGATGCAAGCTGGTTCTGAATCGAAGCTACTTTTTGATCGCCAACCGACTGAACATAGAATCGACCGCCTCCAAGTACTTCCGTGACAACAACCTGCGGTGGGAGGCGATGAGAGTAAATTAAAGGTATTGGTTTTAGCATTGAAACTATGACTTGTCGAAAGAAACATACGGCTAACTCTACCTTTAATGTTTCCTTCTGTCTGGTTTCTACTGTAGAGTTACCGTTTACGACTTCCTCTCCTTCAACATAGTTTTCCCAAATCTGTGACATCATGTGGTTGAGCAAGTTCAGCTTTTCTGGACGATGCATTTCTTTAGTAAAAGGTATCATGTATTAATGTTACCTTCAGTTTCTGATTTTTAGCAGATCGCTCTGACAGTTCAAGAATATGAGCTTCCGGAATCCTGTCTGCACCAAAGCCAGTCTGCATTTTCGCCAGGCCAGCTTCAAGAAGATATGTTCCTGCATTGGTCTTCCCTTCCCACATTGATCCCAAAAAGGTACCGGTTCTATCCACAGTTTCAACTTCGATCTATGTAATTATAAGAGACTATATGTAAGACTCATAGAAAAGAAAATAGAGATGTAACATGGGCGTAAAATGTTCAGATTTTACCTCGACATCTCTCTGCATGATCTTACGTCTCATTAAAGCAATAGCTTCTTCTGAATAAGGTTCGCCACGCCCAGGACATCTGACACCAGAGAATGCAAAGGCAATACTGCACGTTTCCTTTGGGATGTATAGCTTGAACCGATGTCCACTCAGGACATATTCCACAACTGCAGATATTCTCCTGCTTCTGTGCAGGGATGGCAGGAAATCTTTAGCCTTCTTGGCTGAGGCCACAGTCAGGTCTGTAATGTGCATGGCTGGAGAATCCTTTGCAGATTGGATCCCCTTCTTGCCAGCAATAGCACGAGCTTCAGCAGCTAGGAGTGCGTCGTAATGGTTTGACCTCTCTTCAAAGTCCCGATGTCTAACAACATTCCCTAACCCACGGGAAATAATGAGTTCAGCAATATTCACTCCAGGAGTTGCTGCAGCTGCTACATCTGTATCAGCCTTGGTAGGAGATGGAAGGAATACTGAGCCAAAATCCATGACCCTCTCAGCAGCTCCAGATGTAGCAACACCATCACCTGGGATGACCTTCCTTGAGTATTCCATTTGAACGATAACCTGCACCCCAGGGAAAAAGGAAGTCAGATGATCTTACTCCTGTGTGGCACAACGTGATGATTTAAGTAACAAGGCATAATGCAATACCTGCTTTCCAATAAGCTTTTGTCTCAGAAACTCCTTGGCTTCCCGTGCATAAGGGGCAGGTTTCTCCTCTCTGCGTGGGTTTCCCATTTTAGGAGACCTAATGCTCGAAAGACAAACTCTCCGCTCTGCCATTGGGCTCCCGAATGGGATAGCATCATCAGCAACTACCAAGCAATCCCCACTCACAACTTCCACTACCTGAACAGTGTACAAACTAGTAAGAACTAAGAACTGGTGAAATGGGCGGAAGGCAATATATTTACCAAGAAATTTGGGAAAGCAATTATTACCTTTCCGGTAAAGTTCTGATCATGGATAGCCTTAGAGTTGGAAGCTGGAGGGACATAGTTTGCCCACATTTTAACCCGGTTTTTCTTGCATTGAAGTTCAACAGCTTTCAGCTTCTTTTTAGCTTCTTCCTCTAACATATTGGCACTCCACTCAACATACTTAGCAAGGCCCTGAGGAAAAGGAATAGTAACAAGTGTCATAACTTTTACTCAACACCATTAAACAATCATAGTTACAATTGATTCCGTATATAAGAAATGATGTTCCAAATCTACCAAGAAAACTACAAACTATTACAATGGACCAACCAACTAAATCTTAAGTAAGCGCAGGTCAAATTATTAGTGGTACTAGAAATCTGTAGTTATACAAGCAACGTTGTGGCAACCCCAAACTTTTATTACCAATTAGTTCAATATGTAATCATGTAAAAAACCAAATAACCATCTAATTTAGGCACGTACGTTTTCAATAAGCTCCAACCCCAAGTCTTTTACTGTCTCTCCCTCAGAATAATAAACTGACCCAATCAGATTGTTGAATTTGTCCACGCCTTCAAGAACAATGCGAACCTACACAACCCAGCACAACTTAGATCATCCAAATGTTATATACAGATAAATGTGAAATAAATTTTCATGTAAACCTCCTTACATCTCTATTGAGCACACGGAGCTCAGTAAAGTACTTGGCTTCCATTGCAAAAGGGTCAGAGGAAACCTCAACGGACGATGATGCTGCTGAGGCAGCGAGTCTCTGGGCTGATGTTAGAGGACCAGCAGAAGCATCTCCATTTGGAGTTGCTGTAACATCTGGCTCAACAACAGCTTCTTGAGTAGATTGTCTCCTTCCCATCGAGGGAGCCTACACAGAAAATTTCAAGCACTCTTACACCATGAAAGTGAAATTGTTAACTCCTCGTGCAGCAAAAAACAAGGAAACAAGATTACATACCTGAAGTCCAGCAACAAATACTTGCACAAACTGAAACTCCGGAAGAAGATAAACCCGGATGGTACTGCCATCACGGACTTGCTCAACGATACCTTCCATGGGCTTGCCTTTACTTGCGGCTAAAAGACCCATGGCATCAAAATTCCCAGAATCCCCAACGGCAGAAGGAGGAAGATTTCTGATAGATGCCTCAGAAGCACCAGGAACCTGGATCAACAAATCAAGAAAAGAGTACAGATGTCAAACTGACACAAGTCAAAACTATTTTGAAAAAAAAAAAACAAATATAGAGGAAGAGAGTAAGAGAGACCAACCTTGCTCCAACGACCAAGCCCTTCCTGCTGAGCCTGCTCTTCTAGCAGTAACAGCTCTGAAATGTAAGGACTGACCTTATCCTGATTCTGCTGACCTGGCGCTCTGACCTGTGCATTCCCATCGAATCAGAAAGCTGATCCAAGCATCATATATACCTTAGACAATGCTATCTATAAAAATGTTATCACCTTTGCCCAGCCGTTTTGCACAACAAGCTTAGCAACATTTTCGTTGCCAAGGTAAACCGAGCCAAATTCTCTTCCAGCAATAGCTTCCACTTTGTAATCCACTTTGAAAGCAACCTCCTGCTCAATTTTTTTTTTAAAAAAAACATAAACTGTTAATATAAAGAAACATACTCAATTCAATAACCTAAATAGCATAAGTGGTTGAAGAGTTCCAAGTTAGCACCTTTCCAATACAAAGCTTCCTCAGAAACTCTCTGCTTTCCCATGCAAAAGCCTCATCTATACCTCCCCTGCGAGCCTGTAACAAGGACAAACCAAAAAAAAAGAATGAGAAAGCCTAATTCTAAATCATAAATGTCAGTAAAAAAAAGAAAGAAGAGAGTGAAATTGGAAGCAAACCAGCTTAGGAGCCATAAGAGAAGAAAGAGTGATGGTCTTTTCAGGAGGTGGGCCAGATCTGGTGTGGGTCAAAGCAGTGATGACCAAGCAGTCTCCGGAGGTAACAGCCTTAACTCTCCCTTTGAGCCACTGGTTCTCAGTTGCTGCCACAGTCGCCATGTTTTGGTGATTGGCTTAAGACCTAATACACAAAGACAAAACAAACAAAAAAGTAAAGTTGGTAACCACTTATTACAACCACAATCAAAAAGACAAAGACTAATAAAAACACTCTGAAAACCATAGTAAAGTTTTTTTTTTTTTCCAAACATGATAGATACATTGGTTCTTCTTACACGATCCCTATACTTGAGAATTAAAACACAACACAAAATTCAGAATTCTCTTACAGATCGGTACGTAAAAATTAACAATTTTTTAAATCATTGAATCATACACACATGCATCTCGATTATTAAAAAAACTACATTAGCCTCGATCTACACGAGAGGAGCTCGATCGAGCTAAGTGAACGAATGAATCACACACCAATAGAAACGCACGCGCGATCGTAAAATAGGACAAAAGAGATCAGATTCATGATTGATTTCTAAACCATACAAATCCAATCAGAATCAACGAAACAGATAGATCTAACATCATTCATTATATAACATATCGATAATTCCGATGAACAAACCTGGATTTATCCCGTGATGGTGAAAAAAAAAAACACTAGATCTGATGAAAGAAACGTCAAATCAAATCTTATCTATGATGATGATTTCAATCTCAAGAGAATTGAAAAAAAAAAACAAAACAAGAGTTGTGAAGAGAATGAAGGACAGGTTGTGAAGAGGGAGACACTCAGATCTCAAAGATTGAGAGAGAGAGAGAGATGAGATGAGAAGAGAAGATTGTGCAGAGGAGAGGGTGAAAGAAGGAAAATATAAACAAAAACAAAGAGGGACATTTACATATACATACATACATATATCATCATCATCATGACTAAACCAAACCGGATTTTTTTATAACTTTATATTCTTTACCCCATTTTTTTCCATTTAATTACCACTCTATGCCATTAATATTTTAGATATGTTTTTTTCCTGGTGTGAAAAAATACATTTAAAAAAAAATAATATATAATTTTTAATGGAAATAATGAAAAATTCCAATAAAAGAGGTTTTAATTTGAGAACGTAGAATTAACTAGGTTTTCACCTGCAGGACTAAATTATAAATTAATGTATTTTAAATAATATTTTTAATTTATTTAATTTTCAAATTTCCAATTAATTAAATTTTATCTAATTAATTTATAATTTTTCTTCTTCTTACGTTTTATATAGTTTATAACCTAACTACATTAAATTTGTTATTAGATAAATATACAATTTTAAAACACTTAGTTTTATTTTCTATAATTAAGATGTATATGCCTATATGATATGTTAGTGTATATTTTTATGTGTATATAATTTATTTATTTTTTTGGAATATTAAGAATGTGTTGTAGTATGTGTAATATTTTGTAGTTCATATACTAAATAATTTATAAGTTAATTTTCCAAACTATGACTACAAATCTATACTATAGTATATGAAATAAACTAATAGTTTTAGTATTGGTTCTATAGTCCAAATCCACCATGCTAGGCGGATCTCGCAAAATGTTCAAAGATTTTTAATTCGCAAAAACTCATCATACGAAACCTGTGAAAGTAAAATATAGTATGTGAGGCTAAAAGTCATTTTTTATCAAATCAACTTTTCAAATTTTTAAAGAACAATATATTTTCACTTACCTCCTTATAAAATAAGGAAATAAAATTTGTACTCATTTATAATTATGTTTGTTACCTTTTAAAATAATTAGTTTCTATAAAAAAAAATCAAATCCAAGTATAGTTAATTTGTTTATTAAATTAATTATTTAATGCTAATGATATGGCTGTAAATAAGTGCCAACTTGAGGATTTATTTTATAAATTTCTTAAAAAATGTATATATAAAATAATAATAATAATAATAGATATAGATATCTCTTTATATTGAAACATATTTATTAATTGATTCAGAAATAATAATAGCAGCATTTTGCTTAAATAGTTTGAGGAAAGAAATATATCTGCAGTAAATAAGTCATAAATCCCATAATAAATAACAGATTGTGAATTTACACGAGAGGAGAAGAAACACGTTTATTAATTTCCTTTACACGTTTTAATTAGTTTTTTTTAGTAAAAAAATAATAATTAATAAAGACGTTTTAGTTAGTAGTTCCTTCGTCTTTGAAACTTCAAGAGGGGAATTGGGTCTTTAATACTACTCTTCGGTCTGAAAATATCCATCTAAACCTACTACTTCCGACCAAATCTTTTATACCTATCACCGTTGATCATTAATTTTGTCACTTTTAGCTCTATATGTGTAGTGTTTCTAGCCTCCTAGCAAACAAAACCATACCGCATACTATATAACTTAAAAACATCATACAGTATACATGTAAATTAGTAATCTTATCACACTAGATGAACCTTTATTAGTCTTTAAAATAAAAAATATGAAACTAGTTTCATTATTTGCCAAAAAAGCGATTTGTAATTAATTCTTGTGTTCTCAAATTTGAAATTTAGTAAATATGGTACGTTTGAATTAGACCAAAAAAAAAAAAAAAAAAAAACTAAAACTAAAATTAACTCCAAAATCATATCCAAACGATTTCTTCCCATATCTACAATAATAAATCTTTGAAAAAACTTATTGTTTTTTATTTCACAGATTCTATTGGATACTTCCATATATCCCATCTCCCTAAAAATATACACATTGTTTTAGACCGTTACTAAATTTGTAAAAGCCACATAGTGTATATATGAGTTTTCCAAAAAGGGTGTATTTTTGGAAAAAAGTGAAACTGGAGGGGCGGCATCACTAAAAAAAAAGTTAGATATAGAATTTTTAAGAAGATACGTACGACTAAACAAACATGTATGTCATCGTCCACACAGCCCACAGGAATCGAGATGCAAAGCCGTTAGATTCCTCAACTGATTGTTGTACTTAGCGTCTTTTTTGTACTTTTATCTGCATATACAAAGTTTATACGTATCTCTATATACAACAGTTCTCAACTTTTCAACACACAATTTTGTTGTGTTCTTCTTTTTTTTTTTCTTTTTTTACACTTATATAATGGTCTCTCGTACTCTACTGGTTAATGGATGATGATGTACAATCCATAAGTTTTAAAACTAGAGTATGAATCATTTTATTGCGATTTCAGTCATGGTTCTGATTAGTCTATATTCTACCCAAGTTAAACAACATATATTATCTACTACGTCAAAGTGATATTGAATTCATTTTTTTTTTTGAACAAAAGTGATACTGATTTCTTTGAACTACTCAAAACTACAAAAATTTTAGGCAACTAGCGTACGAGAGAGATAAATAAAGGGATAAATGTCATTAAAATCTCCAAGTTTACATTTTTGTTGATTTAAATCACGAAGTCTGAAATTGAAGATTAAAAACACCAATTTTTTGTTGACTTCTATTTAAATCATGAAGTCTTATTGACGTCGCCGTTTGAAGCACCACGTTAACTGGCCAAACGGACAAATTAGACGGGATTATTTGTCTGTTAACGAGAGACGTTAGTTGGTAAATGACGTCGTTTTCGTCTTTATTAACACCCCCAAAACCCCCAAATGGAACCCGATGATAATCCAAAATCCCTAACCCTAATTTTCGATTCTCATTTTTTCTTCTTTTCGATTTCTCTCTTCTTCTACTTCTTGGAGTTCAAAAGATGAGTTCTAGCTCAGAGACATCGGTGGTAGCTTCGTTTGACCGTGGAGTGCCATCGAAGTGTGCTTGTGGAGCTGGTGTAACAATCTTTACATCGAGAACTGACGAGAATCCCGGTCGACCGTTCTTCCGGTGTATAACGAAAAGAGATCCAAGCTCGTGGACAAACGAAAGAGATGTAAGCAGTCACTGGTGTTCAATGTTGATTATCTATGCTATGGTAAGTAAGGTTGGTTTGTTTTTGCAACAGGGACACTTGTTTAAGTGGGTTGAGGATGCTGTGTATGAGGAAGTTCAAGATTCATTACCAAAACTAGGACTTATGGCAAATGAGATTGTGAAAACCAAAGCTGAGATTAATGAGTTGAATGGTGCTTTACAAGAATTGAAAGAAGAAGCATTGTGGAGCAAACTTGAAATCTTGAAGATGAAAAAGTTTTTGAAAGTGTATTTTGTTTGTCTTTGTGTTGTCTCGTTTGGCATTGCTTACCTAATGGTTGTCAAAGCAAAGCAAACAACGTTTGCTCTCGGATATTAGTATGTTTGTTTGTATGTTTGGTAATGATGACAAGTAATTTGGTTTGTTATCTTTGTATGTTGGTCTTACACAAACAACTTGAAAAGAAAACTCATGTTTAGACAACAAAAGCAAATCCATGTTTAGACAACAAAAGAGAATTCAATGTTTAGACAAGAACAAAGACTGCAATAAACATGAAAGCTAAGTCTTCAAACACACAAAAAAAAAAAAAGTCTTCAAACACACATCCTAACTTGAGCATTCGAACCATGATCTCCAGCCTCCTAGTCCTTGTTCAATCTGTGGAGTTTGAGGTTCCCACTGTGTTGATGCCCTCACTTGTGTTGCTTGTTTCCTCTGTTTTGATTGTCTTTTTTTCCTTTGTGAGGTTGGTTGTGTTCCTTGTGATGCTGGCAATGATCCTCCTTGTGAAGGTGGCAGTGACGGTTGTGATGAAGCAGTTGTAGGTGGTTGTGATGAACTGTCTGTAGGTGGTTGTGATGAACTGTCTGTAGGTGCATGTGATCCTCCCAATGTTTGTCCTTGGCCAAACAATACGTTCCTTGGTTCATGTTTAAAAAATTAGAAAGTATACAACCTGATTATTCGTGTATATTTTGCAGTTTAATAGTTAACAAACATAGGCATCAAACCTGATTCTTCCTTGGTCGACCTCTTGGTCTTGCAGCTGGAGCTTCAACAGTCGGGTTTGTACAAGATAAGCTATTGTGTCCTTCTTGTTTGCAGTTGCTACATGTCATGACTCTTCCATTTGGAGCTACTCTTGTGCTGCTTGATTAAGAGGCTGATTCATACCTTCCTTTTCGCCTTGCATGGTTGTTTAGTCTACCGGGATTTCCTTTTCTATATGGTGGTGGAAAGACTCCTATTCTATTCATTCTAGGCCATTCGCTCTGACCCTGGACAGGATGAATACCGTCTTTGTAGGTTTCACGCCACATTCTTGTTGTGTACCAGTCTACAACATAATCCTCAACTTTCTGTCTCCTAGCTATGATCACAGAAGCAACATGGACACAAGGAATACCAGTCATCTGCCACTTAATGCATCCACATGTAAGCGCATTCATGTCCACAGAATAAGTATCATCATGCAATTGGACCTCATGTTGATTGTGCCTAGCCATGCTTCTGATGCAAAATTGACTCCCTGCTATCATATTCTCTATCTCCAAATGAGCTCGCTTTGTGAATCGTGTCTGCAACCTTCCAGCAATGATATACCTCTTCTCATTTCGAACCATACATTGCCTCCTAATATCCTCAAGCATTTCTAGTAAAGGTTTCCTCCTAGCTTGGCGTATGGTTCTATTAAAAGACTCACTGAGGTTGTTTAAATTGTCATTGCAATGCGTACCTACCCTGAAGAAGGCTCTAGACCATGTAATCAGATTGGTGCGTAGAAGGGAATTAAATGCACCGGGGTTATACTTCTGCAATGCCTCCATATGTTTACGATACTGTCCTGTTGTGTAGCTCCGAGCAATCTTCCAGAACAACCGTTGCAGTTCTAAATCATGACTGTCTCTCTTCTAATTATCAATAATATGTTTAGCACAAAGATGATGCTCAACTTGTGGGAGAACGTTCTTGATGGCTTTAACAAGACCCTGCAAGTTAATGAAACACATGTTAATATGATTAATGAAAACACAATAAAGTTAACCTCATAAAAAATGACTTTAGCTAACCGATTGTTTGTCAGAAATGATAGCTAGTTGTCTGCCATCCTCAAGCCCCAATGAAGTAGAGAGTAACTTCATAAACCAGTCCCAATTGTCATCATTCTCTATCTCAACCACAGACCAAGCAAGTGGAACTATCCTATTGTCTCCATCTCTTCCAACAGCAGCCAAGAGATGTCCCTTGATGTCCCATTTCAGAAATGCACCATCTACTCCAATGATGGGTCGACATGTCCGCTTCCAAGAAGACCTTTGTGATTGAAAACAAATAAACAACCGATAGAACCTTTGTAAGCTCCCAACTGTTGGACCAGGAATAGTCTCAATCTCAAAAATTGATCCTGGATTTGATCGCATAATCTCTGCCTGATAATCCCATAACCGTGAGAAATGGTCTTGATGACCAGCCTTTGCTTCTCGCCTCACTCTTGTCTTTGCCTTTGAACATTGTTCTTCACTAACTTCTAGATTGTATTCTCTCTTAATCTCTGCTTGCATCTCTCTCGGTCTAATCTTTGGATTCTGTCTCAACCTATCCGCAAACAACCAAGCTATCGTTCCTCGTTTTAACATGTGACTGTAACCTGATCAGTAGCATCTCTCTCGTTTCTTCTTGTTGTAAGAGCAGTAGCATCTCCACAAACACTTAACCTTAGGATCAGTGTTAGCACATTTTGCACCAATCTTCAAAGCCTGCGATCTATACAACTTAATGTTGTATCTAGTCTTTAGAGAATACCTGAGCACAGCTAACTTGAAGTCCTCTGGTGAACTAAATGTTTAACCCAACTCGAGCTGTACTTCAGGATCTTCTTCTTCTACATGGTCTTCATTATCATCTCCTTGGCCATTATCTTCCTCTTCACTTTCTGACAAAGGGTCAGGAATCTTTTCGTCATCGAAGATATCATCTCCACTATCGTTATCAGTCTCATCTTCATCTTCTCTTGCACCCTCTCCAAACTCTGCTTCAAAGTCCTCGTAAAATTGTTCTTCAACACCAAGACGGTTTTGATCTTCTTTTTCAAAGACTTGGTTTATATTATCCTGGTTACCATCTTCCTCTCCAGCAGCCTCGTACCCAACATCATCACAATCTTCGTCGCCAACAACTTCACAATCATCTCCACTTACAACACCTAACTCTTCAAAGGGACAAGAATCACGCTCTTCTAAGGGAGCAGCATAACCTATATACGGAATAATTGCAAAACCTGAACCAACACCCACTTCAGGAGCATCGAGAGCAGTCGCATCGGGAGCAGTCGAATCGTGAGCAGTCAAATTGGGAGCAGCCGATACTTCAGCTTGTTCGGGCTTCTTCCGTTTGGGACGACGCGTTGACAGCTTCTTTCTCGGAGTCATCAGTTGAATTCGAAGAAGAAGAAAAAGAAGAGAGAAATCGAAAAGAAGAAAAAATGAGAATCGAAAATTAGGGTTAGGGATTTTGGATTATCATCGGGTTCGATTTGGGGGTTTTGGGGGTGTTACTAAAGACGAAAACGACCGTCATTTACCTACTAACGTCTTCCGTTAACAGACAATTAACCCCGTTTAATTTGTCTGTTTGGCCAGTTAACGTGGTGTTTCAAACGGCGAAGTCAACAAGATTTCATGATTTAAATAGAAGTCAACAAAAGATTGGTGTTTTTAATCTCCAATTTCAGACTTCGTGATTTAAATCAACGAAAATGTAAACTTAGAGATTTTAATGACATTTTTCCCGATAAATAAATGAGACAACATATTTGAGAATCTGAGATACTTGAGAGAGAGCTTATTTGCCAGCGGGTTTCAAAGGAACCGACAAGTTCCAAAAGCGGTCAAAATACTAAATCCAAGAAGAAATTTGGTTTCATAGTACAAAAGGTTTTATAATAGTTTTCATATTTCAAGTCAGACAACAGATGATGCATCATTACTTAGAGATCCAAGGAACAAAACTTGATGACATTCAAATTCTCATGTGAAAACAGTGTTATACACTACTTAACTCTTTTCAATCTTCAAAATCTTCATCCATGTCTTCTCCATCTTCTTCACTCCCCTCTCCACCTTCTTCTTCTTCTTCACTATCTTCTTCTTCTTCCTCATCAGCCTCTTCATCCTTTTTCTTCATGTTTTCTTTCTTTCCATCCACATTTTCTGAAAAAACAAACTCGAAATCAGATATGTTCCGTCCTGTAATATGGGAGTTTTAAAACCACACTGTAAGGGATAAGATTTAACATTTACCATATTCACTGAATATGATTCCTCCTGTACACAATCCTTCTTCAACTTTAACGAGTTGCATAGTCATTCTCGGTCCAATTTCTTGCAGTTTCACTGCGCTCTTTGTGGCTCCTTTGTTAACTCGGCCTAGATCAGATGATAGTGTCACTGTTGCTGCTTCTTCATCTCCTTCACTCTCTGATCCGTAACCAGCCCTGAAAATACGGAAACAAAAAAAAAAGAATGAAACATCACATCAATCCATCCAAGATCGATACAGAGAGTTGTAAATAACAAACAAGATTGAATTAATGTGGATCCTTACTTGGTGACAAAGTCACTAACATCCTGCAGATTCCTAAGATCGGGAACCTGATGATTCTGCACAAACTTTCTGATCCTGCGAGACACTCCAACAGGCTGAAGTCTTATAGAATAATGGCGGAAATCAATGAGCTTTGTGTCTTTGTTGTAGTTCAAGAGTACTAGTCTCTGGCATGTGGAGAGCTTGACCTGTGATATATTTCACCATCAGAAGAACATAATCAAATTGCTGAAAAAAGTTATTTCAATCAATAACACAGCATATATAGAGCTCTAGGAAACAAACTTACAGTGTTAATATCAATAGATGGGAATATGTTCTGAAACATAATCGTGGCCAGTTTCAGATGCAACTCCTGAGAACCGAATCCAGAAAGGACAATCTAAACCAAGGAGAATGTTAAACATTCTCAGGTCTGAGAAAATCCCACAGCTTACAAAAAACCATAATATAATAGGTAAAAGAGAGAAGAAGTGAGACTAAAAATATACCAAAGGGGGATTCTTGAAAAGATCTTGAGGACATCTAGGCCGAGTCTGAGACTGAGCTATATCTGAAGCTAAGGAATACTGATGAATTTTAAAAGTAAGTGTAGGTCCCTGAGGTGTTCTCGCTACTCTAAGATTCAAAGCAGACGCAGTTTTCGAAAGCATAAGGAAATGAGTAACACCCATTGGACCAGAGACATTCAAAAAGTCTCTTAAAGTGTTTCGCTTCTTCTCCTGCAAAGAGAAAATAAAGAAAACAAGTAGCATCAGTAATGGTTTTTGAGTGTTTTTCCCAAACTAAAGAGCAGTTTTTTTTTGAAAAAACAGACCTTAAGACTGAGAGCAGTGTAGGGAAGCATAAGCTTCCTCAAATCCATCTGAAGTTGTCTAACAGAGGGAGGGAGTTTCATCCTAGAAAAGACAAAACTCTTGGGAATCTTATCACCAGTGACATGACTAACATCCTCTTGATTCTTCTTCGATATAGGCTTCACAATCACCCTACTCTTCTTATTCTATATCATCCAAATTCCACAAAGTCTTCAGTACCAAAAAGAGATAACACGAATTTGCAGCAGGTTAAAGAAACTTACGTTTTTGAAACGACCCATTTATTCTTATACGATCCTGTGAAGACAGAAACAAAAAAAAATCGATATGGTGAATACAACAAAGACGAAACATTTTTTTATTTGTGTAAACAAAGCAAAAACCTCTTATAAACCCTTTTTGAAGAGAGAATCGTAACAGAGAATGAGCTCCTAAATTAGGGTTCTTTTAACAAAGTATAGTTACACCAATACCACGAATGAGCTCAAAGAAAGAGAGAGTAGTAGTACAATCGAATTAGAGAGATTATTAACCTAACCTAATTTCGCCGGCCGGAGTAAAGGAAGGAGCGATGACGGCTGATTTGTATACCAGACGAAGAGAAGCCCTATATATTCAAATCCGGTTTATCACTAAAAAATCCGGTTCGTCACTAGTCCGGTTTAGTGATTCGATTTTTTTGGATTAATTACTTTCTTTTTTTTTATTATTCGTCTTCCCGACAAGGTATTGTAGCTTATGGAATATATCATTTTTTTCTTTTTTTCATTTTTTTTTTTTTTTTGGCAAAGAAAGAACAATATACAAAAATCTCTCCGTGGAGATTTGTTTGGTAAGAGATTTCGTTCTTAAAGTTTATAATTTATCTTTGATTAAATCTCTTACATCTGATCTGTGTGTTGCTCCAACTCAATTTGTATGTTTTTATTACCACAAAAATCTTTACTTTTTTCTTTTATACTCTAAAAGTTCAAAATTCAATGCTTATTCTATGGAAAAATGGCTTTTTTATACCCTCACTAATAACATATGTTAAATTCATACATCATCTATGCTCTTGTGCCAAGTCATACCTCCACTTAATAAAAGTTTAAATTTACAACCTAAAGTTTTGTTTTTGTGCTAAACCATACATAGACATTAACAATGTTAAATCGCGTGATGATGTGGATGCCACGTATTATACCACGTCGTGTTAGTGCAAAAATAATCAAAATCTCTACTTAAACGTCGTTTTAAGCTACGTAGTGATATGATACGACGTCGTTTTAAGTGGTAATCTCATGATCACCACTTTTCCCTTATTCTATAATATCTGAAAGAGTTTTAACTTTTTGTTCGCTTTTAGAGATCTCAAATTGTTTATTTTTTTTTTGTTTTCTGTAGATTTTGATTCAAGGTTTTGTTAATTGTTACTTTCTCGCGCTTTTTTGTTTTTGTTTTCTCTTCTTCGACGATGAACTCGAGGAATTCTGATATACGTGTTTGGGTTGTAATGTGCTGTTGTAATTGAAGAACCCTAGTTTTGATTCATAAGAATGACACTATTTTTTTGGATTATGCGTTTGCTTGAGAGTTTATGAATTATTTCCTGGATATGAAAGGATGAAACTTTGATTTTATATCAATCATCTGTAAAATGTTTAGATCTATCATCTAGCTAAAGAAAGGTTCAATTTTTTTTATTTCTTCCTGGATATGAAAGGATGAAACTTTGTTTTTAAATCAATGATCTGTAATATGTTTAGATCTATTTAGCTGGCTAAAGAAAGGTTCAATTTTTTTTATTTCTTCCTGGATATGAAAGGATGAAACTTTGTTTTTAAATCAATGATCTGTAATATGTTTAGATCTATTTAGCTGGCTAAAGAAAGGTTCAATTTTTTTTTTTAATTTTTTTCTTATGGTGAATTTTGGTTTCTTGTTCTTCAGATTCAGTATCATCATATAAAAGTCTTGCACAGAGATGCTTAAGGTCCCTGAACACCAAGTTGCTGGTCACATTGCTAGTGATGGTAAGCTCGGTCCACTCGTGGATGACCAAGGCAGGTTCTTCAAGCCACTTCAGGGTGATTCTCGTGGCGAACACGAGGCTAAGTTCTATGAGTCTTTCACGTCGAACAAGATGGTTCCAGATCACATCCATAGATACTTCCCGGTGTATCACGGCACTCAGTTAGTGGAAGCGTCTGATGGATCTGGCAAGCTTCTTCATCTTGTTCTTGATGATGTTGTTTCCGGGTACTCAAATCCCTCGGTTATGGATGTTAAGATTGGATCTAGGACATGGTACCCTGATGTATCTGAAGGTTACTTCAAGAAATGTATCAAGAAAGACAGAGAGACCACCACGGTTTCCTTGGGTTTCAGGGTTTCGGGTTTTAAGATTTTCGACCACCAAGAATCAAGTTTTTGGAGAGCTGAGAAGAAGCTTGTTCTTGGGTACAATGCAGATGGCGCTAGGTTGGCTCTAAGGAAGTTTGTGTCATCAAACTCGCCAGCTGACTCTAACTCAACACCACCAAACTGTGCTTTTGCGTCAGAGGTTTATGGTGGTCCTAATGGGATCTTAGTGCAGTTGTTGGAGCTCAAGGAATGGTTTGAAACCCAAACGCTTTACCATTTCAATTCTTGCTCGATTCTGATGACTTATGAGAATGAATCAATCTTGATGAAAGGAGGAGATGATGATGTGCAGGCTGCACGAGCACAAGTAAAGCTGGTGGATTTCGCGCATGTTCTTGATGGAAGCGGCGTCATCGACCATAACTTCTTGGGTGGACTCTGCTCTTTCATAAAGTTCATCAAAGATATTCTCCAGAGCGTAGACAAGCGCGACGAAACCGAGACTTCCCCGCTTGAAAATGGGAATTAGAGAAAAAGGTTTTCTTACCGGCTCAGATTTCAAATAATCTCCAAACTTTTCCTTCGTTGGACTAAATTTGGTTTTGGACATAAACGTTTGTCCGTTTTAATTGTATAAATTGGTTAACCAAACCATTGTAATTTCTCATAAGAGGAAAATATCTTAAGTTTCATGGAACTAATCTTTAACCAGTTAAGCTTATTTGGTTTCCTGTTATAGCTAAGCAAAATTGCATTGTCGGCTATACAAAACAAAATTAGAGCTTCAAGAAGTAATAATGTCAACATCAATAAGTTGGAGAACAGTGAAAAGTTTTACTTAGAAGCGATTTACATCTTAGAACATAAACTTACTCAAAAAGCCACTAAGTAGTGTACTCAACTCTAAGCCTCATCGCCTAGAAACAGAGTACTTTATTTTGTGTTTTGTGGATATATCTATATATATCTGATATTGTAAGTTAAGTACTCTTCATCACAAATTCATAAGGATGAAAACTTTCGTAGTGATTATGTTTTGTGCGATCATCTCATCTGTCTCCCCGGATCCGGACAATATGCAGGACACGTGTCCGACGGCTCCGGGAGAGCAAAGCACCTTCTTCATCAATGGATATCCTTGCAAGAACCCGACCAAGGTCAACGCTCAAGATTTCAAGTCCAGTAAACTTACAGTAGCTGGAGACACAAACAACTATCTTCAGTCCAACGTCACATTGCTCACCGCACTAGAGTTTCCAGGTCTAAACACTCTCGGCCTCTCAGTCTCTCGCATGGACCTCGAAAGGGATGGAACTGTGCCGTTCCATTCACATCCGAGGTCATCCGAGTTGCTCTTTGTGGTCAGTGGAGTCGTGTTTGCTGGATTTGTGGATACCAACAACAAGATTTTTCAGACTGTTCTGCGAAAAGGCGATGTTTTTGTCTTCCCCAAAGGATTGCTTCATTTCTGCTTAAGCGGTGGTTTCGAACGAGCCACTGCTCTCTCGTTTTACAATAGCCAGAATCCTGGAGTCGTTACTATTGGAGGAGTTTTTGGGATCGATCAAGAGCATATAAAGAACATGATGAGGTCATTAGCTACTGGCTCTGGCTCTCTAGTCACGGACGGTGATGAGCTTTAGAGTGTTTCTCTTATTCATCTTATTGCTGTTATAATTAACTAGGAGAAATGTATTTAAGATCCAAAAGTACCGGACAATTGATCAGATTGCAGTGATTCAAAACATTGAAAAAGAAGTCTATTGCAGTTAACGTATCTCTCAAGGCATTAAATTAGTCAATGAAAAGAATAATAGCAATAGTGATGCCCTAGGTAGGATGAATCATTAAGAGTTGAAGCCTTGAGCAGATGTAGCAACCTTGAAGAAGACGTCTTCGAGAGTTGTATCGGCAAGTCCCCAAGCAAAAACTGTGAATTTGCTTTTGGCCTTCTCCACCATCAGAAACACATCTGCAATCATCACTTCTTGCTTAGGGATCTCAAACTTCTGTGTTCCCGCTAGATGATATACTCTCTTGGCGTTTGGCGAAATACGTTGAACCATTCTCTCTACTTCCTCCTCGTGTTCAACTGAGGTCGTGATCGTGAAGACAAACAATCCTCCATACCTTCCCTTTAACTCTTTCGGATTTCCTACACATTGCAAGCCTCCGTCTACAAATATCCCCAATCGGTCGCAAAGAAACTCTGCTTCTTCCATCGAGTGTGCTGCAAACGTGAGGGAATAGGTTAAAATATCCATCACTTTCTTATGAGACGTATTAGCCTTCACAGCTCTTTTAGACAAAATGAGTCTAAATAGGTTCAGTTTCAGATGTAGGAGAGTAGTGAGAAAGAGACTGAAATTACTTGTGAGGATTATGGCTGTGTTCTGTTTTGCACGCTGGATCACTGTCCATAAGTTCTTTCTTGAGGCTGGATCAAGTCCAGTGCTAGGCTCATCCATGTAAACCACCTATTAAAAAAAATCAGAGCATGGTTTCGTCATCAAATGTTAGCCATTGTTTTACAAAATCACATGGCAATTGAGACCAGGAGCTGCACCTTTGGGTTCCCGATAAGCGAAATGGCCACGCTAAGTCGCCTTTTCATACCTCCGCTGTATTTTCCAGCAGGTTTGTCAGCAACTCCTCCATCGAAAAGGCTGACACTTTTGAGAGACTCTTCCACAGCCTTGTAAATGATCACATATCCATAAATCAAGATTCTCTAGTGGAGTAATAACACATATATAAGATAGTTGTAAAGCGATAAACATACTTTCGTTAGAGCAGAGCCCTTGATATTCTTAAGTCTCCCATAAAAGAGCAGATGCTCCCTTCCTGTTAGCGTCTCCCAAAGCAAGCTGAGAGGAAAATAAAAAAACATTCCTCTAGTTGTTCCTTGCTTGGTAAAGGAATAAAATGAAAAAAGTTGTTTAAGGGGACTTACTCGTGCTGTGGGCATACGCCAATGCTTGTATACACTTTGTTCATATCCTTGCATATGTCCAAACCTTGAACAAACGCAGTTCCAGATGTTGGTTTCAGGAGCCCGGTCATCTAGGGGCAGCATTACAATGTTACAAAGTTTTGAAACTATGAAACGTTTATGCAGTGTAATAATAGTGGTTTTAATTTGCGAAACTCACCATATTGATGAAAGAGGTTTTGCCAGCACCATTGGGTCCAAGCATGCCAAAGCATTCTCCTGAAGGCACGTCGAGGTATAAACCTCTTACAGCTAGCTTTGCCGGGTTACCATCTCTACCTGGATACACCTTCTTCAGGTTGTCACACACGATCGCATGCCCTGTGCTCCAGTTTTTCCTCAATTGTTCAACTTTCTCCCTCTGATTATTTTCATTTTTTTTTATCAGAACGAGAAATACATATGGAAATTGAATAAGAAAACTTAAAGATTCTTTTCTTCCCATACCTCGTGAGTGACATCTGTTTTATTCATGTCAATGACGACTTTGTCAGAGCTTTGCCTTTGCACACTAGGACTTGGTAACGAAGATGATTTCTTGAAAGGGTTCTTGAAGAATGAGAAAGGACTTCTCCCGGATGAGGAAACCACATCTATACAGTAGGCCACAGTGAGAGTCACAAACTACTCCACTGACATGATGTAGAACAGCTTATACATTCCGTTTTCACTGAGATCTTTCCACTTCATCCCGTTTCCACGGCTAACAGATTTCGATAACTCATACACTCCTCGGTATAAGGAAAAACCGGGATACAACTCCAAGGCAAGAATAAATATTTCTGTGAACATAGATAGATACTAGTTAATAAGTGGTCATATATAAATCGACACGTATATTTTTTATTCAAGGTATTGATTTTGATAACTTACCAGGGAATGAACGATTTTCAAGCAGTGCCCCGAAGAGAAAGGTTGCCAAGAGCCCACTTCCAAACACCAATGTGTAAGCAACAACTACAATTAAGCCAAGTAAATTCAAGAAGTCGCTTTTTTGAAATTGAAACATATTCTTGAGATGAATTCAAGAAATGTGATTGTTGAGTACCTGTTGCAGTCTTAACCTTTGAGAATACTGTAGAAACTAAAAAGGCAAAAGAGATTTGCAGATTTATGAAGATGAAAAAGAAAACGAACTGAATGCTGTAGTCACTGAGCCGGAAGTACTTGAGTCCTATAACAGAACCGAAGACCACCAAAGCAGCGACATAGAACAGAGATAGAGTAAGAAAATAGGCGTAAGAAATCATCCAATATGGACCATCGCCTAGCCCGTGCATTTTCATTATAATTCTTAGACGCTGTTGCTTCTCATACACCAATGATGTCAAGACCACCTGCAAAATGATACATACACAGAGACACATATTGGGACTGAATACTTTGTTGAGTTTAGTAGTACTTGTAATGGCCTAAAGTATTCAATTGTAAAAGAACTTACAGGGAATAGAAGAAGAAGAACCCAAGTGAAAAAAAGCGGTTCAAAATAGACAGCAAAATCAAAACCGACTTTAGATTGGTGTTTAGGAACTTCTTTGACAAACTCGAATAGTATCCTCGTCCCGGGGCCTTTCAGAAACTTAAGATAAGCATTTGATACCTGCAGTTTTGCACAGTGTGAAATATTGGACCGGTTCAATCAAAAGAAACGTGTAAAAGCGCATATATTACAAAATTCAACGATGCCTTGAGAGTGCTATAGCCTTGGCTTAATTTTCATACCAGATTGAGCAAGCGAGGAACACGAACCAAAGGTCCACTTGATTCGCCGTAACTGTACGTTGAGTTATACCAGATGCTCACATCCAAGTTGCTTCTATCCGTATTCATGAGATCATATGCTAAGGCAACAAAAAAAAAATATATATATATCAACAGTCAAGAATCACAACTTGATAAGTAGTATATATATAGAATAGAATTTAACTAACCTGCAGCAATCTCATTAGTCATCCGATCAGGATTTCCCCTCCAACTACCCTTGAAAAGCTCATCATTGACCTCTGCAGAGTTATTCTTCCAGGAAAACAATCCTTGAACACACTTCACCCCTGAGATACATAGACACAGCTACTAAATGAATCATCAAAGTGAAGAAAACCTCACATTTTATTCTCTCATTCTCAAGCTTTGTTGTTACCTGTACGAGTTTTTCCAATGGAGAGTGGCCATGTAGCGTTTGGACTGCACTGAGTTTGGATGCTGTAGATGGGATTACCCGGATTAATCCCTGGATCTTGATAATTGGTTGTGCCTGCTGGTTGTGTTGAACCCTGAAGTCATCATGAACTTTGGTAAAAAAATCTAAGACGACACAGAGAGATGGATAGAGATAGATGTCTGCACTCATTTTGGATGGAAAGAAAAATCAAAAACATACCAAGATATTATTGGCTAAACTAGCGAAGAGGTCGGAGGAATTCACAGCAAATGAACCACCAAACATATTGTCAGATATAGCTGTGAAAAAAAACTTGAGCTGATAAGTTAACAAACAGAAACACAAAAAAAAACAAAAGTAAGTGTTACACAGAGACAGATCAAGCATACATATACCTTGACCAAGGGAATGGTTACTCCCAGTAAGAAGTATAGTTACAGGACAGGTTCCTGTTTTTCTACAAGACTTGTCAGGAAGGTCTTTGTAGGAGAAGAAACCATCTCTGACAGCACGGAATTCAGGCACTGGAATCTCTAACATTGGAGGCAACAACGGAGGGTTTGGGATGGGACAATTACTATCATCATTATTTTTACAATCAATCATGCGCGATGACGCTTTCTGCATAAGATCAGATGCTTTTTGAATCCCCAGGAGAAGTAAGCAAAGCAAGAGTGGAACAAGGACGAGTCTAACATTAGTCCATATGTGTCTCCTCTGCACCCAAAAAAAAAAACACATAATAATTGAGTCTGAGCTATATAGATTCAAAACATATGTTTTCTTTTACAACAACATCAAAAATCTCTTTGTGCAAATTGTATTTCACAGAAAAAAAGATCGTCACTACAGAAACGAGAGACGATCTATCGAGTTTTTCACAACACACACAAACATACCTGGAAGGTTAAGTATTTCAGAAGTAACACACAAACATACCTGAAAGGTTAAGTTTTTCAGAAGTAACGCATTCGTCTGCGCACAGAAACTGGCTTGACTAGGAACCGCCATTGATGAATTAAGAGATAAAAGCTTCGTTAAGTCTTATGATAATTTTTCACACTTGTCACCACTTTTTATCATAACCTTTACTTCTCTTTTTTTTTAATTATCACCTCTTTAATTGATCAAATCGTAAAAGAAAATCCCGTAAAACCTAATTAACATATACTGTATATTTTTTTAACATAAGTTGAATACAGTGTAACAAAATCTGGATTCTGATATACATCACCCCTCCTTACTTAGTACTGATGATGATGAATGAAACAGATACGTCTTTCCCAAAAAATATCAACAAACAATAAATACTAACTGGAAACATTTCAAAATTTAATAGATAAAAACGAAAAATAAAATAAAAATTAAAAGTGTATTTACATATATAGGAAACGCGTTTTCCTTAACTGATTAAAATCATGAACAAAATAAGAAAAAAAACTTTAAAGAATTTTATGAACTACAACAGCTATTTTAGAGAGTAATTAAAAATTTTACTTTTTGTTTTTGTTTTCTAGCAATAAATAAATGTGAGCCCTTTAATATGGAATGGTTTAATCAAGTTTTATAAAGCGTTTCCATTAGCATATAATCAAAACACAAAAAAAAAAAAAAACGTTATCTATTTTGAAAGAGTTAAAAAAAAAAAAAAAGAAGAGAAACCCTCCAATGTTGTTCTTCCTCTGATCAGAATGACTCTGAGAGAAGGCTTGCCGCTGTTTCGTCAGCAGTTGACGGCGTTGTTGAGGAAGAATCTACTGCTTTCATGGAGGAACAAGAGAGCTACTTTTCTTCATCTCTTCTCTTCTTTCTTCTTCATCCTTCTCATCTTCAGTATCGAGCAATCTACCAAGGCTAGCAAGTTAGCCTCGGCTCAGTACAAAAACATCACAGATCCCAAAGCGGTAGCCTCTCTTCCGATTCTCCCGTGCGAGGATAAGTTTTACGCGATACTTCCATGCGGTAGCCTCTTTTCTAGTTACTGGACTGGAAAAGAAGGCAACAATGTGAAAGGTATATACTTGTCTCTATTGCGCTGATATAAAACTTATGGGTGCGTACGGTGTTTGGAAAACGCAAAACCATATTAACAAAATGTTTTTTTTTTTTTTTTTTTTTTTTTTTTTTTTTTTTTATTACAGAAGGGAGTATTTGTAGCTGTATTGGTTCAGTTCCACGTGTAGAGCATGTTACGCCAGAGGACGAAGATGTGCTTGAAGAGGAGATTTTAGTTAAACAACAAGCAATGGGTGGAGTAGTTGATCCCAACATTGCAGTTCAGATACATGGTCTTGCCAAGACATATCCTGGAGCAACAAAGCTTGGATGCTGCAAACGCAAAAAAACTGCACCCTTTCATGCTGTAAAGGTATGTTATCTTTTTTTCAATAAGTAGAAAAGAAGGAAAATATTGAAGTATTTCTCGTATTGTATGGTTTTTGCCAAACCTGCAGTTACCTCAAGTACCTGAGATACATATATGTGTTACAACAACAGTTCCATTTATTATTCAAGTAATTCATGGAAATATAATAAACAGGGTTTGTGGATGAACATTGCCAAAGATCAGTTGTTTTGTCTTCTCGGACCCAATGGCGCGGGGAAAACAACTACTATTAGTTGTTTGACTGGCATAAATCCAGTTACTGGTGGCGATGGTAAGAAAAGCTTGTTCATCTTTTTTTTTTTTTTTTTGTTTCAGTCTTGATGATGAAGCAAGATTTTGGAAAAAATTAACTAATCTAATTTTGGTTGACTTAAACAGCAATTATTTATGGAAATTCCATAAGAAGCTCTGTTGGTATGTCCAACATTCGTAAAATGATAGGATTTTGTCCTCAGGTAGGTTCAATTTAATTTCAATTCTTCCTTCTCAATTGTCCTCAGACAAAACAATCAAATCATCATTCTGCTTAAAATGGTTTCTGTCGTTTTCACTCTTTTTTTTTTTGTTTTTTCTTTAACAGTTTGATATTCTTTGGGATGCTTTGTGTGGTGAAGATCACCTCCACCTCTTTGCTAGCATCAAAGGGTTGCCACCAGCATCAATCAAATCGGTAAGTCACTGGAATAACACAAAAGTTACTTCATTGCCACTAGCATCTATATATCATTTTACAAATCTGATTTGAAATTTGGTTTATGCATACCTTTTTCCTTTCAATTTTAATTTTATTTGTTTACGTTATACAGATTGCAGAGAAGTTACTGGCAGATATAAGGCTAACAGGAGCAGCCAAAATTAGAGCAGGAAGTTACAGTGGTGGAATGAAACGTCGACTCAGCGTTGCTATAGCACTCATTGGTGATCCCAAGCTGGTTTTTCTAGATGAGCCGGTCTGTAACGTTCCTCTTTAAAATGCGTTTAGTATATATATATTCACACATGAACATGCGTATGTCAGTTTTTCTAATTAGCAAGGTTCTCTCGTGTTTTAGACAGGAATCAGCGGCTTGGGATTGATTATTTTGATAGATTAAGCCCTGTGGTTAAGCCTATCACTATTCGTTTTTGAGTATTGTCAGTTTTTCTAATTAACTTAGTCATGCTTTTTTCGTGGATTGTAGACAACTGGAATGGACCCTATCACGAGGAGACACGTGTGGGACATTATACAAGAATCAAAGAAAGGTCGTGCCATTATACTAACGACGCATTCTATGGAGGAAGCTGATATATTAGGTGACCGAATCGGGATCATGGCTAAAGGCAGGCTCCGCTGCATGGGAACCTCAATCAGGTTAAAATCCCGCTTTGGCACGGGTTTTATTGCTACCGTTAGCTTCCCAGAAGACAAAAATGATGGTGCTGGAACTTCATCCGAGCCATTGAAAAGATTCTTCAAGGAGGTATGTATATATATATTTTTTTTAAATTAGTAAAGCATTGTTTAATTTGTAAATATACAATCTAGTGCCTTTAAGCCAGGAACATTAATATTTTGCAGCATCTGAAAGTTGAGCCAACAGAAGAAAGCAAAGCTTTCATGACCTTTGTTATCCCCCACGACAAAGAAAAACTTTTGACGGTAACCATCTACAAAGCTTTAGTTATCTCTTAGATCTTCTTCATCTGATGAATGACTTGAGTTATATTTTTAGTTACTGGACTGGAAAAGAAGGCAACAAAGTGAAAGGTAACAAAGTGCCTTTAAGCCAGGAACATTAATATTTTGCAGCATCTGAAAGTTGAGCCAACAGAAGAAAGCAAAGCTTTCATGACCTTTGTTATCCCCCACGACAAAGAAAAACTTTTGACGGTAACCATCTACAAAGCTTTAGTTATCTCTTAGATCTTCTTCATCTGATGAATGACTTGAGTTATATTTTTAGTTACTGGACTGGAAAAGAAGGCAACAAAGTGAAAGGTAACAAAGTGCCTTTAAGCCAGGAACATTAATATTTTGCAGCATCTGAAAGTTGAGCCAACAGAAGAAAGCAAAGCTTTCATGACCTTTGTTATCCCCCACGACAAAGAAAAACTTTTGACGGTAACCATCTACAAAGCTTTAGTTATCTCTTAGATCTTCTTCATCTGATGAATGACTTGAGTTATATTTTTTTTCCATAACTAACGCAATAGGGGTTTTTCGCGGAGCTACAAGATAGGGAATCTGAATTTGGTATCTCAGACATTCAACTCGGTCTTGCAACTCTTGAAGAAGTGTTTCTGAACATCGCTAGACGGGCTGAACTAGAAAGTGCGACGGTTGAAGGAACCATCGTCACTCTCGAGTTAGAATCAGGCATCTCAGTCGAGGTAAAATAGACAACGTCCATCCAAGTATTTAACTTATCACATGTAGGCGTCTCTATATATAGTTAATGGACACAAAACCTCAATGTATAGATACTTGTGGGAGCACGATTTGTAGGCATCCCTGGAACAGAAAATGCAGAGAATCCTCGAGGAATAATGGTGGAAGTGTATTGGCAACAAGACGGGTCAGGATCGATGTGCATCTCTGGACACTCGCATGAGATGCAAATTCCTGAGAATGTCCCAGTGTTATATGAACCATCATCACAAGTGTTAGGACATGGGCAGCGACGAGTTCGGGGTATTGTGATTGATTATGAATCTATCAATTAATAATATTCCCTTCTTGGGGAGTTGAGATCTACATTTATGCCAGAGTTTTAAAACAGTCAAGCAGACAGTCAGTGAGGAAAAAACAACAAGTGACCTACTGTTTTTAATAACTATTTTTATGTTCTTATTATGACAGTGAGAAAAATTGTTCGGTTTACTATTTATTTACACTTTTTCAACAACAGTAATTAACAAGAACAGTAAAAAAAAAAAAAAGGACAGAATCCTAATTGATAAGGTTAAAAGAATGGGTTCAACATTGAGATTGAGTGACTGACTATATATATAGATTCCTTGAGATATATGAAAACGTTGGTTGGTAAGCTTGCGTGTGTTTCAAGATACATTAATCTTGATCCAAAAATATCGTGTAAGACAAGCAAAATGAAAAATCCACAGGTTCGTGTGGTGTGGATTTTTCAATAATTAATAGATCTAAATATATATATATATATATATATATATATATATATATATATAGCAAGTTAAAAAGAATTAGTAATATTTTTATTAATATAGTTATAATAGCCAAAAATGATCTACAGCTCTCTCGTGTCTTACAATGCAGGGCTGTCAATATAAAATGAAAACATTATTACTTTTTACACTCACTTGTTATATCTTTACTTGGAGGGTTCTTTTTTCATAGGATGATTAGAGCTCGCTGGATGTTTTGAAGTTACCTTTTCCATAATTTCGGGCATGAAAAATACCAAAAGGTGATAGATCAATGGTTTTTCCTTTCTTCTCAGAGGCCACCCTGGCGAAAAGACCGATAGCTCTAGCCCACTTCACCATAGACCCAACCATTTCTGTCCTTTGTTCGAAAGTTATCTCATTGGAACCATGCTTCTTCATCTCAACCAAAAATTTTCCCATTGACAACAAACCATCGAGCATCCTCCACGAATCCACCTATCGCCCAAAAAACAATCTATTTATATATCTCATTTAAAACAGCGAGCGACGAACATCTGACAGATATATGTATATAGATATAGTTACTTATAGAACTTACAGATATCCCGCTGCCTTGAGTACCAGTTAATACAGACATAGCCTTGAAGAGCCTCTGAGATTTTATTGACATGTCCACCTTGAAATCTTTTGATCCGGATGATGCCGACTTGAAGATTGCCATGTAGTCCTCCAGCTTTACAAAGAAATCCTTGAACTCTGTTGTCGCAGGACACTTACTCTCTAGGCTATCGATGAAGTGCGACATACCATTGTAAGCGAAAGGCTCAAAGTCTTGGGCCTTTTTAGGGAGATTCTCCAAGTAATGGGGTAGTGAGAATGTTCCTTGTGTTTCGTACATAGCTCTTTTAATAGGAGATTCTACACTGTTGTCATAGTCAATCCCAAAAGATGACAGATCAATAGATTGTCCTTTACTCTCGGAGGCAGCCTTAACGAATAGACCAATCCCTCGGGTCCATTCCACCATAGACACGATCAGTTCTTTTCTTTGTTCAAAATTTAACTCCTGGGAACCGCTCTTCTTCATCTCCATCAAACCCTTCCCCATTGACAACAAGCCATCCACCAGATTCCACGAATCATCCTATCTCGCCAAAAGCAAAAACTATCATGATCACATACGTTACGTACCATATGAATATTGTATTAAAACTACTTACTGATGTTCCGCCTTTACTAGTGTCGAAAACAGACATAGCCCTGAACAATTTTTCGGATTTTTCTGACAACTCCATCTTGATATCTTTTGACGACCCGGAACCGAAGGTTGCCATGTAATCCTTCAACGTTGCAAATAAATTCTTGAACTCGGCGGTTTTGGGACACATACCCTCCAGGTCACCAAGGAAGTCCGACATACCTTTGTTTGCGAAAGCCTCGAAGTCTTTGCCCACTTTGGGAAATTTTTCCAAGTAATGGGGTAACGAGAAGGTCCCTTGTGTTTCATAAACGGTGCTTAACGTGACAAGTAACGTTAGACATATCGCTAATGAAATTCTTGCCATTTTTGTTTTTTTGTTTTTTTTTTGTTGTTTCTAGGAGAAAGATGTACACACGTGACGTGAGAATACTAATTTATATCAATATATTATTTTCTTTTGGATTTTTTAAAGATCTTTGCTTTCTATGCTAACTGGGATTTATATAGATGCTTGAAGAGTAGTTGAAGGCCTTTAATTAATTAAGGAATTGTGAAAGAGATTCCAAGAAATTTCTTTGGCTATTCGCTTTTTTCTGGATATATTTTTAGAAAAGAGAAATTTTCTTTATTAATTTGCCAAACTATTTTTAGTTAGGGCGTTAATTAGAGCATATTGAAATTAAATTACACCTGACCACCATACCTTAAAATATAATGAACCAGTTAATTAGTACATGTAGACAAGGAAAAAAAAATGATCTTCTTTCTCTATAGAGTTTCGCTGATTTTGAGTAGTGTTGATTCTTCACGTCTATTTTAAGAGAATCCCCTGATGGTTTCACATCTTCAACAATACAGCAACATAATCTGGATGATATATATATATATATATATATATATATTCTGAATCTTCATTACTAATGGAATCGAGTAATTCATAGAATTATTTATATCTAAAATAAGCACACATGTCATGCAACAGTCCATGCATTCTTCTGTACACGTAATATTGAACACTAAATAAACTACGTAGAGATAGTGGTAGAGTGAAAAAAATAAATATAATAAACAACAACAAAATATATTTTTACTGGCTGATAGAAACAAGGGAGGCTTATTAATAGGATATCTTCTCATTATATAAGGGATCTTTTTATATCCTCCCAAATCATAATTTTTAATAAAAAAGGAAAAAAAAAAAACAAACCAAACCCAAATACAATAGGAAAAAAAAAAGAAGAAGAAGATAAAACGCATTACAACACACATTATTTATTGTTTACTTGCTAGCATGCTTTTGATCATAAATAACGACCATATGTTTTCTATAGAAAAAAACATATGCCTTTAATCATTGTGTGAACAAGGGGTTGTCCTGGAAAGACAATGGGCCAACATCCTTCGCTTAAACCTTCGAGTGCTTCGCAGCAAGCACGTTTTAGATGGCTGAAGTCCCAGTGATGTATATCACCAATGGCATCGCTGCATCCCTGAGTCTTCTTGATTGAGTTGAAGCAGTCTATTGGATTTATAAATAACTCTGTTTCTGCATTCAAACACGATATATTGATTAGTGTAATCCAAAACATCGTCATTACAACAGTTGTAACCTTTTTGTTCAAACCTAGCATTTTGTTTTCTTAATTATGAAAGATCAGAATAAAAAATAAAGCAAAATTTATTTATTAATAGATGTTTGTGTTTGCAATGTTAGGATATGAGTGTTGATTTATATAGTAGAAATTTTTGGAAAGCTCAAAGACACTTTGGTTGGTAAAACACCAAACTTACCATTCATCCATCTTTAAGTGTCTCATTACTAATTACAAACATTATTACAAAGCATGCAAAAATTCATTTTCCAACCAAACTAAAGCAAGATATTATTATCATCATTATCATTTTTATTCGAGCAAGTGTTAGATAGCATATTATTTATATTCATCCAACATTTACAAGAATCTTTTTGTGAGGAAACTACAGAAACAGTATTATATATCAAGTGTTAATTGTACCAACCAAAATTCAAGTTAATTATGCATTTTGTTTTTCTTAATTTTCTAGTTCCTTGGCGTTCACATTTCGGCATGTTATTGCTTAATGAAGTTAGGCTTCTTAATCTTCATGCAATCATGCACCAATTTCGACTTAAAAAAATAACAAATTAAGATTTACATTTGTTTATCCTTCTGTACAGAATTAGGAGTTAATTAACTATCATTTATCTTATCTCCAACATCTATGTACGTTTGGTCATTCCCTAATCTTACTCTTGTGTGACAAAAGCTCATATTTACTACTACTAGTACTCATTAGCTACTAGTCAGTGTGATATATTAGATAAATTGGCTTCTCACTAAATTGGCTTCTTACTAATGAAATCTGTGAAGTCTGTCTTTTATTACAGGTTACTTTTCATTTTTGTCATCGTCTCAATTAACACACCAATTAGCTTTCCAACGTACACTTGACCCATTCCTGTTTGCTTTCTTTGATTGAACTCAATGGACAACACACTCCACATGCTTCTTTCCCTTCCAAAAACAAGTTTTAGTCCAAAGAATAAGAGACTTAAAATTTTATTATAAAAAAATGAAATGGAACAATTGAAAAATATATTCATGAAAACAAAATAAGAAATAGAGTCTACTAACAGAACAAGTACTACACGTACGCGAGAGTAAACTAAAAAAAAAAATCAATAATAAAAAGGAACCAACGGAAAATTTAAAGTTTAAACATCGTTTTTTTTTGTTTTTTTGTACAAACAACTTTAAACCTTCCTCTTGTGATGTTTTAATGAAAGATAAAAACATTACATGTGTGATATAAGTTAGGCAAAATAAGTTCATCATCTAAGCACTACCAAAGTAAGTCTAAATCACAAGCATCTTTAGTTTAACTGACACACATAAAGCTAGGTTTCTTGAACTTCTCCCGAGATCTAAGTTTCCCCAAAGACATTTTGGTGGTAAATTAAACACACCAAACTTACCATTTATCTATTTTTAAATGTCTCATTACAAACTACAAACAATATTTTGTGAAAACATGTTAAATAGCCAAATTAATCCAAGTAATCATATCTATATTGTTATTTAAAGCGTTGTGTATTCCTCCAACACTTACAATAATTATATTTTTAAAAGGAAAACAAAAACAACAATATTAAATTTTGTGCTTCTCAAATTTTAAGTTATATATATATATATATACACAGATTCAATATATATACACAGGTTCAATATATATATAGATATACATATATGCGGTTTTAAGTTATATAGAGTCAAATTTAAATGCGGCTAACATGAAGTGTCCAGTAATTTAAATGGAGTTTTGCTTTAGTGGATATGAGACAACCTTTGCAGAACTCTCTGCTATCGCATGCAACTCTAACACTAAAGAACTATTAACAAAATGGTGATACGTTTGCGTGTGCCTCAAGATATATAAAATTTTCACCCAATAAAGAGAACCTTATAACTGAAAATAGCGTTTAAGACAAGGAAATGAAAGTTTGAGCAGTTCTAGCAACTTTGATGAAGACATCTGTAAATCTCAGAGAAAAGCGTTGTTTGTCTTATTGATATGTAAAGAGTACATATAGATACAATAGACTTGATGCACAAGTAGAGAATATTGACTAAAGATATACACATTAAGATATGGAACATATCCTTTTCCCTAACACTCCCCTTCAAGGTGGAGTGTGTAAGTTTAGAACACCCAACTTAGACCGTAGATACTTGAATTGATCCAATCCGAGGGTTTTAGTGAAGATGTCAGCCGACTGTTCTTCAGTTGGGATATGAGCGGTAGTAATGGCACCGGAAGTAACTTCATCACGAATGAAGTGACAATCACTCTCAATATGCTTTGTGCGTTCATGAAAAACAGAGTTTGCTGCGATTTGAAGAGCTGCTTAACTATCACTGGATAAACGCATTGGCTGAGAATGATCGACACCAAGGAACTGCAAAACTTCCTTTAGCCACAATAGCTCCGTACAAGTCATAGCCAAGGCACGATACTCTGCTTCAGCCGATGAAAGCGACACACGACTTTGCTTCTTTGTCTTCCATTGAAGTGGAGAATCACCAAGCATTACTATATAACCTGTAAGGTACCGTCTAGTAGAAGGACATTTATTAAAATCAGAATTGCAATAGGCATTCACTTGAAGAGGAGCTGTGGAAGATAGAACAACACCCTGGCTGGGTGAAAACTTCAAGTAACGAACCAAACGCTGAGCCGAATCCCAATGATCCGTAAGAGGTGTCTGCATAAACTGTGCAAGAATGTTGACAGCATAACTTAACTCCGGACGAGTATGAGTGAGATAAACAAGACGTCCAACTAGACGTCGATATTGTGTCGGATCCGAGTGCGGTGCACTTTTAAAATCCAACAACGTATGATTTTGCTCCAAAAGAGTATCAACCGAACACGAGCCAGACAAACCACACTCGTCGATGATATCAATACAATATTTGTGTTGCGAGAGAAAGATGCCATCAGGTCCACGAGCAACTTCAATGCCAAGAAAGTATTTCAATATGCTAGATCCTTCATCTTGAAACAGCGCGGCATAAATAAGCTTTAAACAATTTGAGAACTACCAAATCAACACCACAAACAATCAAGTCATCAACGTAGACAAGAACATGAAGAACAACAGCACCACGCCGATAGGTAAACAGGGAATTGTCTTTGTGAGAACGTACAAAGCCATAGTCAAGAAGAGCTGTAGATAACTTGGAAAACCAGCAGCGAGAAGCTTGCCGAAGACCATAAATGGACTTTTTAAGTTTGCACACAAGAGACGGATCAGCTGGAAGAAAAACCTGGAGGTGGTTTCATGTAGATATCCTCGTCAAGATCGCCATGTAAGAATGCATTGTGAACATCCATCTGATGGAGTTTCTAATTTTTATCCGAAGCAACACCAAGTAAGGTACGAACAGTTTAAAGTTTAGCAACCCGAGCAAATATCTCCGAAAAATCAACACCCTCTTTTTGGTGATTACCAAGAGCTACTAACCTCGCCTTATACCGTTCAAGGGTACCATCCGAATTAAACTTAAGCCGATACACCCATTTATAGCCAGGAGCTTTTACGCCTGGTGGAAGACGTTCAAGCGTCTAGGTCTCGTTAAGTTTGAGTGCGTCGATCTCTTGCGTATAGCGTCACGCCATTCTGATAGTTGAACTGCTTGCTTATAAGTAACCGGTTCATCAACCACAGTCACGGCAGAAAGGAACTTTTGATGGGCGCAACTAAATTTGTCACAAGAAACATAGTGTGCTATAGGATAGAAACAAGTACCTGAAGATGCTGGAGTAGACGAAGGTTTGAGAGAGATGAGAGTTTCAGCGTGACCTGCGAGGTAAGCAACATAAGGTTTAACCCGAATAGACGGCAACTTCGTGCGATGACCACGACCAAATGGTTCAGTACCAACATCAAAATCATCAGAATTCTCATCAGAGACAGCAGCGGATTCAGGAGATGCAACAACATCATTACTAGGAGCTGGAGGAGAGACAATAGCTGTAGTAGGCGGAGAATCAACGACTGTAGTAGGGATAGGTGTGGGAAGACTCCCCCTGTTTTCGAGAGTCGGAGGTGTTGTCTTGGCAACTGAATCATTTAAGTCGATAAGCGTTAGTGGAATGACCGGAGACGCAACAGGTTGTTCGGAGACAGAAGTTGAAAAAGACAGAAAAACATCTTCGTTGAAGATAACATCACGCGAGACGAAAATATCTTTGGTCTCCATGTCATAAACACGCCAACCTTTTTGATTAGGAGGATAACCGAGAAAGATACATCTTCGACCTCGTTCTTGGAACTTATCACGACGAGAAGAATGGCGTTTGGCAAAACTCAAGCAACCAAATACACGAACTTATGCAAAATTCGGAGGAGTAGAATGAAGAAGCTCATGCAGGTTTTTGCCTTGTAGAAGCGGAATAGGAGTGCGATTAATTAAATAAGCAGCCGTGAGGACACTCTCGCCCCAAAAACGAATTGGTAAGTCAGCTTGAAAGAGAAAAGAACGCCCCATGTTGAGAATATGACGATGTTTGCGCTCAACTCTCCTATTTTTTTGCAGAGTATAAACGCAAGAAATTTGATGTAGAATGCCTTGATCTTTATAAAAATGATGAAGACCAAGAAACTCACTCCCATTGTCACTACGAACGACTTTGATCTTTTTTCCAAATTGTGGATGAGCCATGGCCACAAATTGTTTGAGATGAATGGCAACTTCCCTTTTGGCAAGAAGCAAATAGGTCCACACGACCCGAGAGTAGTCGTCGACAATAGTAAGAAAATAGTGTGCTCCACACATAGAAGCAATTTTGTAAGGTCCCCAGATATCACAATGTATCAAAGAAAAACATGTGTCCGCTTTATTAGTACTCTCGGGAAAAACTAACCGCGTTTGTTTAGCTTGAATACAAACTTCGCAAAAATCATTATTATCACTACTATGGTGTGCAGAATCCGGTAAAGTAGATAAAAAACTAGATAAAATCTTCGTAGATGGATGCCCCAAACGTTCATGCCAAAGAGTTCTTGTGGATTTCTTGACATTGTTGACGCGTGCTGAAACCGCTCCACGAAAGTGATAAACCCCATCTCTCTCTTCACATGCGCCAATCAGCATCTTCGAAGTATGGTCCTGTATAACACACAATGTATCAGTAAATAAAGCATAGCAGGACAGCTCAAGACAAAGTCTAGCGAGAGAGATGAGAGTGAAAGAAAGATCAGGAACATAGAGAACACGATTCAGTTTAACGTGATCTCCAAGGATCATCGTCCCTTCTTTAGTAGCGAAAGTATGTTTTCCATTGGGAAGAACAACAATACTTCTAGGAATGTCATGCGCATCCACAAGGAGATCATCATCACCTGTCATATGATGAGATGCTCCAGAGTCAAGTAAAAACTCAACACAAGAATGCTTACCGGAGAGCTTATCGGAACCAGAGGTTTGGTCAGGTTTTAACAAGTTCACAATAGCAGACCAGGTGGCCTTACTAACACCAGGTAATTCAGGGAGTTCAGCTTCGGAAAAAGCTTGAGCATTGTTAGCACGATAGGAAGCAGGAGAGGAATGCCCACGACCTCTACCTCGAGTGGAGTCGGATCGTGATCCTCCTCTAGTATCACCATGTTTCTCGATCCACCAATCGGGCAAGCCGTGAAGTTCAAAACATGTATCCACCGAGTGGTTGGTACGGCCACAGTGAGTACATGGTCCTTGAGTGAGACGTGTAGCAGATGCAATAGCATTGACACCAGCTTTCACAGCAAAACCGACAACATCAATATGTTCTTCTTTAGATCAAGCCACAATAAGATGGCGTTCTTCATCAATAACTTCAGAGTAAACATGGTCAAGTGTTGCATCGGTGTCGCGGTTGAGACAGCTAAGAATATTGGTACATGTAGTACCAAACCGAGAAGCGTCGAGACCCATGAGAAATTGATGAATACGCTCAAGATCTCGACGTGCTTGCTGCTTGAGACGTTGAGGACAGGATGGAGAATTGCAACAACAATCAATAAAGGGCTCAAAATCATCAAGATCATCCCACATGACCTTGAGTTGGCCGAAATAATCAGCAACATGCTGACCATCTTGAGCACATCGAGCAATAGAAGATTTGATTTGGTGAACACGAGAAGCATTCCCAATAGAGTAACGAACACGCAAATTGTCCCATAGGACTTTTGCGTTGTCAACAAACGGGATCACCTTCTGGACTTGAGGATCTAAACTCGCATAGAGCCAGCCGCATAACATCGAGTTGACTTGAACCCACCATTGGTAATCGGGAGAATCAGTAGCAGGTTTAAGAAGAGTACCATCGACAAGACCAAGTTTATGCTTTGTTGCGAGATTGTTGCGTGCAATCTTAGCCCACTTATCATATTCTTCACCATTAAGGAGAAACAGAGTAAGAACATGATGCGGCTGATCATTAGAGGATAGGTGGTAAGGAGAAGACGTGATCAATTCCTTAGTAGTAGTAGTAGAAAAAGCCGATGTTGTAGCCATCGTGTAGATAGGAGACAAAGAGTAGAATTAGAAAACCTGTTTCCTTGAAAAACAAGAAACGGCGGAGAAGATTTTTTTTTTGTTATTTAGGGTTTTGTAACTTGACTCTGATACCATGTAAATCTCAGAGAAAAGCGTTGTTTATCTTATTGATATGTAAAGAGTATATATAGATACAATAGATTTTATGCACAAGTAGAGAATATTGACTAAAGATATACACAATAAGATAAAGCAAATATCATTTTCCCTAACAACACCTTCGATAGTTGTATCGGCAAGTTCCCACACAAAAATGTCTCTCTATGACACTGATTTACAAGAATAGTAAAAAACAGACTCCTAATTATGTCGAAAACATTGAGATTGAGAACAATATATATAATTATATATATAGATCCCCTGAGATATATGCAAACGTTGGTCGGTAAGCTTGCGTGTGTTTCAAGACACATTAATCTTGATCGAAAGGTAACGCTGGCTGGTAAGCTTGTGTGTGTTTCAAGACGCATAAATCGTGTATAAGACAAGAAAATGAAGATCAAATTCATAGCAAGAAAATGAAAAATCCACGGGTTCGTGTGGTGTGGATTGGACGTTAATACTGTATACAGTATATATATTTTCACATCTGTTACGTAAGACTGTTCAATAATTAATAGATCTAAATATCTATATATAGCAAGTTAAAAAGAATTAGCAATATAATATTAATAGTTATAATAGCCAAAAATGTTCTACAGCTCTCTCGTGTCTTACAATGCAGGGCTGTCAATATAAAATGAAAACATTATTACTTTTTACACTCACTTGTTATATCTTTACTTGGAGGGTTCTTTTTTCATAGGATGATTAGAGCTCGCTGGATGTTTTGAAGTTACCTTTTCCATAATTTCGGGCATGAAAAATACCAAAAGGTGATAGATCAATGGTTTTTCCTTTCTTCTCAGAGGCCACCCTGGCGAAAAGACCGATAGCTCTAGCCCACTGCACCATAGACCCAACCATTTCTGTCCTTTGTTCGAAAGTTATCTCATTGGAACCATGCTTCTTCATCTCAACCAAAAATTTTCCCATTGACAACAAACCATCGAGCATCCTCCACGAATCCACCTATCGCCCAAAAAACAATCTATTTATATATCTCATTTAAAACAGCGAGCGACGAACATCTGACAGATATATGTATATAGATATAGTTACTTATAGAACTTACAGATATCCCGCTGCCTTGAGTACCAGTTAATACAGACATAGCCTTGAAGAGCCTCTGAGATTTTATTGACATGTCCACCTTGAAATCTTTTGATCCGGATGATGCCGACTTGAAGATTGCCATGTAGTCCTCCAGCTTTACAAAGAAATCCTTGAACTCTGTTGTCGCAGGACACTTACTCTCTAGGCTATCGATGAAGTGCGACATACCATTGTAAGCGAAAGGCTCAAAGTCTTGGGCCTTTTTAGGGAGATTCTCCAAGTAATGGGGTAGTGAGAATGTTCCTTGTGTTTCGTACATAGCTCTTTTAATAGGAGATTCTACACTGTTGTCATAGTCAATCCCAAAAGATGACAGATCAATAGATTGTCCTTTACTCTCGGAGGCGGCCTTAACGAATAGACCAATCCCTCGGGTCCATTCCACCATAGACACGATCAGTTCTTTTCTTTGTTCAAAATTTAACTCCTGGGAACCGCTCTTCTTCATCTCCATCAAACCCTTCCCCATTGACAACAAGCCATCCACCAGATTCCACGAATCATCCTATCTCGCCAAAAGCAAAAACTATCATGATCACATACGTTACGTACCATATGAATATTGTATTAAAACTACTTACTGATGTTCCGCCTTTACTAGTGTCGAAAACAGACATAGCCCTGAACAATTTTTCGGATTTTTCTGACAACTCCATCTTGATATCTTTTGACGACCCGGAACCGAAGGAGGCCATGTAATCCTTCAACGTTGCAAATAAATTCTTGAACTCGGCGGTTTTGGGACACATACCCTCCAGGTCACCAAGGAAGTCCGACATACCTTTGTTTGCGAAAGCCTCGAAGTCTTTGCCCACTTTGGGAAATTTTTCCAAGTAATGGGGTAACGAGAAGGTCCCTTGTGTTTCATAAACGGTGCTTAACGTGACAAGTAACGTTAGACATATCGCTAATGAAATTCTTGCCATTTTTGTTTTTTTTTTTTTTTTTTTTGTTGTTTCTAGGAGAAAGATGTACACACGTGACGTGAGAATGCTAATTTATATCAATATATTATTTTCTTTTGGATTTTTTAAAGATCTTTGCTTTCTATGCTAACTGGGATTTATATAGATGCTTGAAGAGTAGTTGAAGGCCTTTAATTAATTAAGGAATTGTGAAAGAGATTCCAAGAAATTTCTTTGGCTATTCGCTTTTTTCTGGATATATTTTTAGAAAAGAGAAATTTTCTTTATTAATTTGCCAAACTATTTTTAGTTAGGGCGTTAATTAGAGCATATTGAAATTAAATTACACCTGACCACCATACCTTAAAATATAATGAACCAGTTAATTAGTACATGTAGACAAGGAAAAAAAAAATGATCTTCTTTCTCTATAGAGTTTCGCTGATTTTGAGTAGTGTTGATTCTTCACGTCTATTTTAAGAGAATCCCCTGATGGTTTCACATCTTCAACAATACAGCAACATAATCTGGATGATATATATATATATATATATATATATATATATATATTCTGAATCTTCATTACTAATGGAATCGAGTAATTCATAGAATTATTTATATCTAAAATAAACACACATGTCATGCAACAGTCCATGCATTCTTCTGTACACGTAATATTGAACACTAAATAAACTACGTAGAGATAGTGGTAGAGTGAAAAAAATAAATATAATAAACAACAACAAAATATATTTTTACTGGCTGATAGAAACAAGGGAGGCTTATTAATAGGATATCTTCTCATTATATAAGGGATCTTTTTATATCCTCCCAAATCATAATTTTTAATAAAAAGGAAAAAAAAAAACAAACCAAACCCAAATACAATAGGAAAAAAAGAAGAAGAAGAAGATAAAACGCATTACAACACACATTATTTATTGTTTACTTGCTAGCATGCTTTTGATCATAAATAACGACCATATGTTTTCTATAGAAAAAAACATATGCCTTTAATCATTGTGTGAACAAGGGGTTGTCCTGGAAAGACAATGGGCCAACATCCTTCGCTTAAACCTTCGAGTGCTTCGCAGCAAGCACGTTTTAGATGGCTGAAGTCCCAGTGATGTATATCACCAATGGCATCGCTGCATCCCTGAGTCTTCTTGATTGAGTTGAAGCAGTCTATTGGATTTATAAATAACTCTGTTTCTGCATTCAAACACGATATACTGATTAGTGTAATCCAAAACATCGTCATTACAACAGTTGTAACCTTTTTGTTCAAACCTAGCATTTTGTTTTCTTAATTATGAAAGATCAGAATAAAAAATAAAGCAAAATTTATTTATTAATAGATGTTTGTGTTTGCAATGTTAGGATATGAGTGTTGATTTATATAGTAGAAATTTTTGGAAAGCTCAAAGACACTTTGGTTGGTAAAACACCAAACTTACCATTCATCCATCTTTAAGTGTCTCATTACTAATTACAAACATTATTACAAAGCATGCAAAAATTCATTTTCCAACCAAACTAAAGCAAGATATTATTATCATCATTATCATTTTTATTCGAGCAAGTGTTAGATAGCATATTATTTATATCCATCCAACATTTACAAGAATCTTTTTGTGAGGAAACTACAGAAACAGTATTATATATCAAGTGTTAATTGTACCAACCAAAATTCAAGTTAATTATGCATTTTGTTTTTCTTAATTTTCTAGTTCCTTGGCGTTCACATTTCGGCATGTTATTGCTTAATGAAGTTAGGCTTCTTAATCTTCATGCAATCATGCACCAATTTCGACTTAAAAAAATAACAAATTAAGATTTACATTTGTTTATCCCCTGTACAGAATTAGGAGTTAATTAACTATCATTTATCTTATCTCCAACATCTATGTACGTTTGGTCATTCCCTAATCTTACTCTTGTGTGACAAAAGCTCATATTTACTACTACTAGTACTCATTAGCTAGTAGTCAGTGTGATATATTAGATAAATTGGCTTCTCACTAAATTGGCTTCTTACTAATGAAATCTGTGAAGTCTGTCTTTTATTACAGGTTACTTTTCATTTTTGTCATCGTCTCAATTAACACACCAATTAGCTTTCCAACGTACACTTGACCCATTCCTGTTTGCTTTCTTTGATTGAACTCAATGGACAACACACTCCACATGCTTCTTTCCCTTCCAAAAACAAGTTTTAGTCCAAAGATAAGAGACTTAAAATTTTATTATAAAAAAATGAAATGGAACAACTGAAAAATATATTCATGAAAACAAAATAAGAAATAAAGTCTACTAACAGAACAAGTACTACACGTACGCGAGAGTAAACTAAAAAAAAAAAATCAATAATAAAAAGGAACCAACGGAAAATTTAAAGTTTAAACATCGTTTTTTTTTGTTTTTTTTGTACAAACAACTTTAAACCTTCCTCTTGTGATGTTTTAATGAAAGATAAAAACATTACATGTGTGATATAAGTTAGGCAAAATAAGTTCATCATCTAAGCACTACCAAAGTAAGTCTAAATCACAAGCATCTTTAGTTTAACTGACACACATAAAGCTAGGTTTCTTGAACTTCTCCCGAGATCTAAGTTTCCCCAAAGACATTTTGGTGGTAAATTAAACACACCAAACTTACCATTTATCTATTTTTAAATGTCTCATTACAAACTACAAACAATATTTTGTGAAAACATATTAAATAGCCAAATTAATCCAAGTAATCATATCTATATTGTTATTTAAAGCGTTGTGTATTCCTCCAACACTTACAATAATTATATTTTTAAAAGGAAAACAAAAACAACAATATTAAATTTTGTGCTTCTCAAATTTTAAGTTATATATATATATATACACAGATTCAATATATATACACAGGTTCAATATATATATAGATATACATATATGCGGTTTTAAGTTATATAGAGTCAAATTTAAATGCGGCTAACATGAAGTGTCCAGTAATTTAAATGGAGTTTTGCTTTAGTGGATATGAGACAACCTTTGCAGAACTCTCTCCTATCGCATGCAACTCTAACACTAAAGAACTATTAACAAAATGGTGATACGTTTGCGTGTGCCTCAAGATATATAAAATTTTCACCAAATAAAGAGAACCTTATAACTGAAAATAGCGTTTAAGACAAGAAAATGAAAGTTTGAGCAGTTCTAGCAACTTTGATGAAGACATCTGTAAATCTCAGAGAAAAGCGTTGTTTGTCTTATTGATATGTAAAGAGTACATATAGATACAATAGACTTGATGCACAAGTAGAGAATATTGACTAAAGATATACACATTAAGATATGGAACATATCCTTTTCCCTAACACTCCCCTTCAAGGTGGAGTGTGTAAGTTTAGAACACCCAACTTAGACCGTAGATACTTGAATTGATCCAATCCGAGGGTTTTAGTGAAGATGTCAGCCGACTGTTCTTCAGTTGGGATATGAGCGGTAGTAATGGCACCGGAAGTAACTTCATCACGAATGAAGTGACAATCACTCTCAATATGCTTTGTGCGTTCATGAAAAACAGAGTTTGCTGCGATTTGAAGAGCTGCTTAACTATCACTGAATAAACGCATTGGCTGAGAATGATCGACACCAAGGAACTGCAAAACTTCCTTTAGCCACAATAGCTCCGTACAAGTCATAGCCAAGGCACGATACTCTGCTTCAGCCGATGAAAGCGACACACGACTTTGCTTCTTTGTCTTCCATTGAAGTGGAGAATCACCAAGCATTACTATATAACCTGTAAGGTACCGTCTAGTAGAAGGACATTTATTAAAATCAGAATTGCAATAGGCATTCACTTGAAGAGGAGCTGTGGAAGATAGAACAACACCCTGGCTGGGTGAAAACTTCAAGTAACGAACCAAACGCTGAGCCGAATCCCAATGATCCGTAAGAGGTGTCTGCATAAACTGTGCAAGAATGTTGACAGCATAACTTAACTCCGGACGAGTATGAGTGAGATAAACAAGACGTCCAACTAGACATCGATATTGTGTCGGATCCGAGTGCGGTGCACTTTTAAAATCCAACAGCGTATGATTTTGCTCCAAAAGAGTATCAACCGAACACGAGCCAGACAAACCACACTCGTCGATGATATCAATACAATATTTGTGTTGCGAGAGAAAGATGCCATCAGGTCCACGAGCAACTTCAATGCCAAGAAAGTATTTCAATATGCTTAGATCCTTCATCTTGAAACAGCGCGGCATAAATAAGCTTTAAACAATTTGAGAACTACCAAATCAGCACCACAAACAATCAAGTCATCAACGTAGACAAGAACATGAAGAACAACAGCACCACGCCGATAGGTAAACAGGGAATTGTCTTTGTGAGAACGTACAAAGCCATAGTCAAGAAGAGCTGTAGATAACTTGGAAAACCAGCAACGAGAAGCTTGCCGAAGACCATAAATGGACTTTTTAAGTTTGCACACAAGAGACGGATCAGCTGGAAGAAAAACCTGGAGGTGGTTTCATGTAGATATCCTCGTCAAGATCGCCATGTAAGAATGCATTGTGAACATCCATCTGATGGAGTTTCTAATTTTTATCCGAAGCAACACCAAGTAAGGTACGAACAGTTTAAAGTTTAGCAACCCGAGCAAATATCTCCGAAAAATCAACACCCTCTTTTTGGTGATTACCAAGAGCTACTAACCTCGCCTTATACCGTTCAAGGGTACCATCCGAATTAAACTTAAGCCGATACACCCATTTATAGCCAGGAGCTTTTACGCCTGGTGGAAGACGTTCAAGCGTCTAGGTCTCGTTAAGTTTGAGTGCGTCGATCTCTTGCGCATAGCGTCACGCCATTCTGATAGTTGAACTGCTTGCTTATAAGTAACCGGTTCATCAACCACAGTCACGGCAGAAAGGAACTTTTGATGGGCGCAACTAAATTTGTCACAAGAAACATAGTGTGCTATAGGATAGAAACAAGTACCTGAAGATGCTGGAGTAGACGAAGGTTTGAGAGAGATGAGAGTTTCAGCGTGACCTGCGAGGTAAGCAACATAAGGTTTAACCCGAATAGACGGCAACTTCGTGCGATGACCACGACCAAATGGTTCAGTACCAACATCAAAATCATCAGAATTCTCATCAGAGACAGCAGCGGATTCAGGAGATGCAACAACATCATTACTAGGAGCTGGAGGAGAGACAATAGCTGTAGTAGGCGAAGAATCAACGACTGTAGTAGGGATAGGTGTGGGAAGACTCCCCCTGTTTTCGAGAGTCGGAGGTGTTGTCTTGGCAACTGAATCATTTAAGTCGATAAGCGTTAGTGGAATGACCGGAGACGCAACAGGTTGTTCGGAGACAGAAGGTGAAAAAGACAGAAAAACATCTTCGTTGAAGATAACATCACGCGAGACGAAAATATCTTTGGTCTCCATGTCATAAACACGCCAACCTTTTTGATTAGGAGGATAACCGAGAAAGATACATCTTCGACCTCGTTCTTGGAACTTATCACGACGAGAAGAATGGCGTTTGGCAAAACTCAAGCAACCAAATACACGAACTTGTGCAAAATTTGGAGGAGTAGAATGAAGAAGCTCATGCGGGTTTTTGCCTTGTAGAAGCGGAATAAGAGTGCGATTAATTAAATAAGCAGCCGTGAGGACACTCTCGCCCCAAAAACGAATTGGTAAGTCAGCTTGAAAGAGCAAAGAACGCCCCAAGTTGAGAATATGACGATGTTTGCGCTCAACTCTCGTATTTTTTTGCAGAGTATAAACGCAAGAAGTTTGATGTAGAATGCCTTGATCTTTATAAAAATGATGAAGACCAAGAAACTCACTCCCATTGTCACTACGAACGACTTTGATCTTTTTTCCAAATTGTGGATGAGCCATGGCCACAAATTGTTTGAGATGAATGGCAACTTCCCTTTTGGCAAGAAGCAAATAGGTCCACACGACCCGAGAGTAGTCGTCGACAATAGTAAGAAAATAGTGTGCTCCACACGTAGAAGCAATTTTGTAAGGTCCCCAGATATCACAATGTATCAAAGAAAAACATGTGTCCGCTTTATTAGTACTCTCGGGAAAAACTAACCGCGTTTGTTTAGCTTGAATACAAACTTCGCAAAAATCATTATTATCACTACTATGGTGTGCAGAATCCGGTAAAGTAGATAAAAAACTAGATAAAATCTTCGTAGATGGATGCCCCAAACGTTCATGCCAAAGAGTTCTTGTGGATTTCTTAACATTGTTGACGCGTGCTGAAACCGATCCACGAAAGTGATAAACCCCATCTCTCTCTTCACATGCGCCAATCAGCATCTTCGAAGTATGGTCCTGTATAACACACAATGTATCAGTAAATAAATCATAGCAGGACAGCTCAAGACAAAGTCTAGCGAGAGAGATGAGAGTGAAAGAAAGATCAGGAACATAGAGAACACGATTCAGTTTAACGTGATCTCCAAGGATCATCGTCCCTTCTTTAGTAGCGAAAGTATGTTTTCCATTGGGAAGAACAACAATACTTCTAGGAATGTCATGCGCATCCACAAGGAGATCATCATCACCTGTCATATGATGAGATGCTCCAGAGTCAAGTAAAAACTCAACACAAGAATGCTTACCGGAGAGCTTATCGGAACCAGAGGTTTGGTCAGGTTTTAACAAGTTCACAATAGCAGACCAGGTGGCCTTACTAACACCAGGTAAGTCAGGGAGTTCAGCTTCGGAAAAAGCTTGAGCATTGTTAGCACGATAGGAAGCAGGAGAGGAATGCCCACGACCTCTACCTCGAGTGGAGTCGGATCGTGATCCTCCTCTAGTATCACCATGTTTCTCGATCCACCAATCGGGCAAGCCGTGAAGTTCGAAACATGTATCCACCGAGTGGTTGGTACGGCCATAGTGAGTACATGGTCCTTGAGTGAGACGTGTAGCAGATGCAATAGCATTGACACCAGCTTTCACAGCAAAACCGACGACATCAATATGTTCTTCTTTAGATCGAGCCACAATAAGATGGTGTTCTTCATCAATAACTTCAGAGTAAACATGGTCAAGTGTTGCATCGGTGTCGCGGTTGAGACGACTAAGAATATTGGTACGTGTAGTACCAAACCGAGAAGCGTCGAGACCCATGAGAAATTGATGAATACGCTCAAGATCTCGACGTGCTTGCTGCTTGAGACGTTGAGGACAGGATGGAGAATTGCAACAACAATCAATAAAGGGCTCAAAATCATCAAGATCATCCCACATGACCTTGAGTTGGCCGAAATAATCAGCAACATGCTGACCATCTTGAGCACATCGAGCAATAGAAGATTTGATTTGGTGAACACGAGAAGCATTCCCAATAGAGTAACGAACACGCAAATTGTCCCATAGGACTTTTGCGTTGTCAACAAACGGGATCACCTTCTGGACTTGAGGATCTAAACTCGCATAGAGCCAGCCGCATAACATCGAGTTGACTTGAACCCACCATTGGTAATCGGGAGAATCAGTAGCAGGTTTAAGAAGAGTACCATCGACAAGACCAAGTTTATGCTTTGTTGCGAGATTGTTGCGTGCAATCTTAGCCCACTTATCATATTCTTCACCATTAAGGAGAAACAGAGTAAGAACATGATGCGGCTGATCATTAGAGGATAGGTGGTAAGGAGAAGACGTGATCAATTCCTTAGTAGTAGTAGTAGAAAAAGCCGATGTTGTAGCCATCGTGTAGATAGGAGACAAAGAGTAGAATTAGAAAACCTGTTTCCTTGAAAAACAAGAAACGGCGGAGAAGATTTTTTTTTTGTTATTTAGGGTTTTGTAACTTGACTCTGATACCATGTAAATCTCAGAGAAAAGCGTTGTTTATCTTATTGATATGTAAAGAGTATATATAGATACAATAGATTTTATGCACAAGTAGAGAATATTGACTAAAGATATACACAATAAGATAAAGCAAATATCATTTTCCCTAACAACACCTTCGATAGTTGTATCGGCAAGTTCCCACACAAAAATGTCTCTCTATGACACTGATTTACAAGAATAGTAAAAAACAGACTCCTAATTATGTCGAAAACATTGAGATTGAGAACAATATATATAATTATATATATAGATCCCCTGAGATATATGCAAACGTTGGTCGGTAAGCTTGCGTGTGTTTCAAGACACATTAATCTTGATCGAAAGGTAACGCTGGCTGGTAAGCTTGTGTGTGTTTCAAGACGCATAAATCGTGTATAAGACAAGAAAATGAAGATCAAATTCATAGCAAGAAAATGAAAAATCCACGGGTTCGTGTGGTGTGGATTGGACGTTAATACTGTATACAGTATATATATTTTCACATCTGTTACGTAAGACTGTTCAATAATTAATAGATCTAAATATCTATATATAGCAAGTTAAAAAGAATTAGCAATATAATATTAATAGTTATAATAGCCAAAAATGTTCTACAGCTCTCTCGTGTCTTACAATGCAGGGCTGTCAATATAAAATGAAAACATTATTACTTTTTACACTCACTTGTTATATCTTTACTTGGAGGGTTCTTTTTTCATAGGATGATTAGAGCTCGCTGGATGTTTTGAAGTTACCTTTTCCATAATTTCGGGCATGAAAAATACCAAAAGGTGATAGATCAATGGTTTTTCCTTTCTTCTCAGAGGCCACCCTGGCGAAAAGACCGATAGCTCTAGCCCACTTCACCATAGACCCAACCATTTCTGTCCTTTGTTCGAAAGTTATCTCATTGGAACCATGCTTCTTCATCTCAACCAAAAATTTTCCCATTGACAACAAACCATCGAGCATCCTCCACGAATCCACCTATCGCCCAAAAAACAATATATTTATATATCTCATTTAAAACAGCGAGCGACGAACATCTGACAGATATATGTATATAGATATAGTTACTTATAGAACTTACAGATATCCCGCTGCCTTGAGTACCAGTTAATACAGACATAGCCTTGAAGAGCCTCTGAGATTTTATTGACATGTCCACCTTGAAATCTTTTGATCCGGATGATGCCGACTTGAAGATTGCCATGTAGTCCTCCAGCTTTACAAAGAAATCCTTGAACTCTGTTGTCGCAGGACACTTACTCTCTAGGCTATCGATGAAGTGCGACATACCATTGTAAGCGAAAGGCTCAAAGTCTTGGGCCTTTTTAGGGAGATTCTCCAAGTAATGGGGTAGTGAGAATGTTCCTTGTGTTTCGTACATAGCTCTTTTAATAGGAGATTCTACACTGTTGTCATAGTCAATCCCAAAAGATGACAGATCAATAGATTGTCCTTTACTCTCGGAGGCGGCCTTAACGAATAGACCAATCCCTCGGGTCCATTCCACCATAGACACGATCAGTTCTTTTCTTTGTTCAAAATTTAACTCCTGGGAACCGCTCTTCTTCATCTCCATCAAACCCTTCCCCATTGACAACAAGCCATCCACCAGATTCCACGAATCATCCTATCTCGCCAAAAGCAAAAACTATCATGATCACATACGTTACGTACCATATGAATATTGTATTAAAACTACTTACTGATGTTCCGCCTTTACTAGTGTCGAAAACAGACATAGCCCTGAACAATTTTTCGGATTTTTCTGACAACTCCATCTTGATATCTTTTGACGACCCGGAACCGAAGGAGGCCATGTAATCCTTCAACGTTGCAAATAAATTCTTGAACTCGGCGGTTTTGGGACACATACCCTCCAGGTCACCAAGGAAGTCCGACATACCTTTGTTTGCGAAAGCCTCGAAGTCTTTGCCCACTTTGGGAAATTTTTCCAAGTAATGGGGTAACGAGAAGGTCCCTTGTGTTTCATAAACGGTGCTTAACGTGACAAGTAACGTTAGACATATCGCTAATGAAATTCTTGCCATTTTTGTTTTTTTTTTTTTTTTTTTTTGTTGTTTCTAGGAGAAAGATGTACACACGTGACGTGAGAATGCTAATTTATATCAATATATTATTTTCTTTTGGATTTTTTAAAGATCTTTGCTTTCTATGCTAACTGGGATTTATATAGATGCTTGAAGAGTAGTTGAAGGCCTTTAATTAATTAAGGAATTGTGAAAGAGATTCCAAGAAATTTCTTTGGCTATTCGCTTTTTTCTGGATATATTTTTAGAAAAGAGAAATTTTCTTTATTAATTTGCCAAACTATTTTTAGTTAGGGCGTTAATTAGAGCATATTGAAATTAAATTACACCTGACCACCATACCTTAAAATATAATGAACCAGTTAATTAGTACATGTAGACAAGGAAAAAAAAATGATCTTCTTTCTCTATAGAGTTTCGCTGATTTTGAGTAGTGTTGATTCTTCACGTCTATTTTAAGAGAATCCCCTGATGGTTTCACATCTTCAACAATACAGCAACATAATCTGGATGATATATATATATATATATATATATATATATATATTCTGAATCTTCATTACTAATGGAATCGAGTAATTCATAGAATTATTTATATCTAAAATAAACACACATGTCATGCAACAGTCCATGCATTCTTCTGTACACGTAATATTGAACACTAAATAAACTACGTAGAGATAGTGGTAGAGTGAAAAAAATAAATATAATAAACAACAACAAAATATATTTTTACTGGCTGATAGAAACAAGGGAGGCTTATTAATAGGATATCTTCTCATTATATAAGGGATCTTTTTATATCCTCCCAAATCATAATTTTTAATAAAAAGGAAAAAAAAAAACAAACCAAACCCAAATACAATAGGAAAAAAAGAAGAAGAAGAAGATAAAACGCATTACAACACACATTATTTATTGTTTACTTGCTAGCATGCTTTTGATCATAAATAACGACCATATGTTTTCTATAGAAAAAAACATATGCCTTTAATCATTGTGTGAACAAGGGGTTGTCCTGGAAAGACAATGGGCCAACATCCTTCGCTTAAACCTTCGAGTGCTTCGCAGCAAGCACGTTTTAGATGGCTGAAGTCCCAGTGATGTATATCACCAATGGCATCGCTGCATCCCTGAGTCTTCTTGATTGAGTTGAAGCAGTCTATTGGATTTATAAATAACTCTGTTTCTGCATTCAAACACGATATACTGATTAGTGTAATCCAAAACATCGTCATTACAACAGTTGTAACCTTTTTGTTCAAACCTAGCATTTTGTTTTCTTAATTATGAAAGATCAGAATAAAAAATAAAGCAAAATTTATTTATTAATAGATGTTTGTGTTTGCAATGTTAGGATATGAGTGTTGATTTATATAGTAGAAATTTTTGGAAAGCTCAAAGACACTTTGGTTGGTAAAACACCAAACTTACCATTCATCCATCTTTAAGTGTCTCATTACTAATTACAAACATTATTACAAAGCATGCAAAAATTCATTTTCCAACCAAACTAAAGCAAGATATTATTATCATCATTATCATTTTTATTCGAGCAAGTGTTAGATAGCATATTATTTATATCCATCCAACATTTACAAGAATCTTTTTGTGAGGAAACTACAGAAACAGTATTATATATCAAGTGTTAATTGTACCAACCAAAATTCAAGTTAATTATGCATTTTGTTTTTCTTAATTTTCTAGTTCCTTGGCGTTCACATTTCGGCATGTTATTGCTTAATGAAGTTAGGCTTCTTAATCTTCATGCAATCATGCACCAATTTCGACTTAAAAAAATAACAAATTAAGATTTACATTTGTTTATCCCCTGTACAGAATTAGGAGTTAATTAACTATCATTTATCTTATCTCCAACATCTATGTACGTTTGGTCATTCCCTAATCTTACTCTTGTGTGACAAAAGCTCATATTTACTACTACTAGTACTCATTAGCTAGTAGTCAGTGTGATATATTAGATAAATTGGCTTCTCACTAAATTGGCTTCTTACTAATGAAATCTGTGAAGTCTGTCTTTTATTACAGGTTACTTTTCATTTTTGTCATCGTCTCAATTAACACACCAATTAGCTTTCCAACGTACACTTGACCCATTCCTGTTTGCTTTCTTTGATTGAACTCAATGGACAACACACTCCACATGCTTCTTTCCCTTCCAAAAACAAGTTTTAGTCCAAAGATAAGAGACTTAAAATTTTATTATAAAAAAATGAAATGGAACAACTGAAAAATATATTCATGAAAACAAAATAAGAAATAAAGTCTACTAACAGAACAAGTACTACACGTACGCGAGAGTAAACTAAAAAAAAAAAATCAATAATAAAAAGGAACCAACGGAAAATTTAAAGTTTAAACATCGTTTTTTTTTGTTTTTTTTGTACAAACAACTTTAAACCTTCCTCTTGTGATGTTTTAATGAAAGATAAAAACATTACATGTGTGATATAAGTTAGGCAAAATAAGTTCATCATCTAAGCACTACCAAAGTAAGTCTAAATCACAAGCATCTTTAGTTTAACTGACACACATAAAGCTAGGTTTCTTGAACTTCTCCCGAGATCTAAGTTTCCCCAAAGACATTTTGGTGGTAAATTAAACACACCAAACTTACCATTTATCTATTTTTAAATGTCTCATTACAAACTACAAACAATATTTTGTGAAAACATATTAAATAGCCAAATTAATCCAAGTAATCATATCTATATTGTTATTTAAAGCGTTGTGTATTCCTCCAACACTTACAATAATTATATTTTTAAAAGGAAAACAAAAACAACAATATTAAATTTTGTGCTTCTCAAATTTTAAGTTATATATATATATATACACAGATTCAATATATATACACAGGTTCAATATATATATAGATATACATATATGCGGTTTTAAGTTATATAGAGTCAAATTTAAATGCGGCTAACATGAAGTGTCCAGTAATTTAAATGGAGTTTTGCTTTAGTGGATATGAGACAACCTTTGCAGAACTCTCTCCTATCGCATGCAACTCTAACACTAAAGAACTATTAACAAAATGGTGATACGTTTGCGTGTGCCTCAAGATATATAAAATTTTCACCAAATAAAGAGAACCTTATAACTGAAAATAGCGTTTAAGACAAGAAAATGAAAGTTTGAGCAGTTCTAGCAACTTTGATGAAGACATCTGTAAATCTCAGAGAAAAGCGTTGTTTGTCTTATTGATATGTAAAGAGTACATATAGATACAATAGACTTGATGCACAAGTAGAGAATATTGACTAAAGATATACACATTAAGATATGGAACATATCCTTTTCCCTAACACTCCCCTTCAAGGTGGAGTGTGTAAGTTTAGAACACCCAACTTAGACCGTAGATACTTGAATTGATCCAATCCGAGGGTTTTAGTGAAGATGTCAGCCGACTGTTCTTCAGTTGGGATATGAGCGGTAGTAATGGCACCGGAAGTAACTTCATCACGAATGAAGTGACAATCACTCTCAATATGCTTTGTGCGTTCATGAAAAACAGAGTTTGCTGCGATTTGAAGAGCTGCTTAACTATCACTGAATAAACGCATTGGCTGAGAATGATCGACACCAAGGAACTGCAAAACTTCCTTTAGCCACAATAGCTCCGTACAAGTCATAGCCAAGGCACGATACTCTGCTTCAGCCGATGAAAGCGACACACGACTTTGCTTCTTTGTCTTCCATTGAAGTGGAGAATCACCAAGCATTACTATATAACCTGTAAGGTACCGTCTAGTAGAAGGACATTTATTAAAATCAGAATTGCAATAGGCATTCACTTGAAGAGGAGCTGTGGAAGATAGAACAACACCCTGGCTGGGTGAAAACTTCAAGTAACGAACCAAACGCTGAGCCGAATCCCAATGATCCGTAAGAGGTGTCTGCATAAACTGTGCAAGAATGTTGACAGCATAACTTAACTCCGGACGAGTATGAGTGAGATAAACAAGACGTCCAACTAGACATCGATATTGTGTCGGATCCGAGTGCGGTGCACTTTTAAAATCCAACAGCGTATGATTTTGCTCCAAAAGAGTATCAACCGAACACGAGCCAGACAAACCACACTCGTCGATGATATCAATACAATATTTGTGTTGCGAGAGAAAGATGCCATCAGGTCCACGAGCAACTTCAATGCCAAGAAAGTATTTCAATATGCTTAGATCCTTCATCTTGAAACAGCGCGGCATAAATAAGCTTTAAACAATTTGAGAACTACCAAATCAGCACCACAAACAATCAAGTCATCAACGTAGACAAGAACATGAAGAACAACAGCACCACGCCGATAGGTAAACAGGGAATTGTCTTTGTGAGAACGTACAAAGCCATAGTCAAGAAGAGCTGTAGATAACTTGGAAAACCAGCAACGAGAAGCTTGCCGAAGACCATAAATGGACTTTTTAAGTTTGCACACAAGAGACGGATCAGCTGGAAGAAAAACCTGGAGGTGGTTTCATGTAGATATCCTCGTCAAGATCGCCATGTAAGAATGCATTGTGAACATCCATCTGATGGAGTTTCTAATTTTTATCCGAAGCAACACCAAGTAAGGTACGAACAGTTTAAAGTTTAGCAACCCGAGCAAATATCTCCGAAAAATCAACACCCTCTTTTTGGTGATTACCAAGAGCTACTAACCTCGCCTTATACCGTTCAAGGGTACCATCCGAATTAAACTTAAGCCGATACACCCATTTATAGCCAGGAGCTTTTACGCCTGGTGGAAGACGTTCAAGCGTCTAGGTCTCGTTAAGTTCGAGTGCGTCGATCTCTTGCGCATAGCGTCACGCCATTCTGATAGTTGAACTGCTTGCTTATAAGTAACCGGTTCATCAACCACAGTCACGGCAGAAAGGAACTTTTGATGGGCGCAACTAAATTTGTCACAAGAAACATAGTGTGCTATAGGATAGAAACAAGTACCTGAAGATGCTGGAGTAGACGAAGGTTTGAGAGAGATGAGAGTTTCAGCGTGACCTGCGAGGTAAGCAACATAAGGTTTAACCCGAATAGACGGCAACTTCGTGCGATGACCACGACCAAATGGTTCAGTACCAACATCAAAATCATCAGAATTCTCATCAAAGACAGCAGCGGATTCAGGAGATGCAACAACATCATTACTAGGAGCTGGAGGAGAGACAATAGCTGTAGTAGGCGGAGAATCAACGACTGTAGTAGGGATAGGTGTGGGAAGACTCCCCCTGTTTTCGAGAGTCGGAGGTGTTGTCTTGGCAACTGAATCATTTAAGTCGATAAGCGTTAGTGGAATGACCGGAGACGCAACAGGTTGTTCGGAGACAGAAGGTGAAAAAGACAGAAAAACATCTTCGTTGAAGATAACATCACGCGAGACGAAAATATCTTTGGTCTCCATGTCATAAACACGCCAACCTTTTTGATTAGGAGGATAACCGAGAAAGATACATCTTCGACCTCGTTCTTGGAACTTATCACGACGAGAAGAATGGCGTTTGGCAAAACTCAAGCAACCAAATACACGAACTTGTGCAAAATTTGGAGGAGTAGAATGAAGAAGCTCATGCGGGTTTTTGCCTTGTAGAAGCGGAATAAGAGTGCGCTTAATTAAATAAGCAGCCGTGAGAACACTCTCGCCCCAAAAACGAATTGGTAAGTCAGCTTGAAAGAGCAAAGAACGCCCCAAGTTGAGAATATGACGATGTTTGCGCTCAACTCTCGTATTTTTTTGCAGAGTATAAACGCAAGAAGTTTGATGTAGAATGCCTTGATCTTTATAAAAATGATGAAGACCAAGAAACTCACTCCCATTGTCACTACGAACGACTTTGATCTTTTTTCCAAATTGTGGATGAGCCATGGCCACAAATTGTTTGAGATGAATGGCAACTTCCCTTTTGGCAAGAAGCAAATAGGTCCACACGACCCGAGAGTAGTCGTCGACAATAGTAAGAAAATAGTGTGCTCCACACGTAGAAGCAATTTTGTAAGGTCCCCAGATATCACAATGTATCAAAGAAAAACATGTGTCCGCTTTATTAGTACTCTCGGGAAAAACTAACCGCGTTTGTTTAGCTTGAATACAAACTTCGCAAAAATCATTATTATCACTACTATGGTGTGCAGAATCCGGTAAAGTAGATAAAAAACTAGATAAAATCTTCGTAGATGGATGCCCCAAACGTTCATGCCAAAGAGTTCTTGTGGATTTCTTGACATTGTTGACGCGTGCTGAAACCGCTCCACGAAAGTGATAAATCCCATCTCTCTCTTCACATGCGCCAATCAGCATCTTCGAAGTATGGTCCTGTATAACACACAATGTATCAGTAAATAAAGCATAGCAGGACAGCTCAAGACAAAGTCTAGCGAGAGAGATGAGAGTGAAAGAAAGATCAGGAACATAGAGAACACGATTCAGTTTAACGTGATCTCCAAGGATCATCGTCCCTTCTTTAGTAGCGAAAGTATGTTTTCCATTGGGAAGAACAACAATACTTCTAGGAATGTCATGCGCATCCACAAGGAGATCATCATCACCTGTCATATGATGAGATGCTCCAGAGTCAAGTAAAAACTCAACACAAGAATGCTTACCGGAGAGCTTATCGGAACCAGAGGTTTGGTCAGGTTTTAACAAGTTCACAATAGCAGACCAGGTGGCCTTACTAACACCAGGTAAGTCAGGGAGTTCAGCTTCGGAAAAAGCTTGAGCATTGTTAGCACGATAGGAAGCAGGAGAGGAATGCCCACGACCTCTACCTCGAGTGGAGTCGGATCGTGATCCTCCTCTAGTATCACCATGTTTCTCGATCCACCAATCGGGCAAGCCGTGAAGTTCGAAACATGTATCCACCGAGTGGTTGGTACGGCCACAGTGAGTACATGGTCCTTGAGTGAGACGTGTAGCAGATGCAATAGCATTGACACCAGCTTTCACAGCAAAACCGACAACATCAATATGTTCTTCTTTAGATCGAGCCACAATAAGATGGCGTTCTTCATCAATAACTTCAGAGTAAACATGGTCAAGTGTTGCATCGGTGTCGCGGTTGAGACGGCTAAGAATATTGGTACATGTAGTACCAAACCGAGAAGCGTCGAGACCCATGAGAAATTGATGAATACGCTCAAGATCTCGACGTGCTTGCTGCTTGAGACGTTGAGGACAGGATGGAGAATTGCAACAACAATCAATAAAGGGCTCAAAATCATCAAGATCATCCCACATGACCTTGAGTTGGCCGAAATAATCAGCAACATGCTGACCATCTTGAGCACATCGAACAATAGAAGATTTGATTTGGTGAACACGAGAAGCATTCCCAATAGAGTAACGAACACGCAAATTGTCCCATAGGACTTTTGCGTTGTCAACAAACGGGATCACCTTCTCGACTTGAGGATCTAAACTCGCATAGAGCCAGCCGCATAACATCGAGTTGACTTGAACCCACCATTGGTAATCGGGAGAATCAGTAGCAGGTTTAAGAAGAGTACCATCGACAAGACCAAGTTTATGCTTTGTTGCGAGATTGTTGCGTGCAATCTTAGCCCACTTATCATATTCTTCACCATTAAGGAGAAACAGAGTAAGAACATGATGCGGCTGATCATTAGAGGATAGGTGGTAAGGAGAAGACGTGATCAATTCCTTAGTAGTAGTAGTAGAAAAAGCCGATGTTGTAGCCATCGTGTAGATAGGAGACAAAGAGTAGAATTAGAAAACCTGTTTCCTTGAAAAACAAGAAACGGCGGAGAAGATTTTTTTTTTGTTATTTAGGGTTTTGTAACTTGACTCTGATACCATGTAAATCACAGAGAAAAGCGTTGTTTATCTTATTGATATGTAAAGAGTATATATAGATACAATAGATTTTATGGACAAGTAGAGAATATTGACTAAAGATATACACAATAAGATAAAGCACGTATCATTTTCCCTAACAACACCTTCGATAGTTGTATCGGCAAGTTCCCACACAAAAATGTCTCTCTATGACACTGATTTACAAGAATAGTAAAAAACAGACTCCTAATTATGTCGAAAACATTGAGATTGAGAACAATATATATAATTATATATATAGATCCCCTGAGATATATGCAAACGTTGGTCGGTAAGCTTGCGTGTGTTTCAAGACACATTAATCTTGATCGAAAGGTAACGCTGGCTGGTAAGCTTGTGTGTGTTTCAAGACGCATAAATCGTGTATAAGACAAGAAAATGAAGATCAAATTCATAGCAAGAAAATGAAAAATCCACGGGTTCGTGTGGTGTGGATTGGACGTTAATACTGTATACAGTATATATATTTTCACATCTGTTACGTAAGACTGTTCAATAATTAATAGATCTAAATATCTATATATAGCAAGTTAAAAAGAATTAGCAATATAATATTAATAGTTATAATAGCCAAAAATGTTCTACAGCTCTCTCGTGTCTTACAATGCAGGGCTGTCAATATAAAATGAAAACATTATTACTTTTTACACTCACTTGTTATATCTTTACTTGGAGGGTTCTTTTTTCATAGGATGATTAGAGCTCGCTGGATGTTTTGAAGTTACCTTTTCCATAATTTCGGGCATGAAAAATACCAAAAGGTGATAGATCAATGGTTTTTCCTTTCTTCTCAGAGGCCACCCTGGCGAAAAGACCGATAGCTCTAGCCCACTGCACCATAGACCCAACCATTTCTGTCCTTTGTTCGAAAGTTATCTCATTGGAACCATGCTTCTTCATCTCAACCAAAAATTTTCCCATTGACAACAAACCATCGAGCATCCTCCACGAATCCACCTATCGCCCAAAAAACAATCTATTTATATATCTCATTTAAAACAGCGAGCGACGAACATCTGACAGATATATGTATATAGATATAGTTACTTATAGAACTTACAGATATCCCGCTGCCTTGAGTACCAGTTAATACAGACATAGCCTTGAAGAGCCTCTGAGATTTTATTGACATGTCCACCTTGAAATCTTTTGATCCGGATGATGCCGACTTGAAGATTGCCATGTAGTCCTCCAGCTTTACAAAGAAATCCTTGAACTCTGTTGTCGCAGGACACTTACTCTCTAGGCTATCGATGAAGTGCGACATACCATTGTAAGCGAAAGGCTCAAAGTCTTGGGCCTTTTTAGGGAGATTCTCCAAGTAATGGGGTAGTGAGAATGTTCCTTGTGTTTCGTACATAGCTCTTTTAATAGGAGATTCTACACTGTTGTCATAGTCAATCCCAAAAGATGACAGATCAATAGATTGTCCTTTACTCTCGGAGGCGGCCTTAACGAATAGACCAATCCCTCGGGTCCATTCCACCATAGACACGATCAGTTCTTTTCTTTGTTCAAAATTTAACTCCTGGGAACCGCTCTTCTTCATCTCCATCAAACCCTTCCCCATTGACAACAAGCCATCCACCAGATTCCACGAATCATCCTATCTCGCCAAAAGCAAAAACTATCATGATCACATACGTTACGTACCATATGAATATTGTATTAAAACTACTTACTGATGTTCCGCCTTTACTAGTGTCGAAAACAGACATAGCCCTGAACAATTTTTCGGATTTTTCTGACAACTCCATCTTGATATCTTTTGACGACCCGGAACCGAAGGAGGCCATGTAATCCTTCAACGTTGCAAATAAATTCTTGAACTCGGCGGTTTTGGGACACATACCCTCCAGGTCACCAAGGAAGTCCGACATACCTTTGTTTGCGAAAGCCTCGAAGTCTTTGCCCACTTTGGGAAATTTTTCCAAGTAATGGGGTAACGAGAAGGTCCCTTGTGTTTCATAAACGGTGCTTAACGTGACAAGTAACGTTAGACATATCGCTAATGAAATTCTTGCCATTTTTGTTTTTTTTTTTTTTTTTTTTGTTGTTTCTAGGAGAAAGATGTACACACGTGACGTGAGAATGCTAATTTATATCAATATATTATTTTCTTTTGGATTTTTTAAAGATCTTTGCTTTCTATGCTAACTGGGATTTATATAGATGCTTGAAGAGTAGTTGAAGGCCTTTAATTAATTAAGGAATTGTGAAAGAGATTCCAAGAAATTTCTTTGGCTATTCGCTTTTTTCTGGATATATTTTTAGAAAAGAGAAATTTTCTTTATTAATTTGCCAAACTATTTTTAGTTAGGGCGTTAATTAGAGCATATTGAAATTAAATTACACCTGACCACCATACCTTAAAATATAATGAACCAGTTAATTAGTACATGTAGACAAGGAAAAAAAAATGATCTTCTTTCTCTATAGAGTTTCGCTGATTTTGAGTAGTGTTGATTCTTCACGTCTATTTTAAGAGAATCCCCTGATGGTTTCACATCTTCAACAATACAGCAACATAATCTGGATGATATATATATATATATATATATATTCTGAATCTTCATTACTAATGGAATCGAGTAATTCATAGAATTATTTATATCTAAAATAAACACACATGTCATGCAACAGTCCATGCATTCTTCTGTACACGTAATATTGAACACTAAATAAACTACGTAGAGATAGTGGTAGAGTGAAAAAAATAAATATAATAAACAACAACAAAATATATTTTTACTGGCTGATAGAAACAAGGGAGGCTTATTAATAGGATATCTTCTCATTATATAAGGGATCTTTTTATATCCTCCCAAATCATAATTTTTAATAAAAAGGAAAAAAAAAAACAAACCAAACCCAAATACAATAGGAAAAAAAAAAGAAGAAGAAGATAAAACGCATTACAACACACATTATTTATTGTTTACTTGCTAGCATGCTTTTGATCATAAATAACGACCATATGTTTTCTATAGAAAAAAACATATGCCTTTAATCATTGTGTGAACAAGGGGTTGTCCTGGAAAGACAATGGGCCAACATCCTTCGCTTAAACCTTCGAGTGCTTCGCAGCAAGCACGTTTTAGATGGCTGAAGTCCCAGTGATGTATATCACCAATGGCATCGCTGCATCCCTGAGTCTTCTTGATTGAGTTGAAGCAGTCTATTGGATTTATAAATAACTCTGTTTCTGCATTCAAACACGATATACTGATTAGTGTAATCCAAAACATCGTCATTACAACAGTTGTAACCTTTTTGTTCAAACCTAGCATTTTGTTTTCTTAATTATGAAAGATCAGAATAAAAAATAAAGCAAAATTTATTTATTAATAGATGTTTGTGTTTGCAATGTTAGGATATGAGTGTTGATTTATATAGTAGAAATTTTTGGAAAGCTCAAAGACACTTTGGTTGGTAAAACACCAAACTTACCATTCATCCATCTTTAAGTGTCTCATTACTAATTACAAACATTATTACAAAGCATGCAAAAATTCATTTTCCAACCAAACTAAAGCAAGATATTATTATCATCATTATCATTTTTATTCGAGCAAGTGTTAGATAGCATATTATTTATATCCATCCAACATTTACAAGAATCTTTTTGTGAGGAAACTACAGAAACAGTATTATATATCAAGTGTTAATTGTACCAACCAAAATTCAAGTTAATTATGCATTTTGTTTTTCTTAATTTTCTAGTTCCTTGGCGTTCACATTTCGGCATGTTATTGCTTAATGAAGTTAGGCTTCTTAATCTTCATGCAATCATGCACCAATTTCGACTTAAAAAAATAACAAATTAAGATTTACATTTGTTTATCCCCTGTACAGAATTAGGAGTTAATTAACTCTCATTTATCTTATCTCCAACATCTATGTACGTTTGGTCATTCCCTAATCTTACTCTTGTGTGACAAAAGCTCATATTTACTACTACTAGTACTCATTAGCTAGTAGTCAGTGTGATATATTAGATAAATTGGCTTCTCACTAAATTGGCTTCTTACTAATGAAATCTGTGAAGTCTGTCTTTTATTACAGGTTACTTTTCATTTTTGTCATCGTCTCAATTAACACACCAATTAGCTTTCCAACGTACACTTGACCCATTTCCTGTTTGCTTTCTTTGATTGAACTCAATGGACAACACACTCCACATGCTTCTTTCCCTTCCAAAAACAAGTTTTAGTCCAAAGAATAAGAGACTTAAAATTTTATTATAAAAAAATGAAATGGAACAACTGAAAAATATATTCATGAAAACAAAATAAGAAATAGAGTCTACTAACAGAACAAGTACTACACGTACGCGAGAGTAAACTAAAAAAAAAAATCAATAATAAAAAGGAACCAACGGAAAATTTAAAGTTTAAACATCGTTTTTTTTTTGTTTTTTTTGTACAAACAACTTTAAACCTTCCTCTTGTGATGTTTTAATGAAAGATAAAAACATTACATGTGTGATATAAGTTAGGCAAAATAAGTTCATCATCTAAGCACTACCAAAGTAAGTCTGAATCACAAGCATCTTTAGTTTAACTGACACACATAAAGCTAGGTTTCTTGAACTTCTCCCGAGATCTAAGTTTCCCCAAAGACATTTTGGTGGTAAATTAAACACACCAAACTTACCATTTATCTATTTTTAAATGTCTCATTACAAACTACAAACAATATTTTGTGAAAACATGTTAAATAGCCAAATTAATCCAAGTAATCATATCTATATTGTTATTTAAAGCGTTGTGTATTCCTCCAACACTTACAATAATTATATTTTTAAAAGGAAAACAAAAACAACAATATTAAATTTTGTGCTTCTCAAATTTTAAGTTATATATATATATATATACACAGATTCAATATATATACACAGGTTCAATATATATATAGATATACATATATGCGGTTTTAAGTTATATAGAGTCAAATTTAAATGCGGCTAACATGAAGTGTCCAGTAATTTAAATGGAGTTTTGCTTTAGTGGATATGAGACAACCTTTGCAGAACTCTCTGCTATCGCATGCAACTATAACACTAAAGAACTATTAACAAAATGGTGATACGTTTGCGTGTGCCTCAAGATATATAAAATTTTCACCCAATAAAGAGAACCTTATAACTGAAAATAGCGTTTAAGACAAGGAAATGAAAGTTTGAGCAGTTCTAGCAACTTTGATGAAGACATCTGTAAATCTCAGAGAAAAGCGTTGTTTGTCTTATTGATATGTAAAGAGTACATATAGATACAATAGACTTGATGCACAAGTAGAGAATATTGACTAAAGATATACACATTAAGATATGGAACATATCCTTTTCCCTAACACTCCCCTTCAAGGTGGAGTGTGTAAGTTTAGAACACCCAACTTAGACCGTAGATACTTGAATTGATCCAATCCGAGGGTTTTAGTGAAGATGTCAGCCGACTGTTCTTCAGTTGGGATATGAGCGGTAGTAATGGCACCGGAAGTAACTTCATCACGAATGAAGTGACAATCACTCTCAATATGCTTTGTGCGTTCATGAAAAACAGAGTTTGCTGCGATTTGAAGAGCTGCTTAACTATCACTGAATAAACGCATTGGCTGAGAATGATCGACACCAAGGAACTGCAAAACTTCCTTTAGCCACAATAGCTCCGTACAAGTCATAGCCAAGGCACGATACTCTGCTTCAGCCGATGAAAGCGACACACGACTTTGCTTCTTTGTCTTCCATTGAAGTGGAGAATCACCAAGCATTACTATATAACCTGTAAGGTACCGTCTAGTAGAAGGACATTTATTAAAATCAGAATTGCAATAGGCATTCACTTGAAGAGGAGCTGTGGAAGATAGAACAACACCCTGGCTGGGTGAAAACTTCAAGTAACGAACCAAACGCTGAGCCGAATCCCAATGATCCGTAAGAGGTGTCTGCATAAACTGTGCAAGAATGTTGACAGCATAACTTAACTCCGGACGAGTATGAGTGAGATAAACAAGACGTCCAACTAGACGTCGATATTGTGTCGGATCCGAGTGCGGTGCACTTTTAAAATCCAACAGCGTATGATTTTGCTCCAAAAGAGTATCAACCGAACACGAGCCAGACAAACCACACTCGTCGATGATATCAATACAATATTTGTGTTGCGAGAGAAAGATGCCATCAGGTCCACGAGCAACTTCAATGCCAAGAAAGTATTTCAATATGCCTAGATCCTTCATCTTGAAACAGCGCGGCATAAATAAGCTTTAAAAAATTTGAGAACTACCAAATCAGCACCACAAACAATCAAGTCATCAACGTAGACAAGAACATGAAGAACAACAGCACCACGCCGATAGGTAAACAGGGAATTGTCTTTGTGAGAACGTACAAAGCCATAGTCAAGAAGAGCTGTAGATAACTTGGAAAACCAGCAGCGAGAAGCTTGCCGAAGACCATAAATGGACTTTTTAAGTTTGCACACAAGAGACGGATCAGCTGGAAGAAAAACCTGGAGGTGGTTTCATGTAGATATCCTCGTCAAGATCGCCATGTAAGAATGCATTGTGAACATCCATCTGATGGAGTTTCTAATTTTTATCCGAAGCAACACCAAGTAAGGTACGAACAGTTTAAAGTTTAGCAACCCGAGCAAATATCTCCGAAAAATCAACACCCTCTTTTTGGTGATTACCAAGAGCTACTAACCTCGCCTTATACCGTTCAAGGGTACCATCCGAATTAAACTTAAGCCGATACACCCATTTATAGCCAGGAGCTTTTACGCCTGGTGGAAGACGTTCAAGCGTCTAGGTCTCGTTAAGTTCGAGTGCGTCGATCTCTTGCGCATAGCGTCACGCCATTCTGATAGTTGAACTGCTTGCTTATAAGTAACCGGTTCATCAACCACAGTCACGGCAGAAAGGAACTTTTGATGGGCGCAACTAAATTTGTCACAAGAAACATAGTGTGCTATAGGATAGAAACAAGTACCTGAAGATGCTGGAGTAGACGAAGGTTTGAGAGAGATGAGAGTTTCAGCGTGACCTGCGAGGTAAGCAACATAAGGTTTAACCCGAATAGACGGCAACTTCGTGCGATGACCACGACCAAATGGTTCAGTACCAACATCAAAATCATCAGAATTCTCATCAGAGACAGCAGCGGATTCAGGAGATGCAACAACATCATTACTAGGAGCTGGAGGAGAGACAATAGCTGTAGTAGGCGGAGAATCAACGACTGTAGTAGGGATAGGTGTGGGAAGACTCCCCCTGTTTTCGAGAGTCGGAGGTGTTGTCTTGGCAACTGAATCATTTAAGTCGATAAGCGTTAGTGGAATGACCGGAGACGCAACAGGTTGTTCGGAGACAGAAGGTGAAAAAGACAGAAAAACATCTTCGTTGAAGATAACATCACGCGAGACGAAAATATCTTTGGTCTCCATGTCATAAACACGCCAACCTTTTTGATTAGGAGGATAACCGAGAAAGATACATCTTCGACCTCGTTCTTGGAACTTATCACGACGAGAAGAATGGCGTTTGGCAAAACTCAAGCAACCAAATACACGAACTTGTGCAAAATTTGGAGGAGTAGAATGAAGAAGCTCATGCGGGTTTTTGCCTTGTAGAAGCGGAATAGGAGTGCGATTAATTAAATAAGCAGCCGTGAGGACACTCTCGCCCCAAAAACGAATTGGTAAGTCAGCTTGAAAGAGCAAAGAACGCCCCAAGTTGAGAATATGACGATGTTTGCGCTCAACTCTATTATTTTTTTGCAGAGTATAAACGCAAGAAGTTTGATGTAGAATGCCGTGATCTTTATAAAAATGACGAAGACCAAGAAACTCACTCCCATTGTCACTACGAACGACTTTGATCTTTTTTCCAAATTGTGGATGAGCCATGGCCACAAATTGTTTGAGATGAATGGCAACTTCCCTTTTGGCAAGAAGCAAATAGGTCCACACGACCCGAGAGTAGTCGTCGACAATAGTAAGAAAATAGTGTGCTCCACACGTAGAAGCAATTTTGTAAGGTCCCCAGATATCACAATGTATCAAAGAAAAACATGTGTCCGCTTTATTAGTACTCTCGGGAAAAACTAACCGCGTTTGTTTAGCTTGAATACAAACTTCGCAAAAATCATTATTATTACTACTATGGTGTGCAGAATCCGGTAAAGTAGATAAAAAACTAGATAAAATCTTCGTAGATGGATGCCCCAAACGTTCATGCCAAAGAGTTCTTGTGGATTTCTTGACATTGTTGACGCGTGCTGAAACCGCTCCACGAAAGTGATAAACCCCATCTCTCTCTTCACATGCGCCAATCAGCATCTTCGAAGTATGGTCCTGTATAACACACAATGTATCAGTAAATAAAGCATAGCAGGAAAGCTCAAGAAAAAGTCTAGCGAGAGAGATGAGAGTGAAAGAAAGATCAGGAACATAGAGAACACGATTCAGTTTAACGTGATCTCCAAGGATCATCGTCCCTTCTTTAGTAGCGAAAGTATGTTTTCCATTGGGAAGAACAACAATACTTCTAGGAATGTCATGCGCATCCACAAGGAGATCATCATCACCTGTCATATGATGAGATGCTCCAGAGTCAAGTAAAAACTCAACACAAGAATGCTTACCGGAGAGCTTATCGGAACCAGAGGTTTTGTCAGGTTTTAACAAGTTCACAATAGCAGACCAGGTGGCCTTACTAACACCAGGTAAGTCAGGGAGTTCAGCTTCGGAAAAAGCTTGAGCATTGTTAGCACGATAGGAAGCAGGAGAGGAATGCCCACGACCTCTACCTCGAGTGGAGTCGGATCGTGATCCTCCTCTAGTATCACCATGTTTCTCGATCCACCAATCGGGCAAGCCGTGAAGTTCGAAACATGTATCCACCGAGTGGTTGGTACGGCCACAGTGAGTACATGGTCCTTGAGTGAGACGTGTAGCAGATGCAATAGCATTGACACCAGCTTTCACAGCAAAACCGACAACATCAATATGTTCTTCTTTAGATCGAGCCACAATAAGATGGCGTTCTTCATCAATAACTTCAGAGTAAACATGGTCAAGTGTTGCATCGGTGTCGCGGTTGAGACGGCTAAGAATATTGGTACATGTAGTACCAAACCGAGAAGCGTCGAGACCCATGAGAAATTGATGAATACGCTCAAGATCTCGACGTGCTTGCTGCTTGAGACGTTGAGGACAGGATGGAGAATTGCAACAACAATCAATAAAGGGCTCAAAATCATCAAGATCATCCCACATGACCTTGAGTTGGCCGAAATAATCAGCAACATGCTGACCATCTTGAGCACATCGAACAATAGAAGATTTGATTTGGTGAACACGAGAAGCATTCCCAATAGAGTAACGAACACGCAAATTGTCCCATAGGACTTTTGCGTTGTCAACAAACGGGATCACCTTCTGGACTTGAGGATCTAAACTCGCATAGAGCCAGCCGCATAACATCGAGTTGACTTGAACCCACCATTGGTAATCGGGAGAATCAGTAGCAGGTTTAAGAAGAGTACCATCGACAAGACCAAGTTTATGCTTTGCTGCGAGATTGTTGCGTGCAATCTTAGCCCACTTATCATATTCTTCACCATTAAGGAGAAACAGAGTAAGAACATGATGCGGCTGATCATTAAAGGATAGGTGGTAAGGAGAAGACGTGATCAATTCCTTAGTAGTAGTAGTAGAAAAAGCCGATGTTGTAGCCATCGTGTAGATAGGAGACAAAGAGTAGAATTAGAAAACCTGTTTCCTTGAAAAACAAGAAACGGCGGAGTAGAATTTTTTTTTGTTATTTAGGGTTTTGTAACTTGACTCTGATACCATGTAAATCTCAGAGAAAAGCGTTGTTTATCTTATTGATATGTAAAGAGTATATATAGATACAATAGATTTTATGGACAAGTAGAGAATATTGACTAAAGATATACACAATAAGATAAAGCACGTATCCTTTTCCCTAACAACACCTTCGATAGTTGTATCGGCAAGTTCCCACACAAAAATGTCTCTCTATGACACTGATTTACAAGAATAGTAAAAAACAGACTCCTAATTATGTCGAAAACATTGAGATTGAGAACAATATATATAATTATATATATAGATCCCCTGAGATATATGCAAACGTTGGTCGGTAAGCTTGCGTGTGTTTCAAGACACATTAATCTTGATCGAAAGGTAACGCTGGCTGGTAAGCTTGTGTGTGTTTCAAGACGCATAAATCGTGTATAAGACAAGAAAATGAAGATCAAATTCATAGCAAGAAAATGAAAAATCCACGGGTTCGTGTGGTGTGGATTGGACGTTAATACTGTATACAGTATATATATTTTCACATCTGTTACGTAAGACTGTTCAATAATTAATAGATCTAAATATCTATATATAGCAAGTTAAAAAGAATTAGCAATATAATATTAATAGTTATAATAGCCAAAAATGTTCTACAGCTCTCTCGTGTCTTACAATGCAGGGCTGTCAATATAAAATGAAAACATTATTACTTTTTACACTCACTTGTTATATCTTTACTTGGAGGGTTCTTTTTTCATAGGATGATTAGAGCTCGCTGGATGTTTTGAAGTTACCTTTTCCATAATTTCGGGCATGAAAAATACCAAAAGGTGATAGATCAATGGTTTTTCCTTTCTTCTCAGAGGCCACCCTGGCGAAAAGACCGATAGCTCTAGCCCACTGCACCATAGACCCAACCATTTCTGTCCTTTGTTCGAAAGTTATCTCATTGGAACCATGCTTCTTCATCTCAACCAAAAATTTTCCCATTGACAACAAACCATCGAGCATCCTCCACGAATCCACCTATCGCCCAAAAAACAATCTATTTATATATCTCATTTAAAACAGCGAGCGACGAACATCTGACAGATATATGTATATAGATATAGTTACTTATAGAACTTACAGATATCCCGCTGCCTTGAGTACCAGTTAATACAGACATAGCCTTGAAGAGCCTCTGAGATTTTATTGACATGTCCACCTTGAAATCTTTTGATCCGGATGATGCCGACTTGAAGATTGCCATGTAGTCCTCCAGCTTTACAAAGAAATCCTTGAACTCTGTTGTCGCAGGACACTTACTCTCTAGGCTATCGATGAAGTGCGACATACCATTGTAAGCGAAAGGCTCAAAGTCTTGGGCCTTTTTAGGGAGATTCTCCAAGTAATGGGGTAGTGAGAATGTTCCTTGTGTTTCGTACATAGCTCTTTTAATAGGAGATTCTACACTGTTGTCATAGTCAATCCCAAAAGATGACAGATCAATAGATTGTCCTTTACTCTCGGAGGCGGCCTTAACGAATAGACCAATCCCTCGGGTCCATTCCACCATAGACACGATCAGTTCTTTTCTTTGTTCAAAATTTAACTCCTGGGAACCGCTCTTCTTCATCTCCATCAAACCCTTCCCCATTGACAACAAGCCATCCACCAGATTCCACGAATCATCCTATCTCGCCAAAAGCAAAAACTATCATGATCACATACGTTACGTACCATATGAATATTGTATTAAAACTACTTACTGATGTTCCGCCTTTACTAGTGTCGAAAACAGACATAGCCCTGAACAATTTTTCGGATTTTTCTGACAACTCCATCTTGATATCTTTTGACGACCCGGAACCGAAGGTTGCCATGTAATCCTTCAACGTTGCAAATAAATTCTTGAACTCGGCGGTTTTGGGACACATACCCTCCAGGTCACCAAGGAAGTCCGACATACCTTTGTTTGCGAAAGCCTCGAAGTCTTTGCCCACTTTGGGAAATTTTTCCAAGTAATGGGGTAACGAGAAGGTCCCTTGTGTTTCATAAACGGTGCTTAACGTGACAAGTAACGTTAGACATATCGCTAATGAAATTCTTGCCATTTTTGTTTTTTTTTTTTTTTTTTTGTTGTTTCTAGGAGAAAGATGTACACACGTGACGTGAGAATGCTAATTTATATCAATATATTATTTTCTTTTGGATTTTTTAAAGATCTTTGCTTTCTATGCTAACTGGGATTTATATAGATGCTTGAAGAGTAGTTGAAGGCCTTTAATTAATTAAGGAATTGTGAAAGAGATTCCAAGAAATTTCTTTGGCTATTCGCTTTTCTCTGGATATATTTTTAGAAAAGAGAAATTTTCTTTATTAATTTGCCAAACTATTTTTAGTTAGGGCGTTAATTAGAGCATATTAAAATTAAATTACACCTGACCACCATACCTTAAAATATAATGAACCAGTTAATTAGTACATGTAGACAAGGAAAAAAAAATGATCTTCTTTCTCTATAGAGTTTCGCTGATTTTGAGTAGTGTTGATTCTTCACGTCTATTTTAAGAGAATCCCCTGATGGTTTCACATCTTCAACAATACAGCAACATAATCTGGATGATATATATATATATATATATATATATATATATATATATATATATATATATATATATTCTGAATCTTCATTACTAATGGAATCGAGTAATTCATAGAATTATTTATATCTAAAATAAACACACATGTCATGCAACAGTCCATGCATTCTTCTGTACACGTAATATTGAACACTAAATAAACTACGTAGAGATAGTGGTAGAGTGAAAAAAATAAATATAATAAACAACAACAAAATATATTTTTACTGGCTGATAGAAACAAGGGAGGCTTATTAATAGGATATCTTCTCATTATATAAGGGATCTTTTTATATCCTCCCAAATCATAATTTTTAATAAAAAGGAAAAAAAAAAACAAACCAAACCCAAATACAATAGGAAAAAAAAAAGAAGAAGAAGATAAAACGCATTACAACACACATTATTTATTGTTTACTTGCTAGCATGCTTTTGATCATAAATAACGACCATATGTTTTCTATAGAAAAAAACATATGCCTTTAATCATTGTGTGAACAAGGGGTTGTCCTGGAAAGACAATGGGCCAACATCCTTCGCTTAAACCTTCGAGTGCTTCGCAGCAAGCACGTTTTAGATGGCTGAAGTCCCAGTGATGTATATCACCAATGGCATCGCTGCATCCCTGAGTCTTCTTGATTGAGTTGAAGCAGTCTATTGGATTTATAAATAACTCTGTTTCTGCATTCAAACACGATATATTGATTAGTGTAATCCAAAACATCGTCATTACAACAGTTGTAACCTTTTTGTTCAAACCTAGCATTTTGTTTTCTTAATTATGAAAGATCAGAATAAAAAATAAAGCAAAATTTATTTATTAATAGATGTTTGTGTTTGCAATGTTAGGATATGAGTGTTGATTTATATAGTAGAAATTTTTGGAAAGCTCAAAGACACTTTGGTTGGTAAAACACCAAACTTACCATTCATCCATCTTTAAGTGTCTCATTACTAATTACAAACATTATTACAAAGCATGCAAAAATTCATTTTCCAACCAAACTAAAGCAAGATATTATTATCATCATTATCATTTTTATTCGAGCAAGTGTTAGATAGCATATTATTTATATCCATCCAACATTTACAAGAATCTTTTTGTGAGGAAACTACAGAAACAGTATTATATATCAAGTGTTAATTGTACCAACCAAAATTCAAGTTAATTATGCATTTTGTTTTTCTTAATTTTCTAGTTCCTTGGCGTTCACATTTCGGCATGTTATTGCTTAATGAAGTTAGGCTTCTTAATCTTCATGCAATCATGCACCAATTTCGACTTAAAAAAATAACAAATTAAGATTTACTTTTGTTTATCCCCTGTACAGAATTAGGAGTTAATTAACTATCATTTATCTTATCTCCAACATCTATGTACGTTTGGTCATTCCCTAATCTTACTCTTGTGTGACAAAAGCTCATATTTACTACTACTAGTACTCATTAGCTAGTAGTCAGTGTGATATATTAGATAAATTGGCTTCTCACTAAATTGGCTTCTTACTAATGAAATCTGTGAAGTCTGTCTTTTATTACAGGTTACTTTTCATTTTTGTCATCGTCTCAATTAACACACCAATTAGCTTTCCAACGTACACTTGACCCATTTCCTGTTTGCTTTCTTTGATTGAACTCAATGGACAACACACTCCACATGCTTCTTTCCCTTCCAAAAACAAGTTTTAGTCCGAAGAATAAGAGACTTAAAATTTTATTATAAAAAAATGAAATGGAACAACTGAAAAATATATTCATGAAAACAAAATAAGAAATAAAGTCTACTAACAGAACAAGTACTACACGTACGCGAGAGTAAACTAAAAAAAAAAAATCAATAATAAAAAGGAACCAACGGAAAATTTAAAGTTTAAACATCGTTTTTTTTTGTTTTTTTTGTACAAACAACTTTAAACCTTCCTCTTGTGATGTTTTAATGAAAGATAAAAACATTACATGTGTGATATAAGTTAGGCAAAATAAGTTCATCATCTAAGCACTACCAAAGTAAGTCTGAATCACAAGCATCTTTAGTTTAACTGACACACATAAAGCTAGGTTTCTTGAACTTCTCCCGAGATCTAAGTTTCCCCAAAGACATTTTGGTGGTAAATTAAACACACCAAACTTACCATTTATCTATTTTTAAATGTCTCATTACAAACTACAAACAATATTTTGTGAAAACATGTTAAATAGCCAAATTAATCCAAGTAATCATATCTATATTGTTATTTAAAGCGTTGTGTATTCCTCCAACACTTACAATAATTATATTTTTAAAAGGAAAACAAAAACAACAATATTAAATTTTGTGCTTCTCAAATTTTAAGTTATATATATATATATACACAGATTCAATATATATACACAGGTTCAATATATATATAGATATACATATATGCGGTTTTAAGTTATATAGAGTCAAATTTAAATGCGGCTAACATGAAGTGTCCAGTAATTTAAATGGAGTTTTGCTTTAGTGGATATGAGACAACCTTTGCAGAACTCTCTGCTATCGCATGCAACTCTAACACTAAAGAACTATTAACAAAATGGTGATACGTTTGCGTGTGCCTCAAGATATATAAAATTTTCACCAAATAAAGAGAACCTTATAACTGAAAATAGCGTTTAAGACAAGAAAATGAAAGTTTGAGCAGTTCTAGCAACTTTGATGAAGACATCTGTAAATCTCAGAGAAAAGCGTTGTTTGTCTTATTGATATGTAAAGAGTACATATAGATACAATAGACTTGATGCACAAGTAGAGAATATTGACTAAAGATATACACATTAAGATATGGAACATATCCTTTTCCCTAACACTCCCCTTCAAGGTGGAGTGTGTAAGTTTAGAACACCCAACTTAGACCGTAGATACTTGAATTGATCCAATCCGAGGGTTTTAGTGAAGATGTCAGCCGACTGTTCTTCAGTTGGGATATGAGCGGTAGTAATGGCACCGGAAGTAACTTCATCACGAATGAAGTGACAATCACTCTCAATATGCTTTGTGCGTTCATGAAAAACAGAGTTTGCTGCGATTTGAAGAGCTGCTTAACTATCACTGAATAAACGCATTGGCTGAGAATGATCGACACCAAGGAACTGCAAAACTTCCTTTAGCCACAATAGCTCCGTACAAGTCATAGCCAAGGCACGATACTCTGCTTCAGCCGATGAAAGCGACACACGACTTTGCTTCTTTGTCTTCCATTGAAGTGGAGAATCACCAAGCATTACTATATAACCTGTAAGGTACCGTCTAGTAGAAGGACATTTATTAAAATCAGAATCGCAATAGGCATTCACGTGAAGAGGAGCTGTGGAAGATAGAACAACACCTTGGCTGGGTGAAAACTTCAAGTAACGAACCAAACGCTGAGCCGAATCCCAATGATCCGTAACAGGTGTCTGCATAAACTGTGCAAGAATGTTGACAGCATAACTTAACTCCGGACGAGTATGAGTGAGATAAACAAGACGTCCAACTAGACGTCGATATTGTGTCGGATCCGAGTGCGGTGCACTTTTAAAATCCAACAGCGTATGATTTTGCTCCAAAAGAGTATCAACCGAACACAAGCCAGACAAACCACACTCGTCGATGATATCAATACAATATTTTTGTTGCGAGAGAAAGATGCCATCAGGTCCACGAGCAACTTCAATGCCAAGAAAGTATTTCAATATGCCTAGATCCTTCATCTTGAAACAGCGCGGCATAAATAAGCTTTAAACAATTTGAGAACTACCAAATCAGCACCACAAACAATCAAGTCATCAACGTAGACAAGAACATGAAGAACAACAGCACCACGCCGATAGGTAAACAGGGAATTGTCTTTGTGAGAACGTACAAAGCCATAGTCAAGAAGAGCTGTAGATAACTTGGAAAACCAGCAGCGAGAAGCTTGCCGAAGACCATAAATGGACTTTTTAAGTTTGCACACAAGAGACGGATCAGCTGGAAGAAAAACCTGGAGGTGGTTTCATGTAGATATCCTCGTAAAGATCGCCATGTAAGAATGCATTGTGAACATCCATCTGATGGAGTTTCTAATTTTTATCCGAAGCAACACCAAGTAAGGTACGAACGGTTTGAAGTTTAGCAACCCGAGCAAATATCTCCGAAAAATCAACACCCTCTTTTTGGTGATTACCAAGAGCTACTAACCTCGCCTTATACCGTTCAAGGGTACCATCCGAATTATACTTGAGTCGATACACCCATTTATAGCCAGGAGCTTTACGCCTGGTGGAAGACGTTCAAGCGTCTAGGTCTCGTTAAGTTCGAGTGCGTCGATCGCTTGCGCATAGCGTCACGCCATTCTGATAGTTGAACTGCTTGCTTATAAGTAACCGGTTCATCAACCATAGTCACGGCAGAAAGGAACTTTTGATGGGCGCAACTAAATTTGTCACAAGAAACATAGTGTGCTATAGGATAGAAACAAGTACCTGAAGATGCTGGAGTAGACGAAGGTTTGAGAGAGATGAGAGTTTCAGCGTGACCTGCGAGGTAAGCAACATAAGGTTTAACCCGAGTAGACGGCAACTTCGTGCGATGACCACGACCAAATGGTTCAGTACCAACATCAAAATCATCAGAATTCTCATCAGAGACAGCAGCGGATTCAGGAGATGCAACAACATCATTACTAGGAGCTGGAGGAGAGACAATAGCTGTAGTAGGCGGAGAATCAACGACTGTAGTAGGGATAGGTGTGGGAAGACTCCCCCTGTTTTCAAGAGTCGGAGGTGTTGTCTTGGCAACTGAATTATTTAAGTCGATAAGCGTTAGTGGAATGACCGGAGACGCAACAGGTTGTTCGGAGACAGAAGGTGAAAAAGACGGAAAAACATCTTCGTTGAAGATAACATCACGCGAGACGAAAATATCTTTGGTCTCCATGTCATAAACACGCCAACCTTTTTGATTAGGAGGATAACCGAGAAAGATACATCTTCGACCTCGTTCTTGGAACTTATCACGACGAGAAGAATGGCGTTTGGCAAAACTCAAGCAACCAAATACACGAACTTGTGCAAAATTTGGAGGAGTAGAATGAAGAAGCTCATGCGGGTTTTTGCCTTGTAGAAGCGGAATAAGAGTGCACTTAATTAAATAAGCAGCCGTGAGAACACTCTCGCCCCAAAAACGAATTGGTAAGTCAGCTTGAAAGAGCAAAGAACGCCCCAAGTTGAGAATATGACGATGTTTGCGCTCAACTCTCCTATTTTTTTGCAGAGTATAAACGCAAGAAGTTTGATGTAGAATGCCTTGATCTTTATAAAAATGATGAAGACCAAGAAACTCACTCCCATTGTCACTACGAACGACTTTGATCTTTTTTCCAAATTGTGGATGAGCCATGGCCACAAATTGTTTGAGATGAATGGCAACTTCCCTTTTGGCAAGAAGCAAATAGGTCCACACGACCCGAGAGTAGTCGTCGACAATAGTAAGAAAATAGTGTGCTCCACACGTAGAAGCAATTTTGTAAGGTCCCCAGATATCACAATGTATCAAAGAAAAACATGTGTCCGCTTTATTAGTACTCTCGGGAAAAACTAACCGCGTTTGTTTAGCTTGAATACAAACTTCGCAAAAATCATTATTATCACTACTATGGTGTGCAGAATCCGGTAAAGTAGATAAAAAACTAGATAAAATCTTCGTAGATGGATGCCCCAAACGTTCATGCCAAAGAGTTCTTGTGGATTTCTTGACATTGTTGACGCGTGCTGAAACCGCTCCACGAAAGTGATAAACCCCATCTCTCTCTTCACATGCGCCAATCAGCATCTTCGAAGTATGGTCCTGTATAACACACAATGTATCAGTAAATAAAGCATAGCAGGACAGCTCAAGACAAAGTCTAGCGAGAGAGATGAGAGTGAAAGAAAGATCAGGAACATAGAGAACACGATTCAGTTTAACGTGATCTCCAAGGATCATCGTCCCTTCTTTAGTAGCGAAAGTATGTTTTCCATTGGGAAGAACAACAATACTTCTAGGAATGTCATGCGCATCCACAAGGAGATCATCATCACCTGTCATATGATGAGATGCTCCAGAGTCAAGTAAAAACTCAACACAAGAATGCTTACCGGAGAGCTTATCGGAACCAGAGGTTTGGTCAGGTTTTAACAAGTTCACAATAGCAGACCAGGTGGCCTTACTAACACCAGGTAATTCAGGGAGTTCAGCTTCGGAAAAAGCTTGAGCATTGTTAGCACGATAGGAAGCAGGAGAGGAATGCCCACGACCTCTACCTCGAGTGGAGTCGGATCGTGATCCTCCTCTAGTATCACCATGTTTCTCGATCCACCAATCGGGCAAGCCGTGAAGTTCAAAACATGTATCCACCGAGTGGTTGGTACGGCCACAGTGAGTACATGGTCCTTGAGTGAGACGTGTAGCAGATGCAATAGCATTGACACCAGCTTTCACAGCAAAACCGACAACATCAATATGTTCTTCTTTAGATCAAGCCACAATAAGATGGCGTTCTTCATCAATAACTTCAGAGTAAACATGGTCAAGTGTTGCATCGGTGTCGCGGTTGAGACGGCTAAGAATATTGGTACATGTAGTACCAAACCGAGAAGCGTCGAGACCCATGAGAAATTGATGAATACGCTCAAGATCTCGACGTGCTTGCTGCTTGAGACGTTGAGGACAGGATGGAGAATTGCAACAACAATCAATAAAGGGCTCAAAATCATCAAGATCATCCCACATGACCTTGAGTTGGCCGAAATAATCAGCAACATGCTGACCATCTTGAGCACATCGAGCAATAGAAGATTTGATTTGGTGAACACGAGAAGCATTCCCAATAGAGTAACGAACACGCAAATTGTCCCATAGGACTTTTGCGTTGTCAACAAACGGGATCACCTTCTGGACTTGAGGATCTAAACTCGCATAGAGCCAGCCGCATAACATCGAGTTGACTTGAACCCACCATTGGTAATCGGGAGAATCAGTAGCAGGTTTAAGAAGAGTACCATCGACAAGACCAAGTTTATGCTTTGTTGCGAGATTGTTGCGTGCAATCTTAGCCCACTTATCATATTCTTCACCATTAAGGAGAAACAGAGTAAGAACATGATGCGGCTGATCATTAGAGGATAGGTGGTAAGGAGAAGACGTGATCAATTCCTTAGTAGTAGTAGTAGAAAAAGCCGATGTTGTAGCCATCGTGTAGATAGGAGACAAAGAGTAGAATTAGAAAACCTGTTTCCTTGAAAAACAAGAAACGGCGGAGAAGATTTTTTTTTTGTTATTTAGGGTTTTGTAACTTGACTCTGATACCATGTAAATCTCAGAGAAAAGCGTTGTTTATCTTATTGATATGTAAAGAGTATATATAGATACAATAGATTTTATGCACAAGTAGAGAATATTGACTAAAGATATACACAATAAGATAAAGCACGTATCCTTTTCCCTAACAACACCTTCGATAGTTGTATCGGCAAGTTCCCACACAAAAATGTCTCTCTATGACACTGATTTACAAGAATAGTAAAAAACAGACTCCTAATTATGTCGAAAACATTGAGATTGAGAACAATATATATAATTATATATATAGATCCCCTGAGATATATGCAAACGTTGGTCGGTAAGCTTGCGTGTGTTTCAAGACACATTAATCTTGATCGAAAGGTAACGCTGGCTGGTAAGCTTGTGTGTGTTTCAAGACGCATAAATCGTGTATAAGACAAGAAAATGAAGATCAAATTCATAGCAAGAAAATGAAAAATCCACGGGTTCGTGTGGTGTGGATTGGACGTTAATACTGTATACAGTATATATATTTTCACATCTGTTACGTAAGACTGTTCAATAATTAATAGATCTAAATATCTATATATAGCAAGTTAAAAAGAATTAGCAATATAATATTAATAGTTATAATAGCCAAAAATGTTCTACAGCTCTCTCGTGTCTTACAATGCAGGGCTGTCAATATAAAATGAAAACATTATTACTTTTTACACTCACTTGTTATATCTTTACTTGGAGGGTTCTTTTTTCATAGGATGATTAGAGCTCGCTGGATGTTTTGAAGTTACCTTTTCCATAATTTCGGGCATGAAAAATACCAAAAGGTGATAGATCAATGGTTTTTCCTTTCTTCTCAGAGGCCACCCTGGCGAAAAGACCGATAGCTCTAGCCCACTTCACCATAGACCCAACCATTTCTGTCCTTTGTTCGAAAGTTATCTCATTGGAACCATGCTTCTTCATCTCAACCAAAAATTTTCCCATTGACAACAAACCATCGAGCATCCTCCACGAATCCACCTATCGCCCAAAAAACAATATATTTATATATCTCATTTAAAACAGCGAGCGACGAACATCTGACAGATATATGTATATAGATATAGTTACTTATAGAACTTACAGATATCCCGCTGCCTTGAGTACCAGTTAATACAGACATAGCCTTGAAGAGCCTCTGAGATTTTATTGACATGTCCACCTTGAAATCTTTTGATCCGGATGATGCCGACTTGAAGATTGCCATGTAGTCCTCCAGCTTTACAAAGAAATCCTTGAACTCTGTTGTCGCAGGACACTTACTCTCTAGGCTATCGATGAAGTGCGACATACCATTGTAAGCGAAAGGCTCAAAGTCTTGGGCCTTTTTAGGGAGATTCTCCAAGTAATGGGGTAGTGAGAATGTTCCTTGTGTTTCGTACATAGCTCTTTTAATAGGAGATTCTACACTGTTGTCATAGTCAATCCCAAAAGATGACAGATCAACAGATTGTCCTTTACTCTCGGAGGCGGCCTTAACGAATAGACCAATCCCTCGGGTCCATTCCACCATAGACACGATCAGTTCTTTTCTTTGTTCAAAATTTAACTCCTGGGAACCGCTCTTCTTCATCTCCATCAAACCCTTCCCCATTGCCAACAAGCCATCCACCAGATTCCACGAATCATCCTATCTCGCCAAAAGCAAAAACTATCATGATCACATACGTTACGTACCATATGAATATTGTATTAAAACTACTTACTGATGTTCCGCCTTTACTAGTGTCGAAAACAGACATAGCCCTGAACAATTTTTCGGATTTTTCTGACAACTCCATCTTGATATCTTTTGACGACCCGGAACCGAAGGAGGCCATGTAATCCTTCAACGTTGCAAATAAATTCTTGAACTCGGCGGTTTTGGGACACATACCCTCCAGGTCACCAAGGAAGTCCGACATACCTTTGTTTGCGAAAGCCTCGAAGTCTTTGCCCACTTTGGGAAATTTTTCCAAGTAATGGGGTAACGAGAAGGTCCCTTGTGTTTCATAAACGGTGCTTAACGTGACAAGTAACGTTAGACATATCGCTAATGAAATTCTTGCCATTTTTGTTTTTTTTTTTTTTTTTTTGTTGTTTCTAGGAGAAAGATGTACCCACGTGACGTGAGAATGCTAATTTATATCAATATATTATTTTCTTTTGGATTTTTTAAAGATCTTTGCTTTCTATGCTAACTGGGATTTATATAGATGCTTGAAGAGTAGTTGAAGGCCTTTAATTAATTAAGGAATTGTGAAAGAGATTCCAAGAAATTTCTTTGGCTATTCGCTTTTTTCTGGATATATTTTTAGAAAAGAGAAATTTTCTTTATTAATTTGCCAAACTATTTTTAGTTAGGGCGTTAATTAGAGCATATTGAAATTAAATTACACCTGACCACCATACCTTAAAATATAATGAACCAGTTAATTAGTACATGTAGACAAGGAAAAAAAAATGATCTTCTTTCTCTATAGAGTTTCGCTGATTTTGAGTAGTGTTGATTCTTCACGTCTATTTTAAGAGAATCCCCTGATGGTTTCACATCTTCAACAATACAGCAACATAATCTGGATGATATATATATATATATATATATATATATTCTGAATCTTCATTACTAATGGAATCGAGTAATTCATAGAATTATTTATATCTAAAATAAACACACATGTCATGCAACAGTCCATGCATTCTTCTGTACACGTAATATTGAACACTAAATAAACTACGTAGAGATAGTGGTAGAGTGAAAAAAATAAATATAATAAACAACAACAAAATATATTTTTACTGGCTGATAGAAACAAGGGAGGCTTATTAATAGGATATCTTCTCATTATATAAGGGATCTTTTTATATCCTCCCAAATCATAATTTTTAATAAAAAGGAAAAAAAAAAAACAAACCAAACCCAAATACAATAGGAAAAAAAGAAGAAGAAGATAAAACGCATTACAACACACATTATTTATTGTTTACTTGCTAGCATGCTTTTGATCATAAATAACGACCATATGTTTTCTATAGAAAAAAACATATGCCTTTAATCATTGTGTGAACAAGGGGTTGTCCTGGAAAGACAATGGGCCAACATCCTTCGCTTAAACCTTCGAGTGCTTCGCAGCAAGCACGTTTTAGATGGCTGAAGTCCCAGTGATGTATATCACCAATGGCATCGCTGCATCCCTGAGTCTTCTTGATTGAGTTGAAGCAGTCTATTGGATTTATAAATAACTCTGTTTCTGCATTCAAACACGATATACTGATTAGTGTAATCCAAAACATCGTCATTACAACAGTTGTAACCTTTTTGTTCAAACCTAGCATTTTGTTTTCTTAATTATGAAAGATCAGAATAAAAAATAAAGCAAAATTTATTTATTAATAGATGTTTGTGTTTGCAATGTTAGGATATGAGTGTTGATTTATATAGTAGAAATTTTTGGAAAGCTCAAAGACACTTTGGTTGGTAAAACACCAAACTTACCATTCATCCATCTTTAAGTGTCTCATTACTAATTACAAACATTATTACAAAGCATGCAAAAATTCATTTTCCAACCAAACTAAAGCAAGATATTATTATCATCATTATCATTTTTATTCGAGCAAGTGTTAGATAGCATATTATTTATATCCATCCAACATTTACAAGAATCTTTTTGTGAGGAAACTACAGAAACAGTATTATATATCAAGTGTTAATTGTACCAACCAAAATTCAAGTTAATTATGCATTTTGTTTTTCTTAATTTTCTAGTTCCTTGGCGTTCACATTTCGGCATGTTATTGCTTAATGAAGTTAGGCTTCTTAATCTTCATGCAATCATGCACCAATTTCGACTTAAAAAAATAACAAATTAAGATTTACATTTGTTTATCCCCTGTACAGAATTAGGAGTTAATTAACTATCATTTATCTTATCTCCAACATCTATGTACGTTTGGTCATTCCCTAATCTTACTCTTGTGTGACAAAAGCTCATATTTACTACTACTAGTACTCATTAGCTAGTAGTCAGTGTGATATATTAGATAAATTGGCTTCTCACTAAATTGGCTTCTTACTAATGAAATCTGTGAAGTCTGTCTTTTATTACAGGTTACTTTTCATTTTTGTCATCGTCTCAATTAACACACCAATTAGCTTTCCAACGTACACTTGACCCATTCCTGTTTGCTTTCTTTGATTGAACTCAATGGACAACACACTCCACATGCTTCTTTCCCTTCCAAAAACAAGTTTTAGTCCAAAGATAAGAGACTTAAAATTTTATTATAAAAAAATGAAATGGAACAACTGAAAAATATATTCATGAAAACAAAATAAGAAATAAAGTCTACTAACAGAACAAGTACTACACGTACGCGAGAGTAAACTAAAAAAAAAAAATCAATAATAAAAAGGAACCAACGGAAAATTTAAAGTTTAAACATCGTTTTTTTTTGTTTTTTTTGTACAAACAACTTTAAACCTTCCTCTTGTGATGTTTTAATGAAAGATAAAAACATTACATGTGTGATATAAGTTAGGCAAAATAAGTTCATCATCTAAGCACTACCAAAGTAAGTCTAAATCACAAGCATCTTTAGTTTAACTGACACACATAAAGCTAGGTTTCTTGAACTTCTCCCGAGATCTAAGTTTCCCCAAAGACATTTTGGTGGTAAATTAAACACACCAAACTTACCATTTATCTATTTTTAAATGTCTCATTACAAACTACAAACAATATTTTGTGAAAACATATTAAATAGCCAAATTAATCCAAGTAATCATATCTATATTGTTATTTAAAGCGTTGTGTATTCCTCCAACACTTACAATAATTATATTTTTAAAAGGAAAACAAAAACAACAATATTAAATTTTGTGCTTCTCAAATTTTAAGTTATATATATATATATACACAGATTCAATATATATACACAGGTTCAATATATATATAGATATACATATATGCGGTTTTAAGTTATATAGAGTCAAATTTAAATGCGGCTAACATGAAGTGTCCAGTAATTTAAATGGAGTTTTGCTTTAGTGGATATGAGACAACCTTTGCAGAACTCTCTCCTATCGCATGCAACTCTAACACTAAAGAACTATTAACAAAATGGTGATACGTTTGCGTGTGCCTCAAGATATATAAAATTTTCACCAAATAAAGAGAACCTTATAACTGAAAATAGCGTTTAAGACAAGAAAATGAAAGTTTGAGCAGTTCTAGCAACTTTGATGAAGACATCTGTAAATCTCAGAGAAAAGCGTTGTTTGTCTTATTGATATGTAAAGAGTACATATAGATACAATAGACTTGATGCACAAGTAGAGAATATTGACTAAAGATATACACATTAAGATATGGAACATATCCTTTTCCCTAACACTCCCCTTCAAGGTGGAGTGTGTAAGTTTAGAACACCCAACTTAGACCGTAGATACTTGAATTGATCCAATCCGAGGGTTTTAGTGAAGATGTCAGCCGACTGTTCTTCAGTTGGGATATGAGCGGTAGTAATGGCACCGGAAGTAACTTCATCACGAATGAAGTGACAATCACTCTCAATATGCTTTGTGCGTTCATGAAAAACAGAGTTTGCTGCGATTTGAAGAGCTGCTTAACTATCACTGAATAAACGCATTGGCTGAGAATGATCGACACCAAGGAACTGCAAAACTTCCTTTAGCCACAATAGCTCCGTACAAGTCATAGCCAAGGCACGATACTCTGCTTCAGCCGATGAAAGCGACACACGACTTTGCTTCTTTGTCTTCCATTGAAGTGGAGAATCACCAAGCATTACTATATAACCTGTAAGGTACCGTCTAGTAGAAGGACATTTATTAAAATCAGAATTGCAATAGGCATTCACTTGAAGAGGAGCTGTGGAAGATAGAACAACACCCTGGCTGGGTGAAAACTTCAAGTAACGAACCAAACGCTGAGCCGAATCCCAATGATCCGTAAGAGGTGTCTGCATAAACTGTGCAAGAATGTTGACAGCATAACTTAACTCCGGACGAGTATGAGTGAGATAAACAAGACGTCCAACTAGACATCGATATTGTGTCGGATCCGAGTGCGGTGCACTTTTAAAATCCAACAGCGTATGATTTTGCTCCAAAAGAGTATCAACCGAACACGAGCCAGACAAACCACACTCGTCGATGATATCAATACAATATTTGTGTTGCGAGAGAAAGATGCCATCAGGTCCACGAGCAACTTCAATGCCAAGAAAGTATTTCAATATGCTTAGATCCTTCATCTTGAAACAGCGCGGCATAAATAAGCTTTAAACAATTTGAGAACTACCAAATCAGCACCACAAACAATCAAGTCATCAACGTAGACAAGAACATGAAGAACAACAGCACCACGCCGATAGGTAAACAGGGAATTGTCTTTGTGAGAACGTACAAAGCCATAGTCAAGAAGAGCTGTAGATAACTTGGAAAACCAGCAACGAGAAGCTTGCCGAAGACCATAAATGGACTTTTTAAGTTTGCACACAAGAGACGGATCAGCTGGAAGAAAAACCTGGAGGTGGTTTCATGTAGATATCCTCGTCAAGATCGCCATGTAAGAATGCATTGTGAACATCCATCTGATGGAGTTTCTAATTTTTATCCGAAGCAACACCAAGTAAGGTACGAACAGTTTAAAGTTTAGCAACCCGAGCAAATATCTCCGAAAAATCAACACCCTCTTTTTGGTGATTACCAAGAGCTACTAACCTCGCCTTATACCGTTCAAGGGTACCATCCGAATTAAACTTAAGCCGATACACCCATTTATAGCCAGGAGCTTTTACGCCTGGTGGAAGACGTTCAAGCGTCTAGGTCTCGTTAAGTTCGAGTGCGTCGATCTCTTGCGCATAGCGTCACGCCATTCTGATAGTTGAACTGCTTGCTTATAAGTAACCGGTTCATCAACCACAGTCACGGCAGAAAGGAACTTTTGATGGGCGCAACTAAATTTGTCACAAGAAACATAGTGTGCTATAGGATAGAAACAAGTACCTGAAGATGCTGGAGTAGACGAAGGTTTGAGAGAGATGAGAGTTTCAGCGTGACCTGCGAGGTAAGCAACATAAGGTTTAACCCGAATAGACGGCAACTTCGTGCGATGACCACGACCAAATGGTTCAGTACCAACATCAAAATCATCAGAATTCTCATCAGAGACAGCAGCGGATTCAGGAGATGCAACAACATCATTACTAGGAGCTGGAGGAGAGACAATAGCTGTAGTAGGCGGAGAATCAACGACTGTAGTAGGGATAGGTGTGGGAAGACTCCCCCTGTTTTCGAGAGTCGGAGGTGTTGTCTTGGCAACTGAATCATTTAAGTCGATAAGCGTTAGTGGAATGACCGGAGACGCAACAGGTTGTTCGGAGACAGAAGGTGAAAAAGACAGAAAAACATCTTCGTTGAAGATAACATCACGCGAGACGAAAATATCTTTGGTCTCCATGTCATAAACACGCCAACCTTTTTGATTAGGAGGATAACCGAGAAAGATACATCTTCGACCTCGTTCTTGGAACTTATCACGACGAGAAGAATGGCGTTTGGCAAAACTCAAGCAACCAAATACACGAACTTGTGCAAAATTTGGAGGAGTAGAATGAAGAAGCTCATGCGGGTTTTTGCCTTGTAGAAGCGGAATAAGAGTGCGATTAATTAAATAAGCAGCCGTGAGGACACTCTCGCCCCAAAAACGAATTGGTAAGTCAGCTTGAAAGAGCAAAGAACGCCCCAAGTTGAGAATATGACGATGTTTGCGCTCAACTCTCGTATTTTTTTGCAGAGTATAAACGCAAGAAGTTTGATGTAGAATGCCTTGATCTTTATAAAAATGATGAAGACCAAGAAACTCACTCCCATTGTCACTACGAACGACTTTGATCTTTTTTCCAAATTGTGGATGAGCCATGGCCACAAATTGTTTGAGATGAATGGCAACTTCCCTTTTGGCAAGAAGCAAATAGGTCCACACGACCCGAGAGTAGTCGTCGACAATAGTAAGAAAATAGTGTGCTCCACACGTAGAAGCAATTTTGTAAGGTCCCCAGATATCACAATGTATCAAAGAAAAACATGTGTCCGCTTTATTAGTACTCTCGGGAAAAACTAACCGCGTTTGTTTAGCTTGAATACAAACTTCGCAAAAATCATTATTATCACTACTATGGTGTGCAGAATCCGGTAAAGTAGATAAAAAACTAGATAAAATCTTCGTAGATGGATGCCCCAAACGTTCATGCCAAAGAGTTCTTGTGGATTTCTTAACATTGTTGACGCGTGCTGAAACCGCTCCACGAAAGTGATAAACCCCATCTCTCTCTTCACATGCGCCAATCAGCATCTTCGAAGTATGGTCCTGTATAACACACAATGTATCAGTAAATAAATCATAGCAGGACAGCTCAAGACAAAGTCTAGCGAGAGAGATGAGAGTGAAAGAAAGATCAGGAACATAGAGAACACGATTCAGTTTAACGTGATCTCCAAGGATCATCGTCCCTTCTTTAGTAGCGAAAGTATGTTTTCCATTGGGAAGAACAACAATACTTCTAGGAATGTCATGCGCATCCACAAGGAGATCATCATCACCTGTCATATGATGAGATGCTCCAGAGTCAAGTAAAAACTCAACACAAGAATGCTTACCGGAGAGCTTATCGGAACCAGAGGTTTGGTCAGGTTTTAACAAGTTCACAATAGCAGACCAGGTGGCCTTACTAACACCAGGTAAGTCAGGGAGTTCAGCTTCGGAAAAAGCTTGAGCATTGTTAGCACGATAGGAAGCAGGAGAGGAATGCCCACGACCTCTACCTCGAGTGGAGTCGGATCGTGATCCTCCTCTAGTATCACCATGTTTCTCGATCCACCAATCGGGCAAGCCGTGAAGTTCGAAACATGTATCCACCGAGTGGTTGGTACGGCCACAGTGAGTACATGGTCCTTGAGTGAGACGTGTAGCAGATGCAATAGCATTGACACCAGCTTTCACAGCAAAACCGACGACATCAATATGTTCTTCTTTAGATCGAGCCACAATAAGATGGTGTTCTTCATCAATAACTTCAGAGTAAACATGGTCAAGTGTTGCATCGGTGTCGCGGTTGAGACGACTAAGAATATTGGTACGTGTAGTACCAAACCGAGAAGCGTCGAGACCCATGAGAAATTGATGAATACGCTCAAGATCTCGACGTGCTTGCTGCTTGAGACGTTGAGGACAGGATGGAGAATTGCAACAACAATCAATAAAGGGCTCAAAATCATCAAGATCATCCCACATGACCTTGAGTTGGCCGAAATAATCAGCAACATGCTGACCATCTTGAGCACATCGAGCAATAGAAGATTTGATTTGGTGAACACGAGAAGCATTCCCAATAGAGTAACGAACACGCAAATTGTCCCATAGGACTTTTGCGTTGTCAACAAACGGGATCACCTTCTGGACTTGAGGATCTAAACTCGCATAGAGCCAGCCGCATAACATCGAGTTGACTTGAACCCACCATTGGTAATCGGGAGAATCAGTAGCAGGTTTAAGAAGAGTACCATCGACAAGACCAAGTTTATGCTTTGTTGCGAGATTGTTGCGTGCAATCTTAGCCCACTTATCATATTCTTCACCATTAAGGAGAAACAGAGTAAGAACATGATGCGGCTGATCATTAGAGGATAGGTGGTAAGGAGAAGACGTGATCAATTCCTTAGTAGTAGTAGTAGAAAAAGCCGATGTTGTAGCCATCGTGTAGATAGGAGACAAAGAGTAGAATTAGAAAACCTGTTTCCTTGAAAAACAAGAAACGGCGGAGAAGATTTTTTTTTTGTTATTTAGGGTTTTGTAACTTGACTCTGATACCATGTAAATCTCAGAGAAAAGCGTTGTTTATCTTATTGATATGTAAAGAGTATATATAGATACAATAGATTTTATGCACAAGTAGAGAATATTGACTAAAGATATACACAATAAGATAAAGCAAATATCATTTTCCCTAACAACACCTTCGATAGTTGTATCGGCAAGTTCCCACACAAAAATGTCTCTCTATGACACTGATTTACAAGAATAGTAAAAAACAGACTCCTAATTATGTCGAAAACATTGAGATTGAGAACAATATATATAATTATATATATAGATCCCCTGAGATATATGCAAACGTTGGTCGGTAAGCTTGCGTGTGTTTCAAGACACATTAATCTTGATCGAAAGGTAACGCTGGCTGGTAAGCTTGTGTGTGTTTCAAGACGCATAAATCGTGTATAAGACAAGAAAATGAAGATCAAATTCATAGCAAGAAAATGAAAAATCCACGGGTTCGTGTGGTGTGGATTGGACGTTAATACTGTATACAGTATATATATTTTCACATCTGTTACGTAAGACTGTTCAATAATTAATAGATCTAAATATCTATATATAGCAAGTTAAAAAGAATTAGCAATATAATATTAATAGTTATAATAGCCAAAAATGTTCTACAGCTCTCTCGTGTCTTACAATGCAGGGCTGTCAATATAAAATGAAAACATTATTACTTTTTACACTCACTTGTTATATCTTTACTTGGAGGGTTCTTTTTTCATAGGATGATTAGAGCTCGCTGGATGTTTTGAAGTTACCTTTTCCATAATTTCGGGCATGAAAAATACCAAAAGGTGATAGATCAATGGTTTTTCCTTTCTTCTCAGAGGCCACCCTGGCGAAAAGACCGATAGCTCTAGCCCACTTCACCATAGACCCAACCATTTCTGTCCTTTGTTCGAAAGTTATCTCATTGGAACCATGCTTCTTCATCTCAACCAAAAATTTTCCCATTGACAACAAACCATCGAGCATCCTCCACGAATCCACCTATCGCCCAAAAAACAATATATTTATATATCTCATTTAAAACAGCGAGCGACGAACATCTGACAGATATATGTATATAGATATAGTTACTTATAGAACTTACAGATATCCCGCTGCCTTGAGTACCAGTTAATACAGACATAGCCTTGAAGAGCCTCTGAGATTTTATTGACATGTCCACCTTGAAATCTTTTGATCCGGATGATGCCGACTTGAAGATTGCCATGTAGTCCTCCAGCTTTACAAAGAAATCCTTGAACTCTGTTGTCGCAGGACACTTACTCTCTAGGCTATCGATGAAGTGCGACATACCATTGTAAGCGAAAGGCTCAAAGTCTTGGGCCTTTTTAGGGAGATTCTCCAAGTAATGGGGTAGTGAGAATGTTCCTTGTGTTTCGTACATAGCTCTTTTAATAGGAGATTCTACACTGTTGTCATAGTCAATCCCAAAAGATGACAGATCAATAGATTGTCCTTTACTCTCGGAGGCGGCCTTAACGAATAGACCAATCCCTCGGGTCCATTCCACCATAGACACGATCAGTTCTTTTCTTTGTTCAAAATTTAACTCCTGGGAACCGCTCTTCTTCATCTCCATCAAACCCTTCCCCATTGACAACAAGCCATCCACCAGATTCCACGAATCATCCTATCTCGCCAAAAGCAAAAACTATCATGATCACATACGTTACGTACCATATGAATATTGTATTAAAACTACTTACTGATGTTCCGCCTTTACTAGTGTCGAAAACAGACATAGCCCTGAACAATTTTTCGGATTTTTCTGACAACTCCATCTTGATATCTTTTGACGACCCGGAACCGAAGGAGGCCATGTAATCCTTCAACGTTGCAAATAAATTCTTGAACTCGGCGGTTTTGGGACACATACCCTCCAGGTCACCAAGGAAGTCCGACATACCTTTGTTTGCGAAAGCCTCGAAGTCTTTGCCCACTTTGGGAAATTTTTCCAAGTAATGGGGTAACGAGAAGGTCCCTTGTGTTTCATAAACGGTGCTTAACGTGACAAGTAACGTTAGACATATCGCTAATGAAATTCTTGCCATTTTTGTTTTTTTTTTTTTTTTTTTGTTGTTTCTAGGAGAAAGATGTACACACGTGACGTGAGAATGCTAATTTATATCAATATATTATTTTCTTTTGGATTTTTTAAAGATCTTTGCTTTCTATGCTAACTGGGATTTATATAGATGCTTGAAGAGTAGTTGAAGGCCTTTAATTAATTAAGGAATTGTGAAAGAGATTCCAAGAAATTTCTTTGGCTATTCGCTTTTTTCTGGATATATTTTTAGAAAAGAGAAATTTTCTTTATTAATTTGCCAAACTATTTTTAGTTAGGGCGTTAATTAGAGCATATTGAAATTAAATTACACCTGACCACCATACCTTAAAATATAATGAACCAGTTAATTAGTACATGTAGACAAGGAAAAAAAAATGATCTTCTTTCTCTATAGAGTTTCGCTGATTTTGAGTAGTGTTGATTCTTCACGTCTATTTTAAGAGAATCCCCTGATGGTTTCACATCTTCAACAATACAGCAACATAATCTGGATGATATATATATATATATATATATATATATATATTCTGAATCTTCATTACTAATGGAATCGAGTAATTCATAGAATTATTTATATCTAAAATAAACACACATGTCATGCAACAGTCCATGCATTCTTCTGTACACGTAATATTGAACACTAAATAAACTACGTAGAGATAGTGGTAGAGTGAAAAAAATAAATATAATAAACAACAACAAAATATATTTTTACTGGCTGATAGAAACAAGGGAGGCTTATTAATAGGATATCTTCTCATTATATAAGGGATCTTTTTATATCCTCCCAAATCATAATTTTTAATAAAAAGGAAAAAAAAAAACAAACCAAACCCAAATACAATAGGAAAAAAAGAAGAAGAAGAAGATAAAACGCATTACAACACACATTATTTATTGTTTACTTGCTAGCATGCTTTTGATCATAAATAACGACCATATGTTTTCTATAGAAAAAAACATATGCCTTTAATCATTGTGTGAACAAGGGGTTGTCCTGGAAAGACAATGGGCCAACATCCTTCGCTTAAACCTTCGAGTGCTTCGCAGCAAGCACGTTTTAGATGGCTGAAGTCCCAGTGATGTATATCACCAATGGCATCGCTGCATCCCTGAGTCTTCTTGATTGAGTTGAAGCAGTCTATTGGATTTATAAATAACTCTGTTTCTGCATTCAAACACGATATACTGATTAGTGTAATCCAAAACATCGTCATTACAACAGTTGTAACCTTTTTGTTCAAACCTAGCATTTTGTTTTCTTAATTATGAAAGATCAGAATAAAAAATAAAGCAAAATTTATTTATTAATAGATGTTTGTGTTTGCAATGTTAGGATATGAGTGTTGATTTATATAGTAGAAATTTTTGGAAAGCTCAAAGACACTTTGGTTGGTAAAACACCAAACTTACCATTCATCCATCTTTAAGTGTCTCATTACTAATTACAAACATTATTACAAAGCATGCAAAAATTCATTTTCCAACCAAACTAAAGCAAGATATTATTATCATCATTATCATTTTTATTCGAGCAAGTGTTAGATAGCATATTATTTATATCCATCCAACATTTACAAGAATCTTTTTGTGAGGAAACTACAGAAACAGTATTATATATCAAGTGTTAATTGTACCAACCAAAATTCAAGTTAATTATGCATTTTGTTTTTCTTAATTTTCTAGTTCCTTGGCGTTCACATTTCGGCATGTTATTGCTTAATGAAGTTAGGCTTCTTAATCTTCATGCAATCATGCACCAATTTCGACTTAAAAAAATAACAAATTAAGATTTACATTTGTTTATCCCCTGTACAGAATTAGGAGTTAATTAACTATCATTTATCTTATCTCCAACATCTATGTACGTTTGGTCATTCCCTAATCTTACTCTTGTGTGACAAAAGCTCATATTTACTACTACTAGTACTCATTAGCTAGTAGTCAGTGTGATATATTAGATAAATTGGCTTCTCACTAAATTGGCTTCTTACTAATGAAATCTGTGAAGTCTGTCTTTTATTACAGGTTACTTTTCATTTTTGTCATCGTCTCAATTAACACACCAATTAGCTTTCCAACGTACACTTGACCCATTCCTGTTTGCTTTCTTTGATTGAACTCAATGGACAACACACTCCACATGCTTCTTTCCCTTCCAAAAACAAGTTTTAGTCCAAAGATAAGAGACTTAAAATTTTATTATAAAAAATGAAATGGAACAACTGAAAAATATATTCATGAAAACAAAATAAGAAATAAAGTCTACTAACAGAACAAGTACTACACGTACGCGAGAGTAAACTAAAAAAAAAAAATCAATAATAAAAAGGAACCAACGGAAAATTTAAAGTTTAAACATCGTTTTTTTTTGTTTTTTTTGTACAAACAACTTTAAACCTTCCTCTTGTGATGTTTTAATGAAAGATAAAAACATTACATGTGTGATATAAGTTAGGCAAAATAAGTTCATCATCTAAGCACTACCAAAGTAAGTCTAAATCACAAGCATCTTTAGTTTAACTGACACACATAAAGCTAGGTTTCTTGAACTTCTCCCGAGATCTAAGTTTCCCCAAAGACATTTTGGTGGTAAATTAAACACACCAAACTTACCATTTATCTATTTTTAAATGTCTCATTACAAACTACAAACAATATTTTGTGAAAACATATTAAATAGCCAAATTAATCCAAGTAATCATATCTATATTGTTATTTAAAGCGTTGTGTATTCCTCCAACACTTACAATAATTATATTTTTAAAAGGAAAACAAAAACAACAATATTAAATTTTGTGCTTCTCAAATTTTAAGTTATATATATATATACACAGATTCAATATATATACACAGGTTCAATATATATATAGATATACATATATGCGGTTTTAAGTTATATAGAGTCAAATTTAAATGCGGCTAACATGAAGTGTCCAGTAATTTAAATGGAGTTTTGCTTTAGTGGATATGAGACAACCTTTGCAGAACTCTCTGCTATCGCATGCAACTCTAACACTAAAGAACTATTAACAAAATGGTGATACGTTTGCGTGTGCCTCAAGATATATAAAATTTTCACCAAATAAAGAGAACCTTATAACTGAAAATAGCGTTTAAGACAAGAAAATGAAAGTTTGAGCAGTTCTAGCAACTTTGATGAAGACATCTGTAAATCTCAGAGAAAAGCGTTGTTTGTCTTATTGATATGTAAAGAGTACATATAGATACAATAGACTTGATGCACAAGTAGAGAATATTGACTAAAGATATACACATTAAGATATGGAACATATCCTTTTCCCTAACACTCCCCTTCAAGGTGGAGTGTGTAAGTTTAGAACACCCAACTTAGACCGTAGATACTTGAATTGATCCAATCCGAGGGTTTTAGTGAAGATGTCAGCCGACTGTTCTTCAGTTGGGATATGAGCGGTAGTAATGGCACCGGAAGTAACTTCATCACGAATGAAGTGACAATCACTCTCAATATGCTTTGTGCGTTCATGAAAAACAGAGTTTGCTGCGATTTGAAGAGCTGCTTAACTATCACTGAATAAACGCATTGGCTGAGAATGATCGACACCAAGGAACTGCAAAACTTCCTTTAGCCACAATAGCTCCGTACAAGTCATAGCCAAGGCACGATACTCTGCTTCAGCCGATGAAAGCGACACACGACTTTGCTTCTTTGTCTTCCATTGAAGTGGAGAATCACCAAGCATTACTATATAACCTGTAAGGTACCGTCTAGTAGAAGGACATTTATTAAAATCAGAATTGCAATAGGCATTCACTTGAAGAGGAGCTGTGGAAGATAGAACAACACCCTGGCTGGGTGAAAACTTCAAGTAACGAACCAAACGCTGAGCCGAATCCCAATGATCCGTAAGAGGTGTCTGCATAAACTGTGCAAGAATGTTGACAGCATAACTTAACTCCGGACGAGTATGAGTGAGATAAACAAGACGTCCAACTAGACATCGATATTGTGTCGGATCCGAGTGCGGTGCACTTTTAAAATCCAACAGCGTATGATTTTGCTCCAAAAGAGTATCAACCGAACACGAGCCAGACAAACCACACTCGTCGATGATATCAATACAATATTTGTGTTGCGAGAGAAAGATGCCATCAGGTCCACGAGCAACTTCAATGCCAAGAAAGTATTTCAATATGCTTAGATCCTTCATCTTGAAACAGCGCGGCATAAATAAGCTTTAAACAATTTGAGAACTACCAAATCAGCACCACAAACAATCAAGTCATCAACGTAGACAAGAACATGAAGAACAACAGCACCACGCCGATAGGTAAACAGGGAATTGTCTTTGTGAGAACGTACAAAGCCATAGTCAAGAAGAGCTGTAGATAACTTGGAAAACCAGCAACGAGAAGCTTGCCGAAGACCATAAATGGACTTTTTAAGTTTGCACACAAGAGACGGATCAGCTGGAAGAAAAACCTGGAGGTGGTTTCATGTAGATATCCTCGTCAAGATCGCCATGTAAGAATGCATTGTGAACATCCATCTGATGGAGTTTCTAATTTTTATCCGAAGCAACACCAAGTAAGGTACGAACAGTTTAAAGTTTAGCAACCCGAGCAAATATCTCCGAAAAATCAACACCCTCTTTTTGGTGATTACCAAGAGCTACTAACCTCGCCTTATACCGTTCAAGGGTACCATCCGAATTAAACTTAAGCCGATACACCCATTTATAGCCAGGAGCTTTTACGCCTGGTGGAAGACGTTCAAGCGTCTAGGTCTCGTTAAGTTCGAGTGCGTCGATCTCTTGCGCATAGCGTCACGCCATTCTGATAGTTGAACTGCTTGCTTATAAGTAACCGGTTCATCAACCACAGTCACGGCAGAAAGGAACTTTTGATGGGCGCAACTAAATTTGTCACAAGAAACATAGTGTGCTATAGGATAGAAACAAGTACCTGAAGATGCTGGAGTAGACGAAGGTTTGAGAGAGATGAGAGTTTCAGCGTGACCTGCGAGGTAAGCAACATAAGGTTTAACCCGAATAGACGGCAACTTCGTGCGATGACCACGACCAAATGGTTCAGTACCAACATCAAAATCATCAGAATTCTCATCAGAGACAGCAGCGGATTCAGGAGATGCAACAACATCATTACTAGGAGCTGGAGGAGAGACAATAGCTGTAGTAGGCGGAGAATCAACGACTGTAGTAGGGATAGGTGTGGGAAGACTCCCCCTGTTTTCGAGAGTCGGAGGTGTTGTCTTGGCAACTGAATCATTTAAGTCGATAAGCGTTAGTGGAATGACCGGAGACGCAACAGGTTGTTCGGAGACAGAAGGTGAAAAAGACAGAAAAACATCTTCGTTGAAGATAACATCACGCGAGACGAAAATATCTTTGGTCTCCATGTCATAAACACGCCAACCTTTTTGATTAGGAGGATAACCGAGAAAGATACATCTTCGACCTCGTTCTTGGAACTTATCACGACGAGAAGAATGGCGTTTGGCAAAACTCAAGCAACCAAATACACGAACTTGTGCAAAATTTGGAGGAGTAGAATGAAGAAGCTCATGCGGGTTTTTGCCTTGTAGAAGCGGAATAAGAGTGCGCTTAATTAAATAAGCAGCCGTGAGAACACTCTCGCCCCAAAAACGAATTGGTAAGTCAGCTTGAAAGAGCAAAGAACGCCCCAAGTTGAGAATATGACGATGTTTGCGCTCAACTCTCCTATTTTTTTGCAGAGTATAAACGCAAGAAGTTTGATGTAGAATGCCTTGATCTTTATAAAAATGATGAAGACCAAGAAACTCACTCCCATTGTCACTACGAACGACTTTGATCTTTTTTCCAAATTGTGGATGAGCCATGGCCACAAATTGTTTGAGATGAATGGCAACTTCCCTTTTGGCAAGAAGCAAATAGGTCCACACGACCCGAGAGTAGTCGTCGACAATAGTAAGAAAATAGTGTGCTCCACACGTAGAAGCAATTTTGTAAGGTCCCCAGATATCACAATGTATCAAAGAAAAACATGTGTCCGCTTTATTAGTACTCTCGGGAAAAACTAACCGCGTTTGTTTAGCTTGAATACAAACTTCGCAAAAATCATTATTATCACTACTATGGTGTGCAGAATCCGGTAAAGTAGATAAAAAACTAGATAAAATCTTCGTAGATGGATGCCCCAAACGTTCATGCCAAAGAGTTCTTGTGGATTTCTTGACATTGTTGACGCGTGCTGAAACCGCTCCACGAAAGTGATAAATCCCATCTCTCTCTTCACATGCGCCAATCAGCATCTTCGAAGTATGGTCCTGTATAACACACAATGTATCAGTAAATAAAGCATAGCAGGACAGCTCAAGACAAAGTCTAGCGAGAGAGATGAGAGTGAAAGAAAGATCAGGAACATAGAGAACACGATTCAGTTTACCGTGATCTCCAAGGATCATCGTCCCTTCTTTAGTAGCGAAAGTATGTTTTCCATTGGGAAGAACAACAATACTTCTAGGAATGTCATGCGCATCCACAAGGAGATCATCATCACCTGTCATATGATGAGATGCTCCAGAGTCAAGTAAAAACTCAACACAAGAATGCTTACCGGAGAGCTTATCGGAACCAGAGGTTTGGTCAGGTTTTAACAAGTTCACAATAGCAGACCAGGTGGCCTTACTAACACCAGGTAAGTCAGGGAGTTCAGCTTCGGAAAAAGCTTGAGCATTGTTAGCACGATAGGAAGCAGGAGAGGAATGCCCACGACCTCTACCTCGAGTGGAGTCGGATCGTGATCCTCCTCTAGTATCACCATGTTTCTCGATCCACCAATCGGGCAAGCCGTGAAGTTCGAAACATGTATCCACCGAGTGGTTGGTACGGCCATAGTGAGTACATGGTCCTTGAGTGAGACGTGTAGCAGATGCAATAGCATTGACACCAGCTTTCACAGCAAAACCGACAACATCAATATGTTCTTCTTTAGATCGAGCCACAATAAGATGGCGTTCTTCATCAATAACTTCAGAGTAAACATGGTCAAGTGTTGCATCGGTGTCGCGGTTGAGACGGCTAAGAATATTGGTACATGTAGTACCAAACCGAGAAGCGTCGAGACCCATGAGAAATTGATGAATACGCTCAAGATCTCGACGTGCTTGCTGCTTGAGACGTTGAGGACAGGATGGAGAATTGCAACAACAATCAATAAAGGGCTCAAAATCATCAAGATCATCCCACATGACCTTGAGTTGGCCGAAATAATCAGCAACATGCTGACCATCTTGAGCACATCGAACAATAGAAGATTTGATTTGGTGAACACGAGAAGCATTCCCAATAGAGTAACGAACACGCAAATTGTCCCATAGGACTTTTGCGTTGTCAACAAACGGGATCACCTTCTCGACTTGAGGATCTAAACTCTCATAGAGCCAGCCGCATAACATCGAGTTGACTTGAACCCACCATTGGTAATCGGGAGAATCAGTAGCAGGTTTAAGAAGAGTACCATCGACAAGACCAAGTTTATGCTTTGTTGCGAGATTGTTGCGTGCAATCTTAGCCCACTTATCATATTCTTCACCATTAAGGAGAAACAGAGTAAGAACATGATGCGGCTGATCATTAGAGGATAGGTGGTAAGGAGAAGACGTGATCAATTCCTTAGTAGTAGTAGTAGAAAAAGCCGATGTTGTAGCCATCGTGTAGATAGGAGACAAAGAGTAGAATTAGAAAACCTGTTTCCTTGAAAAACAAGAAACGGCGGAGAAGATTTTTTTTTTGTTATTTAGGGTTTTGTAACTTGACTCTGATACCATGTAAATCACAGAGAAAAGCGTTGTTTATCTTATTGATATGTAAAGAGTATATATAGATACAATAGATTTTATGGACAAGTAGAGAATATTGACTAAAGATATACACAATAAGATAAAGCACGTATCATTTTCCCTAACAACACCTTCGATAGTTGTATCGGCAAGTTCCCACACAAAAATGTCTCTCTATGACACTGATTTACAAGAATAGTAAAAAACAGACTCCTAATTATGTCGAAAACATTGAGATTGAGAACAATATATATAATTATATATATAGATCCCCTGAGATATATGCAAACGTTGGTCGGTAAGCTTGCGTGTGTTTCAAGACACATTAATCTTGATCGAAAGGTAACGCTGGCTGGTAAGCTTGTGTGTGTTTCAAGACGCATAAATCGTGTATAAGACAAGAAAATGAAGATCAAATTCATAGCAAGAAAATGAAAAATCCACGGGTTCGTGTGGTGTGGATTGGACGTTAATACTGTATACAGTATATATATTTTCACATCTGTTACGTAAGACTGTTCAATAATTAATAGATCTAAATATCTATATATAGCAAGTTAAAAAGAATTAGCAATATAATATTAATAGTTATAATAGCCAAAAATGTTCTACAGCTCTCTCGTGTCTTACAATGCAGGGCTGTCAATATAAAATGAAAACATTATTACTTTTTACACTCACTTGTTATATCTTTACTTGGAGGGTTCTTTTTTCATAGGATGATTAGAGCTCGCTGGATGTTTTGAAGTTACCTTTTCCATAATTTCGGGCATGAAAAATACCAAAAGGTGATAGATCAATGGTTTTTCCTTTCTTCTCAGAGGCCACCCTGGCGAAAAGACCGATAGCTCTAGCCCACTGCACCATAGACCCAACCATTTCTGTCCTTTGTTCGAAAGTTATCTCATTGGAACCATGCTTCTTCATCTCAACCAAAAATTTTCCCATTGACAACAAACCATCGAGCATCCTCCACGAATCCACCTATCGCCCAAAAAACAATCTATTTATATATCTCATTTAAAACAGCGAGCGACGAACATCTGACAGATATATGTATATAGATATAGTTACTTATAGAACTTACAGATATCCCGCTGCCTTGAGTACCAGTTAATACAGACATAGCCTTGAAGAGCCTCTGAGATTTTATTGACATGTCCACCTTGAAATCTTTTGATCCGGATGATGCCGACTTGAAGATTGCCATGTAGTCCTCCAGCTTTACAAAGAAATCCTTGAACTCTGTTGTCGCAGGACACTTACTCTCTAGGCTATCGATGAAGTGCGACATACCATTGTAAGCGAAAGGCTCAAAGTCTTGGGCCTTTTTAGGGAGATTCTCCAAGTAATGGGGTAGTGAGAATGTTCCTTGTGTTTCGTACATAGCTCTTTTAATAGGAGATTCTACACTGTTGTCATAGTCAATCCCAAAAGATGACAGATCAATAGATTGTCCTTTACTCTCGGAGGCGGCCTTAACGAATAGACCAATCCCTCGGGTCCATTCCACCATAGACACGATCAGTTCTTTTCTTTGTTCAAAATTTAACTCCTGGGAACCGCTCTTCTTCATCTCCATCAAACCCTTCCCCATTGACAACAAGCCATCCACCAGATTCCACGAATCATCCTATCTCGCCAAAAGCAAAAACTATCATGATCACATACGTTACGTACCATATGAATATTGTATTAAAACTACTTACTGATGTTCCGCCTTTACTAGTGTCGAAAACAGACATAGCCCTGAACAATTTTTCGGATTTTTCTGACAACTCCATCTTGATATCTTTTGACGACCCGGAACCGAAGGAGGCCATGTAATCCTTCAACGTTGCAAATAAATTCTTGAACTCGGCGGTTTTGGGACACATACCCTCCAGGTCACCAAGGAAGTCCGACATACCTTTGTTTGCGAAAGCCTCGAAGTCTTTGCCCACTTTGGGAAATTTTTCCAAGTAATGGGGTAACGAGAAGGTCCCTTGTGTTTCATAAACGGTGCTTAACGTGACAAGTAACGTTAGACATATCGCTAATGAAATTCTTGCCATTTTTGTTTTTTTTTTTTTTTTTTTGTTGTTTCTAGGAGAAAGATGTACACACGTGACGTGAGAATGCTAATTTATATCAATATATTATTTTCTTTTGGATTTTTTAAAGATCTTTGCTTTCTATGCTAACTGGGATTTATATAGATGCTTGAAGAGTAGTTGAAGGCCTTTAATTAATTAAGGAATTGTGAAAGAGATTCCAAGAAATTTCTTTGGCTATTCGCTTTTTTCTGGATATATTTTTAGAAAAGAGAAATTTTCTTTATTAATTTGCCAAACTATTTTTAGTTAGGGCGTTAATTAGAGCATATTGAAATTAAATTACACCTGACCACCATACCTTAAAATATAATGAACCAGTTAATTAGTACATGTAGACAAGGAAAAAAAAATGATCTTCTTTCTCTATAGAGTTTCGCTGATTTTGAGTAGTGTTGATTCTTCACGTCTATTTTAAGAGAATCCCCTGATGGTTTCACATCTTCAACAATACAGCAACATAATCTGGATGATATATATATATATATATATATATATATATATATATATATATATATATATATATATATATATTCTGAATCTTCATTACTAATGGAATCGAGTAATTCATAGAATTATTTATATCTAAAATAAACACACATGTCATGCAACAGTCCATGCATTCTTCTGTACACGTAATATTGAACACTAAATAAACTACGTAGAGATAGTGGTAGAGTGAAAAAAATAAATATAATAAACAACAACAAAATATATTTTTACTGGCTGATAGAAACAAGGGAGGCTTATTAATAGGATATCTTCTCATTATATAAGGGATCTTTTTATATCCTCCCAAATCATAATTTTTAATAAAAAGGAAAAAAAAAAACAAACCAAACCCAAATACAATAGGAAAAAAAAAAGAAGAAGAAGATAAAACGCATTACAACACACATTATTTATTGTTTACTTGCTAGCATGCTTTTGATCATAAATAACGACCATATGTTTTCTATAGAAAAAAACATATGCCTTTAATCATTGTGTGAACAAGGGGTTGTCCTGGAAAGACAATGGGCCAACATCCTTCGCTTAAACCTTCGAGTGCTTCGCAGCAAGCACGTTTTAGATGGCTGAAGTCCCAGTGATGTATATCACCAATGGCATCGCTGCATCCCTGAGTCTTCTTGATTGAGTTGAAGCAGTCTATTGGATTTATAAATAACTCTGTTTCTGCATTCAAACACGATATACTGATTAGTGTAATCCAAAACATCGTCATTACAACAGTTGTAACCTTTTTGTTCAAACCTAGCATTTTGTTTTCTTAATTATGAAAGATCAGAATAAAAAATAAAGCAAAATTTATTTATTAATAGATGTTTGTGTTTGCAATGTTAGGATATGAGTGTTGATTTATATAGTAGAAATTTTTGGAAAGCTCAAAGACACTTTGGTTGGTAAAACACCAAACTTACCATTCATCCATCTTTAAGTGTCTCATTACTAATTACAAACATTATTACAAAGCATGCAAAAATTCATTTTCCAACCAAACTAAAGCAAGATATTATTATCATCATTATCATTTTTATTCGAGCAAGTGTTAGATAGCATATTATTTATATCCATCCAACATTTACAAGAATCTTTTTGTGAGGAAACTACAGAAACAGTATTATATATCAAGTGTTAATTGTACCAACCAAAATTCAAGTTAATTATGCATTTTGTTTTTCTTAATTTTCTAGTTCCTTGGCGTTCACATTTCGGCATGTTATTGCTTAATGAAGTTAGGCTTCTTAATCTTCATGCAATCATGCACCAATTTCGACTTAAAAAAATAACAAATTAAGATTTACATTTGTTTATCCCCTGTACAGAATTAGGAGTTAATTAACTCTCATTTATCTTATCTCCAACATCTATGTACGTTTGGTCATTCCCTAATCTTACTCTTGTGTGACAAAAGCTCATATTTACTACTACTAGTACTCATTAGCTAGTAGTCAGTGTGATATATTAGATAAATTGGCTTCTCACTAAATTGGCTTCTTACTAATGAAATCTGTGAAGTCTGTCTTTTATTACAGGTTACTTTTCATTTTTGTCATCGTCTCAATTAACACACCAATTAGCTTTCCAACGTACACTTGACCCATTTCCTGTTTGCTTTCTTTGATTGAACTCAATGGACAACACACTCCACATGCTTCTTTCCCTTCCAAAAACAAGTTTTAGTCCAAAGAATAAGAGACTTAAAATTTTATTATAAAAAAATGAAATGGAACAACTGAAAAATATATTCATGAAAACAAAATAAGAAATAGAGTCTACTAACAGAACAAGTACTACACGTACGCGAGAGTAAACTAAAAAAAAAAATCAATAATAAAAAGGAACCAACGGAAAATTTAAAGTTTAAACATCGTTTTTTTTTTGTTTTTTTTGTACAAACAACTTTAAACCTTCCTCTTGTGATGTTTTAATGAAAGATAAAAACATTACATGTGTGATATAAGTTAGGCAAAATAAGTTCATCATCTAAGCACTACCAAAGTAAGTCTGAATCACAAGCATCTTTAGTTTAACTGACACACATAAAGCTAGGTTTCTTGAACTTCTCCCGAGATCTAAGTTTCCCCAAAGACATTTTGGTGGTAAATTAAACACACCAAACTTACCATTTATCTATTTTTAAATGTCTCATTACAAACTACAAACAATATTTTGTGAAAACATGTTAAATAGCCAAATTAATCCAAGTAATCATATCTATATTGTTATTTAAAGCGTTGTGTATTCCTCCAACACTTACAATAATTATATTTTTAAAAGGAAAACAAAAACAACAATATTAAATTTTGTGCTTCTCAAATTTTAAGTTATATATATATATATACACAGATTCAATATATATACACAGGTTCAATATATATATAGATATACATATATGCGGTTTTAAGTTATATAGAGTCAAATTTAAATGCGGCTAACATGAAGTGTCCAGTAATTTAAATGGAGTTTTGCTTTAGTGGATATGAGACAACCTTTGCAGAACTCTCTGCTATCGCATGCAACTATAACACTAAAGAACTATTAACAAAATGGTGATACGTTTGCGTGTGCCTCAAGATATATAAAATTTTCACCCAATAAAGAGAACCTTATAACTGAAAATAGCGTTTAAGACAAGGAAATGAAAGTTTGAGCAGTTCTAGCAACTTTGATGAAGACATCTGTAAATCTCAGAGAAAAGCGTTGTTTGTCTTATTGATATGTAAAGAGTACATATAGATACAATAGACTTGATGCACAAGTAGAGAATATTGACTAAAGATATACACATTAAGATATGGAACATATCCTTTTCCCTAACACTCCCCTTCAAGGTGGAGTGTGTAAGTTTAGAACACCCAACTTAGACCGTAGATACTTGAATTGATCCAATCCGAGGGTTTTAGTGAAGATGTCAGCCGACTGTTCTTCAGTTGGGATATGAGCGGTAGTAATGGCACCGGAAGTAACTTCATCACGAATGAAGTGACAATCACTCTCAATATGCTTTGTGCGTTCATGAAAAACAGAGTTTGCTGCGATTTGAAGAGCTGCTTAACTATCACTGAATAAACGCATTGGCTGAGAATGATCGACACCAAGGAACTGCAAAACTTCCTTTAGCCACAATAGCTCCGTACAAGTCATAGCCAAGGCACGATACTCTGCTTCAGCCGATGAAAGCGACACACGACTTTGCTTCTTTGTCTTCCATTGAAGTGGAGAATCACCAAGCATTACTATATAACCTGTAAGGTACCGTCTAGTAGAAGGACATTTATTAAAATCAGAATTGCAATAGGCATTCACTTGAAGAGGAGCTGTGGAAGATAGAACAACACCCTGGCTGGGTGAAAACTTCAAGTAACGAACCAAACGCTGAGCCGAATCCCAATGATCCGTAAGAGGTGTCTGCATAAACTGTGCAAGAATGTTGACAGCATAACTTAACTCCGGACGAGTATGAGTGAGATAAACAAGACGTCCAACTAGACGTCGATATTGTGTCGGATCCGAGTGCGGTGCACTTTTAAAATCCAACAGCGTATGATTTTGCTCCAAAAGAGTATCAACCGAACACGAGCCAGACAAACCACACTCGTCGATGATATCAACACAATATTTGTGTTGCGAGAGAAAGATGCCATCAGGTCCACGAGCAACTTCAATGCCAAGAAAGTATTTCAATATGCCTAGATCCTTCATCTTGAAACAGCGCGGCATAAATAAGCTTTAAAAAATTTGAGAACTACCAAATCAGCACCACAAACAATCAAGTCATCAACGTAGACAAGAACATGAAGAACAACAGCACCACGCCGATAGGTAAACAGGGAATTGTCTTTGTGAGAACGTACAAAGCCATAGTCAAGAAGAGCTGTAGATAACTTGGAAAACCAGCAGCGAGAAGCTTGCCGAAGACCATAAATGGACTTTTTAAGTTTGCACACAAGAGACGGATCAGCTGGAAGAAAAACCTGGAGGTGGTTTCATGTAGATATCCTCGTCAAGATCGCCATGTAAGAATGCATTGTGAACATCCATCTGATGGAGTTTCTAATTTTTATCCGAAGCAACACCAAGTAAGGTACGAACAGTTTAAAGTTTAGCAACCCGAGCAAATATCTCCGAAAAATCAACACCCTCTTTTTGGTGATTACCAAGAGCTACTAACCTCGCCTTATACCGTTCAAGGGTACCATCCGAATTAAACTTAAGCCGATACACCCATTTATAGCCAGGAGCTTTTACGCCTGGTGGAAGACGTTCAAGCGTCTAGGTCTCGTTAAGTTCGAGTGCGTCGATCTCTTGCGCATAGCGTCACGCCATTCTGATAGTTGAACTGCTTGCTTATAAGTAACCGGTTCATCAACCACAGTCACGGCAGAAAGGAACTTTTGATGGGCGCAACTAAATTTGTCACAAGAAACATAGTGTGCTATAGGATAGAAACAAGTACCTGAAGATGCTGGAGTAGACGAAGGTTTGAGAGAGATGAGAGTTTCAGCGTGACCTGCGAGGTAAGCAACATAAGGTTTAACCCGAATAGACGGCAACTTCGTGCGATGACCACGACCAAATGGTTCAGTACCAACATCAAAATCATCAGAATTCTCATCAGAGACAGCAGCGGATTCAGGAGATGCAACAACATCATTACTAGGAGCTGGAGGAGAGACAATAGCTGTAGTAGGCGGAGAATCAACGACTGTAGTAGGGATAGGTGTGGGAAGACTCCCCCTGTTTTCGAGAGTCGGAGGTGTTGTCTTGGCAACTGAATCATTTAAGTCGATAAGCGTTAGTGGAATGACCGGAGACGCAACAGGTTGTTCGGAGACAGAAGGTGAAAAAGACAGAAAAACATCTTCGTTGAAGATAACATCACGCGAGACGAAAATATCTTTGGTCTCCATGTCATAAACACGCCAACCTTTTTGATTAGGAGGATAACCGAGAAAGATACATCTTCGACCTCGTTCTTGGAACTTATCACGACGAGAAGAATGGCGTTTGGCAAAACTCAAGCAACCAAATACACGAACTTGTGCAAAATTTGGAGGAGTAGAATGAAGAAGCTCATGCGGGTTTTTGCCTTGTAGAAGCGGAATAGGAGTGCGATTAATTAAATAAGCAGCCGTGAGGACACTCTCGCCCCAAAAACGAATTGGTAAGTCAGCTTGAAAGAGCAAAGAACGCCCCAAGTTGAGAATATGACGATGTTTGCGCTCAACTCTATTATTTTTTTGCAGAGTATAAACGCAAGAAGTTTGATGTAGAATGCTGTGATCTTTATAAAAATGACGAAGACCAAGAAACTCACTCCCATTGTCACTACGAACGACTTTGATCTTTTTTCCAAATTGTGGATGAGCCATGGCCACAAATTGTTTGAGATGAATGGCAACTTCCCTTTTGGCAAGAAGCAAATAGGTCCACACGACCCGAGAGTAGTCGTCGACAATAGTAAGAAAATAGTGTGCTCCACACGTAGAAGCAATTTTGTAAGGTCCCCAGATATCACAATGTATCAAAGAAAAACATGTGTCCGCTTTATTAGTACTCTCGGGAAAAACTAACCGCGTTTGTTTAGCTTGAATACAAACTTCGCAAAAATCATTATTATTACTACTATGGTGTGCAGAATCCGGTAAAGTAGATAAAAAACTAGATAAAATCTTCGTAGATGGATGCCCCAAACGTTCATGCCAAAGAGTTCTTGTGGATTTCTTGACATTGTTGACGCGTGCTGAAACCGCTCCACGAAAGTGATAAACCCCATCTCTCTCTTCACATGCGCCAATCAGCATCTTCGAAGTATGGTCCTGTATAACACACAATGTATCAGTAAATAAAGCATAGCAGGACAGCTCAAGAAAAAGTCTAGCGAGAGAGATGAGAGTGAAAGAAAGATCAGGAACATAGAGAACACGATTCAGTTTAACGTGATCTCCAAGGATCATCGTCCCTTCTTTAGTAGCGAAAGTATGTTTTCCATTGGGAAGAACAACAATACTTCTAGGAATGTCATGCGCATCCACAAGGAGATCATCATCACCTGTCATATGATGAGATGCTCCAGAGTCAAGTAAAAACTCAACACAAGAATGCTTACCGGAGAGCTTATCGGAACCAGAGGTTTTGTCAGGTTTTAACAAGTTCACAATAGCAGACCAGGTGGCCTTACTAACACCAGGTAAGTCAGGGAGTTCAGCTTCGGAAAAAGCTTGAGCATTGTTAGCACGATAGGAAGCAGGAGAGGAATGCCCACGACCTCTACCTCGAGTGGAGTCGGATCGTGATCCTCCTCTAGTATCACCATGTTTCTCGATCCACCAATCGGGCAAGCCGTGAAGTTCGAAACATGTATCCACCGAGTGGTTGGTACGGCCACAGTGAGTACATGGTCCTTGAGTGAGACGTGTAGCAGATGCAATAGCATTGACACCAGCTTTCACAGCAAAACCGACAACATCAATATGTTCTTCTTTAGATCGAGCCACAATAAGATGGCGTTCTTCATCAATAACTTCAGAGTAAACATGGTCAAGTGTTGCATCGGTGTCGCGGTTGAGACGGCTAAGAATATTGGTACATGTAGTACCAAACCGAGAAGCGTCGAGACCCATGAGAAATTGATGAATACGCTCAAGATCTCGACGTGCTTGCTGCTTGAGACGTTGAGGACAGGATGGAGAATTGCAACAACAATCAATAAAGGGCTCAAAATCATCAAGATCATCCCACATGACCTTGAGTTGGCCGAAATAATCAGCAACATGCTGACCATCTTGAGCACATCGAACAATAGAAGATTTGATTTGGTGAACACGAGAAGCATTCCCAATAGAGTAACGAACACGCAAATTGTCCCATAGGACTTTTGCGTTGTCAACAAACGGGATCACCTTCTGGACTTGAGGATCTAAACTCGCATAGAGCCAGCCGCATAACATCGAGTTGACTTGAACCCACCATTGGTAATCGGGAGAATCAGTAGCAGGTTTAAGAAGAGTACCATCGACAAGACCAAGTTTATGCTTTGCTGCGAGATTGTTGCGTGCAATCTTAGCCCACTTATCATATTCTTCACCATTAAGGAGAAACAGAGTAAGAACATGATGCGGCTGATCATTAAAGGATAGGTGGTAAGGAGAAGACGTGATCAATTCCTTAGTAGTAGTAGTAGAAAAAGCCGATGTTGTAGCCATCGTGTAGATAGGAGACAAAGAGTAGAATTAGAAAACCTGTTTCCTTGAAAAACAAGAAACGGCGGAGTAGAATTTTTTTTTGTTATTTAGGGTTTTGTAACTTGACTCTGATACCATGTAAATCTCAGAGAAAAGCGTTGTTTATCTTATTGATATGTAAAGAGTATATATAGATACAATAGATTTTATGGACAAGTAGAGAATATTGACTAAAGATATACACAATAAGATAAAGCACGTATCCTTTTCCCTAACAACACCTTCGATAGTTGTATCGGCAAGTTCCCACACAAAAATGTCTCTCTATGACACTGATTTACAAGAATAGTAAAAAACAGACTCCTAATTATGTCGAAAACATTGAGATTGAGAACAATATATATAATTATATATATAGATCCCCTGAGATATATGCAAACGTTGGTCGGTAAGCTTGCGTGTGTTTCAAGACACATTAATCTTGATCGAAAGGTAACGCTGGCTGGTAAGCTTGTGTGTGTTTCAAGACGCATAAATCGTGTATAAGACAAGAAAATGAAGATCAAATTCATAGCAAGAAAATGAAAAATCCACGGGTTCGTGTGGTGTGGATTGGACGTTAATACTGTATACAGTATATATATTTTCACATCTGTTACGTAAGACTGTTCAATAATTAATAGATCTAAATATCTATATATAGCAAGTTAAAAAGAATTAGCAATATAATATTAATAGTTATAATAGCCAAAAATGTTCTACAGCTCTCTCGTGTCTTACAATGCAGGGCTGTCAATATAAAATGAAAACATTATTACTTTTTACACTCACTTGTTATATCTTTACTTGGAGGGTTCTTTTTTCATAGGATGATTAGAGCTCGCTGGATGTTTTGAAGTTACCTTTTCCATAATTTCGGGCATGAAAAATACCAAAAGGTGATAGATCAATGGTTTTTCCTTTCTTCTCAGAGGCCACCCTGGCGAAAAGACCGATAGCTCTAGCCCACTGCACCATAGACCCAACCATTTCTGTCCTTTGTTCGAAAGTTATCTCATTGGAACCATGCTTCTTCATCTCAACCAAAAATTTTCCCATTGACAACAAACCATCGAGCATCCTCCACGAATCCACCTATCGCCCAAAAAACAATCTATTTATATATCTCATTTAAAACAGCGAGCGACGAACATCTGACAGATATATGTATATAGATATAGTTACTTATAGAACTTACAGATATCCCGCTGCCTTGAGTACCAGTTAATACAGACATAGCCTTGAAGAGCCTCTGAGATTTTATTGACATGTCCACCTTGAAATCTTTTGATCCGGATGATGCCGACTTGAAGATTGCCATGTAGTCCTCCAGCTTTACAAAGAAATCCTTGAACTCTGTTGTCGCAGGACACTTACTCTCTAGGCTATCGATGAAGTGCGACATACCATTGTAAGCGAAAGGCTCAAAGTCTTGGGCCTTTTTAGGGAGATTCTCCAAGTAATGGGGTAGTGAGAATGTTCCTTGTGTTTCGTACATAGCTCTTTTAATAGGAGATTCTACACTGTTGTCATAGTCAATCCCAAAAGATGACAGATCAATAGATTGTCCTTTACTCTCGGAGGCGGCCTTAACGAATAGACCAATCCCTCGGGTCCATTCCACCATAGACACGATCAGTTCTTTTCTTTGTTCAAAATTTAACTCCTGGGAACCGCTCTTCTTCATCTCCATCAAACCCTTCCCCATTGACAACAAGCCATCCACCAGATTCCACGAATCATCCTATCTCGCCAAAAGCAAAAACTATCATGATCACATACGTTACGTACCATATGAATATTGTATTAAAACTACTTACTGATGTTCCGCCTTTACTAGTGTCGAAAACAGACATAGCCCTGAACAATTTTTCGGATTTTTCTGACAACTCCATCTTGATATCTTTTGACGACCCGGAACCGAAGGTTGCCATGTAATCCTTCAACGTTGCAAATAAATTCTTGAACTCGGCGGTTTTGGGACACATACCCTCCAGGTCACCAAGGAAGTCCGACATACCTTTGTTTGCGAAAGCCTCGAAGTCTTTGCCCACTTTGGGAAATTTTTCCAAGTAATGGGGTAACGAGAAGGTCCCTTGTGTTTCATAAACGGTGCTTAACGTGACAAGTAACGTTAGACATATCGCTAATGAAATTCTTGCCATTTTTGTTTTTTTTTTTTTTTTTTTGTTGTTTCTAGGAGAAAGATGTACACACGTGACGTGAGAATGCTAATTTATATCAATATATTATTTTCTTTTGGATTTTTTAAAGATCTTTGCTTTCTATGCTAACTGGGATTTATATAGATGCTTGAAGAGTAGTTGAAGGCCTTTAATTAATTAAGGAATTGTGAAAGAGATTCCAAGAAATTTCTTTGGCTATTCGCTTTTCTCTGGATATATTTTTAGAAAAGAGAAATTTTCTTTATTAATTTGCCAAACTATTTTTAGTTAGGGCGTTAATTAGAGCATATTAAAATTAAATTACACCTGACCACCATACCTTAAAATATAATGAACCAGTTAATTAGTACATGTAGACAAGGAAAAAAAAATGATCTTCTTTCTCTATAGAGTTTCGCTGATTTTGAGTAGTGTTGATTCTTCACGTCTATTTTAAGAGAATCCCCTGATGGTTTCACATCTTCAACAATACAGCAACATAATCTGGATGATATATATATATATATATATATATATATATATTCTGAATCTTCATTACTAATGGAATCGAGTAATTCATAGAATTATTTATATCTAAAATAAACACACATGTCATGCAACAGTCCATGCATTCTTCTGTACACGTAATATTGAACACTAAATAAACTACGTAGAGATAGTGGTAGAGTGAAAAAAATAAATATAATAAACAACAACAAAATATATTTTTACTGGCTGATAGAAACAAGGGAGGCTTATTAATAGGATATCTTCTCATTATATAAGGGATCTTTTTATATCCTCCCAAATCATAATTTTTAATAAAAAGGAAAAAAAAAAACAAACCAAACCCAAATACAATAGGAAAAAAAAAAGAAGAAGAAGATAAAACGCATTACAACACACATTATTTATTGTTTACTTGCTAGCATGCTTTTGATCATAAATAACGACCATATGTTTTCTATAGAAAAAAACATATGCCTTTAATCATTGTGTGAACAAGGGGTTGTCCTGGAAAGACAATGGGCCAACATCCTTCGCTTAAACCTTCGAGTGCTTCGCAGCAAGCACGTTTTAGATGGCTGAAGTCCCAGTGATGTATATCACCAATGGCATCGCTGCATCCCTGAGTCTTCTTGATTGAGTTGAAGCAGTCTATTGGATTTATAAATAACTCTGTTTCTGCATTCAAACACGATATATTGATTAGTGTAATCCAAAACATCGTCATTACAACAGTTGTAACCTTTTTGTTCAAACCTAGCATTTTGTTTTCTTAATTATGAAAGATCAGAATAAAAAATAAAGCAAAATTTATTTATTAATAGATGTTTGTGTTTGCAATGTTAGGATATGAGTGTTGATTTATATAGTAGAAATTTTTGGAAAGCTCAAAGACACTTTGGTTGGTAAAACACCAAACTTACCATTCATCCATCTTTAAGTGTCTCATTACTAATTACAAACATTATTACAAAGCATGCAAAAATTCATTTTCCAACCAAACTAAAGCAAGATATTATTATCATCATTATCATTTTTATTCGAGCAAGTGTTAGATAGCATATTATTTATATCCATCCAACATTTACAAGAATCTTTTTGTGAGGAAACTACAGAAACAGTATTATATATCAAGTGTTAATTGTACCAACCAAAATTCAAGTTAATTATGCATTTTGTTTTTCTTAATTTTCTAGTTCCTTGGCGTTCACATTTCGGCATGTTATTGCTTAATGAAGTTAGGCTTCTTAATCTTCATGCAATCATGCACCAATTTCGACTTAAAAAAATAACAAATTAAGATTTACTTTTGTTTATCCCCTGTACAGAATTAGGAGTTAATTAACTATCATTTATCTTATCTCCAACATCTATGTACGTTTGGTCATTCCCTAATCTTACTCTTGTGTGACAAAAGCTCATATTTACTACTACTAGTACTCATTAGCTAGTAGTCAGTGTGATATATTAGATAAATTGGCTTCTCACTAAATTGGCTTCTTACTAATGAAATCTGTGAAGTCTGTCTTTTATTACAGGTTACTTTTCATTTTTGTCATCGTCTCAATTAACACACCAATTAGCTTTCCAACGTACACTTGACCCATTTCCTGTTTGCTTTCTTTGATTGAACTCAATGGACAACACACTCCACATGCTTCTTTCCCTTCCAAAAACAAGTTTTAGTCCGAAGAATAAGAGACTTAAAATTTTATTATAAAAAAATGAAATGGAACAACTGAAAAATATATTCATGAAAACAAAATAAGAAATAAAGTCTACTAACAGAACAAGTACTACACGTACGCGAGAGTAAACTAAAAAAAAAAAATCAATAATAAAAAGGAACCAACGGAAAATTTAAAGTTTAAACATCGTTTTTTTTTGTTTTTTTTGTACAAACAACTTTAAACCTTCCTCTTGTGATGTTTTAATGAAAGATAAAAACATTACATGTGTGATATAAGTTAGGCAAAATAAGTTCATCATCTAAGCACTACCAAAGTAAGTCTGAATCACAAGCATCTTTAGTTTAACTGACACACATAAAGCTAGGTTTCTTGAACTTCTCCCGAGATCTAAGTTTCCCCAAAGACATTTTGGTGGTAAATTAAACACACCAAACTTACCATTTATCTATTTTTAAATGTCTCATTACAAACTACAAACAATATTTTGTGAAAACATGTTAAATAGCCAAATTAATCCAAGTAATCATATCTATATTGTTATTTAAAGCGTTGTGTATTCCTCCAACACTTACAATAATTATATTTTTAAAAGGAAAACAAAAACAACAATATTAAATTTTGTGCTTCTCAAATTTTAAGTTATATATATATATATACACAGATTCAATATATATACACAGGTTCAATATATATATAGATATACATATATGCGGTTTTAAGTTATATAGAGTCAAATTTAAATGCGGCTAACATGAAGTGTCCAGTAATTTAAATGGAGTTTTGCTTTAGTGGATATGAGACAACCTTTGCAGAACTCTCTGCTATCGCATGCAACTCTAACACTAAAGAACTATTAACAAAATGGTGATACGTTTGCGTGTGCCTCAAGATATATAAAATTTTCACCAAATAAAGAGAACCTTATAACTGAAAATAGCGTTTAAGACAAGAAAATGAAAGTTTGAGCAGTTCTAGCAACTTTGATGAAGACATCTGTAAATCTCAGAGAAAAGCGTTGTTTGTCTTATTGATATGTAAAGAGTACATATAGATACAATAGACTTGATGCACAAGTAGAGAATATTGACTAAAGATATACACATTAAGATATGGAACATATCCTTTTCCCTAACACTCCCCTTCAAGGTGGAGTGTGTAAGTTTAGAACACCCAACTTAGACCGTAGATACTTGAATTGATCCAATCCGAGGGTTTTAGTGAAGATGTCAGCCGACTGTTCTTCAGTTGGGATATGAGCGGTAGTAATGGCACCGGAAGTAACTTCATCACGAATGAAGTGACAATCACTCTCAATATGCTTTGTGCGTTCATGAAAAACAGAGTTTGCTGCGATTTGAAGAGCTGCTTAACTATCACTGAATAAACGCATTGGCTGAGAATGATCGACACCAAGGAACTGCAAAACTTCCTTTAGCCACAATAGCTCCGTACAAGTCATAGCCAAGGCACGATACTCTGCTTCAGCCGATGAAAGCGACACACGACTTTGCTTCTTTGTCTTCCATTGAAGTGGAGAATCACCAAGCATTACTATATAACCTGTAAGGTACCGTCTAGTAGAAGGACATTTATTAAAATCAGAATCGCAATAGGCATTCACTTGAAGAGGAGCTGTGGAAGATAGAACAACACCTTGGCTGGGTGAAAACTTCAAGTAACGAACCAAACGCTGAGCCGAATCCCAATGATCCGTAACAGGTGTCTGCATAAACTGTGCAAGAATGTTGACAGCATAACTTAACTCCGGACGAGTATGAGTGAGATAAACAAGACGTCCAACTAGACATCGATATTGTGTCGGATCCGAGTGCGGTGCACTTTTAAAATCCAACAGCGTATGATTTTGCTCCAAAAGAGTATCAACCGAACACAAGCCAGACAAACCACACTCGTCGATGATATCAATACAATATTTTTGTTGCGAGAGAAAGATGCCATCAGGTCCACGAGCAACTTCAATGCCAAGAAAGTATTTCAATATGCCTAGATCCTTCATCTTGAAACAGCGCGGCATAAATAAGCTTTAAACAATTTGAGAACTACCAAATCAGCACCACAAACAATCAAGTCATCAACGTAGACAAGAACATGAAGAACAACAGCACCACGCCGATAGGTAAACAGGGAATTGTCTTTGTGAGAACGTACAAAGCCATAGTCAAGAAGAGCTGTAGATAACTTGGAAAACCAGCAGCGAGAAGCTTGCCGAAGACCATAAATGGACTTTTTAAGTTTGCACACAAGAGACGGATCAGCTGGAAGAAAAACCTGGAGGTGGTTTCATGTAGATATCCTCGTAAAGATCGCCATGTAAGAATGCATTGTGAACATCCATCTGATGGAGTTTCTAATTTTTATCCGAAGCAACACCAAGTAAGGTACGAACGGTTTGAAGTTTAGCAACCCGAGCAAATATCTCCGAAAAATCAACACCCTCTTTTTGGTGATTACCAAGAGCTACTAACCTCGCCTTATACCGTTCAAGGGTACCATCCGAATTATACTTGAGTCGATACACCCATTTATAGCCAGGAGCTTTACGCCTGGTGGAAGACGTTCAAGCGTCTAGGTCTCGTTAAGTTCGAGTGCGTCGATCGCTTGCGCATAGCGTCACGCCATTCTGATAGTTGAACTGCTTGCTTATAAGTAACCGGTTCATCAACCATAGTCACGGCAGAAAGGAACTTTTGATGGGCGCAACTAAATTTGTCACAAGAAACATAGTGTGCTATAGGATAGAAACAAGTACCTGAAGATGCTGGAGTAGACGAAGGTTTGAGAGAGATGAGAGTTTCAGCGTGACCTGCGAGGTAAGCAACATAAGGTTTAACCCGAGTAGACGGCAACTTCGTGCGATGACCACGACCAAATGGTTCAGTACCAACATCAAAATCATCAGAATTCTCATCAGAGACAGCAGCGGATTCAGGAGATGCAACAACATCATTACTAGGAGCTGGAGGAGAGACAATAGCTGTAGTAGGCGGAGAATCAACGACTGTAGTAGGGATAGGTGTGGGAAGACTCCCCCTGTTTTCAAGAGTCGGAGGTGTTGTCTTGGCAACTGAATTATTTAAGTCGATAAGCGTTAGTGGAATGACCGGAGACGCAACAGGTTGTTCGGAGACAGAAGGTGAAAAAGACGGAAAAACATCTTCGTTGAAGATAACATCACGCGAGACGAAAATATCTTTGGTCTCCATGTCATAAACACGCCAACCTTTTTGATTAGGAGGATAACCGAGAAAGATACATCTTCGACCTCGTTCTTGGAACTTATCACGACGAGAAGAATGGCGTTTGGCAAAACTCAAGCAACCAAATACACGAACTTGTGCAAAATTTGGAGGAGTAGAATGAAGAAGCTCATGCGGGTTATTGCCTTGTAGAAGCGGAATAGGAGTGCGATTAATTAAATAAGCAGCCGTGAGGACACTCTCGCCCCAAAAACGAATTGGTAAGTCAGCTTGAAAGAGCAAAGAACGCCCCAAGTTGAGAATATGACGATGTTTGCGCTCAACTCTCCTATTTTTTTGCAGAGTATAAACGCAAGAAGTTTGATGTAGAATGCCTTGATCTTTATAAAAATGATGAAGACCAAGAAACTCACTCCCATTGTCACTACGAACGACTTTGATCTTTTTTCCAAATTGTGGATGAGCCATGGCCACAAATTGTTTGAGATGAATGGCAACTTCCCTTTTGGCAAGAAGCAAATAGGTCCACACGACCCGAGAGTAGTCGTCGACAATAGTAAGAAAATAGTGTGCTCCACACGTAGAAGCAATTTTGTAAGGTCCCCAGATATCACAATGTATCAAAGAAAAACATGTGTCCGCTTTATTAGTACTCTCGGGAAAAACTTACCGCGTTTGTTTAGCTTGAATACAAACTTGGCAAAAATCATTATTGTCACTACTATGGTGTGCAGAATCCGGTAAAGTAGATAAAAAACTAGATAAAATCTTCGTAGATGGATGCCCCAAACGTTCATGCCAAAGAGTTCTTGTGGATTTCTTGACATTGTTGACGCGTGCTGAAACCGCTCCACAAAGTGATAAACCCCATCTCTCTCTTCACATGCGCCAATCAGCATCTTCGAAGTATGGTCCTGTATAACACACAATGTATCAGTAAATAAAGCATAGCAGGACAGCTCAAGACAAAGTCTAGCAAGAGAGATGAGAGTGAAAGAAAGATCAGGAACATAGAGAACACGATTCAGTTTAACGTGATCTCCAAGGATCATCGTCCCTTCTTTAGTAGCGAAAGTATGTTTTCCATTGGGAAGAACAACAATACTTCTAGGAATGTCATGCGCATCCACAAGGAGATCATCATCACCTATCATATGATAAGATGCTCCAGAGTCAAGTAAAAACTCAACACAAGAATGCTTACCGGAGAGCTTATCGGAACCAGAGGTTTGGTCAGGTTTTAACAAGTTCACAATAGCAGACCAGGTGGCCTTACTAACACCAGGTAAGTCAGGGAGTTCAGCTTCGGAAAAAGCTTGAGCATTGTTAGCACGATAGGAAGCAGGAGAGGAAAGCCCACGACCTCTACCTCGATTGGAGTCGGATCGTGATCCTCCTCTAGTATCACCATGTTTCTCGATCCACCAATCGGGCAAGCCGTGAAGTTTGAAACATGTATCCACCGAGTGGTTGGTACGGCCACAGTGAGTACATGGTCCTTGAGTGAGACGTGTAGCAGATGCAATAGCATTGACACCAGCTTTCACAGCAAAACCGACGACATCAATATGTTCTTCTTTAGATGAAGCCACAATAAGATGGCGTTCTTCATCAATAACTTCAGAGTAAACATGGTCGAGTGTTGCATCGGTGTCGCGGTTGAGACGGCTAAGAATATTGGTACGTGTAGTACCAAACCGAGAAGCGTCGAGACCCATGAGAAATTGATGAATACGCTCAAGATCTCGACGTGCTTGCTGCTTGAGACGTTGAGGACAGGATGGAGAATTGCAACAACAATCAATAAAGGGCTCAAAATCATCAAGATCATCCCACATGACCTTGAGTTGGCCGAAATAATCAGCAACATGCTGACCATCTTGAGCACATCGAGCAATAGAAGATTTGATTTGGTGAACACGAGAAGCATTCCCAATAGAGTAACGAACACGCAAATTGTCCCATAGGACTTTTGCGTTGTCAACAAACGGGATCACCTTCTGGACTTGAGGATCTAAACTCGCATAGAGCCAGCCGCATAACATCGAGTTGACTTGAACCCACCATTGGTAATCGGGAGAATCAGTAGCAGGTTTAAGAAGAGTACCATCGACAAGACCAAGTTTATGCTTTGTTGCGAGATTGTTGCGTGCAATCTTAGCCCACTTCTCATATTCTTCACCATTAAGGAGAAACAGAGTAAGAACATGATGCTGCTGATCATTAGAGGATAGGTGGTAAGGAGAAGACGTGATCAATTCCTTAGTAGTAGTAGTAGAAAAAGCCGATGTTGTAGCCATCGTGTAGATAGGAGACAAAGAGTAGAATTAGAAAACCTGTTTCCTTGAAAAACAAGAAACGGCGGAGAAGATTTTTTTTTTTGTTATTTAGGGTTTTGTAACTTGACTCTGATACCATGTAAATCTCAGAGAAAAGCGTTGTTTATCTTATTGATATGTAAAGAGTATATATAGATACAATAGATTTTATGCACAAGTAGAGAATATTGACTAAAGATATACACAATAACATAAAGCAAATATCATTTTCCCTAACAACACCTTCGATAGTTGTATCGGCAAGTTCCCACACAAAAATGTCTCTCTATGACACTGATTTACAAGAATAGTAAAAAACAGACTCCTAATTATGTCGAAAACATTGAGATTGAGAACAATATATATAATTATATATATAGATCCCCTGAGATATATGCAAACGTTGGTCGGTAAGCTTGCGTGTGTTTCAAGACACATTAATCTTGATCGAAAGGTAACGCTGGCTGGTAAGCTTGTGTGTGTTTCAAGACGCATAAATCGTGTATAAGACAAGAAAATGAAGATCAAATTCATAGCAAGAAAATGAAAAATCCACGGGTTCGTGTGGTGTGGATTGGACGTTAATACTGTATACAGTATATATATTTTCACATCTGTTACGTAAGACTGTTCAATAATTAATAGATCTAAATATCTATATATAGCAAGTTAAAAAGAATTAGCAATATAATATTAATAGTTATAATAGCCAAAAATGTTCTACAGCTCTCTCGTGTCTTACAATGCAGGGCTGTCAATATAAAATGAAAACATTATTACTTTTTACACTCACTTGTTATATCTTTACTTGGAGGGTTCTTTTTTCATAGGATGATTAGAGCTCGCTGGATGTTTTGAAGTTACCTTTTCCATAATTTCGGGCATGAAAAATACCAAAAGGTGATAGATCAATGGTTTTTCCTTTCTTCTCAGAGGCCACCCTGGCGAAAAGACCGATAGCTCTAGCCCACTGCACCATAGACCCAACCATTTCTGTCCTTTGTTCGAAAGTTATCTCATTGGAACCATGCTTCTTCATCTCAACCAAAAATTTTCCCATTGACAACAAACCATCGAGCATCCTCCACGAATCCACCTATCGCCCAAAAAACAATCTATTTATATATCTCATTTAAAACAGCGAGCGACGAACATCTGACAGATATATGTATATAGATATAGTTACTTATAGAACTTACAGATATCCCGCTGCCTTGAGTACCAGTTAATACAGACATAGCCTTGAAGAGCCTCTGAGATTTTATTGACATGTCCACCTTGAAATCTTTTGATCCGGATGATGCCGACTTGAAGGTTGCCATGTAGTCCTCCAGCTTTACAAAGAAATCCTTGAACTCTGTTGTCGCAGGACACTTACTCTCTAGGCTATCGATGAAGTGCGACATACCATTGTAAGCGAAAGGCTCAAAGTCTTGGGCCTTTTTAGGGAGATTCTCCAAGTAATGGGGTAGTGAGAATGTTCCTTGTGTTTCGTACATAGCTCTTTTAATAGGAGATTCTACACTGTTGTCATAGTCAATCCCAAAAGATGACAGATCAATAGATTGTCCTTTACTCTCGGAGGCGGCCTTAACGAATAGACCAATCCCTCGGGTCCATTCCACCATAGACACGATCAGTTCTTTTCTTTGTTCAAAATTTAACTCCTGGGAACCGCTCTTCTTCATCTCCATCAAACCCTTCCCCATTGACAACAAGCCATCCACCAGATTCCACGAATCATCCTATCTCGCCAAAAGCAAAAACTATCATGATCACATACGTTACGTACCATATGAATATTGTATTAAAACTACTTACTGATGTTCCGCCTTTACTAGTGTCGAAAACAGACATAGCCCTGAACAATTTTTCGGATTTTTCTGACAACTCCATCTTGATATCTTTTGACGACCCGGAACCGAAGGAGGCCATGTAATCCTTCAACGTTGCAAATAAATTCTTGAACTCGGCGGTTTTGGGACACATACCCTCCAGGTCACCAAGGAAGTCCGACATACCTTTGTTTGCGAAAGCCTCGAAGTCTTTGCCCACTTTGGGAAATTTTTCCAAGTAATGGGGTAACGAGAAGGTCCCTTGTGTTTCATAAACGGTGCTTAACGTGACAAGTAACGTTAGACATATCGCTAATGAAATTCTTGCCATTTTTGTTTTTTTTTTTTTTTTTTTGTTGTTTCTAGGAGAAAGATGTACAGACGTGACGTGAGAATGCTAATTTATATCAATATATTATTTTCTTTTGGATTTTTTAAAGATCTTTGCTTTCTATGCTAACTGGGATTTATATAGATGCTTGAAGAGTAGTTGAAGGCCTTTAATTAATTAAGGAATTGTGAAAGAGATTCCAAGAAATTTCTTTGGCTATTCGCTTTTTTCTGGATATATTTTTAGAAAAGAGAAATTTTCTTTATTAATTTGCCAAACTATTTTTAGTTAGGGCGTTAATTAGAGCATATTGAAATTAAATTACACCTGACCACCATACCTTAAAATATAATGAACCAGTTAATTAGTACATGTAGACAAGGAAAAAAAAATGATCTTCTTTCTCTATAGAGTTTCGCTGATTTTGAGTAGTGTTGATTCTTCACGTCTATTTTAAGAGAATCCCCTGATGGTTTCACATCTTCAACAATACAGCAACATAATCTGGATGATATATATATATATATATATATATATATATATATATATATATTCTGAATCTTCATTACTAATGGAATCGAGTAATTCATAGAATTATTTATATCTAAAATAAACACACATGTCATGCAACAGTCCATGCATTCTTCTGTACACGTAATATTGAACACTAAATAAACTACGTAGAGATAGTGGTAGAGTGAAAAAAATAAATATAATAAACAACAACAAAATATATTTTTACTGGCTGATAGAAACAAGGGAGGCTTATTAATAGGATATCTTCTCATTATATAAGGGATCTTTTTATATCCTCCCAAATCATAATTTTTAATAAAAAGGAAAAAAAAAAAACAAACCAAACCCAAATACAATAGGAAAAAAAAAAGAAGAAGAAGATAAAACGCATTACAACACACATTATTTATTGTTTACTTGCTAGCATGCTTTTGATCATAAATAACGACCATATGTTTTCTATAGAAAAAAACATATGCCTTTAATCATTGTGTGAACAAGGGGTTGTCCTGGAAAGACAATGGGCCAACATCCTTCGCTTAAACCTTCGAGTGCTTCGCAGCAAGCACGTTTTAGATGGCTGAAGTCCCAGTGATGTATATCACCAATGGCATCGCTGCATCCCTGAGTCTTCTTGATTGAGTTGAAGCAGTCTATTGGATTTATAAATAACTCTGTTTCTGCATTCAAACACGATATACTGATTAGTGTAATCCAAAACATCGTCATTACAACAGTTGTAACCTTTTTGTTCAAACCTAGCATTTTGTTTTCTTAATTATGAAAGATCAGAATAAAAAATAAAGCAAAATTTATTTATTAATAGATGTTTGTGTTTGCAATGTTAGGATATGAGTGTTGATTTATATAGTAGAAATTTTTGGAAAGCTCAAAGACACTTTGGTTGGTAAAACACCAAACTTACCATTCATCCATCTTTAAGTGTCTCATTACTAATTACAAACATTATTACAAAGCATGCAAAAATTCATTTTCCAACCAAACTAAAGCAAGATATTATTATCATCATTATCATTTTTATTCGAGCAAGTGTTAGATAGCATATTATTTATATCCATCCAACATTTACAAGAATCTTTTTGTGAGGAAACTACAGAAACAGTATTATATATCAAGTGTTAATTGTACCAACCAAAATTCAAGTTAATTATGCATTTTGTTTTTCTTAATTTTCTAGTTCCTTGGCGTTCACATTTCGGCATGTTATTGCTTAATGAAGTTAGGCTTCTTAATCTTCATGCAATCATGCACCAATTTCGACTTAAAAAAATAACAAATTAAGATTTACATTTGTTTATCCCCTGTACAGAATTAGGAGTTAATTAACTATCATTTATCTTATCTCCAACATCTATGTAACCGCCCTGCAAAGGAGAGGTGGCGTGTTGTCCAGGAACCAATTTGTTCTCTAATCAGCTCAACCAATGGATCATAATCTTGTACTGTCATTCGCTTAGTCAGTAGAGGCAGACCAAGGTACCTCACCGGTAAGGTGCCAGTGGCAAAGGGGAAAGAGTTAAGAATGTATGATCGGTCCCCCTCTCTCACCCCTGCCATATAAAGAGTTGAATTCTCGAGACTTATTTGTAGACCAGAGTAGTCTACGAACTGATCAAAGATGCATAGGGTGCCTTCGATGGATTTTTTTGTGCCATCCGTAAAAACTAGAAGATCATCTGCAAAACAAAAATGAGTGAGTTGCAGATTATGACATTTGGGGTGATATCCAATATGTTATTCCACAGCTTCCTTATCCAACATTGTGGATAGCACTTGCATACAAATAACAAATAAATACGGGGAGAGAGAACAGCCTTCCCGAAGTCCTCTAGCACTACGGAACAACCCTGAAAGCTCCCCATTCACCTGGACTGAGAAAGAAGCCGTGGTGATGCAGAGTTCTATCCATTTGATGACTATTGGAGGAAACTCTAAAGCTTTAAGAACAGTGAGAAGGAATGACCACTGAACTAAATCAAAGGCTTTTGACATGTCTATCTTAACTGCACACCGAGGGGATACATTTTCCTTATGATAATCCTTGACAATTTCGGAGGCAAGAAGGACATTCTCCATTAACAATATATCCTTGACGAAAGCTGATTGGTTCAGAGAAATAAACTCTGGCAAAATCTTCTTAAGTCGGTTAGCAAGAAGCTTGGAAATGACTTTATATATCACATTGCAGCAAGAGATAGGGCGCTAATCCTTCATCTCAGTCGCCACTTTTTTCTTCGGTATCAGGGCCAGAATTGTTGTGTTGATACCCTTAGGAAGAAAACCAAACTTGAATAAAGATTGGATGGAAACAACAAAGTCATGTTTGAGGATAGACCATGTTGCTTTCAAAAATTCCACTGTATAGCCATCAGGACCGGGACTTTTCTCCCTTTGCATTTAAAATAGTACACTTTAAATTTCATCCTCTGTAATATCACCCTGCAAACTTGCTCTATCTCTCTCTGAACATCAGTACGCAAGTAGACGACGAATATCATCCTCGGATAAGCCCATATAGTGGTCCGGTATATGTCCCAAAAAGGTTTTAAAAAACCTTTCAGCCTCCTTTATTTCTTCTTGCGTGTCCACTACAGACCCATCCGGACACTTGATTTCCCTAATAGCATTTCTAGCTTCTCTAGCCTTAAAAGCATTGTAGAAAACCTTGTTATTTCCATCCCCGACCCTTAGCCAGTGTAGCTTTGACCTCTGTTTCAGAAACCTCTCCTCCAACTCTGAAACATGCAGCCAACGACTGTAGGCTTCTGATTCATTCCGCATATTTCTCTCAGTGGATTATTGAGAGTAACCGTTTGACATTGACATAATTTAGTATAGGCTTCTCTCGTTTTCTTCGTCAGATCTCCCAGCGCCTCTTTACTAAGCTGATTAATTTTTGGTTTCAGAGCTTTTAGTTTCTTGGAGAAGCAAAACAGAGCAGAAGTAGAATGAAAAATTTCCTCCGTGCCATCCCAGTATTCTTTTATCAATGGCTTGAAATTTGCATCTGTTACGAGAGCATTTGTAAACTTAAAAAGTTTTGTGGTTCTCACCATGTCCCTCCCAAGCTTGATACGACAACGAAGGTGATCCGAGCAACCACCAGACTCAAAAACACCATAGGAGTGAGAGTGCACCTGTGGTATTAACCATAACCTTATCCAACTTTTTACAGATCAGCTCTGCATCACGTTTATTACACCAAGTATACATGGACCGTGAGAGTGTAGATCCTGTAAAGAACAATATCGCACAGCCTCTTGAAAGTCTATCATTCCAAGAGGTATAATCTGAGTGTGAGCATGAAGAGAGTGCTCCTCAGCGTCCAATATTTCATTGAAATCACCATAAATCATCCACGGCTTTGTGCGGATAACTGGAGAATCTTGATGATTCTTTAAATCTTACCACAAAACCTTCCTCTCCTCAACACTATTCAAAGCATAGACAAAGGACACAAAAAACTCAGCCTGCAAACCATCAGCTAGAATCGAACAAGTAATCACCTGGCCACTTGTGAAAAACATGGTGACACGCACCCTTGCATTCCAAAGCACCCAAATTCTGCCTCTATGATTGAACTTATAATTAGAAATAAAAGACCAACCCGAGAAAACAGAGCCAACAATCCTCTCAGCTTTGTTTTCCTTCACTCTTGTCTCAAGTAAACACCCAAACTGGAACTGTTCACTTCTCATCCAATTTCAAACTACGGAATGCTTAGCATTTTTGTTAAAAGCGCGGACATTCCAAAAAAAACTCGACATAAAAATTATTGATGAGAGGACCTCATACTTTGATCCTGGGGTTCTGAGTCGGAGGGTTGCAGCCAAATTTATGATTCTCCTTCGAGACACGAGGAATAGACTCACGTAGCGGAACGGTAGTCTTTACTCCCTGAGCTTTCCTTGTTCTCATATCCGCAACAGTTGTATTCTCCTCTGCAGACACTATGTGTTGAAACCCTACCATAGTATCTGTAGGTTCCTCGATATCCACTGTAGTCTCCACGGGATTAACATCTTCATCCTCTTTAGGGTCAACAGCGATCGTTGCATCCTGCTCCTCACATTCTTCCTCACAGTGCTCACTAAGCACAAAATAGGAATTTGACAGAATAGACATATCGCCAAATCGTTCCGCTGATTTTATAGTTCCATTAGTAAGACTTATCTTATGACCAGATTTTTTATGAGTAATCTAGCCTTGATCACCTGTGTCCGGCTCTGTACTTTTATCCTGCTCTGCACTATCAGTAACACCCCTCCCCGCATTAAGGACGAGGGTATTCGCTCCCGGAACAACTGCAACCTCAGAACTACTCTTATTAGGAGTCGTAGAACCAACATTATTGTTGGAGGGATCTTCCGGACCAGCTGCAATCCAGCCTTGATCACCTGTGTTTGGCTCTGTACTTTTATCCTGCTCTGCACTATCAGTAACACCCCTCCCCGCATTAAGGACGAGGGTATTCGCTCCCGGAACAACTGCAACCTCAGAACTACTCTTATTAGGAGTCGTAGAACCAACATTATTGTTTGAGGGATCTTCTGGACCAGCTGCAAGACACGCCGACTGTACCCATTTTCGACAACCACTACATTGGGGAGGAAGCCAAGGATAGGAGTAACGACCCACCACATCCAACTCACCCTCCTCCACACCCGCCAAATGAAACTCCGCAGGTAAGACTTTTGTCAAGTCAGCTTCCACAAGAATTTGTGCTTCCTCAAAACTCACACACGACTCTGTTTTTGGATGTAGCTTCAGTGGCTTGCCGACTGCACTAGCTAAGAATTCCAGACCCTTATGCGTAAACATAGTGGTTGGAACATTTTTCAGAACAACCCATAAAGGGACAGACCGCAGAGCAGGCTGCGCCTCTTCTGCGAAAGGTGTCCACTTAGTCATTATCATAGGAATTCCCACAATATTCCACATTCCTCTAGTCAAAATTCTTTGTATCATAGCTTCACTATGTACCCTGAACTTCATTGTTGAGTCATTAACCACAAAAACATCAATGGGAGAAGATTTATCCCCTAGACGCCAGATCTTGTTCACAATCCTGTGAATCTTCCCCACATGAGGTGCCCAAGCATTCAAAAACTTTCCGATTAAGAAATCCTCCCAAAGTGGCTTTGTATCCACAAATACCTCCCTTGGTACAACGACTCTGTCCTTCCCATCCACTTGAGAGACCACAAACTCTTGCTTCGTAAAAGAATGTTGCTGAACTGCTCTCACCCATAACTTCTTATCAACCTTCACCGTGTGTTCCTTTTGTATCGTCCTGAGAGCCGGGAAATCTTGCTCTGAAACAAAACTCGCCTTAGATGAACAACTAGCAGCTACCCCCAAATTCAAACTATCCCTCGGAAGAATAGATCCCAGACTCCCCAAGACCACCGGAGACCCTGACAACGGTGGCGGATTCGCCAAAGACATCGAACGTGCAGACCAAGCAAAAAATCCTAATCGCCTAAAAAATCACCATCCACCTCAGAAAGAAAAGAAAGATATCACCCTCAATATTTATTTTCCATCTATGTACGTTTGGTCATTCCCTAATCTTACTCTTGTGTGAAAAAAGCTCATATTTACTACTAGTAGTACTCATTAGCTAGTAGTCAGTGTGATATACTCTTGGGTAATAGATAAATTGGCTTCTTACTAATGAAGTCTGTGAAGTCTGTCTTTTATTACAGATTACTTTTCATTTTTGTCATCTTCTCAATTAACACACCAGTTAGCTTTCCAACGTACACTTGACCCATTCCTGTTTGCTTTCTTTGATTGAACTCAATGGACAACACACTCCACATGCTTATTTCCCTTCCAAAAACAAGTTTTAGTCCAAAGAATAAGAGACATTTTATTATAAACAAATTAAATGGAACAGAGAAGTTTTGTTTTAGAAAGTACTCATAACAGTTTAAGCTGGTTTGTGAATCATTTGGTATCACTTTCTTAATAAAATTTTGAGTCATTTAGTTATCGATTCCATTGTTTATTAGTTTCCATGAGTTTTCTGAAACAACCGTTTCTATTTGCCAAAAGCTCTGCAATATATATTCTCGTAAGACTTTTTTTATAAATAAATTGGTAATTTAAAAGGATTACATATATATATATATAATGTTGCATGGAAACTCTTTTTAAGGTACGTTTCCCGTTTTCGAAACGTTTCAGAAACAGAAACTCGTGGAAACACAGAAACACGATTCCTAAAAATCTATGTTTGGAAACACGATGGAAACTCCGTTTTCGTTTTGGAAACACGACATAAACTTTTTCTTAGATTAGAAACCTAATAAATAAAATAATTTAAAAATCTATATTCACAATAAATATAAATATATAATATTATTAGTGTTTTAATTCAACTATTTAATATTTATGTTTTGAGATTGTGTTGTTTTATCTATTTCTTTTGATATAGGGTTTATGTTTGGTGTTATATTATGTATACACATATATATCAAGATATATATATATATACATATATTTCCAAAACGTTTCCATTTCTTAATTTTAGAAAAATATCGTTTCTCGTTTCCGAAACGTTTTGCTTCCGCGTATCCGTTTCCGTTTCTATGCAACCTAATATATATATATATATATATATATATATATATATATATATATTAATAGTTGGAAATCATTACATAAAGTGTAATAGGTGCCCAGATGGTCTGTTATAATTTTTTTTTTCTTACAATAGGTTCTCATGTAAAAGATACAATACGTCTTTGACTACAAGAAAGACACAAAAAACAATTGAAAAATATATTCATGAAAACAAAATAAGAAAGAGAGTCTATTAATAGAACAAGTACTACACGTACGCGAGAGTAAACTAAAAAAAAAAATCAATAATAAAAAGGAACCAGCAGAAAATTTAAAGTTTAAACATTTTTTTTTCTTTCTTTTTGTACAAACAACTTTAAACCTTCCTCTTGTGATGTTTTAATGAAAAGTAAAAACATTACATGTGTCATATAAGTTAGGCAACATAAGTTCATTAATTATCTAAGCACTACCAAAACAAGTCTAAACCACAAGAATCTTTAGTTTAACACACATGAAGCTATGTTTCTTAAGTTTCTCCCAAGACCTTAGTTTCCCCAAAGACATTTTGGTGAGTAAATATTAAACACCAAACTTACCATCTATCCATTTTTAAAATGTCTCATTACAAACTACAAACAATATGTTTTGAAAAGGTGTTAAATAACCAAACCAATCCAAGTATTATCTCTATATTCTTTTTTACAGCCGTTGTGTATTCCTCTAACATTTACAATAATTATTTTCTCTAACGAAAAAGAAATATATTAAATTTTTGTGCTTCTCAAATTTTAAGTTATATACACACAGAATATATAAATATGTCCCGTAATTTAACATGAAGTGTTGCTTTAGAGCATATGACCCAACCTTTGCAGAACTCTTTGCTACCGCAACTCTACCCTCAACACTAAAGAACTATTAACAAAATGGTGATAAGTTTGCGTGTGTCTCAAGGCATAAATTTTTGATCCAAAAAAAGAGAACCCTATAAATGAAAATAGCTTTTAAGACAAGGAAATAAAAGCTTGAGCAGTTCTAGCAACTTTAATGAAGACATCTTCGAGAGTTGTATCGGAAAGTCCCCAGGCAAAGACTGTGAAGTTGGATTTGGCCTTTTCAACAGAGCGAAACACCTCAGCAATCCGAACCTCTTGCTTTGGGAGCTCGAATTTCTGAGTACCAGCAAGGTGATATATCTTCTTTGCGTTGGAAGAGACAGATTTAACCAATCTCTCTACCTCTTCCTCATGTTCTGAAGATGTTGTCATCGTGAACACGTATGATCCACCATATCTGCTTTTCAGTTCCTTGGAGTTTCCTATGCATTGCAAGCCTCCATCTACGAAAATTCCCAATCTGTCGCATAGAAATTCGGCTTCTTCCATCGAGTGAGCTGGAAATTAATGTTGTCTTAATGTTAAAACTAAGTTTATTTTAGGAGGCATATATATACTCAATTAGATTCCACAAGTTAAGAAACTAATGTATGTATACTTGTGAGAATTATTGCTGTGTTTTGTTTTGCACGCTTGATCACATTCCATAAGTTCTTCCTCGAGGCTGGATCAAGTCCTGTGCTTGGCTCATCCATATAAACCACCTAGTTTAGAGAGAAGACTGAGGGTTTGTAAGTATATAATAAACTTGAGCCATTGCTTGAAAAAAATCACACAACGTACTAACAAGAATTTACGTACCTTAGGGTTCCCGATAAGCGATATGGCCACGCTAAGCCTCCTTTTCATACCTCCGCTGTAATTACCAGCAGGTTTATCGCCAACTCCTCCATCGAAAAGGCTGACACTTTTGAGAGATTCATCCACAGCCTTGAAATGATCATATATATATCCATGAATTATCATTGTCTTCAAGAATAACAACACATAAGATATGATAAGACAAAATCAGCAAGGTGTTGAACATATATACGTGTGTCAGACTAGAGCCCTTTATATTTTTAAGTCGCCCGTAAAAGAGAAGATGTTCCCTTCCTGTTAGCGTCTCCCAAAGCAGGCTGAAACCAACATGAGTGCATAAAAAGCAAAGCTTGGTAATGAAAAACAAAATTCAAAATTTATCGAGAGGATGATGTACTCATGTTGTGGGCATACGCCCATGCTCGTGTAGACTTTATTCATATCTTTGCATATGTCCAAACCCTGAACCAAGGCTGTTCCAGATGACGGTCTGAGGAGCCCCGTCATCTAGTGCAACAGAAGAAAATACAGTAGTAGATTACAAAATCTGTTACTCGGAAACGTTTGTTTAATTTGCAAAACTTAAAAATACTGATGAAGACTAACCATACTGATGAACGAAGTTTTACCAGCGCCATTAGGTCCAAGCATGCCGAAGCATTCTCCTAAAGGCACGCTTAGATACAACCCTCTTACTGCCATTTTTGGCGGGTTACCATCTCTACCTGGATACACCTTTTTTAGGTCGTCACACAAGATCGCATGCCCTGTGCTACCTTCATTCCTTAATTTTTGGACCTTTTCCCTCTGATTATTTTTGTTTATATATATATATATATATATATATATATATATATATATAATTTTATTTTTGGTCAGAAGGGCTTTGAAATTAGAGAAACATGGATAGAAAAAAAAAAGAAAAAAAAAAAAAGAAAGACTTGACTTCTTCCATACCTCTTGAGTGACATCAAGTTTTTCCATATCTATGAAGACTTTTTTAGAATCCAGCCTTTGCACAGTAGGCCTCCTTGGTAGGGAAGAAGGTTTCTTGAAAGGGTTCACCAAGAAAAAGAAAGGGGACTTTCCGGATGAGAAAACCTGGTCGATATAGAAGGCTACAATGAGAGCAAGAAACCACTCTACTGACATGATATAGAAAATTTCACTCATTCCGCTATCGCTGATATCTTGCCACTTCATCCCAGTTCCACGGGAGGCATATTGCGAGAACTCATACAACCCGCGGTATAGAGAAAATCCGGGATACAACTCCAAGCCAACAATATAATCTTCTGCAAATACATTGTAAGTAATAATAACCATGAGCATTTTTTTTTCTTTCTTAAAGCTAAGGTTACGTTGTTGACTTACCGGGGAATGATTCACTTTCAATCAGCTTTTGGAAAAGAAAGTTGCCTAAGAGCCCAGTTCCGTAGACCAGTATGTAAGCGACGACTACAATTAAGCCATACAAGAGAGAGAATCCATTCAAATTTCAACAATGGCATGTCTTAAGAGGAGATATTCATCAAAAAATGTGATGTTGAGTACCTGTTACAGTCTTAACCTTTGCGAATATCGTAGAAAATAGAAAGGCAATGGAGATTTGCAGATTTAAGTAGATAAAATAGAAAACGAACTGAATGCTATAGTCATTGAGGCGGAAGAACCTGAGTCCTATAGCAGACCCGAAGCTCACCAAAGTAATAAGATACAACATAGATATGGTGAGAAAATAGGCATATGAAATCATCCAATATGGACCATCGCCTAGCCCGTGCATTTTCATTATAATTCTTAGACGCTCTTGTTTCTCATACACCAATGATGTCAAGATCACCTGCAAGATTTATTTGCATCTTGCTATTACATTCTATGGGGTGGTTTAATGTCACACACACACATATATATATATATATATATATATATATATATGTATATATATACTGTAAGAAAACTTACGGGGAACAAAAGAAGAACAACCCAAGTGAAGAAAAGTGGGCCAAGCATGGAGGAAATGTCTTTATTGTTTTTAGTTTCTTGTTTTGGAACTTCTTTGACAAACTCAAATAATATATTTGTCCCTAAGCCTTTTAGAAATTTAATATAAGCATTTGAAATCTGCAAGGAGAGAAATACGTAGTAGCACGATGAGAGAATATGTCTTGAGAGTACATGATCACCATTTAGTGTTATTTTTTACCAGATTGATAGAGCGGGGAACTCGGAGCAGCTTTACTGTCAGATCATCAGTGTAGGTTGAGTTATACCATATGGTCACATTGAAGTTTTTCCTATCCGTGCTCATGAGATCGTATGCTAAGGCAACGAAAAAGGCACAGTCACACTCGGATGTTTAACATGGTAGGTATGTTTGTGTGTGCCTCATAAAATTAATTTCAAACCCATATATAAGATAAAGTCATGAAATTAAAAGACATAATTTAACAAAACCTGCAGCGACCTCATTTGTCATCCCCGCAGGGTTTCCCCTCCAACTACCCTTGTAAAGTTCATCATTGACCTCTATAGAGTTATTTCTCCAGAGACATAACCCTTGAACACACTTCACATCTGTGATAATATATAATCTATCAAAGTGAAGAAAAATGCATTTCTCACGTCAAGAGCCATGTCAAAAGTACCTGTATGAAATTTTCCGATCGAGAGTGGCAATGTGGAGTTTGCACTGCACGAGGGTTGGATACTGTAAATAGGGATATCATCACCAATCCCTGGGTCTTCATAATTGTCTTTGCCTGCTGAAACTGTTGAACCCTGAAAGCCATGATGATCACTCGAGTAAAAGAAGTGGTTACGTTGAGAGATAATGAGAATCATGCAATGCACTCAGGGATAGAGAGAGACATATACCAAAACGTTATTGGCTAAAGTAGGCAAGAGGTTGGAGGAATTAACCACAAAGGAAGTGGTGAAGATATTCGCGGATAAAGCTTTTCCAAGGGACAATTTATCACCAGTGACAAGTATCGTTACAGGACAAGATCCTGTTACTCTGCATGACTTGTCAGGGAGGTCTCTGTAGGAAAAGAAATCGGCCTTAACAGAACGGAGTTCATCTTGTGGAATCTGCAACATCGGAGGCAACAATGGAGGGTTTCGGATGGCACAATTGACACCAAGTAAACCAGCGTTGCTTCCACAATCAGACATATCAGAGATACTCTTCATCAAAGAATCAAGAACCTTTTGAATTGCCAGCAGAATTAAGCAGAGGAAAAGTGGAACCAGGATGAGCCGGACATTCGTCCATATGTGTTTCCTCTGCCATTTCAGGGTTAGATCGCTCCTTGTTCAACACAAAACACTTTTATTTCTAAGAAACTTAGGCAATATAAAAAAACATACCTGGTAGGTTAAGTTCTTCCTAAGTAACGCATTGGCTTGCGTCCAAAAACTTGCCGGACTAGGATTCACCATTGATGAAGAAACAAAATAATCTCACTTCGTGTTTTTTTTTTTTCTTGCCAATTGAATAATAGTTTCTTCTTTAAACTTTGATAAGGTTATTTTTAGTGCGAAAGAAATGTGGTCCCAATTGAATGCAAGAAAAAAAAATGTGGTCTCAATTTTACACAATTTTCAAGCTACGGATGAAATTTAGTCAACCTAAAAAAAAGTGGAAACAAAAGATGGATTGCTTTTTTTTTTTTTTCTTTCTTTTTTTCTAATATTAGTATGTGCGATGCGGGGGTGGGGGGCACCTATTAGAAAATAAATTTGGTATTCCTAAGACAAATTTATTTCAAAAAGAAAGAAAGACATTGATAATGATTTTGCAAGAAGGCTTGCCGCTTCTCTACCAGCAGTTCACGGCGTTGTTTACGAAGAATCTATTGCTTTCATGGCGAAACAAGAGAGCCATGTTTCTTCAAATATTCTCTTCGTTCTTCTTCATCCTTCTCATATTTTGTATAGAGGAAGCCATGAAGGCAAGCGAAGCATCCTCATCAGCGTACAAGAATGTCACTGATCCTACACTAATGGTTTTCCCGCCGATTCTTCCTTGTGAGGACAAGTTCTTTGTGGAGCTCCCTTGTTATGACTTCGTGTGGAGTGGGAACCAAAGTCGTCGCGTGAATGATATAGTCTCTGCAATTATGGCTAACAATCCAGGGAGACCAATTCCAACCAACAAGGTAACACGCATATTACGGTGCCTACTTTTTTTTTTTTTTTTTGTTAAGATTATGCATGTGACTATTATACAAGTACCCCTATCCTAAGAATTCTATGAGATTTTGGTCCATTATTTACGGATTTAATTGTAAATAATGTGTTGGATTTAATATGTTCAGGTTCAATCATTCAAGGAGCCAAACGAGGTAGATGCATGGCTTCTTTCACATCCGTTGCAAGTTCCAGGAGCTTTACATTTTGTGGAAAGGAATGCTACAGTAATCAGCTATGGTATTCAAACAAATTCGTCCGCAGAGAGAAAACGTGGTCAGACTGAAGATCCAACGTTTAAGTTCCTTGTTCCTCTTCAAGTCGCTGCAGAGCGTGAAATCGCAAGGTCCTTGATTGGAGGTATACCATTCTTGGATCTCTGAGTACTACCGATTAATTCTTTACCGGCCAACACAAGTTTTTTTTTTTTTCAGATCCAAAGTTTAGTTGGAGTTTTGGATTTAAGGAATTTGCACGTCCAGCTATCATAGGTGAAAGTGTCTCTGCAATCTCAGTCATGGGACCTGTGTTCTTTCTTGCTTTCTCCATGTTTGGTTTTGTTCTCCAACTCGGTTCCCTTGTTACCGAGAAAGAGCTAAAACTTCGGCAGGCAATGACAATGATGGGTGTTTATGATTCTGCATACTGGTTGTCATGGCTCTTATGGGAAGGAATCCTTACCTTTGTCTCCTCACTTTTCTTGGTCCTCTTCGGAATGATGTTTCGGTTTGAGTTTTTCTTGAACAACAGTTTTCTTGTTGTCTTCCTACTTTTTTTGCTTTTTCAGTTTAATATGGTACGTAAGTATGACCCTTCATGACATTCTAATAATTAACTTTCTAAGATGTTCCTGCATAGATCATGCAATTTTATGTTATCTTGTTTATCATGTTGCTAGATTGGCCTTGCATTTGCGATATCATCTTTCATTAGGAAATCATCTTCAGCAACAACTGTCGGTTTCCTTGTGTTTCTGATTGGTTTTATAACACAGGTTTGCATGGTTTCTCTAGCTAAAATATATAGTTAAATTGGTTTGTCAAATTAAAATCTTAAAATTCTTTTACTTAGTTGCAATTCTGACTACAGATTGTATCAGCTACTGGATTCCCTTATTCCAGCGCATATGCAGTTTCTCGCCGGGTGATGTGGTCTCTTTTTCCACCCAACACCTTTTCTGCGGGCCTTAAGATTCTTCTTGATGCAACCTCAACTCCCACAATCTCTGGAATTAGTTGGAGTAAAAGAGCCGTATGTGAAGGGAACCAAGCAACTTGTGTAATTTCTATTGTATGTGGTCACTCAAAATAAATTTCACTACACTAGTATTTACGTTGTCTATTAACATTCTCAAACATCTTTTTCTTTTTTTTTTCTTTGGTAGAACATTGTATACCAGTGGCTTCTTGGGACATTCCTGTTCTGGTTTGGTCTGGCTATCTATTTTGACAATATAATTCCCAACGCATCCGGTGTAAGAAAACCAATCTTCTACTTTTTCGCACCTGGTTATTGGACTGGCAAAGGAGGCAACAAAGTGGAAGGTAATTTCTCCTCCCTCCCCCGGGCACTTAAGAAAAATACTTCCTCCGTTTCAAAATATAAGATGTTTTAACTAAAGCACGCAGGTTAAGAAGTCTTTACTTTTAACAAATTCAACCAATCAGAAACAATATTGCATAATATAAAATATTAAACTAATCTAAAAGTTGCATAGAAAATTGAAAACATCATATATTATGAAACAAAAAACTTCTCTTAAACATCTTATATTTTGAAACGGAGGGAGTATATTATATTCTTTGTGTCGGGAAACATAAGTATAACATGTTTCTACACTTTACAGAAGGTAGCATTTTTAGCTGTATTGGTTCTGTTCCACCTGTGGAGCATCATACGCCAGAGGACAAAGACGTGCTTGAAGAAGAGACAGAAGTTAAACAACAAGCAATGGATGGAATAGTTGATCCTAACATTGCAGTCCAGATACATGGTCTTGCGAAAACATATCCTGGAACAACAAAGCTTGGATGCTGCAAATGCACGAAAACTTCGCCTTTTCATGCTGTAAAGGTATTTTCTATAAAAAAAAAATTGTTCAGTCCATTGCAAAATTTAACATGGTAGTGCGTGTGTGTTCTATGCCAAGGTTATTGAACAAGTTCTAGTGTTCATTGTCCCTCGTGATATCCAACATGCAACAATGGGTAATTAATTCATTGAAATATGCTTTAGGGTTTGTGGTTGAATATTGCCAAAGATCAGTTGTTTTGTCTTCTTGGACCCAATGGCGCAGGGAAAACAACTTCTATTAGTTGTTTGACTGGCATTAACCCAGTTACTGGTGGTGATGGTAAGTATCTGTTAGACTTAAGCAAGTTCTCGAAGCATTTTTAACCGTTCTAATAAGATCCATTTGATTTTACTTAAAACAGCTCTTATTTATGGAGACTCCATAAGAAGTTCGGTGGGTATGTCTAACATTCGTAAAATGATAGGAGTGTGTCCCCAGGTAAGTCAGTTTCATAGGTGTTTCTAGCGTTGTCTCTTACACAATAATCTCTTACCCAATACTTTTTCTTTTTTTTTTTTTCTTTAACAGTTTGATATTCTTTGGGATGCTTTGTCTAGTGAAGAGCACCTCCACCTCTTTGCTAGCATCAAAGGGTTGCCGCAAGAATCGATCAAATCGGTACATCACCGAAAATAGTATAAGATTTACTTTTCTTTTTACGTACGGCTGCGAAGATGTTTAATGATTTTATTGAAGTTTCTGGTTTATATATAATATGCAAACTTATCGGTTTCTTTTGCTTAAAATTTTCACTTATGTTATATAGACTGCTGAGAAGTTACTGGCGGACGTAAAACTGACTGGATCGGCGAAAGTTAGAGCAGGAAGTTATAGTGGTGGAATGAAACGTCGACTCAGTGTTGCAGTAGCACTCATTGGTGATCCCAAGCTGGTCTTCTTAGATGAACCGGCATGTCGAGTTGACACATTCTTGTTTAATTATATTGTTACACATAAAATCAGTTTTAAGATTGGTTGTGTAATTTTACATGGATTGTAGACAACTGGAATGGACCCTATCACGAGGAGACATGTGTGGGACATTATACAAGAGTCAAAGAAAGGTCGTGCCATTATACTAACAACGCATTCTATGGAGGAAGCTGATATTTTAAGTGATCGAATAGGGATCATGGCTAAAGGCAGGCTCCGTTGCATTGGGACCTCAATCAGGTTAAAATCCCGCTTTGGCACGGGATTTGTTGCTACCGTTAGCTTCATCGAAAGCAAAAATGACAATAACATCGCTACTGGAGCTTCGCACGAGCCATTGAAGAAATTCTTCAAAGAGGTACATACACTCAAAAGTATACTAGCAACCATTTTCTTTTTTTTTTTTTTTTTGTCGTCATGCAACATTTTTTTTTTGGGTGCAAATATAACGTTTAGGTGCCTAAGAAAATTATATGATTTTTTTTTTTTTGGTTGGCAGCACCTGGAAGTTGAACCAACAGAAGAAAATAGAGCTTTCATGACTTTTGTTATCCCCCACGACAAAGAAAAACTTTTGACGGTACCAATTAAAGCTCCTATAGATTTCCATCTATCTATGCTAATCTATGATATATGTTCATCAAATATTGTTTCTCTGTGATCTCAATGGTCAATAGGGTTTTTTTGAGGAGCTACAAAACAGAGAATCTGAATTTGGAATCTCGGACATCCAACTCGGTCTTGCGACTCTTGAAGAAGTGTTTCTGAATATCGCAAGACGTGCTGAACTAGAAACCGCAACAGCTGAAGGAAACATGGTTACTCTTGAGTTAAAATCAGGCATCTCACTAGAGGTTAATAAAAATCCACATATACATGTTAGTCGAATTAATGCAGAGTTGAGACATTTAAATTAATTACTGTATATATGGTTAATGTCTTAGATACCTGTGGGAGCAAGATTTGTTGGGATCCCTGAAACAGAAAACGCAGAGAATCCAAGTGGAGTAATGGTGGAAGTGTACTGGCAACAAGACGGGTCAGGATCGATGTGCATCTCAGGACACTCATCAGAGATGCGGGTACCACAGAATGTTCCGATGACACGTCCACCATCACCAGATGCATTAGGAGGACTTAAAGAGCTACGACAAGGTGTTCGTGGTATCGTGATTGATTTATGAATCTAACAATTCAATACTTGTCGTTGTTGGAATCGTGAACAAAGATTCATAGTATAGAGGGTTAAAGTTGTACCAAAAGTTTACATTGAGTTTTTTGTTTGTTCAATATGACAAAAGTTAGTGGTTTGATTAGTTTGGTTACATGTATATGTGCTCACAAGTACCTAGTTAATAATTTATAGCGATAAAATAAACCCTGGCCTCAGAGATATTATAAACCGTTTATATATAGATGACGCCATGACGGAAATAAAAACTCGTCGTGTTGACAATGTCAAACACGATACATGTAAGATGAGCACCATTAGGGCAGTTAAAATCAAATGAGTTGCTCTATATATATTATTTTAATATAATATGATTAATTATTTAAAGATTAAATCAGGAAAAAAAATCAACTATTAGTTATGTGACATGTGAGAAACGGTACTACAGTTGCTCCCTGAAGAATTGTTTCTCTTCTCTCTCCTTCATTTTCTCACCATCTCTTCTCTTTTATTATTATTTATTTATGGTTAATGACTGAGCAACTGGCTGAGTATCGACGAGTGTAGATGGTCTTACGTTCTTTTCATCTTTTAAAACAACACTCGTTGACAAACTAAAAACGCAAGATTTTGAAAATTAAACAAACACGAGATTTTGAGAGAGTTGATTTGATTCTTTAACTCTATTAGATGAATACCGCACTATACGCGGGCTTATGACTTATCGTTTTTTAAACAATTTTGCTACTATTGATTTTTTATGTAGAGTTTATCTATTTTTTAATTGTAGAAATCTTGAAAATTTTAATTTTGATTTTTTTTAATACTTCAAATAGTTTCTCATTTTGCAATTGAATTATTAAATACATGCATGAAAAAATTTGTTTTGAGAGCTTAAACATTTTCAATTTTTGTCTAAAACTTGTAAAAAAAATATTTCAAATGAAAGATTGATCTAAGGATAAGGATGCATATTTTGTAACAAAGAGTTTTTTAGCTTCTCAGTTATATACTATGAAATACTAACATTTTAATTTATCAAGATTGCAACTTGGTTACCTCTTTAATATATATAATTAAGATAGACATCTTCGTTTCATGTTAGCTCTTCAATTTCTTGAATATAACTCTAGAATTTTTTTTTTATAAGAAATTCATTTAATTTTCTTTTTGACAACTTCTAAATATTAGAAATTAGAATATGAAAACTCCTTCCTCTTTGTCTTTGTATTTTGCTAAACCAACATTCTACAATTTTATTCAATTATCTTCCATTTGATAGTGAACAAAACTCCAATCTTCTTCAAAAAAATGTTTTTTAGAGACAAACTTTCATAAATTTCTCTACAATATTAACAAATATCTCTATCACTGTTCTTCAAACTATGGACAAAATTGTAATTCTAAACCATATATCTATAGATTCATGGTTTACGCCGAGAGGAAGACGTGGCTCTTTCATTCAATCTCGATGTCTTTTTTGTCTTTTGGTGATGCATCTACTTTCTTGGGACATGTTATAAGTCTCTCTAAATTGTTTATGTAAATATTGAAACTGTTTTTATGATATAAAAAATACATAAATAGGTTTGTTTGCTTTTAATGAGGATAGACAGGTGGCACTCTCTCCACTGCTGATGTGTCACTCAGATGGAGAGAGTTAGCCATCTTTCATAATATAGATTTTGGTGATGAATCTGCTTTCTTGGGACATGTTATAAGATTCTCTAAATTTTTTATGTAAATATTGTAACTGTTTTTATAATATAAAAAATAATAAAATACATAAATAGATCTTTTTGCTTTTAATGAGGATAAACAGGTAGCATTTTCTCCACTGCTGATGTGTCACTCAAATAGAGAGAATTGGCCATCTTTGATAATATAAATTATCACCTTAATTCCACGAGACAATAATTTGCAAGTACATTTATTAGCTCGTCAAGCACGATTGCATAATCCTTTAATTTATTTTCCTATGTAATGTAACGTAGGCATTTATGTACCGGTTTTGATTCTCTCAAAGTTTGTGATACTGCATTTGAAAAAGAAAAAAAAACTTTTTTGACATAAATCAAATCTGAAGTTGATTTCTATACCGATTTAAACAGAAACTAATGCAGAATTATATATGCCTATATGGGATATCACAACGCATGCATGTTTGGTTTAGACGTGTAGTATTGAAAATTTTCTTCTATATATATATTAGCTAATCATTTGTTCCAAAAATAAAACTAATGATTTTACTCCTTACTAAAATAGTTTTGTCGATAAAATAATAAACTATGACAGTACATAACATATATTTATAGAATTTGTGAAGGGATAAAAATGAATAAAAGAAGAGGAACCAGAAACCAATTTAGCAAAACTTAACGGCATCGGGTATTCTTGGCTTTCAGCAATGGTATACATATACCATAAGAAAGTGTTTTAGAAAAGTAGTAAAAAACATAATAACAATAATAGTAATATTAGAACAATGGGATACAATTCTGTGTCCCTAATAGTAACAAGCCTGCTCGTGGTGATTACATCGCCGGTGGTTTTCGCTAACGATGCAGCACCAATTCCGCAGAACAAAGGCGGAATCGAGCAGTGGTTCAACACCAACGTCCCGTCGTTGGCTAGTAGAAAAAGTACATTAGATCCAGCTCTATTGGCCGCTGAGGCTAAGCCACGTATCATCAAGGCATGATAATATTTGTAAACATGCATTATAATTAATAGAGACGTTTTCTTATGTTTTCAACAAACAACATGTTATTTATTTATTTTTGTCGTTATTGCGATATTTTAAATGATAGTTTTTAGGATTTTTGGGTTTTAGCATAAGATATATTTTGGACCTACGAGTGCAGGTGGAACAAAATGGAAGAGGCCATTTTAAGACAATAACCGAAGCGATAAAGAGTGTACAGGCAGGGAACACTGGGCGTGTGATCATCAAGGTAGGTCCTGGTGTATACAAAGAGAAGGTCACAATAGATAGAAACAAGCCCTTCATCACACTGTACGGTCATCCAAATGCAATGCCGGTATTGTCATACGACGGTACCGCATTACGATATGGGACAGTCGATAGCGCAACTCTCATTGTCTTGTCCGACTATTTCATGGCTATTTCAAAAGTTAAGCACATCAAGAACCCTGATGGTATTAGTATCCATGCCCTTCGGAAACACATGTAGTCTCAGAGACTCTGTGGACTCTAGTGAAGTGCTTGCACATGAGTTGGGTGGTGTCGTGAACTGAACCAAGACTTCACCAAACACAGCCTAACATTTACACAGATCCTTTCTCTTTTTTTTTTCTCCTGACTCCGTTTAACTCCAATCTTTCTGTTAGGGACGTTAAGTCCAAGCTCATAATAGAGGCTGCAAACCATCCAACAGATCCAGAAGCAGACCAGGATAGGAATTTTATTACTCTGTTTTCTGTTCTGATATGTTACTCAAACAGTTTGGTTTCTAAAGTTCCCTTCCTCTTGTGTCTATGTGCAGACTCTGTTGCTTCCAAGACATTTACGCAAAACAGAGATACAGCAAGTACATGGCTCGTGCCTTACACAACATCAAGTTTTACCATTCTCATCCCTGCACCCTCCGTATGGGAGTTTTCACTCATGGTGTTTAAAACAAGCTACTCGCGCCACTACCTTGCGTGGCTGGGAAGCTTGAACCACACATACACACATGGTTCCATCCTTTTTCTGCTTCTCATTGAAACGGAACTGAAAACATTTAGAGCTCAGAAACAAAACATAATGTAACATGAAGGAAAACAATACATTTAACGGGAAACACGCTTTTTTGCTTAATGGAGAAACCGAACATTACATGCCGTTTGATGTCACAACTCCACAAGACGTACACAGCATGCCAGTTTCGAGTTGTTGGTTTATCTGGTACAGTGTAGCTAGGTTGTTCTGGGAAGACAGTACTAACATTGTATCTAACTTCACTTGTGTGTGTATGTACAGATGAAAAGATGCAGTTATAAATATTCATCAATACATACCATTTTTAGTTACACTGACAGAAGTAGATAGTGTTGCAGATTTTAATCGAAGGGATCGATCCGAGGGTCATGCTCACTCGCCATAGCCATGCCTGTGCACAAACATGTCGGGCACATCACCTGAGCATCAAACACATACAACTTAGCATCCACACCTTTAGGTTTTGGGTTTTTTTATAGGTTTTTGTTTTTGTGCTTTTACCTTTCCGGCACCTGAACAGTTTGAACATCTTTCGGTTTGGGGCGGTGATTGAGAATGATTCCCGCCAGCAATAGTTGAGACTGGTTCAGCTAAAATAAGAGAACCTGTGCTAGAGCAACGAGCACAAGCTAGATACCCTGTGTTAATATAAGAAAAATACAATTATTACACGGTCAAAACCAGATTCTAAAACTCTTTTTTTTTTTCTTTTTAAAACCAACTTAACTTTTGAAAGCAAGAAACAAGAACAAGTAAAAATCATAGTACCAGTTCCTAGACAGTATTTGCATCTCTTGTGTTCTTGCTGCTTTACGTTGTTGACTTCAACTACCATCAAAGCCGAAATAACACCAACAGCTCCTCCAGAAAACGAAGCTACTATTGGATCCACTTGACTGTCATTCAAATCAACACACAAAATTAAGCATCTTTAAAAGAGATATTATACTCCCCAAAAAAAAAAAAAAAAACACAGTTGAAAGAAACAAGTATGAAAACCTCAATTGCATAGGTAGATGAAGACTTTGAATAAAATCTGCATATGAAGTACCTCCAATACCTAGCTTCAGCTCTAGCTGTACCAAAGATAACCAAAAAAAAAACAATGATTATTAGAGAGAAAAAATCCAATCTTGAGAAAGAAAATAAACAACAAGCACTTACAGTAGGAGCTAGAAGGCCACCGAATAAGATAATCCCGGCGATGAGTGAAAAACAAGTTGCGTAGTAGACTTTCAAATTGGCAGCAGTCTGAAAACCAAATGCATATATATATGATCAATTCATACAATTAAACAAACAAATATACTTGTAATAATGGGGAAAAAAAAGGAAAAAAAACTAACCAATGGAGGTAAGAATGGGATAAAAGATGGGAAATTAGGTAATTCATGTTCTTGTTCCTCGTTTATGATACCAAGTTCTGTGTTTTTAATCCGTTGTTGTATTCTTAGCCTCCGTACCTAATATATAAAACAGTTAGCGAGAGAGTCTCAAGGAGCTAAACTTGAAGAAACTAGTGAAAGACGAGTGTAACCTCTTCCATATGCAAGAAGATCTTGTTTCGACGGCTTCTAATGTTATCTTTAATCTCTTGTAATTGCATTTTGGCAAAGTCCTGTACTGTTTCAGGCCCTTCTATTATACAAAACCTTCACCCCTCCCCCCAAACCAAAACAAACCAACCCAAAAAAAATAAAAATCATAACTTTTTAAGTTTTTGACCAATACCGCAATCGAAATATATAGTAGGAAACAAAGCTCGGTAATTTATAAACTGATCAAGCTAGTTGAGAGTTACCCGGCAGCGAATTTGGATTCAGATTCAGAGTCGAGGGAGGAAGATTCAGGGTTTAACGCAGTGAGTCGCCGCCATCTGAATCTCCGATTACGCCCTAGTGAAGATGATGATGATAGTTTATGCTCTGAACACCGATGATTGTACGGATCACGTGGGTAGGTAACTGACAAAATCCTACCCAAACATGACATCTTTCAGAACCCTCAGATCAATAAGATTGTGTACTACTACTAACTTAGTCTAGTGGAAGCGAATTGTGAAATCGAGAGACCCGAAAGAGAGAGAGAGAGAGAGAGAGAGAGACCACTTTGCTCAACTCAACTGTTGTTTTGTACGTGGCGGGTTTATATTGGTTCTTATATTTTACACTTGTTTTTATATAAGGAAAATAAAAAATTTGTTTTGAGAAAACTTGCGGTGGAAAGATTTTTTTTTTTCTTTTTCTTTTTTCCCCTGAAACGAAAATTTTATTGATAATTTATGAATATTTTCTTGCTACTATTTTCTTGATAATTTATGGATAATAATTTTGAGAAAAATGGTCTCTATCTAAACTAAAGCCATGTAAATTGTAATTTACTAATCATTCTACACACATTATCTTAATATGAATGGGCCGGGTCAAATTAAGTTATTCATCATTGTTGTTAAGAGAAGGCCTTAATTGTAGCTAAGAGAAGGCTTTCTTAATGATAGTATTTCGGATTCATTTATACTTGTGTAATAAATAAAACGGAATCGTTTTAAAACAGAGTCGGGAGAGAAAACCCTAGCCAAATTAACCTATAAATAAATACAACTCCCAAAGTCACTAGTCTCTCCAGCAGCATCACTCCAATGTTTGGTTAATTAGTTTACTAATCCTCTTCTTTTTTAAGTTCTTCTTCATCTTTTTGTGTTTTTTTTTTTTTTTTTTGGAAAAGAGATATATGAGAATCGTGGTGATGACTTCGTAAATATTCAAGCTCAACAGACCGCAATGCAGGACTTTTTCTTGTTTTTTCATGGAAAGTTTTGCGTGTCGATAATCCCGCTGAACTGAGCGATCTCTTCTTTTTCAAAAAATAAATGTTTCATTTTCGTTTTTTTTTATTATTAAAAAATAAATTCTTGATTTTTTTTTTCCGATTTGTTTTTTGGGTAAAAATATGGAGTATTATTACAATGAGGGTTTACAGCTCCCTCTTCTGATCTTTTGATTTTTGAAGAAATTGGCTGGCCGAATCGAACCATAATTATTTATGTTGCCGTGACTGAGTAATATCCGCAATATATAGCCTTTCTTATTGTTGTTGTGATGATGATTAGGGCTTTTTATTTTGATATTATCTAATATATTTTTGGGCTACATATATTTTTGATCTTAATACATTTGGAGATGTAATGCAAATCCTCAAGGGTGAAAAACGTTTAATAATATTTTAAATTGGACGCCATCTGGTTTACTAGAAAATCCTTGTGGATTAAAACGAATGTTTTGTTTACGTGCAAGATTCCACAGATATAAACTTCCAAAGTCGTGTTTGGATAAAGGCTTAAACGTTTGGACACAGGATCAAAAATGATGGTATGCAAATCTATTTCCTTGGATCTTAAGGTACATTTCAAAAATCAGAAATGATAAGTTAGAAGGTTGTCACCTGATATGAAACTACACATGCTGGTAACATATAATATATGTTGCAAGACATGAGCCATTAGATCCATGGACTCGACCCCTTTTGTTAAGTTCTTTTGGGCTTTTGCAATGCTTATGAGACAATGCATCTTGTCATTCCAATTCCAAAGTAGTATTTAGGCAATGGAGCTTATTCTTCAACAAACTTCATCTGCTCTACCTTAAAAAAGACAAATTTTGAAAAATGTTACCATGAATGAATCTTTTGACGAGTGGCATAGTTTTTTAACCGAATTTTAATAGGTCATTCGACGAAGAATTTTGTTTTCTTATATACTTTTCAACGCTATAAATATTCTTGCTGACGTATTATAACGTACATATAGTATTTGTAGTTTGTTACCAATATAATGTTACAAACGCGTGTATAAACATGTACATAGTCAAAGCACAAATGCATGTGTGATGCTTTTACATAAAAATCAAATGATGAATTTTATGCTAAGTGTCTAATAATAGAGGAAGTGGGTGCAAATAGTAGTGACTAGTGAGGGTCCAGCACGTGGCACAACCTAAGCGTCACAGAATGTTGTTAGTTGTTTGTTACTAAACACACTAGTAGAACCCTTTGGGGGCTCTGGACCAAATCGAAAGTTTATATTAAAATTTCTCTTTTGAAAATGAAAGCAATTAAACCTCTATATAAATATATACAATAATGTTAAGCTCTATTAGAATATAACTTATTATGATATAATGTAATACTGTTTTGTCTTCTTCAAACTAAATGATTATACAATAACGTTGATAACTGATGGAGTATGTGTCATTATGACATTATCTATTAGTGTAAATTTAACTAAAGGTTTCTCTCCCAATCTTTGCTTCACGGTATATATAATGTGAATGTAGCTTCATGTATAGGCGAGTCCTATCTCTCAGCTGCTTGGTTAATTCAAATTCATCCAAGTTACTCCTCTGCTAGCTGCCCTCATTTGAAATGCTAGTGTTCTCCTCATGTGTTTCACTCAATTTCTGCATTTTTTCTTTCGTATATGTAACTGCTCTAGTGCCTACTCAAAATGGTATCTCTGTAAACTCAAAAGATAAATACAAGCACTAATTCAGGAAAAAAAATGTGGCAAGAAAATCATATCCAAACAAAAAAAAGAATGTTGCTTCATGCAAATCCGTCCGGGCAGTGGACGCTACATACTTATATAGTTTTTATTTATATACATGGTATGTAATATTTACAAGATGAAGTAAGTTTATACGATATGTAAAAAAAGTTAGGGGTGTATTAATTGTATATTATGCACCACATAGCTTATACATGTTCATGAGACATTTTCTGTAAGACAATACAGGGGATTGGACTATATGCTCGTGATTGGTCCGGATTCGCCAACCTATTTAACTCCACTATAAAAATTGATCCATTATCATCAGATACATGTAAATCCATTTTCTAGATATTTTGAAGCTTCAATATAGAGGAATGTTGTAAGAAACACGATGTGATTATTATCATTTTTATTTGAAATTTTTTAAAAAACTTCGATGGCAGTGAATTGGGAGCTTTCAGATTATTATTTTAGGGGTAGTCTTTTTAGAAGTATATGTATATGAATATTCGATCATATCCTAAAGGAGACATAACATATGGTAGTTGCTCCACCGTAGGAAGTTGTGCGTGTGGACCGCTTCACCGTTGAAAATATATTAAAAGTTGCCATCATTCCAAAAAGAATCCTTTAGATATTTCTCAGAGCCAAAAACATTCGTGTCTTCACTATAGATCTCAGTCGTAAAAGGAACACAACATTAGTGTAAAACTTGTGGAATCAATATATATATATATATATATATATATATATATATATAATCGACAATCGACAGTGTATTTGCAAAAACAAACATTAGACATTTTACAAACGGCATTGAGACTTTCGTAAATATACATTGTCCAAATTTATATATATATATATATATATATATATATATCATACAATAAATTAAAATAAAATAGCATTTCTCTATTAGCCAGTCAACTCAGAAAGAAAAATTTTACAAAAATTAAAACTTGATCTAAGATTGGCCAGTCCTATCTCTGCATCTAAGAACTTAATCGAACTCTCCATCTAGTGTCTACGAACAGATGTTTATTTCATGTGAAATAATATCATCTTACCAAAAGACCATCTCAAAAACACTGACCGACCTCATACCCTATGAATATTCAGTTTTGTGATCATTCCTATATATTCTTTTTTAAATAAACCTATACGATGAGGGCCATATGATGACAACGTACATATGTAATAAATCATAATTATAAATGAATTATTTTTATGATAAAATCATACATGATCAAGCTACACTAAAATTGGATTTTAGTGTTTAAATAAACTCAAATTTCTTTGAAAAGTTTTGACCATTTGAATTTGATTTAGCAAATGTTAGCTCAAATGGTTTCTAAATTAGTTAGAATGGTCAATAGATAGGCGAAAAGATGGAAGTTAATATTATATGATCTATATAGTTTTTAATAAACGCGACATATCTATCTGATTTGCTCATCATTTTTGAACTAATTTAAGAACTAGTGGTCGCGTGACTAGTCTTAGAGATGAATAAATTATTTGATCTACCATTGTCAATGGTGTTGATGTTATATGTGTGTGTTTGCTAGATACAGTATATTGATGAATGATGATCATCATTATCATTATTGGCAGATCACAAGCCGTATTTAAGAAAATTTCTAAGTGGGATTGACATTGAGATGCATCTTAAATGGGTTCTTCAAGGATAATATTTTCTACTCTAAAGCAACTCAAGTATATCTGTAATATCAAATATTCAATCATTTCACTTGACTTTTTCTTTTTATTGTAATACGATTACCGACTATAATATGGTATAGAAAGATAAAACTCTTCGATCAATAATGATTAGTCTCATGCATTTATAGATAGGCTTTAACAGACAAATGAAAACAAGATCAATTTATATATGAATTTTATTACACACTGTATATCCGTGCCAATACATATATGCCGTTTTTAGCATTTATTGTTATACCAATATATAATTATAGTAATTTTTTATTTTTGGCACTAAATCATGGTAATTAGTATCTATTGAAAAAAAATGGTTCATAGCTAGTGACTTCATCATGATTGATATTGTAATTCTATTGTTAGGGCGGTGGTGCTAATTTACAGTTGATGATTACGTCTTAGTAAAGAATTATATAACAAAAACAAGTTTGTAAATGAACTCACGACATGTGTTGGTGATGCAATTATAATGTTTTCTTATAACCTTTTTCCCCCTAACAAGGTTTTTTTTTTTTTAATTTCTTTAGTTTCGAGTTTGGATTTCACAAAAGGGTGGGTCTGGCCCATCTCACACTATCAAACCAACTTGTCATAGACCGTTGCATTTCAATAATGGTTCATGTTGTTGCCTATAAATAGTGGCAGAAGCTTTCCTACAATAACTTCATAACAAAACAAGATTTTGAATTAAAAACATATAAGAAAAATTAGAAAATGATCAAAGGGCTCTTGTTGGTTTTGTTCTTTCTAGTCATTGCAAAGACTTCGGTTTCTCGCCCGTTCGCATGGTCTAGGGGTAACATGCCAGGCCAAAACTACCCAGGCGAAAGTGGATCAGGTCGTGGGCCCAATTGGGAGTACAACTGGGGTTGGGGCTCTGCTCCAGGTTCTGGATGGGGTTACGGGTCGGGTTCCGGTAGATCACCAACAGGGTGGGGAAGAGGATCTGGATACGGGTATGGATCCGGATCCGGGTCAGGTAGCGGATATGGATATGGTTCTGGAGGTGGTGGAGCACGCGGTGGTGGGTATGGTTATGGAAGCGGAAATGGCCGTTCTGGTGGCGGCGGTGGTGGTGGTTCCAACGGTGAAGTTGCCTCTATAAACCACAGTAGTAAGATTCATCCGTGAGGATGTTTTGGTAAGTTCTCCCAACTAAAATGTTTTCGGAGGAGTATAAGTGTTTGTAATACAGTATTAAGATTATTAGGCTTGGTACCCTCCTGAATGTAACTTATATATCTCCCTTTGTCTTGTATGCTTTTATATATAAGATTATGTGCTCGACGTATCTTATACCGTCTTTGCATGTCTCTAAAGGTGTGATCTCTTATAGTGTAATTTGTGTATGGCCTCCAAACGCGTGTTTAGATCATTTTAAGAAAAAAATATATTATCTCTTAGATTTGCGTTTAAGTTCAACTTGTAGGAAAATTGTATCGGTTTTACAAGATTTTATATTCGAATATCAAGATATGCTAGGTTTTTATTCATTTTGTTAATACAGTAAAACCTCTATAAATTAATAAGGTCGGGACCATGAAATTTTATTAATTTATCGATAAATTAATAATTATTAATTTATCAATAAATTAATATTTTTTAATTTATGAAGAGAATTTTAATTTTCATAATTTTAAAATTTTTATATTGTAAAATAAGATATTTTTGTTATCATTCATAATATTAAAGAATTTTTTTAATTTATAATGTTGGCTATCATAATTATTAAGTTTAGAATTAAAGTATAAATGATAAATATTAGAAGTTTAGAGTTTAGAAGAAATTGCTACTGGTATCATTCATAGTAATGATGAAGTCAAAGAAGATATTGCAGTAATTTTAAAACCAATTACATGTAAAGAAGCAATTATCGCATTTAGGACTCTCCATAATTTTTGGATGCGATTTGAGAAGACGACAATGAAAAATATTAGAAATGAGCTCCAAAAAGAATGCAAATTCAAGAATATGCAAACAAGAATAGAGTTATATTTTACTAGATTTTCTTAGATATATATATATATATTAATATTACTTTGATTATTAATTTATGATATTGATGGGACCATATTTTTACGTAGAATTATCGAAATGTGTTTTTTTTGCATCGGCCCAACTCGAGACCGGAAAAATTTATTAATTTATAGCGAGTATTAATTTAAAAAATATTAATTTATAGAGGTTTTACTGTATATGGTTTCAAGAAATTATATGGTCCGCTAAAATGCGTCAGACTAATATTATCTTAGATTTGAAGGTAGATGGTAATCTGAAAAAATATAACGTGAAAAAGAAAAGAGATAATATCAACCCTTGGATACAATCGAAATTCTAAGCTAACATCACTAATCAAGAATTAATCCTCAGGATATAAAAGAGGGTTTACATTACATAACGTGATAACAATTAACAAACCCAATGCATATATATATATATATATATATATAATCAAGCAGCAGCGAGTTGCTGCTTCTTGTTGTGATGAGTAGATAAAGAGTCTTCTTCATGTGGATTCATCAAAAGTTTCGTCTTAAAAGAGCCTCTGAACGAAAGAGAAGGTTTTAGAAACAGAGATTCCATCTTCATCAACATCACCATCTCATTTTGTAGAAAACCACAGTAATTATTAAAAGTTGAAACGGTGACGTTTAACTGAAACTCGATTCCAAACAAGAAGTCAAGCTCAAGCATGTTCATCTCTTCTCTGCTTATTCCCCCAACTTTTGCATAATATCCATTGTTGTAACTCCTAAAGTTGTCACGAATAATAAATAATCAATTAATCAACTGTTAAATTTATAAGTAACTTTTAACAAATTAATTAGCCTCTCAGAATTAGTTACTTACAAGTCATCCATGAATTTGGCAGAGACCAAGACACTTGTGATTATAAGCCTATGAACATTATGGGAATTGATAGGCAAAAATGGCTGCTTCTTCACTAACCGATCCAAATATATATACGCGACGATGTAACACGAATAGCTACAATTCGCATACTCGAAGATCCTCTCGAGATAGCTTCTGATTGATATGGAGGGTTTGGTTAATCCATGGAAACCTGAGATCCTCTGTTTCTTTTGGCTCAGCTTGTCGTTAGACTCCGATACTCTTTGCAAGAGATACGACATTGCCGTTAAGACGCTTGGCATGATCCCAGCCATTGGTTCTTCGTGATCTAGATTCATTGTCTGGATCTGAACCTGATCAGCCATTCGATTGGTGGAAAAAAATAAAAATAAAAGACAAAACAGAGCTCTCTGTTTCTAATGAGTTTATAAGTGTATTACATCACAATCACATTACATGTTTTAGTTTGGTTTTTTCGTATCTGTCTTTTTTTGCCTGTCATTTCGAGTGTTTATATAGAAGGAATTTTAAATAAGATTGTGAATATTCCATTACTATATTCATTGAATTTTTGCTCCCTAAGATTAGTTTTGAATTTACAATCTAGTAATTATGATTAGCTCATGGTTAAACCATGGGCCAGGACTAGGAGACTTATTATTAATTCATCCGACTTCTGGTGAATTAAGTATAATTAAACTAACTTAGCATCTAAAACAAGGAAAACTATAGAAATTAGAAAATGAAAAAGAAAAAGCGGGGAAATCCAATGGAAAACAGTGGCAGATTTTTAGGGTTATTTTTTATTAGCGTAAATAATCGACATATTCTATTTTCTTATCTCGTTTACACAATCCATCTAAATTGTATAATTTTTTCATACAAAAATGATTGTAGTTCATTTGAAATGCTTGCAGCAAATTTATATATGGTGGTGTGGTGTCTAAAAGAAAAAAAAAAAAAAATACTCTTAATCTTGAGTTTTGACATTAGGATCGGACATGATTAATTGATTGTGTTTGAGAAAACATCTACTATAACTATTAAGACTTGGTTTCCTTGGAGTTAAATTGGTTTACCTACCAAAAAATAGCTAGCCCCTACGTTTTCATCACATACGTCTTTTAATTTCTTTTCTTATAAACTCTACTAATTACATGAATGTCGGTCAGTGTACATGTAATATACATAAACATAGATTTCTGGATCATCTTAACCAGCCAAAGAAAATAGTATATAATGTATTTTTAGTGAACTATAATTGATACATGATTTAGAAGGTTAAGATGTCTAGCATAAAAATTACTTTAAACTATTGCAATTACATGCATGTAGTTAAGATAATAATATGCTAATTAACTTGTTTTAGATGTTTTATGAAACTTCTTCTTCCACGAAGCTTCTTTTGGTTGACATTCGTGCATCATCAAACTTATTTTGTAGAAAGATAATAGTATTTTTGTTTGAAATCTTAACATGCAGTCTATTAAATTCGAAAAAGAAATATATAAACCATTATCGTATCCTGATAGAATAATCTTGGTGTTCGACGAATGGACGAAACCGATGAACTTCTTTAATCACAACATAGAGCATCTAACTAAAATGCGATTGAGAGAAAGCCACGTAAGAGAATTGCGAGGCTGAACTAAAAATTCGTGCTATTCACGTTAGAGAGATCATGAACAACACGTAGTCATCAATAATGTTTTATTTATTTGCTCTTTTGTTATTATGCAGAGATTTTAAAGATTTTTGTTTATCACACAAGATCACCGTCGCTTCTGTCTTTTTCACTTGCTTGACTCCCCTTCGATTATTCTGTTCTTTTACATTTCGTATCAACGGTGCTTATTTAGTTATAATTTACCTTAACTTATTCATATTAGTTGAGACATCTTTGAATTAAATCCAAAAAAACATACAATTAAGTACAATTTGTTTCATCCAATAAAATGGCTGATAGCTTAAAAGGTTTATCCACCACCCTTAACACAATGTTTAAGATAAGATCATCTCAGAAATAAAGTGTTAATATCACCAGCGATAAAGAATTAACCTTCGAATTTAAATGACTCTTTACGGGAAAAATATCATTTAAACCATGAACTTCAAATTGTGGCTATTTAAACTATGAACTTTGTTGTAGGTCATTTAAAACATCAACTTTCGTTGATTATCCTTTTTAAACATTAAGTTTTGTTGACCAAGCCAATAAACGTTAAATCCGATAACCGAGCAACTAACAGACGTTACTATGCCGTTAACACTCTTCGTTAGTGACAAAACGACGTCGTTTTGATGAAAATTTTAGTTCGAGAAAATGTCATTTAAACCATGATTTTTTAAATTGAAGCCATTTAAACCATGAACTTTCAAATATTGGCCATTTAAACCATGAACTTTGTTGTAGACCATTTAAAACATCAACTTTCATTAAGTGAGATTTTTTAGACATCACGTCAAACTATTAAGTTTGCTAACGTGTCTTACTTCAGTTGATCACAAGGGTGAATACAAACATTAAGATCATAAGCACAAAAAACATCATAAGGGTCACAAGCAAAAGCACAACAAAGATGCGTTAAAATGACGCATCAAAAACCTAGAATCATAAATAAAGTGATTAATTCTATTAAACTAAAATAATGTGATCAATCTTTCAGACTCCAGTGTGATATCCTAATACCTAGAAAAAAAACTCAATACACAAACAAAAAGACACGACAAAACGACCAAAACTGAGTACTAAACGAAAGACAAAATACGCTAAAAGCACCATATGTCACTTGTTTTGTTAGCATAATTAATGTCATATCGATTCAAGTTTATTTTTTAAAACTTAATGTCTAAAAAGTCTCATTCATTGAAAGTTGATGTTTTAAATGTCCTAAAACAAAGTTCATGGTTTAAATGACCTAAATTTGAAAGTTTATAGTTTAAATGGCCTCAGTTTAAAAGTTAATGGTTTAAATGACATTTTTTGTGAACTAAAATTTTTATCAAAACGACGTCGTTTTGTCACTAACGGAGAGTGTTAACGGCAGAGTAATATTTGTTAGTTGCTCGACTAACGGATTTAACATCATGTCTTTTTTGGCTTGGTCAACAAAACTTAATGTTTAAAAGAGCTAGTGAACGAAAATTGATGTTTTAAATGGCCTACAACAAAGTTCATGGTTTAAATGGCCACAATTTGAAAGTTCATGGTTTAAATGACATTTTTACCGACTCTTTACCCTTTTTTACACCAACTGTTTTTTTAATAAAAGGGACAAGTATAACACAAGATGAACAATCTAAGCGATTTGAAACACTCAGAATATGTTTTATGAACAAGAACAAGACACATGATTGCAATCTTTAAACACAACATCTCTAGTCTATAATAGATAAGTAGAAGCATCCTCTGCTTTTTTTTGGGTGTAGAAGCAAGGCTTTTCTTTAGCCATAGCAGCGGATTGGGTCGTTGCAGCCTTTCGCACTGGATTGCTTAAGACCAAACCTCCCTCCTTTAGACAAGTATTGCTGGTTATGTTCTTCGGCTCTGTAAAATTTCTTAGCCGGTAATATCTCTGTCACAATCTTCCTATCAACTTGTTGCTGGTGACGCTCCAGTGACTCGCGTGCTAGTTTCTCTTGCTCAGAGTTGTAGAAATATATCCCTGATCGGTATTGGGTTCCCACATCGTTTCCCTGATAAAGGTAAAGATGTAATCATTAAAATGTCGAATTAAGCTTTGCAGAAAAACAGAAATGGCTAAACCGAACAAGAGTATGAAAGCTTAGTAGATATAAAGAGTGATAGAGCTAGGCATCATATTCATTCAGTATATAAATTGTATGGCAATCAATGTCAGACTCAGTTTCAGAGAAAGAAGTAGTCTTTATACTCAGGAAACAGTCTTCAATAAGAACATCCATAAGAAGGTTAATAACATAGAGATATTTCACTATAACAAATTAAACTTAACAGTGTCCATAACAAGGTAGCTTCTTTAGTCTAGAGAACTATGAACTAGTTAGCTACCAACTAAGTCTTATAAGTGTATACATCACTATTCCGATTCTACAAAAACAAAATAGTGATCTGCATAACTTGACTAAGAGCTGGTTAAGTGCTCTCTAAGAAACTACCAAAATACACATGAGAATGATGACCAAAGAGGAGAAGAACGATGGCCAAATTCATATCCATGTCAAGATGATAGCTTCAAACATCGAACCCATAATTTATACTAGTAAAACAAAGATGAAACGAATCCAAACTCTAGATCTCAATCTAATTAGGGCTTATATACAATAAAGCCCTAGATAAGATCAAGTTTTCAGATAGCCATCACAATTACACAGAAGCAGAAGCAGAGCATAAAAAGAAAAAATAAAAAAGTAAAAACCCCTAAAAAATCTTCATCAGACATGAAAAAGATCAAGACTTTAGTTACCTGGCGATTCAAAGTGGTGGGATCATGCCTAGACCAGAACAAATCAAGCAGCGACTCATAACTACACTCTTTTGGATCATACTGAACACGAACCACCTCAGCATGATTCGTGGTGCCTGAACAAGCATCTTCGTAAGAAGGGTTGTGAGTGATCCCTTGAGAATAGCCAACCTCTGTTTGCGTCACTCCTGGAACTCTCTGGTACGCTAACTCCACGCTCCAGAAACAACCGGCGCCGAATTGAGCAAACTGGTTTCCCGGCGCCGGAGCGTCGTCGTCGGGACCTTGTGCGATCGGAGAAGGATCCATGTTGGTTTGTCTACTTGATCCTATACCGAGCTTGTTTAGTATGTTCATGGAGATATCTTGTAGACACAGAGACAGAGAGAAACAGAGGAGAGTGGTGAGGAGGAAGCGTCGGCTCATCCTGCGGAACAATTTTTTATCATGACGGTCATCAACTTCGCGTTTGCGTTTGCGTTTGCGTTTACGTTTACGTTTGCGTTTTCAATAGCGATTGCTATGAGAAGTCAGTAACTAACCTTAGGCGGGCACAAAATTAATTAAATATTCGATGGGTGAATTTGTATCGATTCCAAAAGTATTCTAAAAATTGTCCTCTATATATAATAGCAAACCCACTTTTTTTATATCATCTTTAATCTAACGGATGAGATTTATTTTATTAATCCATCTAACGGTTGAAACTTAATAATGATCCTAACAGTTGCAAGTCTTATTCCTTCAAATAATCTGTGTTAATTTTTATATCCCTTCGTCATACCCTATCTTTTAAAAATCGCACCTTTTAATTTTTGCATCTCTTTGTCGTACCCCATCTTTTAAAAATCACACCTATTAATGTTTGCAAATTTTTGTTTCAAACATCTATGTTTTACACCTTTATATTTTACACCTCTTTGTTTATTATATATAAACTTTTATGCATTACAAAAACATGTTTCGAATTTATTGTTTTCAGAGTATTTTTAAAAGTAAAAAAAAAGTCAAAGAATTGTTTTATTAGAGTGTTTTTAAATTTTAACTGCATCAATCTCATATCAAGGTATTTTTATGAATTTGTTAGTGTCCATTCCAAAAAATTGGTTTTGTTCCCTCTTCCGTTTCGTTCTCATATATAGATTATAGATTAACGAAAAATTTGGTTCTTCTTAACTGCTCTGTTTGTTTTTATGTTGTCAGTTAGATAATTTACTCAAGATAGCACTTATATTTAATTTCTTCAAATTAAAGTAGAGTAACAAAAGGACGTGAGATCAATATCTATAACACAAAAATTATTATGGCTATATCCATTATGTGAACAACAATTGTATGGCTATGATACGATCTAGATCAGTGGACACAAAAATTGATTGGGCTTAGTGCGTCGTCGTGGAAAAAGGATTCAGAAGAAGATTCCTTAAATTTTGTAAGGGACACCAACCTACACATACAACTACACCTTGACCGGCCAACGCGGAACTCTCCGGTGGCACGCTCACATCCTCTGGCTCCGTGCCACTGTTAACGGTGCTATAGTCTTCCTTCCCAAACGCGGTGTTCCCTACCCTTTCCCCAAACCCAACCACGAGAAAGTCATCGTTCTAGGCATCTCAATCTTCATATTTTTAACCTTCTTGCATAAATTTGGAATACTATTGACTTGTTGATTTCACATAAAATATGAGATGTGTGCTCTCAATTAATATTGCAACGTGACGCTAGCGGTTCATTACATTGCGTATTTGTTGATTTGGCATAACTAATTTATCATCATAATTGTAGGTGAACGGTGAAAATCGGATACCGAAGATATTGCAACACATGATCAACGGACACCCAGGACCCGTTAAAAATTGTTCATCTCAAGATAATCTCTTTATTTCCAAGTTTACATAATTTCCAACAATATGATGTCAAAAAAAAAAAAAAAACTGATCATGAAAGCCTCTTTCTGTGTGCGAAGGTTACAAACTGTCAGTAGAGAATGGCAAAACCTATTTGCTACGACTAATCAATGATGCACTTAATGAGAGCTCTTTTTCAAAGTCGTCGGCCATCTTTTCACGGTGGTCGAAGTCGACGCAGTCTACGTTAAACCGTTCAAGATCGACACCGTTCTTAATGCCCCCGGTCAAACCACCAACATTCTCCTAACCGCCTCAAAATCGGCCGGCAAGTACCTTGTAACCGCTTCACCCTTCATGGACGCCCCAATCGCGGTGGACAACGTAACAGCCACCGCAACAGTTCACTACTCCGGAACACTCTCGTCCTCTCCAATAGTCCGCACACTCCTTCCACCGCAAAACGTTACTTCGATTGCCAACAACTTTACAAACTCTCTTCATAGTCTCAAATCCAAGAAATACCCTGCCCTCGTCCCGACCACCACCACCTCTTATTCACCGTTGGTCTTGGGCTAAACGCATGCCTTACTTGCAAGGCTGGAAACGGAAGCTGTGTCGTGGCCAGCATCAACAACGTAACCTTCGTCATGCCCAAAACTGCTCTGCTCTCGGCTCATTACTTCAAGAAAAGTGGAGTGTTCACGACGGATTTTCCCAAAAACTCACCGCATGTTTTCAACTACAGCGGAGGATCAGTCACCAACATGGCCACCAAAACCGGTACCAGGCTATACAAGCTACCGTACAACGCCACAGTTCAGCTTGTCCTCCAAGATACCGGTGTCATATCACCAGAGAACCATCCGTTGCATCTTCACGGTTTTAACATTTTCCAAGTTGGTCGTGGATTAGGTAACTTCAACTTAAATGGATGGGTCGCCATCAGATTCAGAGTGGATAATCCCTGTATGGACACTAAATTGACGTTAAAAAAGTGAATCAAATAATATATTTTAGTGATTAATTATCGCCATGTAAAGTTAGGTCTTATAGATCAATTTCTACTAGACACATCACCTCTTTGTCCTTTTCAGAATTCACATAATTAGCAGCTACACAAGCTATAGTAATTGGTTTATGACTGGACTTGCAATCTCCATGCCACTAATAAAACAAATGAAATCTTATGGTAGTAAGTCAAATACTATTATAATAAAATTGATGGATTAATATGTTGTACAATATAGGGGTTTGGTTTATGCATTGTCACTTGGAGGTACACACGTACTACGTGGGGATTAAAGATGGTTTTCTTGGTGGAGAACGACAAAGGACCCAATCAGTCGATTTTGCCACCGCCTAAGGATCTTCCCAAGTGTTAAGTCCTTCAACTAAACAAGGCGACATATCAACATTACGCCACGTCCAAGAAGACCAGTGAGTTCTACGATGTCGCTGGAAAAATATTTCAAAAAAAAAAAGAATTTATATTATATATTATGAAATCATTTGAAAATATGAATAGTTTCATGGTATCTGCTTAAAACAAAAATTATTAACAACGAAAAATAATAATAAGTAGGTTTACAATTGTTCGTAAAAGTCACAACTATATAGAACAGACACAACATATAATAGCAAATCCATTTTAGAGATTAATTTAAATTTAGCGGATGAAATTAGTTTTATTATCTCATCTAATGGTTTAGATTTGTTAATGATCTTAAAAGTTGTAATGTTTAGATCCAACAATTTTATTTCTTCGTCTTACCCCTATCTTTCAATGTTTATATTTGTTATTTATTGCACCTTTTTGTTTCACATCTTTTTGTTTCATACTTATTTGTTTTCACACCTCTTTGTTTATATATATATATATACCAATGTTTTTTAACCCGAACCGGAAAGCAAACCGGACAACCTTTCAGGTCACCGGGTCAACCCGGTCCAACTGTGGGTCATTAATTTACTGAATTTTTTTAAAAATATATATATATACTTTGGTTTCATGAATATCCAAACAAAATTTTCATATCTATCAGTTATTAATTAGTATATATTTTTGAGCAATAGTTATAAATTTTTATTTCTTATCATTTTAAATCCAAACAAGAACAGCAAAATATAATAGGAGAATATCAAAACAATAATTAAAAAAGTAAACAAAATTATTTCTATCTTCCATAAAAATTAATATTATAAAAAAAATTTGACTGCAAAAAAAAAAGGAAGCCACGTACACTCAAATTTTGTCCCACATCGGAAGAGAATAGAGGAAGCAGTAAATGATTTCTTCTTTATATATACTCGTCTAAGTTAAACATGACCCATAGCGCCGGTTAGCAGGTTTTTCTGGTTTTATCTGAATTTCTTAGTATCCGGTTTTTAATTAAAAGTTGTAAAGTTTCGATCCAACAATCGTGTTTCTTTGTCGCATCCCCAACTTTCCATGTTGGCACCGTTAGTTTTCACACCTTTTTGTTTTACACCTCTTTGTTCATATAAAGTTGCAATGTTTTGATCCAATAATTGTGTTTTTTCGTCGCACTTCTAGCTTTCAATGTTTGCACTTGTTAGTTTTTGTACATTTTTGTTTCATATCTTTTTGTTTCACGCCTCTTTATTTTCACACTTTTTTTTTTATATATATACAAATTTTTATGGACTTTGAAAAGAGTTTTTGTTATTTGAGTATTATTAATGATCTCAAAAGTTGCAAAGTTTCGTTCCAACAATTATATTTTTTCATCGCACCCCCAACTTTCCATGTTGGCACCGTTAGTTTTCACACTTTTTTGTTTTACACCTCTTTGTTTATATAAAGTTGCAATGTTTTGACCCAACAAATGTTTTATTCCGTTTACTACTCAAAATGTGAAATTAACAATGTTAATCATTTCAAGTTTTCCCTTTCCCTTTCCCGTGCGGCAACGCTCGGGCCGACATTGTATAGTGGAAATAAAAGAAAATTAAAAAGAATCTAACGAAATTGTTTTTGTCACTCTGAAACGAAGAGACGAGTAAGAATTTCAATTCAACGATTTGGCCAAAACCATAGGCTGTAAATTTGCAATCAAATCCGGAAATTGTTTTTTTTTTCCGTTTTCCTTAAAAAAAATACAAATGTAAAAATATATAAAAAAAAACTGATCAATTTCTTCACAAACAAAATCAACATATTACAAAATATATTTGTTTTTAAAGAGTTTTGTAAAACACTGATCACAATCAAAGAAAAATAAATCAAAATGTATAGATCTACAAGCTGGAATAGAGTAACAGAAGATTACTCATCCGCACCGCCTAAAGGATTGTGGATGGGCTCGGTGATTGGTCCCCTTGACGAGAATGAACTACCTTCCTACAACAATCCACCAGATGAAATGATTAAGAATGACAAGTCACGTACAAAATTTGCAGAAAAAGCTATTCACATCATTCCTTTCGTCCTCCTTGCATGCGCTCTCGTACTTTGGCTCTTCTCAAATCCAGGTATTCACACTAATACACACATGCAATTTTGAGAGCCAAAAGCATGCTTGTGTAGTTGTGCTGATGAAACCATGTCAGGATTTTACAAAATGAATGTTGTTGATGCTTTAACCATGGAATCATCATCAATTTAATATATTCAAAATGAATCTTTAAAACACAGATTTTGACTAAGATTTCAAATGTGTTTTTTATTCTTTTTTCTAGTGCACCTACATCTTATAAGAATATTTGTTTCCAAGTATTTTAGTATCTTGAACATATTTTGGGTTAACTATAAATGCATATCTAGAATTCCATTTTTTCCCCTTTGCGTTTACAAATATTATCTTCCAAACGAAAGGATGATTTTAATATACTTAGAAACAAAAAAAAAACAATTGTTGAGCGTATACTACAAAGTTCATACGGTATAATTTGTCAATTTTAAGCTTCATAAGTCATCATAACTCCCAGAAATAAATAAAATCACTATATTTGTAGATGTGGTGGATGTTGGGATGAGAGAAGAATCTATAGCGGCTAGGATTGAAGGATTGACGATCGAAGGAGACATCGAAAATGACAGCGATGGAACTCAAACTGGTTTCTTGGGCGCCACCTTAGAAATCGGAGATTCAGACAAACCAAACCTCAATGATCGGACCAGACGAGGTTCAAGAAAATTGATCAAAGGCTTTTAAATAATATTTCAATTGCACCATTTTTTTTTGGGGATGAAACTTTTATTTTAATCTGCAAACTTTACCAATACTATGATTTTGTTTTTGCTTTTTCTACTGTTTTTGGTTAATAAAGGAGCAGCTAAATTTAAATTAAATCCAATAAGTAATTTTTCTTTAATCTAATCTGAAAAAAAGAAGAAAAAATTGTACATAATCCGATGACAAAACTGAATATAGTGATATATATTCAAATAAAAACTCGTAACCAAAAATGAAATATACCTATATCATGTTCAAATTCTCTTTTTTTTTTTGTTCAAGTGTGATTTCATTTTACAGGAATAACACCATTACCCGTCATGTCAGTTGCTCCGGTAGCTTGTGGAGCTGGAGGCAAACCGATACCAAGTTCCAAACCGTCTTTCTTTGTCATCATATTAGAAGCTTCATTCGGCTGAGATTGAGGCATACCCATCGGTACATGCCTTGGTACAGGAATACCAGAAGGGTGAACAAACCTAATCTGCTCAGGATTGGCGTAGTACATTGGATGGATCATAAGAGGTGCAAAGTTGTAGTAAGGTGGTCCTGGTACGGTTTGGTAGACTGGCATGAACTCCATCGACAGATTCTGAAACCTGTTCGAAATCTCGGTTTGAGTCTGACCTTGCATCACCGGTTGTTGAGATCCGGTTACTAATTGGTTAGTTAGAGTCTGGGAAGACGATGTTGATGCACCTTGAGAGTTTCTCTCTTTCTCCTTCAGTTCAATCAAACCAAAAATTAAAACCCTAAAAATAAACAATTGACTTCGTCTAACGGATTACTTGAGAAGCAAGGCAATTAAAAAAAAAACCTGATCTTCGAGAGAGATGTCAAAGAGACTAGCACGTCTTTTTCTCTTGTCGTTAACGTTTAACCTAATAAAATATTTCTGAGCATGACTCGCCACCTGTGTCGGTGTTCTTGTCGTGACGAAACTCTTTGCGATTCCTCTCCAATCTCCTTTTCCGAGTTTGTTCAAACCGATTAAGAAATTGCGATGTTCTTCTTCTGTCCATGGCTTCCCTATAAATTTGATTTTTATTTTAACAATATAGTTTCATGAAATAAAAACTATGATTAAAAAAAATTAAAGAAAAAGTTTACCCTTTTTCTTGTCATGAGCGGTTTTGCACTTCTTGGATTGAATCTGACCGTCGGAGTGGTAACCTGTATCTTCAACGGCGGCGATTGGATCACCGCTACCGTTACTATCATCGTTAGCGAGAAGAGCATCAAGGTTTCCCAAACTGAGACTCTTCCTTAACGCCGTAACCTCAGGCGGCCTAATCGGATCAGAAGATATGTTAACGCCGAACAGTTTAACGCTTCCCTTATTAACACCGCTTAGACAAGTACGTGCGTTATGGCCATTGTGACCACAGTGGGAACAAGTCTTTGCCGTCGTCACCGTCTCCTTCACCATCTCTCTGTTTCTTCTCTAGATACGATCACAAGAAATTGGGAATCTTTAGGTCTCTCGCTAATTGTATTTATATCTTAATCTCTCTCCGAGTTAATATATACGATATATATCCGGATATGCGTGAGCTGTTCCTTTTTTCTTTGTGAATGTCCTTGGTGTTTTTTTTTTTTTTTTTTTACATTTTTTTTCCTTAAGAGATAAAGCGTTTCCTTATTTATCTTCTTTTTATTTTGGAAGTTTTTTTTTTACCAGAACTATTTATAAGGAAAAATCCAGCAAAATCAGAGTAAGATCAATAATCAACGGTTAAGATTTTCTTAAGATAGGATTCGGGGAGATTCAGCCGTTAGATTGTGTTTCCAGCTAAACCTGTACTGGATATTATTATTAATCCCCGGGTATTTAGGTGAGATATTAAATCGTATATTCGATATTTTTTTTATTTATTGTGTTTCCTAAAGTTACCCAAGTTTTTATCAGTACCAATCCTAATCCTTATGCAGTTGGAATTTACTTACTTTTATCTTAATCCACATTAGTTAATATCTCATATTTTATTTTTCACCGAAAACTTACATATATATATATATGTTATATATATTATCTAATAATATACATATCAGTGGTTTCCCGTTTCCTTAATCTTAAACAATATTGAAAAAAAATTGATTAACAAAATTATTGAATTTTACGATGAATTTGAGTATTGTTTTATGTATATTAATTCATGTATGGTCCAGCCTAAACGCATTGAGATCAAATTGTGTATTTGGAAATTTGTATCAATGTATGTAGGAATACAAAGTCCTCGTTTCTTTAATTAGGGAAACTTCTTTGTTAAGAAAAAAAATAATTAATTTGTTTATTGCGATCACTGTGTGTTGATCTTACAAAATCTACGGTGGGATTAGTTTAATTTTCATACAAAGATTAAAAAAAAAAACACACAGACAGTAATCTGAGAAATCGAGAGAAGCCACATGTCTTGACATGTTTTCAAAACGGAAATTTTACGACTATCAAAACAAAACATCTTAGTTCAGCAATAAATAATATAATACGATAATGGGTCTGTTCGTTTCGTTGACGCTGGCGGCAGTGGCAGCGGCTGCGGCAGTGACAAACACAATTTTTTTAATCGCCGCATCTAATCGACGTTCAAAATCAGAAGCTGCGTTTGTCGCAGCGTCATGCCGCAGGTACCTGCGGCAATCAAACGAACAACGATAGCTGCAGTTGACGCAGCCGCAGGTACTTGCGGCGACGAAACGAACAGACTCAATACCTTCTAAATGATAAATTTACGTTTGGACTCTTTAATTTCAATCTGTATATAAACGTTGGTACCAATAACCTCCCAAGTCCCAAATGTCATATATGAATATGGTTTAAGTATTTTTTGTCACGAGAGGTAAAGTATTTATATGCAAAAGCTCCTACACGAGGAGCTTTTTGGTACTCTTTCATAAAAATAGATCGTGCTCTTTTAGCATCCATGGCGAATCGAAATTGAAGAGACCTTTTAGTAGAAGTACTTGGGCCATAACACTTGGGGACAAGTGGTTTTTGCTCCACCACCATAACCTACCATCAATTTATAAAGGGAGAATCAGAGTAGCACAGAGTTTAATTTTGAAATGCTCATATGCACACATTTCTTTTTCCCGGCAATTTCTAAATGTTAAAAAAAAAAAATGGAAAAAGTATCACATATATAGCACCTTTGATATCTCAGGGATTGACGCATGCTTAACTCCTTCGAGTGGTTTATCTTCTTCTGCCGGCTTATCTCCTTCAGTCAATTTCTCTATTTGTGGCGGCTTATCTACCTCCGCCGGCTTATCTTTTCCCGGCGGTTTATCTTCCTCTCCCAACAGCTTGTCTTCCATCAATGGTATATCTCTTCCCGGCAGCTTATCTTCATCCGACTTTCTTATCTTCCAACGGATTATCTCCTCCTGACCACTTGTCACCTCCTGCCAGCTTGTTAGCCCCCTCAGGCCTAGCTCCTCGCGCATGCAAAGTACTTGTTGAATGCTGTTTTTTCCTAAGTGTCAATCACACTGTCTCATATACACGTAATGTTTAACATAAAAAAAAAAAAAAACAAACAAACAAATTGTGATATGTATATATGAATGTGGTCACGTATATAAAAATTGCATGAACAATTTCTGATATGTATCTATCATGCATCATGTGAACTTTTCTTGAAACCGAATGGTACGACTAAACCATTATAACAAGAGATAATTAATTACTTTTTCGAGGTAAAAAATCTTGATTACTTAAGTATTTACTTGTAGAGCCAGAGAAGGAGGGCGATCCCCGATGCTCCGAGGCTACCAGAAGCTAAGAAACCCATAGCAAAGACACTTGAAGTGATAACTGCAGGTACAAGAATCGGACTAAGAACCACAAAAACCGGCATCATAACGGCTAGAGCCACGGCCATGCCGGTGAAGGTTAAACCGGTGAGGATCATAAGGGATACGGCGGCTATACCGGCGTAAAGAGGCGGTTTGTCTTTCGTGTCGAAGAAATGCATTTGGCATAGAGAAATTTTGTTAAGACTCTGATTCTGCATAAAGAGTCTACGTGTACGGCGCATATGTCTGAAGAGAGTATTGTCCATGCATGTAACTGACACCTTTGTGAGTGAAGTTGCTCTACGTCACGCCAGGTTAAGTTGCTTTTGTTTTTGTTCACATTATATGTGCCTCGTTCATTTAACAGGAAATAATGAAAGGACCTTTGTGTTAATTTTTTTTTGGTAGGGAGGAACTTTGTGTTAATTGATATACTGTATTATACTAATAAAATATTAATTTTGGCAAGTTGATGTGTGAGCTCCTTCGTCGATCCAACGAAATAATAAATATTTTAGCCATGGCCTATATGGCATTGACACTGGTCGCTTCTTTAGTCATAATGGTCAGACAATTCAACTTCATTTCTTGGATGAAACAAATTCAACATTCAAATTTGTAGTTATTCCATTGTATTTTATTAGTTTCCTACAATTTTTGCAACCATAAATTTTAACTGTTTGATACTGGATGATTATTCATTCCTTCTTGTCGACCATTCTTCTAATGGTTTTAGAGCCTTTGGAGGTCCGACTAATGATAATACTTCTGGTTATTAATAATGTATTTGAGGAAAAAAGAATTAATGATATTAAAAAAAAATAGTATCCATGATGGGAGATATGGAAAAAGCTCGAAAATGATGGTTTCTTTGAAAGGAAAAAAAAAAAGGTTAATTAACAATTCTATTACAAAGGATATAAGTTTGTGCACAAAAAAAAAAAAAGGAATATGAAAGAACTAAAACTAGTAAAACAAATTTAAACGTTTTTTGTGGATCACCATACGAGAGACATGCACTACGTAATTAGTACTATATAAATTCATATTGCTTGTGAGAATTCCTACCATCAAATAGCAAACAACGTTTCTGTGTGTTTTTTTGAGAAGAAGAATATCAAAACAATGTCATCATCACATTTTGCTATTCTTTGCCTCTTCATGATTTCCCTCGTTCCTCTACTTGAATGTATGTGCATATATATAACTAATAATTCATCATCATCATCATCGATTGTAATATCATATTACTAAATTCTAATTCTTGTTTTTCTCTGTTTGGTTATAGTTGGAAACGCACAGGGTTCTGAAGCGAGCCTGCAGCGGTTAGAACCATCAATGTGTATTCGTGTATTAACAAAAATCAAAAATGGTGTTTTTGCTGTGCCGGACAGCCGAAGACCTGTCATCTTAATAAACGAGAATGTGCGGCTGTCTGCAAGCGTGTACCTTCCCGCTAGCGCCCACCTTCCCGTAATTATGTTTAGTACCATTGCATCTCTACGTGCTACAATCAAATGGTTCTGAATCAATTTTAATATATTTCCTAAAATCGTATGTGATCGGTTTTTGGCCGAAATAGCTAAATGCAGTTTGAAAACTTAGAAACTGTATCAACATTGAGTAGTTGAGAACTTGAGATGAAAAAGATGATATGTATATTCTCTAAGTCCTTTATTATTATTATTACTTACACGTGGGTTTATTTGATATATTTTGATAAAAATTTTATATGATTGATTACGGTAATAAAATATTATCTCATAAACAAAATTAAAATTAGTACTAAGGAAAAAATAAATTTCAGATACACAATTTTTTAAAATATAAAAATCAGTTGTGTTATAAAATCAAATCTGATAAAAAAAAAATCATAAATTTAACTTGACGTCCAGGCGAGGCAAATCAAACTGATGACCTCACATATCCTAAACCATTTTCTTTGACCACCAGAAAAACGAAACAATTTTATAATCATGAATTTAACTCGTTTTCATATTTAATAGATCGCTACCACCTATGTTTTTGTGCTTTTTATTCAATGTTTTTTTATTTTTCTTATTCTTTCTTGTCATTTTTATTGTCAAATTTTGTGTTAATTGTCATCGTAACTTTTATCGTTTGGTTCTTCGTTATACTCTTTTTCTTCTTCTTCCTCGTTAACTTCTTCATATTCTTCCACTGAAAAACCTTTTTTTAGACTACCACACAACTTGTTAACCCATCAAACTCCAAGAACAAAATCATTTCTTTTCTCATAAAATTTGTGAAATTCATGATTACCAGCATATTCAACACATGCACCCAATTATTGACAATTTTATCCATATACTTATTTGGTTTTAGATCCACGCGTTTAGAAACTTCTCAAACCAAAATTCTTACTTGGTTTATAATATTTAAAAACATAATAAAATATACTAATAATTATTTTTTTAATATGAATCATATGATATATAGAAATATGAGTACACTATAAGAACATATTAGTTATAAATAAATAATATCAATTATATTATATCATCAAATAATATCAACCGTATCATATTATCAAATAACCGTAACCGTATATAACAGTAACCGCTTGAACTGTAACCGTATTTAAACGTAACCGTTTAACCGTTTGTTAAACGGTTCTAGTTAAGGTTACAAAAATTTCTAACCATAACCGATGGTTAATAAACCTTAATCGTGACAACCGTAATCCTGGTATAGCTAAAAAAATATGTGTGTTTGTCGTTCATCTTTCTTCTTTAAACCTCAAAATTTGACTCAAACATCAAATTAAGGTCTTGCGATGTCAATCCTTCTTCCTTATACCCAAAAATAAAAAATTAATGAAAGAATATCAACTCATCTATAAAATCATATACAAAAAAATGTTTTACAGCTCATAAGAAATAAAAAGCACAAATGTAGATAAATAAGATAATTTATGGTTTGCATCAATATTTATAATATTTAAAACTTTTAAAAGGTTTCGAAATATAAAATTTGAACCTTTTAAAAATTTTCAATATTTATAATATTTTAAACTTTTAAAATTTAAAACTTATAATATTTAAAAACTTTTTAAAAGCTAAGAATTTTTAAAAGTTTCAATATTTATAATATTTAAACTTTTAAAATTTTTAAATATTATAATATTTTTTTGAAACTGTTTAAAGTTTTATTTTGATCAAATAAAAAAACCAGATCAAACCAAATAAAACTTTTAAACTTGGACGCCTGATAAATCAAGCTTTCCTGCTCATTCGTTGTTGGAAGCATATTAATCTTATTTATATTGGTTCTGAACCACTGTCTAAAAAAATTATAGCCGATGTGGGATATTGTGCTTAGTTCTTTGATTTCTATAAATTTAAAATTTTCCTTTTTCTAAAAAATTCTGTAAATTTAAAAAATATTAATGAATGACATGTCAAATCATGATAGATTGTTTAAAATAATTCTTAATATAGAAAATTTTGGAAATTGTATAAAATGTTAATAAGTGATATGTCAAATTTCTATTGGTTGTTTAAAATCTTAAGTGGACGGTTTTAGGAGCTTATAGCTCCTATTTTTTATTAATATAAATTATTTTTTAGCCTCTCTTACTTTCTAAAATTATTGGAAATGTTTTCTATTTTATTCACGATGAAACAACGAGTAGCTTACATGCATTATATTAGAGATCTCTATTAATCTGCAATAAAGCATTTTATAGAAATCAAATCTCAGAACTGATGTAGAAACACTAAACTATTTTAGTCAGTCACTTCGTTACTTCTTCTTTCATAATTTATACAGTAATTTTCAATATATCATATATATCCGTAATTAGACTTTTGAAGCTGGCGGTACTATTAAAAAAAAAATTGATAGGTTTTCTATATACATTAAACTCAAATTTTAAAACTCTGTGCATATTAAAAATTCAAAAGGAGTTATCATGATAACTTGATAAGTACTTTTAAATGACAAAAAGTCCACTTAACCCAAAAGAACAAAAGAAAGAAAAACGACGAAATATATACTTTATTAGAGAAAGAAAAGAAAAATGATTAACAAGTCCAAGACAAGGTAGTATGATCTTTCTCGGTCCGATCCACGAAACTCCCTCGAACCCTCTCTTTAGTTTTAAAGCTATCTCTCACCTGCCGTACTATATATCACCATATTCCTCGTCACTCTTCTTCCCACTTCCCACTCATTTACGAAAACACATCAAGAGAGCTGCTTAATCAAGAGTAAAGATATGGCAACTAAACAAGAATCTTTAGCCATCGAATTCATAAGCCAACACCTTCTCACAGACTTTGCTCCCATAGAAACCAAAGTTACCAACTTTGCGTTTCACGAAACTGAACCATCTCTTTTTACCAATCAAGCTCACAGCTTTCACTCAGAAACAACCGATCAATTACCTAAACCGAACTCGACTCTTAACCGGCGTAAACCGCCTTTACCGAACCTATCCGTCCCGAGAACGGTCTCAACAACGACGGAGAAAACCGAGGAGGAGGAAGAGAGGAGGCCCTACAGGGGAGTGAGGCGAAGGCCTTGAGGAAAATACGCTGCGGAGATCAGAGATCCGAACAAAAAGGGTTCTAGGATTTGGCTTGGGACTTACGACACAGCCGTGGAAGCTGCAAGAGCTTATGACCAAGCAGCGTTTAAGTTGCGTGGAAGAAAAGCAATCTTGAATTTTCCTCTCGATGTTAGGGCTACGTCCGAAACTTGTTTCGAGGAAGGAGTCGTCGGATTAGGGAAACGAAAGCGGGTTAACAGTTCTCCTCCACCGGAAGAGGAGAAGGCGGCTAGGGTTAAAGTGGAGGAGGAAGAAGAGAGTATTACGTCGGAGACGACTATGGAGGATGAGGTTGAGACGGTACCTTTGACGCCGTCAAGTTGGATGGGTTTTTGGGATATGGGAGCAGGAGATGGTATCTTCAGTGTTCCTCCGTTATCTCCGACGTCTCCCAATTTCTCCGTTATCTCCGTCACTTGAACTTGGGCAACGTCAACGGACGATGACGTCTTCACTTGCGTCACTCTCGTTATTTCATTTTATTGTTTGTAATAATAATATAAGGGTAGCGGTAGTGTGCAACTATCAAATTAGTACTTCCCTTATTATTATCACCAATCATTTTATTCATTAATATTTTTTTTTTGAGAAGAATATTTGGATGTTGAAAATCTTGTGAATTTATTGATTGTATAAAAAATATATATATTTAGTCATCTGTTTTGTTAATTAAGTCGTACCTTTCATCTGCTAAAGTCAATAGATTGTAAAATTTGAGAAATTAAATCGGAGCTATACAAGTAAGTAGTGTGAAAGCAAAAGTGGAAAACACTGTAATGAGTTAAATAAATTACACACAAATCTAAACGAAAAGCTAGATTTTTTTTCAAAATTTCAATAGTAGAACAACACCAATCAAATAGAGAGATAATGCCGTCTAAGATCGATTATCTACAAAGCATCCATAAAAGTGTATAATTAATATTATCTTAGATTGTTATTATAAAATTAAGAAGGATGAACTAATTAACAAAATTGTCAAGCTAACTGAGCAAGAGGGTAAGATTTGGTTCATATAAGTGGAGCCCTATACGATCGAAGTTAAGTAGAAACAAAGAAAATATCAAGTTGCTTCAAATCATATCCTAGCAAGTAGATAGGCAAGACAACCCTACAAGAAAAAGCAAGTTGATGAATTTGTCTCTCCTCTTTGGGTGGTGGTAGTTATTAGGGAAGGCACTGCATAATACTATCATCTTATTGTTTTACTCTAATGTGAAAAATGCAAAATATCTTTTGATATTTAGAGTTGAAAAAGAAAAAACATTTTGAAAGACAAATATAGCTTAGGATTCGAACCGTGCTCAAAGGGATCAAACTCGAGAAGAATCAAATATGGATGTTAGTGAAATTTGTCACCATCATAATAGACAAGATCAAGTTGGCACAACTTGAAGGGTCCTGACAAAATATCTTAAGTTGTCTCCATAAATGTTTAATGGATAAGAATTGGACCCAGAGAGTTAAAACAGTGAGACACAAGAGAGAGAGACTTGTGTGACACCTCACCCATGGCTGCGAAAACACCTGTTTAGGATCCTTTTCTTTATATAATAGCCCACAAAACGATCAAAACTTTTTTTTTCATACATCTCACTTGCAAACTTTTTCTTCTTCTTCTCCTGTCTTGTCTTGAAAAGAAAAGTAAAATAAAAATGGCGACTTTGGAGGAAAGCTCTGATATGGATGTTATACTACAGAAACATCTGTTTGACGACTTGATGATCCCTGATGATTTTATTGAAGATTTTGTCTTTGATGATACTGTTTTTGTCTCAGGACTCTGGTCTCTAGAGCCCTTTAACCAACCAGTTCCTAAACTGGAACCTAGTTCCCCTGTTCTTGATCCAGATTCCTATGTCCAAGAGTTTCTGCAAGTGGAAGCAGAATCATCATCATCATCATCATCATCATCAATAACGTCACCTGAGGTTGAGACTGTCTCGAACTGGGAAAAAACAAAGAGGTTTGAAGAGACGACGAGACATTACAGAGGTGTGCGAAGGAGGCCATGGGGGAAATTTGCAGCAGAGATTCGAGATCCGGCCAAGAAAGGATCCAGGATTTGGTTGGGCACTTTTGAGAGTGATATTGATGCTGCAAGGGCTTATGACTATGCAGCTTTTAAGCTCAGGGGACGAAAAGCTGTGCTCAACTTTCCTTTGGATGCTGGAAAGTATGATGCTCCGGTCAATTCATGCCGGAAGAGGAGGAGAAGCGATGTACCACAGCCTCGAGGAACAAGAACGAGTACTTCATCATCGTCATCAAACTAATGGGAGTAGTGATGTTTTATTAGTATATATATATAGGTTAATATCGTAAGTATGTGAAGCATCTTGTATAGAGCCAAGAAAATATTAGATTAGTGTACTGAATAAAAAAACAACTCTTGCAAATTATGTACTAAAGAGTTCCTGTAACAATGGAACCTTGTCTGTTTTCTCATGTCTTAAATAGCTTAAGGTTCTAGAAGCAAAGTTCTTGTTCCAAATTCTGTTTTTTCAGAAATTAAACTTCTTGGGAAGAGGACCTAAATAGATCCACTACATCTATCTAGTTCTGTGGTACTTAAATCGAATTTTAACCTGAAAGATCTTAACGTAAGCCTAAAAAGAGAAACTTTAATCCAATGACACAATCAGTATCTGACAGTGAATTGAGTACATGAACAAGTTGCAAGAGGGACCAAGGTTAAAGAATGTGTAGCAGCCAGAGTTTTGTCTCATGGTTGGGTACAAGTCAGCATTCATTTTTTAAATATGACAAGGAATTCGATGGACCACACGCAACAGCTAAAGACAGGGGAGACGCACAAGTTGCAAAATGGAAAGTAAACAGAGAAAGATATGTATTAACATCTCAATCTCATCCCTTAGAATGTTGCGTATAATTATTATGAATAACTAAACCAAAGAATTCTTATAATCAATGATATAATTCGTGGTTTGATAAAGCTATCTTTTATGCATATATGTCTTAGTTTACATTTGGAAGAACAGTTGATGAATATCATCTGACCTGTTTCTTAGATAGAAGATGTCTTCATGTTGTCAATCTTTTCTTGAGTTTCCATGTCCATCACATTCTGCACTGCTCCTTCACCAGTCAAGAAACTCGGTTGATTTGTCGATGCAAGGAGTCTAGCCCACATCCTATCCGTTAAGTTCACCGTATTTGTCACTTCAGTCACCCGCTGCAGAAGTAAAACATGTCACTCCGTTAAAAAAATCATGGGATTCACTTTAACCGCAAAGGTTTAGGACTCCTCAATGATAAAATTAGTCTCAGGATGATAAGCGAAGTTAAAGGGATAAGCTTACAGAAATTGGTATGTAAGCATGTCTGCTGTTAACTGGTCCCACAGTAAAACCTGAGTACCCAGCCATTGCTCCATGAACTGCACTTTGGGCAAGAAGAGTGCAATAGACATTGTCTGACGCATTACTCGGTATTGCTCTTATCATATACGTCGGGTCTGTTCAACAAGTAAATATGTCATGAAATGAACAAGAAGAGCCTTAACAAGGTAGAGACAGTTATCTGTAGAAATACCTATGTACTTCATATTTATCATCATTTTCCGAACATTTGTAAAGTGATCCTGCAACATTATGATCACAAAACTTATCTTCAATGTTTAAAGAACTAGAAACCATTTTCTTAAGTTTCGTGGTTCGACCAATACCTTTATCTGTTGAGTCAACCAAAGGCCAACATCAAGCAAAAGTCTATTTCCTGACGCATCTTTAGTTTCAGATGCACGCATGCTTTGAGCAACATAACCCTGTCCAGCTCCTTCGGCTATCACAATTACCATGTGCCTGTTCTCTTTAAGTCGTTGTTCAATAAACTCAAAGAGCCCACCCTTTCCTTCAAGAAAAAATGGAGACTCTGGAATCAAGCAACAATCCTGTCGCATCCCAAAGCTGCCATTGTTATACAACAATAGAGAAGTTTTATAGTGACAACTTAACAATTAAAATACTCTCTATTACCACATCACGGTTTGCTAAAGTTGCAATCATGGCAATAAAACCTGCAAAATTTATACGAAAAGTTAAACTTCATATTCACATAAGAAAGAAAGTAGACCGCATGTGCCACAAAATGTTTACCGCTGTATCTTCCCATGAGCTTAACGATACCAACTCCATTTTCCACACTCTCAACCTCTACATGTGCGGCATTAATAGCTCGTTGTGCTTCCTCAACAGCGGTATCAAAGCCAAAAGATTTGTCAATCACCTAAAATAATGGGTGAAGAAGAGTGTATAAGAAACTCAATATGAGAGAGAAGTAGACCCTTAAGCTGAAAACTATCAATGCATATTTACAGCAATATCATTGTCAATTGTCTTGGGAATGCCAGAAACCGCCACTTGAAGACCACGTCGCTCGACTTCCTTCACAGAATATGAAGCAAGTATCAATATAATTACTTAATGACATCCACCAAACAAATAGTAATATGAAACCATGAACAACCTGGTATATTTTCTCTGCGCCCTTTTGTGTCCCATCACCTCCAATAATATACACCTGATATACACATTGACAAGATATTAGTATAGCTCGATTTCAATACTAACGAAACTACATAAAAATCAAGAAACCTAGAGAAAATGGATTATCAGTTATGTTAGGTACCTGATTTATTCCTCTATCTTGAATGTTATCAACAATCTTCGCTGTATCATGTCCTCCTCTTGACGTTTGAAGAAAAGTACCACCGCGTTTATGAATATCGTTAACTACTTTAGGCGTCAGGGTCATAGTGTTTGTAGAGTAAAAGCCTTTATATCCTCCCTGAATGCCAAGAATGTTATTGACACCATACATATTGTTCAATCCACATACAATTTCCCTTATAACTGTATTGATTCCAGGACACAAACCCCCGCAGGTCACAATGCAAGCTTTTACTTCATCTGATCTGAAATACACCTATGAACCCAAATCTTAACAAGTTTCAGTAACGAAGAATCTTCACAAAGTTTAAAACTTTTAAGAAGAAGTCATATACTCTTTCTCGAGGCCCTGCTCTCCTAAAGTGTACTCCTCGTTTACTCCCCTTCTGGACTACAATCTAACGATGGATGAACTTGAGCAAGCATTAAATCGTAAAAATAAAAACAAAATAAGAGCTTAGAATAAAAGCATCTAGCTTACATTTTGTGCAACCACATCTTCGGAACTGACAAAGGTTCGCCTACAACAGAAACAGTGTGAAGAACACATTACAAACCTCCAAGGATTTATTAGCTTACATACTTAACTTTGCCATGTAGAAACTTTAACTTACTTAACAATGGCGTATGCTTGGCTTTCTTCCAATGGATTTGGGTACGACTGTGATAAATCAATCACAAATCATGAATTAGGGAGCTATCATTAACCAAGCACAAATGTTATTACCTTTAAACGGATCAAGCTCATGACTTGACAAATAACATGCTACACCAATTCAAATCCTTAACTTGAATTTACAAATCTCCATTGCAGAAGTTTTGATGAAGTTGGAGATTTTCATATACCGGTAAATCAGGTAAGAATCTGGTCAAGTGAGGGACGTCTTCTAGCACAAACCCATCGTCTTCCTCTGCTCTCAATCCATCGGAGCACTGAGCTCTGATTAAGCTGTTCTGGTGCACGATTCGCGGCAAGACTGAAACTTTCTTCAGTTTCAAAGCAGGAAGCGGGAAATCTCGGCGGCGATGCAGGACGTTTGAAGAAATAAACGAGGAAAGATTAGGTTTTGTTGAACCAAGAAACGAAATCGAAGCTTCCATTTTGTCCGGAGAACAAATCCGAAGTTGTGGGATTGAAAAATGATTTTTTTAGAGTCTCTGTTGAAACTCACAACAGAGAGAGAGATCACCAAAACGAAGGAGTTCACACTATTCCGTCACAGAGACGGTCAAGGTGTTCAATCCGAATATGAACCGGAATCAAATCGATCCGTAATCATCGGTTTCCAACCGAAATTTTTTCTTTTTTATATAAACCAAACCGGGCAAAAACCAGTTCTTAAACCAAAGTGTTAGATAACACCATGTCGTTCATAATAAAAGCTATAACACACCATGCCGTTTTATATAAACCTGTTTTTTTTTCTCTTCTAATAAATGTATTGATGAAGAAAATACAGGGTAAAAAATGTTGAATCTGTGGTTATAACATACACATACACAAGATTAGTTCATGATACTTTGCTTAAAACCGCAAAGATCTCCTTCAAGAGCAAGAACCAGAGAGAGAGAGACTCATGGATATTTCAGGTATCATATATCTTGCTGCACAGACCGAGAAGGCTATATAATATACAACTTCAAGGACAATAGACATTCAAGAGGATGACGTTCTACGATTACTGGAGGCCTTTTGAGAGTCTTCGAGTCTCTTGTTGGCTAAATTGGCTATTCTCTCAGGTATTCTCCAATCATGAAGTCCTGCCTAAGTAAAGCTTCGATCCATCTTCAGTTACAACTACTTCTCTGTAGACATCCACAAGCTAAAACTTGTTATATGTATTGTATCATCCCTGTGAAGACTCTCCCCTGTATGATCCGATCTACGTAAAAATGTATCTGACTGCTTGAAAGATTCAAACTTTCTCTCGTCATGTCTGTTCTACAAATTAGTGAGTTGCCTTGGCATCATTTCCTGATCTCTTCAAGTTTCCTCAATACTTGTTTGAAGCTCGGCCTATGAGAAGGCGACGAAGAGCAACAAGACACTGCAAGCTGAAAGTAGTCGAGAACACATTCTTCGGTCACACCATTTCCATCTTTCACACATCTCCTAAGAATATCAGGACGGTACAAATCATACAACCTATTATGATCAAGAACAGAACACGTTGGATTCTTGTTCATCGGCTCTTTACCAGAGACTAACTCAAGCATGATCACACCAAAACTATACACATCACTCTCCTTGCTTACTTCCTTCATCTTGATCAACTCAGGCGCTTTATATCCTTCTGCAGCTGAAGCCTCTAAAATCTCTTGCCCAGCCGAAAAGTTCAAGAGCAAATGCAAGCCGAAATCAGAGACTCTAGGCTTAAAACTCTGTTCCAAAAGAACGTTTTTTGACTTGAGGTTTCCGTGAACAATCATCCCTGTGTGGAGATGATCAAGTCCTCTAGCTATTCCAATGGCTATACTCAAAATATTGCTCCATCTGTGTGCGTCAACATCTCCACCTGCCAAAACTAATGCTCTGTTTTTTAGAAAACATATTGAATACTGATTAGATTAATTAATGCTCATGTTGATATTCTAAAAATTTAAAGGAAAGAGATCTATAAAGTTTTTGTCTTATCTATTGTGTATAAAGAAGTGGGAAGTGACAAAAAAAAAAAAAAAAGTAGTTACCGACAAAAGATAGATCAATAATGGTGAATCCTAGAGGAAGAAAAAACAAATACTACATGTTACGATTTTATGAAAATGTAAAAAGATAGTAAAACAACTTCTTCTGGATTGGCTACAGTTACCAATATGATTCCATCTGACAAAAATGGACTTATAGACGAAAATAGCGACGAATGGAATCAAGACAGCGAACAAGTTAAACTCATTTTTGTCGGAAAATTATAAAGTTGGTTACTTTTTCAATCTTTTCACGAGAAGAAACCAAAAAAAAAACAAAAACAGAGAGTAGAAAACAGAGACTTACATTTGATGAACTCTGAAAGATTCCCTGAACCGAAGAAAGGATGAATCATAAGCTTCTCTCCTCTATCTCCAACGTAGAATCCTAACAAAGGAACCAGATTAACATGTCGGACGAATCCTAACAACTCAACGACACCGTTAAACTCCTTAGAGTCTGATCTCACTGCACACAAAGGTCGAAGGAACCTAAGAACCCTAACTTTCCCACTTCTCTGCAACGTCGCTTTGTATAATGTTCCGTAGCTTGATTTCCCGATGACTTCTCCTGGAGCGTCGAGGATGTCGCAGATAGTGAGATCTTCTCCACCGTGGAAGATGGAAAGCTCCTCCTCCTCTGTTTCCGAACCAACTTCGTCAGAAAAGTCTTGTTTCTCGTTAGGAGATTCTACGTCGTGTTGAGCTTCATTGGTCTCTGTTTCAGGTCTTCTTCTGTAGAAGATGAAGAGTATGGTGATGGCTATTATGATCAAGAATGCTGTTGGTAGAGATATCGCAAGTACCAGTTTTAGCAAATGGGATTTTCTCATCTCATGGAAAAGTTTCAGTTTTTTTGGATTTGGGGTATCAAGTGAGAGAGATATAAAGTTGGAATATTTAGGTGTGAGAATAGAAAAAGGTATGAATAATTGAAACCTTTTTTTTGTTCACAGTAGTAATGATACAGAGAGAGATATGTGAATAGGTTGTGTGATGGGATGGTAGATGAAGTAAATGATGATATATAGATCTGAAACATGTTTTAGTTGTATCAATGTGGACTTATGAGTTGTTTTTGTTTGCTATTATTGAAAAATGTGTTTTTATTCTTCTCCTCCCAAAGTTCTCAACCAATTGTATAAAGTTTTATGACCTACCGATATAATCCAAATTTGTTGTAGGTCAATTTATTGGAAGGACTATTTTAAACTTTGTCATATTATTAGAACTAAGATTTTGCCATTATGGCGTTGTACTTTGAAAACGTATTCGTATTTTGTTTGGATTTTTGGGGTACTAAATAGGTCTAGGAAATGAGCAAATTATTAATAGTTAATTTTAAAACTTGCTGCAAATCTCTGTATTTTAAAACTTGCCGCAAACCTATTGCGTCCAAATTTAAGTGGACTAAAATATAGAGAATATATGATATCTTTGTAATTATGTTAATTACTTCTCCATCTCGTTTGTAATATTTAGTGTATATTCTCTAGATTAGCTTTATACCTTAGGTATAAATAGAGTTATACTCATGTCTATAATCAATAAGAAGAAATATTTTTCTCTACATGGTATCAAAAGCTTACTTTTTCTAAAAACACAAGCAACTTTTTTTTTTTTGTTCTCTTTTCTCCGCCATGTCTACTACATCTTCCTCCTCCTCCGCTGCGATCACCGATGCTGTTACCACCGGTTCTTCCTCTTCAACTCTGGTCAGCATCAACATCAACAACATCACCAAGCTCTCCTCCACCAACTACCTCATGTGGAACCGCCAGATCCACTCCCTTCTTCGAGGTTATGACTTGCTCGCTTTCATCGACCCCTCTCACGAACGTCCTGCCGAGACTGTCACCGTTGATGGCAAAATTTCGCCCAACCCAGCGTATTCTCTCTGGCTCCGTCAAGACAATCTCCTCTACAGCGCCATCATTGGCTCTATTGAAGTTGCCCATCAGCCACTCATCGCCGCTGCAACCACCTCCCTTGAAGCTTGGACCACTCTTGCCTCCACCTATGCCAAACCGTCTCGTGGTCATATCCGACAGTTGAAAGATCAACTGAAATTTTTAGTCAAAAACACCAAAACCATTGATGAATATATGCAATTTATCAAAACCAAATTTGATGTTGTTGCTCTCCTTGGCAATCCCTACCACCCTGAAGATCTCACCGACATTGTCCTTGCTGGTCTGCCTGACGACTACAAACCCGTCATTGATGCTGTTCACGGTCGTAATGTTCCCATCTCCTTTGCTGAACTTCATGAGAAACTCATCAATCGTGAATCCCATCTCCTCAATCAGCCTTTGTTACCGTCTCCGTTTCCGGTCACAGCGAACGCTGCACAGAATCGTCCCCAACACTGGAATCACTCCACTCCCAGCTCGGTGACTTCTAAACCATGTTACTCTAGTCACACCAACCATCGACTCCACTCCTCCGGTCAGCGCAAACCTTACCTTGGCAAGTGTCAGGCCTGCGGTGTTCAAGGTCATACCGCTCAGAAGTGTACTCAGTTTCGGATTGTCTCCTCTGGACAAAATCCTCTGCCGCGCGGTTTCTCTCCCTCGCAGCCTCAGGCGTACCATGCCCTCACCGGACCTAACGAGTCACCATCTTGGCTTGTAGACACTGGAGCTTCCCACCATATCACCTCTGATCTTGCAAATCTCTCCCTTCACTCTCCCTATAACGGAAGTGAAGAAGTGGTGATTGGCGATGGTAAAGGTCTCGCCATCACACATACGGGTTCTGCTCACTTACCCTCTTCTACACGTTCACTCACTTTACGCAACGTTTTACGTGTTCCTAATATTACCAAGAATCTCATATCAGTCAAGAGACTATGTACTGACAATGGTGTTTCTGTGGAATTCTTTCCCGATATATTTCAGGTGAAGGATCTCAACTCGGGGGCACCGGTTCTAACAAGCCCGTCTAGAGGTGGTGGCTATGAGTGGCTGTGTCGTGTTCCAGCTCCTTTGCTTTTTCTCTAAAAGTCTCTGCTCTTTTATCGCTTTGGCATTCTAGATTAGGACATCCGTCTCTTTCAGTTTTAAAAACAGTTGTTCGCAATTCCACTTTTTCAGTTTCTAATATAGAAGGTTTCATTCATTGTCCAGCTTGTTCACTAAATAAAAGTCACAAAACACCATTCTCCATCTCGTCTCTCTCCTCCTCCAAACCACTCGAACTTTTCTTCTCTGATGTGTGGACATCTCCCGTTCATTCAATCGATGGTTATAAGTATTATGTCATCTTTGTCGATCACTTCACTCATTATATTTGGCTATATCCTCTTCAAAAAAAATCAGACGTTAAAGACACATTTCTTCGTTGGAAAGCGTTGGTCGAGAACAAACTACAACAACGACTGGTCTCTTTCTACAGTGATAACGGTGGTGAATACATTGCACTTGCAAATTATCTCAGCAGAAATGGAGTAACACATCTCACGATGCCACCGCACACACCGGAGCATAATGGGTTCTCGGAACGACGACATCGTCACATCGTAGAAACAGGCCTAGCTCTTCTCTCACACGCCTCCATCCCCATCACCTACTGGAGCTATGCCCTTGCTACTGCCGTGTATCTCATCAACCGCTTACCTACACCAACGCTTGCCAATGCTACTCCATATGAACAGCTCTTTCACACTCCTGCCAACTACTCAAAGCTTAAGGTATTCGGGTGTCTATGTTATCCTTGTCTTCGTCCATACACCAAACACAAATTAGATCCTCGTTCCATGTCGTGTGTGTTTCTCGAATACTCTTTAACTCAAAGCGCTTTTTTGTGTCTTGATCCTGTCTCTACTCGGATTTATGTGTCTCCTCATGTTTCTTTCATTGAGAATTCCTTTCCTTTCAAAACACTATCCTCCAACACTCCCATCATCTCTCCCGTTTTTCCTCTCGACATATCTCCACCACATACAATCATCTCGACACATTCACTCTCTCCACCACCAGAAGTTGAGCCCCCAGGTTTGGATTCTTCACCACCGGCACCTACAGTCTCTGGTTCCACCTCACACTCTACTCCTACACCGGCATCACCTGTCTCTGGTCACGGATCGTTGGCATCTTCTCCGATCTCCACACCGACTCCGCCTCTCACCTCCTCACCACAGTCCCGTCGCCGTCTGAATCCGCTGGTTCGACTATGTCACCATCTCTGTCTCCACATTCGCCACCACAACATTACAACTTACATCCCATGGTCACACAAGCGAAGAAAAATATCACCAAACCCGTAAAATAATTTTCGCTTGTTGCCTTGTCCAGTAATTCTGAAGTGGAGCCCCGCTGTGTCACTCAAGCATTGAAAGATGAACGATGGCGAGGTGCAATGAGCTCTGAGTTTAACTCCGCCGTTCGTGAACACACTTGGGATCTGATACCACCTGATCCCTCTCTAAATCTCGTTGGGAACAAGTGGGTTTTCGCATAAAAAGAAAACCCGACGGCTCCATTGATTGGTTCAAGGCCCGCTTAGTTGCAAAGGGGTTTCATCAACGTCTAGTTATTGATTTCTCTGAGACTTACAGCCCCGTTATCAAACCTGCAACAATCCGACTGGTTCTTGACTTGGCGGTGTCACGTGACTGGGTTCTCCGATAATTGGACGTCAATAACGCTTTCTTGCAGGGCACTCTAACTGATGATATATATATGAAACAGCCTGTTGGTTTTGTTGATCGAGGAAAACCGGACCACATTTGCAAACTTCGCAAGGCATTGTACGGTCTCAAACAAGCACCTCGTGCTTAGTACTTGGAGCTCAAGACATTTCTTCAAGCGTCTAGCTTTGTTAATGCTCTCTCCGATGCTTCTCTCTTTTCTCTTCTCACCAAGGGAGTTACTATCTATGTTCTCGTTTACGTTGAAGACATAATTGTCACAGGCAACGATTCCCACCAGGTGGAAAAGTTTATTGCTCTTCTTAGTGCTCGTTTTTTCTCTCAAAGCTCAAGGTGAGCTTTGCTACTTCTTGGGCATCGAAGTGGTTCATTCCAAGTCTGGTCTCCATCTCTCCCAACGCAAGTACATCAACGACTTATTGGCTCGGGTTCACATGACAAACGCCAAGCCGGTAACAACTCCCATGTCCACCGATTCTCGCCTTCAACTGTCTTTCGGTACTCCTCTTCCTGATGGCTCTGAATATCGCATGGTTGTGGGGAGTCTCCAATATCTTCATTTCACACGTCCAGACATTGCTTTCGCAGTCAACAAGCTCTCTCAGTTCATGCATTATCCCACTGACCTCCACTGGACAGCCGTGAAGAGAGTCCTTCGGTATCTCTCTAGCACTCGTGATCATGGTATTCTTCTCCGTCGCACCAACAGCCTTAATCTTCATGCATTCTCCGATGCCGATTAGGCTGGCAACTGCGATGACTACACATCCACCAGCGCTAACATTGTTTATTTGGGTCCTAATCCTATTACGTGGTCTTCTAAGAAGCAAAAGACCGTCGCTCGTTCGTCCACCGAAGCGGAGTATCGTGCGGTGGCTGACACTGCTGCAGACCTTCGCTGGCTCACTTCTCTTATGCACGAATTAGGCGTCACCTCTTCTACTCAGCCTGTTATCTACTGCGACAATGTTGGTGCTACTTACCTTAGTGCTAATCCAGTTTTTCACTCACGTATGAAGCATGTGGCGCTTGACTATCATTTTATCCGTGAAATGGTTCAGTCCGGTTTTCTACAAGTTGCTCACATATCATCCAAGGACCAGCTTGCCGATGCTCTTACCAAACCAGTTTCTCGATCCATTCTTACAGCTCACTCTCCCAAGATAGGCCTCTCTCCCGGTCGTTTATCTTGCGAGGGCGTATAGAGAACATACGATATCTTTGTAATTATGTTAATTACTTCTCCATCACGTTTGTAATATTTAGTGTATATTCTCTAAATTAGCTTCATACCTTCTGTATAAATAGAGCTGTACTCATGTCTATAATCAATAAGAAGAAATATCTTTCTCTACATAAAATAGGTTAGTCTAGAGTTCAATTAGAGAAAATCTGAATTAGTATGGCAAAATTATTCTCCCACGTCGAATGGTCCTTTTGTAGCCCCACCAAACACCATACGTAAACAAAGAAGGCCACGAGGGGACCTTCATGTCACTCGCCTTTCAACAACCACAACTCAATATGCAACTTTGGTTTGGGAACAATTTTTAGAGGTTTTACTACTTTTTCCTTTTTTTCTATTTTATTGCATAATTTCTATTCTGATATTTGATCACTGCATATTTAGATAAAGCTTTTTCCATTTATACGTGTATATGTGTGTGTGTAACCTATATCTATTTTGTAATTACATTCAAGTTTTGTTAAAGAATTTTATGTTTTATGTTCTGATTCTTCATGGAGTATTTTATATAAACTCAGTGTCTCAATCATTCCAGGTAGATAAATGAGAGAATTTGTTGACAATGCTCAAATATCATCTCTAATTTTCAGTATTTGTCTGGCTATTTATTATTCTCTATTTTCATATTTATGTCTTTCAGAGCTGTATTATATAGAACCCACACCATTTAATGGCCTAGGTGACAGATCTCACGTATACTACTAAGTTACTAGCCTAGTAAAATCCAACAAAATCGAGTTTGAAAAAACATATGAAACTATTATTTTAAGCATAGCAATTGTTAACTGAGACTTTTTTTTTTTCCATTATGGCCTACAGATATAGATGTTAACGAAACAAACCAATATACAGTCGTAAAATATATGGATATATCAACACTCTTTATATTTCCATCATGCAAATGTGCAGTCGAAACCTATAATACAATAAAACAAATAAGGTACATTTTACATACAAAAAACTCGCATATTTCATCAACGTTGATCTACTCGTGTATGCGCAAGAAGAATGGTATGACAAAAAAAACACACACGATGCATTTTTTTTTTTTTAAATGTTAATTGACGAATTAAGCCGTATAAATCTTAAGACCTTAAACCTTTACTTTTATTTAATTAGTTGTGATCTCCACTCGTTAATTGCAGAAAGCAGAGAGTGATTAGGAAGTAGAGAATGATTAGGGAAAGGCAAATCCGTCATCGGAGATTTATGATTCTTCTGAAGCCACTCCTTAATGGCACTCTTCTCGTATGTATATCCATCCGCAGCAACGCATGGATTCTCCATCACATCCTAATTTCAACAATCAAACCATAAACCAAATCAAAACACACATAAGTAACAAAACCTAGCATAAAGATATAAGACTGGATTATTATTTACCTTTGTTATTGGACAGTAGAAATGGCTTGGAGCGCTATGATGATGATGGTCAATTTCGTCAAACATGTTTCTTGCGTTATACGCAACTTCCTTTAACCGTTCAAGAACCGGTAAAATTTCTTTCCCTAAATCAGGACGATCACGCTTTCTCATCTCCGCACATCTAAGCCCTATCATAACCATCTCTTTCGCTTCCTTAACCGGCCAATCTCCAGCAGTCTTATCTAAGATCTCTGTAAATTTCCCGGTTTGATCTCTCAAAGCTTTCTCTATAGTATGAGCTAACCCCATCGCAGATCTAGCTGTAACTAGCTGAAGAAGTATGATTCCAAACGCGTAGATATCAGATTCAGGGGTAACCACTCCGGTTCTTTGGTATTCGGGATCGATGTAGAAGAATGTTCCGACCGGACCGGTTTCGTTGAAAACCGTTGAGGCATGGGACGGATCAAGATTAACCATCTTGGAGAGTCCTACGTCTCCGATTTTGCTCACATTGTTCCGGTCAAGGAGTATATTGGCCGGTTTAAGATCGCGGTGGACGATAGGTCTCGGTTCGTTTGTGTGGAGAAAATAAAGAGCTGAAGCGATCTCCCAAGCTATTCCGAACCGTTCGAACCACCGTAAGGGAGGCGGTTGCGGTGAGTCAGCGTTTGGTCGGCGTTTCATGAGTCTTTCCTCAAGGTTTCCGTTGTGCATATACTCGTAGATTAAGCTGCCGCGTTCAGGACATGCGCCTAGGAGAAGAAGCAAGTGTGGGTGACGAATCTTGCTTAGAATCTCAAGCTGAAGAAGTATCAACAAAAACGGCATCGTTTTTAGCAGAAGAGTAATTTTGCTTGGAGGTTAAAAAGTGAAAAAAGGTTTGTTTAATTTTTTTACCTCTTGGTGAAACTGTTTGGTTAAGCTACTTTTGTCTGAATGAAGAACCTTGACAGCTACTGTCGTGTGGTGCAAGTTACACCGATACACGCTTCCGTAACCACCCGTTCCGATCTTAAGTTCATCGGAGAATGATGACGTGGCATCGACGATCTCTTCCCAGTCAAATTTCATGTATTGTTGGCGTTGAAGCGGTCCGCCTTCAAGTGCATCCTCTAGCCTTTGCTTCTCTTTTCTAACCTCTTCCGCTCTTGCTTCCGCCTCAAGTTTCTCTTCGGTTTCTCTCTCAATGCATTCTCTCACGAGCTCAGCCTCATTTTCCGCTTCTTCTTGTCTCTCCCTCTCCATTTCCACCACTTCATCCGCTTCTTCTTCTCTTATCGTTAAGTTCTTGAACCTAGTAGCTTCCTCTAACCGCCGCTGGTTCAGATCTTTCATCTGAGAGACAAGAAAAAACAAAGGATTCAAATCATATTCTGATATCGGAAAAAAACTACTTTCTAAAATGCATAAATATTGTAACTAGCAATGAACCTTTTGAGAAGCATCGATGACTTCGCTTTGAGCAACTGCATACATTCCTTTAATATGACGAAGTTCAATCTTTAGCTTCTCTAACTCAAAGTCTTTATTCATCTGCATGTTAAGAGAATCACACATTAGTAAAACTTAATGCATAACTTTAAGACTCATTAGACAATTGGCTTTGAGAGACGAAAAATAAACCTGGCTACTAGATGAAGTAGGGTCACTATAGGTACTTGAGCTTGAAGCCTCTTCCATCTGAGAGCTTCTCCAGCTTTGTATATCACTTCCTCCATACCCAATCCCCGAGCTGTTTGTTCGGTAAAATCCCTTCTGGTTTAGTAACTTCGATTCATCCACATCTAGAGACCCGGCTCTGTTATGACGATGATGATGCGGATGATCATTGTTCTGTTTTACAATGTTTGTTCCAACCTTTTGGTTCACGGTTGAAAGTGCTTGGATTCTTTGGAAGAGTAAAGGTGTAGATGTGAACTGATGACTCGATGTCGAACTTACTGACCCTAAAACGTTTACAAAACCTAATCAAATCAAACAGGTATAAAAACAAGTTTTCATTTTGTGTCCTACAGAGTTAAGTTTATACCTGAATGGCTACTTGAAGAGAACCGGCTTTCACTTCTATCATCAGCAATGCTCGTTTCGATGTCTACATCGGATTTACGAACATTGAGAAGCTTCCCTTTAGAGATAACATGAACTGTGCAAAATCTTGGTGTAACATCTGAAATCCTTGAAGACAAGTTGCTTCTCTTCAACTTCCTGCAAAAGAAGAAGATAAGACTTCAAGAATCGGATCGATCGAAAAACTCATAGAGAAATCGACAGTTAAAGAGAGTGTTAAAATGTTACCATGAGAAGATGATAGAAGAGGATGCTCCAATGACTAGCTCACTAATTCCATGATCTTGAACTGCTTTAGAGATTGCATCAGCTACATCGTCTGATTCAAGCACCATTATATCCAATTGAACCTTTTTTTACATTTTTTTCACATTTCACAAGATTTCAGATTCTCAACCATAGAAAAACGAAAACAGCAACAGGAATCAACTGTGACTCACATACCTCTCTATGAGCAAACATGTCTCTACTTGGAAGAAGCATCTCTCTGGTTTTCCTATCAACATCTTTCTTGTAAACTGTTGTGGTCGAATCTTGTCTTCTGGTCGTATTCGAATCTCCTATTTTTTACCAAACAAATCAGATCGAAATTTTGACTTAATTAAAGATTGCAACTTATGTAAAGTCTATATATAAAAAACTTACTAGGTTGGACATGTAAGAGCTTGAAGACAACATATTCTTGAGAAGCAAATTGTTGAAGTGCCCATCGAACAACGCCTTTGGTTTTGCTATTGTTCCCTTTGATCGCAACAGCTACGAGTAAAGCTCCGTCTCCCATTTCTTGATTTTCAACGGCTGAGATCTGATTACCATCATCAGGGTTTTAAGGGTTTGTTGAAGTTATTATATAGAGAGATAAGAGATTTGAAGATACCTGATGATAAATTTGACTTTGAAGCTTCAAGCTTCGGTTTCCTTAACCTCGTCTCGTCGTGCAGATGAGCTTAAAAAGAGAGACAAAAACAGAGAGTCATGAATTGGTCTGGTTTTTATGTTAATTAAAATGTAATTTACAGAGACATTTTCTGGACAAGTTGAATCCTTAATGGATATAATAATTTATATATAAGAAAAATAATAAAAACATTGAACCAATTCAACGGTTAAGATCAATCATCAGGGTTTAATTAAGGTTTGTGTTAAGCAATGGTTCCAGTTCCAGATAAGATGTGAAGATACCTATTGATTTTTTTGACTTCAAAAGCTTTTCCCAAACTTGTGGGTGGATGATGATGATTCAACAGCTTCTTGACAAATGGAGATAAAGAGAAAGAGAGAGAGAGAGAGAAGAAGACGACGAATCAAATTTGAGTAGTGAAGAAAGGAGCTTCCTGATTAAATAAATGGGAGTTATATGGAAAATTCATGCGCAAACCAGTTGAATTTCTAAAGGATATATGTATAATAATCCAAAATTCAAAAGAAGTAATGATTTTAAAAGAAAAAGAAAAGAAAAAAAAAACGATGAGAGAATAATTGAAAATGTCAAAGGAAGAGTTTTGTGTGTGTGAATGAATATGTTTATGTCTTTTCCGGTAAGTACTAACTTAAGGTTTTTGAGTAGAAAACGTGATGACGTTCAAAGTCAGAACAACTTGGCTTTTGTCGGACTGCCAACTTTTTTTTATATTGTTGACTTTTCAATCTATGGGGGTTGTTTGTTTGTTTGTTCAATTTATGAATATTTAGGTTTCATTTTCTGCCAAAATACAATTTTGTTTTTGATTTTTCTTGTTCAACTACAAATATGTCAATAAGGTTTCATCTTTTGCGAATCTTTTTTTTTATAGTGACATGAAAGAGAATTTTCCGTATGACTATTTTCTTCTAAACGTTTGACTAATGAAATTAACTTACGTATTATGTAACAACGAGTTTTCAGAAAGTAATAAACGAATAATGACATAATTTGTGAAAGCTTCTGTCTTATACCTCTCTGCATCGGCACCTCCTGGAAACTTTTTGTTTTTTGCGGCGAAAACACAACTCAAAGCTCTATAGATAAGACTCACCTTTGTAGTATGAACTTCCCACATATAGATGTATCTCTATGCAATAAGCTCATTTCTTGTATACTCTAAGAACAAATATATCCCAACGAGTGTTTTAAAGTATCGTCGATCTCACCTTGTGGTATAAATTTTCCACATATCTCTCTGCAAGGAGCTCAATTCTTGGACGTACACTCCAAATTTTTCATATTTTAAGCACAAATATGTCCCATCAAACTTTTGAATCTCAAGTACGAAAATTCACCGTTTTAACATTGAGATTGGCCGTGGTGTAATGAATGGATGTCATCATTGTCAAACAAGACGCTTGACCTACTCATGAATCATGATATATATGACAAAAACCAACATGATGCAAGTTCTTGATAAACAAAAAATTCAAAATCTTAGTAGACATTATATACGTTACTTTCTTCAGAGTTATGCAAAATCTCAAAACATAAGTATGAAACAGAGATAAATAAATAAAACCGCATTGTTTTTCATTGGATTAATTACTTGTGGATGTCTTTATAGTCGAGTCCAATATGAAGGTAATACATGTGTACCTTTTTAGCATTTATTATGTGCATTCAATTAGCATTTAATGTTGGACGAAATAGCCGGTGATAGTTATCTTATCTGAGATGCGGATGTTATTAAGAAGAAAACACAAAATTATGCGTTTGATTAATACAGTTCTAACTATTAATTTTGATAATGTGAATTTATTGACCCTTCAGTAGTGGACGTGTTTGACATGAGAGTAGTAGGTGCGTTGTTCTATCTTTTACGGATGGTCCAAAAATGGGAAAACTGCCAAAATATACCCCAACAATTTCTCGTTAGCTTTTTCATATCTTAACTTCGATATCCAGCAAATTGCAGCCTCAACTCAAAATAAATTCAAATTTTTTTATCTAAACTCCATCAAATTTTTCTGTTTCGACATCCGTCCAAACGGTGTTAAGCAAAAGATTAATGGTTGATTAGTCAGCTTTGACGTGGCAGTTTGGCTTGACAAAACGATGTCGTTTTGTCATTTTGGCGTGTGTTAAGCGCTGAAACAAAACGATGTCGTCTTACAATTTAGGGATTAAAAATCGATTTCTTCCCCAAATCGATTTTAGGGTTCATATCGTTTGCTAGAAAAAAAAAGAGAGAGTGATTGAGTGTAGAGATGGGTGATCAAGGAAGAGGATTCCCAACGAGATGCAGATGTGGTGAAGCTGTGAGAATGGGTACGTCAAGGACTGCCAAAAACTCACGAAGACTGTTTCACTCCTGTCCAAGAGGATATGAAGAGGTATTGTCAATTGACAAAATTTTGTTTCACTTTACTTGTTTTAAGTTTTGATTTTACTTTGCTTCTTTTAAGTTGTTGCAGAGTAGATGGTATCACACTTTTAAGTGGACTGATGAGTGTATGGTTGAAAAGATAGAGGATATGAAGTTGAAAATGAATAATGTGGAAGAAAACTCTATCACATTACAAAAGAGTGTCAATGCTTGTGAATCAGAGGTTGGAACCCTCCAAATGGAAACTCGTGTTTGTGAAGTTGTGATTGAAAAGGAGATAACAGAGTGCAAAATGGAGCTTCGTAGCTTGAAGAATATGATCGGATGTGTTGTGATGATGATGTTCATTTACATGTTTCTGTTTTGAGTAGTGGAGTATGTAAGTTATAAGGGGTTGTTGATGTGTTATGTAAGAAGGAAGAACTAGTTGTAATGTAGAAGAAGAAGTAATTGGAAAAAACTTGTTCACATTGAGAAACTTGTTCAAAAACTTGTTCACATTGAGAAACTTTTTCAACATCCATTTAAAAAGATCAACAATATCCTAAAAACTTGAAAACTAAAACTTATAGCCGCATCCTCAATGCTTCAAAAACCACCAAATCATCACAGCTCCTCCAAAAACCTCCAAAAAACTGCTCCTCCTAAAACTTCCAATCCATATACCAAAACAACAAATCCTTCAAAAAACAGTAGTTGAAGTCAGAAACGATTTAACTAAACTCCATCAAAGTAAGCTTTAAGAGAGGAGATAAACCTGATAAACTATTGAGTAGGTTGGATTGGTCCTTGTGACTGAGATGGTCCTTGTGACTGAGATGCTTGTGACTCACCTCCATCTTCTCTTGGAGTCTTCTTTTTTGGCCTATGCATCTCCAGAACCATATTCTTACACTTTGTTATATTGTGACCCGCTTCTCCACATCTTCCACAATGCATAATTCTTCCCTTTCTTGAAGCTTTCTTTGTTGGAGATTCATGTCTGGGCTTCTTCCTCTTTGGCTTCGGTTTTCTTCTTTTCATGTTTTCAATTTCTTCAACCAAATGAGCAGGTGGTTTGATTACATCGCCAGAGTTCCTCCAAAACCGCAGACCATTAACTGGTTCTATGTTGGAAGAATAAATAAGTTTCTGCTTTGCATTTGAATACCATTCAGATTAGTAATCCTCATGATTAAGCTTCTTCTCGGCAATGACTCGTAGTGCATGACGACATGGGAGTCCACTCATCTCCCATTTCCGACAAGCACAAGTATGCATTCCCATATGTAGGCTGACAGATTTTCCACAATCAAGAACTTCACACCTACTTTGTGCGGACCCTGAAACGTACTTGGTGTATTTAAGACTTTCCTGCTCCTCAGCTATGAATGTTGCCGCTCTCTTTGTGAACCTACCTCTGTGGAGACATGCTTTTTTCATCCTCAACTCTATACGCTGCATTGTTCTCCGCCGGATGATCTCCAACATTTCAACCATTGGAAAATACCTTGAGGGATCAATTGCATTGTTGAATAATTCTGACAAGTTGTTGTGCACATCTACACACGATGTTGTGGGTTTGCAGAAGGCAAGACTGCAATTCTGTGGATTCCTCTGCATTATTGCATCATACAACCGCATATCATAAGCTTTCACCCTTTCCAGATTAGCCTCATACTCCGACAATATGTAACTCTCAGCAACTCTCCAGAACAACCCTTTCATCTCGCTTTGACATGGGAACTACTTTTTAAGATTCCCATAAATGTGCCTTGCACACATCCTGTGCTCAACCTTAGGCAACTCTCTCTCTACAACGTTCAACAAACCCTATACAACCAAACAAGCATAAGTTATTTAACAAACTCTATACAATCAAACAAGCACAAGTTATTGGTAAAACTCACCTTTTGCCTATCAGATATAACTGTAAAACCTTGACCATCCCCAATATTTTCACTGTTTGCCTTAATGTTTCTTATAAACCAAGCCCAATTATCTTTATTCTCTACATTCACAATAGCCCAAGCAAATGGATACATTCCATTGTTTGCATCTCTCCCAACAGCTGCTAGTAATTATCCTTTAAGAGTGCTTTTAAGAAAGCATCCATCTAGTCCAAAGATAGGACGATACCATGTGGTCCACTGCTTTGCGAGATTTGCGAAACACACATAGAATCTGTGAAAATTTTCTGATCCTTCATCATCAAAAACTGTGTTTAACTCCACAGTTGATCCAGGATTTGACCTATTAAATCAAAATGATTAGTCAAATAATTAGTCAAATAAGTAGTAAAAAAAATCAAATTTTTAATCAAATTTTTGAAACTTACCGTATCAGCTCAATTCGGTAGTCTTTGAGCCTAAAGAACTGCTCCTCATGCTCCTTCTTGATGATATCTAATGTCTTATTCTTCCCTTTTCTACACTTGTCTCTTGAGACAATCAGATTGTAGTTCTTCATCACTGCCTCTTCCATTGCCCTCGATTTAAAGTCAGGATCAGTCCTAATATCATCCAGAAACATCTTTGCAAGTACTCTTGATTTCAAGATCTTGCAATATCCATCAGGAGTGCAAACGTGTTCATACTCAAACGATTTCACCTTGTACTTTCCAATACACTCTTCATAGGAGCAGTAGATCCTCCATTCACAAGGGATCTCACTCTCCTTTACACCACACACTGCTTCACACTTTTCCTTTCCCCATCGGCTTTACTTAATATTATTCCCACTTTTCAATGCATAATCTACCAAAGCATCCTTGAACTCATCCAAGCTTTCAAAAACCTGACACATTTTCAACTGACCACTTCCTGGCTTGCATCTCACATGCCTCTCCTCATCACCTTCACCTTCAGAGTTAGGAGGAGTATTATGGTAGTCAAACTCTTCATCTTCATCCTCATCAACAAAAGGACCCACATTCCTTTCAACTCTCACTTCCTCCTCACACGGATCTGCATCCCTTTCATGTTCTTCTGTTCTTTCAGATACAAACACGTTAACAACTTTAATCCATCGAGCCCCATCACACATTTTTCCGTAACTACTAGCACTTAATTCCTTCCGATCCTTACTATCTTCAAAAGGAAAACAATACCACAACCGTTTCCCATAGAAAGCCTCACCGAAGGTATTTCCCATCTGCGTATAAAAATCTTCAACCTTACAATCAAATGTTGACATCTCACCACCAATATAAGCATCGTCCTCATCATTTGATGTCCAATATCCACCATAGTAAACAGTGAATGTTACTTCAATACCACTAACACAACACACGGCATAAAAAACCAACAATTCAATTGCAATGTACGGTCCCGAAAAGTTTGACAGAAATTGAACCCAAAAAACTAAATTGGACACGAAATTGAAACAAAAATCAAATCATTACCTCATATTGTCTTCTCAATTACCCGAATTTGGACCTTCGACATCGACCCAACAGAAACACCACGCTCTCGATTCGATGCGAGCAGACACGAACCCTACGAGCCAACACACGAAACCTTTCACTCTTGAAATCCACAGAACACAAACCCAACACACTCCAAACTAAAACGATAATTTGATTCCTTCGAGTACAACCCACAAATCTATGTTTTACGAGACTCACTCTCACCCATCTCTACACTGAATCACTCTCTCTTTTTTTTTTCTAGCAAACGATATGAACCCTAAAATCGATTTGGGGAAGAAATCGAATTTTAATCCCTAAATTGTAAGACGACATCATTTTGTTTCAGAGCTCAACACACGTCAAAATGACAAAACGACGTCGTTTTGTCAAGCCAAACTGCCACGTCAAAGCTGACTAATCAACCGTTAATCTTTCGCTTAACACCGTTTGGACGGATGTCGAAACAAAAAAATTTGATGGAGTTTAGATAGAAAATTTGAATTAATTTTGAGTTGGGGCTGCAATTTGCAGAGTATCAAAGTTAGGGTATGAAAAAGCTAACGAAAAATTGTTGGGGTATATTTTGACCGTTTTCCCGTCCAAAATTCTATTTGGAGTGGAACGAGTTTATTTTGTTGACTGAAATTTGTAGTTTAATGGTTTTACATACTGTCAATATCATGTTAATAATTCGAATTCAGTTCATTCTACATCAACATTTGTTTTAGCTTAACATAAAATTAGAAATATATAGAATTTAGAAACATGAGACAGATTCCAGAACACAAGAAAACTAAATCAAATATACTTTTTTTCTCTCTCTATATATTGTTGTAATCTTGTAATCTCATCACACAAAAGATAAATCCCCGGAACAGAGAGAAACACAAAACAAGATTAGAGTAGTAACACATTAAACGAATCCATCGTACTTATTTGTTGAGTCTCTTTCTCACTATAGTTTATTAGATTTCCACTCCATGATTGCTGAGTAAAGTGTGTAATTAGCAAGAAGGTTCTTGTTAGGCAATGGAAGGTTCGTTACCGGCGACGTATCTTTCACTCTCAGCCATTCCTCTATAGCTTCCCTATCGTACGTGTACCCATCCGCAGCCACGCACGGCTCGTTCATCACTCCCTGTTTCCAACACCACAAAATTAGGTTAAAATCAGAAAAGAGATTTCTTGTGTTGCAAGTAATTAGTCACGGTTTTAGGGTTTATTATTACCTTGATGAGTGGACAAATGAAGTGAGATGGAGGACCAGACAGAGTCCTCGAGAGAGAGTTTTGAGCTTTTTCGACGACTTTCCTAAGCCGCTCCAAAGCTGGGATGATCTGATCTTTAAGATCCGGTCTGTCTCTGCGTCTCAGTTCCGTACAACACAGTCCCAAAGCAGCTAACTCACGAGTCTCACTAATAGGCCAAGTCCCAGCTTTTACATCCAACAGTGCCATAAACTCAGCATCGTCCCCAATCGCTTCTTCCACCATATGAGTAATCGCTATAGCCGGTTTCGCCGTTATCAGCTGTAAAATCACAACTCCTAGAGAGTACACATCTGATTTAGGTGAGATAATCCCGGTCCGCTGATACTCAGGGTCGATGTAACAGAGCGTTCCCACGGGACTTGTTTTCTTGAAGACGGTTAGTTTAGAAGCTGCGTCGTCTTGGTTAACCATTGTGGAGAGACCAACGTCTCCGAGTTTGCTGACGAAGTTGTGGTCAAGCAATATGTTTCCTGGTTTGAGGTCGCGGTGAATGATGGGTCTAGGCTTGGATTTGTGGAGGAAGACGAGCGCGGAAGCTACTTCCAAAGCGATCCTGAAACGCTCGAACCAAGGGATTGGAGGAGTGTCGTTCACTAGCATCAACCGGTCATCTAAGCTTCCGTTGTCCATGTACTCGTAGACGAGACAGCCTCGTTCGGGACAAGCCCCGAGGAGGAGGACTAGGTGAGGATGTCGGATTTTGCTCAAGATCTCAAGCTGTCAAAAGAGAAACACCAAACATTATGACAACATTGGCTTCATCCTATAGATGTTTGGTCAATAATATATACAGATCTTCTAACCTCTTGATCAAACTGTTTAGAGAGCTGAGTTTCTCCAGCGTGAAGGACCTTAACAGCGCCTGTCGTGTGATGCAGATTACATTTGTATACGGTTCCATAGGCTCCGATTCCAATCTTGAGATTTTCTGCGAAGTCAGAAGTCGCAGCTGCGATTTCCTCCCAGGTATAATGTTGGTATTGGATCCCGGGAGAGACGAGAGAAGCCTGGAGCTTATCTTTCTCTCTAGCGTCACGCTCTGCTTTGATCTCAGCTTCTCTTCTATGTAAAGCCTCTTTCATCATGAGTTCTTTAACCTTCTCCGCTTCCTTCATCGCCTCTTCGTACCTTTGCTTCTCCTTTGAAGCGGTATCTTTCGCTACTTCTTCCATTTCCTTCAGCTCCACAAGCTTCTCGGATTCCATAAACCGCCGCTGGTTTAGCTCAGTTAGCTGCAATCAAATCAAGAACACAAAAATCTTAACAAAAAGCAAAAAACGCCAAGGTATATATGTGGCTCAAGAACTTGAATAAAACCTTATTCGAAGCATCCACAGTCTCGGTTTGAGCCATTGCATACATCTCCTGAACATGTTTCAGCTCAGCTCTCAGCTTCTCAATCTCAAAGCTCAGATTTACCTACACAATCAGATCCAGATTCAGTTACGAACCAAAACATGTTCTGCCTCTCTAGAGATACAGAATCAAAGATCAAGACTCTGATTCAGCTAAACAATATGGTGACTCTAGACTCTGACTCTCAATTCTTGACACCAGAGACAGAATCAAGAAAGAAGACAAATCAGTTTACCTGGTTATCAGTCACGGAATGGACACTGAGGAGTCCATCAGACATGTTAGAGGCACAATGAGAAACAAAAGAATAGTTCTCAGGAACCACTGCACCCCAATCCATATTAGCTAGCTCGTGGTTGTTGCTCGAAGACGAACTCATGATCTCTCTCCGATCCTCGTGATCTCTCCATTTAGAAGCCCAGCTCATAGCGTGATACGCATCTGTTCCCATTGGGAACGAGGCACTAAAGCTCTCATCCTTATTCTTCTTCCCTTCATTACCGCTTTGTACAATCTCCATCCCTCTCCCTCTAGATACTTCCTCTTGGTCATTCTCGCTAGAACTCGTCTCCATCTGAACCACCACGCTGGTGCTCATTGAGTGTTTTGGAGCAGGAAAAAACGGAGAGACTCGGGATTGCGCTTCCGAAACAAACGAGAGGAAGTCTTGGTACTCTGTTGTTTTCGAGTTTTCTACCAAAATCAGATAACTGACAGTTTTAAAGACTTAATTTCAATTTAATTGATGTCACCACTTACCAGAAGGGAGTCTAGGACTATCAGTGGAGCCACTCGTAGAACTGCTTCTCTCGGTTCTTTCGAATCGTATGCTTCCGCTAGCGTCTGAATCAGAAGGACGCACGGAAGCTAGTTTACCCTTAGAGACCACATAGACTGTGCAGAACCTCGGGACAGCTGTTGCTATCATAGATGACATATCGATCTTTCTTGAGAAGAATCCGCGAAGAGACATTCCTATTACCAGTTTGGTGACTCCTGTTCCAGCGATCTCTTCTGCTATCGCAGCTACAGGCTCGTGTGATTCCAGCACCAAAATCTCTACATGCACCTTTTTTTTTTTTGTTCCATTTTTTCAGATTTTGGGAAAACAGAACAATGTAAAGAGAGTTTTGGATTTAATTCTTGAGACAGAACCATACCTTTCTCCTTTCGAACATTTTCTTGTATGGACGTAGCATCTCGTTTGTGTGCCAATCCACTTCTTGCCTGTAAGCTGATACTACATCGTCTCTAAGCTCTGACACAGATATCGCGTTCCCCACTGAAATCGAACCATACCCAAAATAAGAAAGACTCAATCTTTGTACACAAATCATTGATCTTTTGCATAAATCATAAGATTCTGAATCTTTTAAGTCAATACTTACTTGGGGTAGGGATGTAAGTGACAGGAGGACGAACATAGAGCAATTTGAAATCAGAGAAGCCTTCGGGTACGAACTTCTCAAGGGCCCAAAATGCAACGTATTTGCTCTTCTTCTTTCCATTAATGGCTACCGCTACAACAGGAGATGGTGGAGGAGGTAGAGACAAGTGTTCGCTCAACGCTCTTGCTACTTTTTTCTCTTCCATTGTTTAACCCTGAAACTATTAAAAACAGTGTTTACTTTGCAGGCGAGTTGAGCAATGGAGATTCAGGCAGAACAGAGCTTACCCTCTAGTTCTGTTGAAACAGAGAACGAAGAAAGAACCCTATAAGTCTGGTGATCTTAGGACATTTTCTTAAGAAGAAATTATTGACGGAGAAGGAAGGATTAGGACACAAGCAAGCACGTTGTTGCCGCCACAATCCCCCATTTATACTGTTATATAGTCAGCTCAGTAATTAATCCATTTTTTTACAATTATTTTTCTTCATACATTCAAACATAATACAAGACATTTTCTCTCTTTTAATTTTCTTTGGAATTTAATTAATGAAATAGCTTACTATATCAAAATCGTTATATTCGCTTTTACGTTGGTATATCCCTCGGGTTGCAGTTTTTGTATTAAAATAAACAAAGTCAAACATATAAAATATTCAAACAATAAAGTCTTAAGAAAAATTAAATTAAAAGAAAAAGAATATGTCGAGATATCGGGAGAAATAAGCTACAATAAACCTTTTAAAAACATAGATATTAAAAAGAAAAAAAAAACTTCGAATACATCAAAAAGAAAAATGACTAAAACAATGGTTTCTCAAAATAATTGAAATTTAGAACCTACACTTTTTATTTAGTTTGAGTTTATGGATTAGATAAGGGGAATATGATCAAGCTTCAAAAAATGATAAGATGTCAAATTGTCAATCTTAGGATTTAGTTGCCTACATGACATTCTCCTCAGTTTTTGTCACGTCTTCTCTCTTTTTTTTTTTTTTTACTAAATAATACAAACATTATACTAACATACAATTAAAAATAATTGCAACAACTCGATATAGAATCGAAAAGGATATACCTAGGAATTCTCCTATTTTATTTATGCGCTCGTGTAATCAATGAAATTACAGAGAAAGTCAACTATTGTTCATATGTTTTGTTGTTTACTGAAAAAAAACATATTTCCTTAGTCTCTTGTCTGATCAATTCAGACAGATCCCAGAACAGAGTTTCCTATGTTTTTTTTTCTTTAGTAAAAGCAAAAGAATACTTCGGGATACTCCAAACAAGCTTGCCATTCGGTATTTCCATACGTGAACGTCGTGCCGTTTCTTTATTTACAAACTACAATGAGTTTTTTATCAACCTTTCTATCCTATTATGATCCATAACCAAATTGCAGGAAACACAGTTTCATAAGAATTAGTAGTATAGTAGATACAATTTACCGGTTTCATGGCAGCACTGTGAAGACTTGAACATCGTCCATGTCAGGGTTCTGGACTGAGTACTGAAACGTCCAGCCATGGCAAGCTCCTGCGTGAGAACCGTTCTTGTCAACAGCCACTACGGCTCCCACGAAATCTGGAAACTTCCTTGTGATTCTCGAGATTGCGTCTTTAGCAGCTTCTTCTGGTTTCATTCCTTGTCTCATACTCTCCACGACTTGGTAACTAAAACCTCAACAAGGAAGAATAAGAATCATAGTAAGCTCGATTTAACACATGAGAAAACATAATAACCCTTTCATTTACATACACACTCAAGATTCAACTTTAGAGCCACAAGAATTAGACACGATTCATTAGTGACCTTCACCTAGAGAAACCTATCTTGGTCAATAGATTGCATTAAAGATAGGAACAAAAAACAAAAGTGTTCTTTTGTTCAAGGAGATTGGGTAGTTTACCAAGGGAGGAAGCGCATCATGGTGTCACCATCTCCAGTTGCACCACATCCACCTACTTCATCATCAGCATAGGCTGATGAACCGACAATAGGCCCATCACCAACCCTGTGTTTAACAATCAAGGCTTCAAGTTTTCCGTCGAATCTTTACATTATATAAGGATTAAGTAACCTATATTGATAACACATGAAATCCATTTTGAGCATATTCTTTAAACATTTCGAACAATTAGGAGGCTTATGAGATAGATAGGGTTGGTTTAGGTCAGAGACAATGGTAGATTTAAACAGCATTACCTTCCAGGAATCTTGAATGTGGCTCCATTGGTCGATGTCCCAACAGCTATATGTCCCATCTATTAGAAGACTACACTCAGATTTTCTCATCATGGGAACAGAAATGTATAGAGAATGTAACTGAACTCATCTTACTTTGTCAATGACAGCCATCGATATGGTATCGTGATTGTGAGGACCAACAAGAGGAGGTCTATACTCAATCTTTCCCATCTCGCAAGATTCAGCGCGTTTTTCTCCAGAAACAGTCATAGCACCATTGTTTGGCTTGTACGGTCCACAGTCATTATCAGGGACTACGTTCTTCCTGAAATTGGGCTGACATCGATTCTCTTTCCAGTCCGACCACTTCTTTACGGATTCAGGGGAGCTTAGGTTCATGGGTCCAGGAAGACCCATGGAGATTGCAAAGGCTGATGCTCCTTCTCCAGCCAGCAGCGTGTGTTGAGAGTACTTCATCACTAGATTTGCAGCTCTAATACCGTCTTTAACATACCGCATTGCAGCAACAGCTCCAACCTCCATAGTCACCTATGAATGTCCTTAGCATAACCCAAAAATGTTTTGTGAGTCATTCTTCAAGATCTTGATGCGAATGGGACTTATATAGCGAGATACCGATGAATTCCATTACCCCATCCATGACTAAAGCATCAATCATGGTCTCACCATTCTCATTTGGACTTCCACCAGGCCCAACTAATAATACCAACAAAGAGAATTTTCACTTTCACAGAGAAACATTAGAGAAGTAAATTCAAAAGATAGCACCAAGATGATAGCCCCCAAACCTGTACCGTCACAGCGAAGTTCCGCACAAGCAGAACAACCTTCCACAACAGCTTCTACTGCAGAGCTCCCATTATCAACTGCTCTTCAAGCGGCTCTAACAGCTTCAAGAAAAGGCCAAGTACTCACCACTACAGGAAACTTGTCAGATCTCACCAATTCCGCTTCAGCTACCTGAAACCAACCATTCATAGATAAACCCAGTTTGTTATACGAGACATTTCCAAGTCTATAAACAAAGTTTAATACGGATTCTGATGATTTAGGCATTGAATGAAACATTGATCAGTATTCAGTAGTACCCAAAAATTAATTCAATATGTATAACAAAGTCCAGCATACAAACAAACAGCAAGTGATTCGATTTAGCAAAAAGCACTCAAATTTAGCAAAATCTAACGTCCGAAACTAGAAATCAGAGATATATCTCCACCAAGAAGTAGAAAACCCAATATACGGATCCACCCAAGTCTTAAAAGAGATCAAAGATCCGATTTTTCTATCCCAGTTCCGGCTTGAGATTTTCAGATAGCGCTTACCGTTAGTGGAGGCAGTAACAGAAGAAGAGTACAGACCAAAGTCAAAGGATCGCTTCTCGCCATGGCTGTGACTCTCTGTGAGCTCAAGAAGCTACAGAAACGACAATGTCTGCTACGTTTTGACTCTAGAGGTCCATTTGGTCGTCTACTCATGAGTCAACATGTTCGGTTTAATCGGTTTGGTTTCATTTGGATTTTAACTAACCGATTTGTTAACCAGCGGTTTAGCTAATTGGAGCTTAAGCGTCAAACTTTCAGCCAAGTCCGGTGGTTGCTTTCTATGATAAGGAAACAATCCGAATTCTTGATTTCTTATAAGAAAAACTTATCTTTTCAAATCATCAGTTTCTAAAGTCTAAAACTTGTTACAGAATAGCCAATGTGAAACGAAAGCTTATTTACTGAAATCACTAGTCAATCAATCATCAGCCAGATCAAAATGCATATGTTCTTGTAACGGTTATCTTCTTCTGGTTCAGTTCGAAAATTGTGGAATCATGAAAGGAACTGGCGACTTGAGAGAAAGACTGGTTTATTAAACCCTTTTTTTGTTTTCACCTCCATATAGTCTCGTCTGCATCCGTGAAAATCGCATTGTGATGTTCAATTAGGCACTGCACAACCTCGACAGCCCCAAAATCAACTTGAACGATATCATCTAGAGAGATTGATGAAGATGCATCTAGACCTTCTCCTTCGTCTGTCAACAACCATGAAATATATCAATGACCATAATAGAACTTTAATTCAAATGATAAACGTATAAGAATTTTGTGTTTACCTGAGAGCAAGTCCCATGGAGTAGCAGTTTCAAAGTCGTTACTTTTCTTAGGACTCCTCGACGGGCGTCTCCAGTATTCCCGATACGATTCAGGCCAGTTGTCTTCCCGCCACATGATCACAGGAGCCATCTCCATAGCTAGGCTGTGCGAATCCATCTGACAAAATGCAAACAAATGATTTCTCAATATTTAGATTACGTATTTGATTCCTGAATATTGGAAGATTTTGAGGATCTAGAATCAGATATTAGTGTTAATTTATTACTATTTTATATGACTATAGATAATAGAAATTCTTACCTTGTTAAGTAGTGATTTCTGGCTTACACGAAGCAATAGCGCTGTTATGAACTCCAATGTATTATAGTTCGCATTGGAAAGCTTTTGGAGGGACTTTCTCATTCTGTGTACGCTTGACCTTGCATCTTTGATTTCATTATAAAGCTCAAAAGTAGTTAGTGGTGTCGGAAGGCTAGCCAGATAGTACTTCATGAGTGCAGCGACATCAACTGGATTCACACCCTCAGGTATTGACGCTCTAGGATCTGCCAAACAAGTGATTAAACTAAATTACAATTTCTCCCTGAGCCATGAGTGTCGAAAAGAAAAGTTGTTGGAATGTTGGTTACCTTGATTGTACGTAGAAACCAATTGATGAATCAACTTTTTGTCTCCTTCGGCTTTGAACAAGCTCGGTGAATTAAGTCCTGAAAAATATACCACATTGATAAATTGATGTGAGAAGGTATGATGAGCTATAATAAAAGCCTTAGGCGTGATTGGTCAAAACGTTATTACCTGTTAGTATGAGATAATCTGCGCATTTAGTCAGTATAAATGGAATAGGCCTGCTTGACTCCTGCCGCTGGACAGTGTTTTCAATCGCAACACCAAACACTGAGCGCAAAAAAAAAAAAAATCATATAGTGTTACCCTATTTTCCAACAAGCCGAGTGAATCTTAATCAGTAATAGCTATCTCAAGAAAAAGGATAAATCGGAGACCATAGACCATAAAATTTCCGATTAACCAAGGTTCATAAACCGTTTAATCTCATAAATCGCAATGGTCAGCATTATCTTACCATCTGAGCTGGCAACTCCCTGCAGATTATAAAGAACAGATATTAGAGAACAAACTCAGATCAACAGCATACAATCACATTTCAGACTCAAATACCTTCTGCCACCTTTCTATATCCGTCAAAATGGTCTTGCTCTTTTGCGCAGTCTTTTTGGCCGCCTAAAGAGAAAACAAAGATCAGAGAATTAAGCTGTTAGAAGTTAGAAAATAAAACTAAAAATACATTCTTGTTGTCAGAGTAAATTTGAGAAGCTATACCTCTTCCACTTTAATCTTTCCAACAGAAACCTTTTCCTTAGTCTCAGTTATACCCTTCCTGACCAAAGTCCCGGTTGTGGCAGCAGCTGTTATGAGGTGTTCTTGCACGGCATGTCTAGTTGCAGGCTGCTGAAGAATAGCCCACCGGCTTTTAAACAACGTCCCAACTCTTTCAGCAACATCAGTAACATTCACTTTCGCATCCTTAGCGACTTCCCCCACAAAACTACCAGCTGATTGCCTGGCTTCCCTAAGCTTCGTTCCTAATTCAGTAAAAACCATAGTAAGCTTTCCCATCACAAACACACACACACACACAAAAAGAAAGAGGTTAGTAACAATCAAACCTGATGAAGAAAAGAATCCACTAGTCTTCTCTTGCCATTGTTGTGAGATTAGAGAAGGCATTTTTTCCAATACCAAAAAAACCTTCTTTTGGTTCTGAAAAAGTAAAACAACTCATAAGCGTTATCATCATCCGTGTAATCAAATTCATAATTGATCTAAAAATCGTAGACTCCATTTCATCTTTCTACTATAGAAGACTAAAAAAACCGTAAAACCTCAGATTTAATAACGAATTCAACGTCAACGATGAAATGAGTTTCTTCATTAAGGGAAGTCTATTAACTGCAAAAGGGGATAACTTTATAGGAGGAACATAAACCCTAATTTTATATTATCAAATCAATCAAAAGAACAAACTGAACAAAAGCAAACCGATCAGCAAACCTTTGGAAAAACCCCAGAAAAATCGAGATATCTGATGAATTGAATCGAACTAAAAAACCCCAATTCCTCGATACGATCAACGACGACGAAGACGAGAGAGAGTCAGCGATACGATGAAGAAAAAAAAGGGAATTGATCGCACTCCAGGAGAACAAAAGAAGGAGGTTCCACCTTTTTTAATTTCCCCCTGGAGAGCAAAGAAAATATAAAATAAAAAAGCCGTCTTTGAATTTTGAAAGTCTTCCTTTCAAGTTTCCTTTTTTCTATTTTTCTTCGTCACAGGCTGGTGACGGTAACAAATGTGTTGTAGGTGCCACGTGTATCTAGTTTTCTCTTACATTGTTCTTGAAATTATTTACTTCTCCTTTATCTTCTTTTATCATCTCAATTGTGACTTAACCTTTCTAATTTGACACTCTATCTTAGGCCTGGGCATTCGGATATCGGATCGGATTCGGTTCGGATATTTCAGATTTCAGATTTTTTGGATATTGGCTATAACATTCATTAGGATATTTAAAAAATTCGGATCGGTTTCGGTTTGGACAATTCAAATTTCGAATCGGTTCATATATATTGTTGATAACCAAAATTAAACCAAATTTATTGGATAAAGTTTTACTCGGATACTTTTTAATACGATTGTCTCCAAAAACTATACTAACCGAGTATGTAAAAAAATAGAAATGAAACAAATAACAAGTTTAAAGTTCAAACTAACATAAAATTATATTAATACATAAAAGTGTGACGTACTAATATCCAAAGTGAGATATAAGACCGTGTCAATAATAAAAAATAAAAACCAAAGTAAACAATAACATAGATATAGGAGTATATCTACGATTCGTGCATATTGTATATAGTTAGGTGTGTATATCTATATCTACGATACATGTATATCGTATATAGTTACGTATATATCTATCTTTATAAAATTGTTTCTTATATTATCAGTTATATTCGGATATCTATTGGATATCGGTTCGGATCAGATTTAATCCGATATTCAAAAGTAATGAAAACAAAAACCGATCGGTTATTTCCTCAATATCGGTTCGGTTTTTATCCGATTTTTTCGGTTCGGATTCGGTTCGGATTTTTGGATTCGGATTTTTGGATTCGGATTTTATGCCCAGACCTACTCTATCCCCTTAATCTTTTTTTTTTATGGCTATCTAGTCCTAGTGAAATACAAATTAGATCTTCGGACTAAAAGATTTTTTTTTATATAAAGTAGTTCCATTTATGCCATAAATTAGTTTTTGATAAAATTTTATTTTTGAAGTTATGTTACATGATTGATATTTGATAGTAATGAATCGATCAACTTGATTCCACATACCCATGAAAATGATGGTTTTTTTTTCTACATAGTCAAATTTCAAAGCACACAATATCAATTACTATTAAGGAATTAAACAATCAAAGTTTGCAACTTGGTACTTGGTAGGTCCAATCTCATCGTAAGAGCTTTATCATCCAATCGTTGAAAAAAAAAAGAAAACATTAACCATCTCTTTCTTTCTTCCATGTGTTTTTTCTCTTCAAATAAAACCAAAAAATAAATAAATTATGAAGGTAGACAAAGAAGAAAAATATGAAAAATAAATAAATTATGAAGGTATAAATATAAAAGTCTTTCTTCACATGTCTTTTGTTGTCCACTTTCGATATCTCTCATCAGCCAAAACAAAAACAAACAAAAGTTTCCACACTTCAATTATATGGTCCAACCAACAAGTTTCTCTACCTTGAAAACTCAAACTTAGATAATTACATACTAAAAACTAAAATCTAAAAATTCGCATACCCAATTTGAATATTATTTGTGTTGTGTTTTAGTGTCTCTCTATGTGAACATGGGAGAAGAAGAAGCGAGAAAAGAAGCCATGGCTAAATCAGAATCTGGCGGGAAGATAACTTATTTTGTGGTGGCTTCATGTGTCATGGCCGCCATGGGAGGTGTTATTTTCGGCTATGACCTTGGAGTTTCAGGTTTGCATTCGTATCAACACTTCCAGATTTCGATTGCTTCAACTCAAATATTGTGTTTATTTTTGCGTTTACAAGAAAAAACACATATATATATATATGTATATATATATATTTGAATGTTGGATATGGGCTACCCCAATATGTCACTCGGCCCAACAAAATTCATTAATCATAATCTCGGCCCGACAAGATTGGGAGCAAGTCCACTAATTCCCGCAAAAGGGTAATCTCGGGAATTCACGACGAAAACCCTAGACGTCCATAGGTCAACAGTCTCCTATAAAAGGAGAAAGCATTTATTGGGATGATCATCCTGACCCGCGGACAATACCTACAGAGCAATACTTTGCATCGAAAACTGCTATTGTCTTTCATATAATTCGTTCTTGTTTTAAGTTCGTCACTTTAAGCTTGCTAGTTCGCTTGTGAACTAACAAGCTCGACCCCGACTTGTTTTAAGTGACGATCTCACGTTTTCCCCGATTAATAAAAGAACTTGCTTGCTCTTTCTCACAAAATCTTTATTTGTTTAAGTTGTGCAATCCCCGGTACAAACAATTGGCACCCACCGTGGGGCAAGAGTAAAGCGTTTCTTTTGACGAATCAAAACCGACGATCCTCACTTCTTCGAAGTCTCAAGAGTCATGACGAACCCCAGCGAAAACTTCAACGAAACAACGGAGCAGCCAACGGGGTATCGATGGGGGCGACCAAGAACACGAACTGTCCCCCCGCCGAGCTCCCTGCCGAACTCCCTGCCAAGCCCAACCGAAGGCTCCTTGCCGAGCCCAGTCGAAGGCTCACTGCCGAGCACAATCTCTCCGTCGGCGCCTGACGCGCCCTCCGAGCCTCCCATAGCTGCACACGCCGAAGCCGGACCTGCCGCAGACCAGCTGGTTACCAACACCGCTGCTCTCCTCACCGCCGCTCTCACAAACGCTACCACTCTCCCCAGCGCCACTCTCCCCTTACGTGTACAAAGAAACAGAGTCGACGATATGATGCAGGTCATTCTCGGTCGTCTTGATGGCCAGGAAATACGAACAAACGAACAGCTCGAGGCCATCGCAGCCGCACAAGAGGCCTCGCAGAACCAAATCAGCAAGCTCCAACGAAGGAGGGACGAGCGCCGAAACGACAGCAGTCCTGCCGGCGAGAACGAGAATCCTATCCCAGCACAGCCATCTGTGGAGGACCGATACGACAGCCACAGACGCCGCCCGACGTCCATTATCGTAGGATCCATTGATCGGCACAGTAAAGAGGAGCCAAATAGATCGAGTGCTCATTTCAACTTCGATCCCAAGGATAAAACCATACGACTCCTAGAGGCTTGGTCCACGAACTCTCTTCCAGAGTCCATCGAGCCACGAGCTCTGCTCCCAACCTCGATCGAGTGCTCGAAGAAGTCCAGCGCTCACCGTTTACGACACGAATCTCCCGCATTCAAGTCCGTTACGTAAACAAGTTTAAGTTCACCCCGTACAACGGATTAGACGATGCGAAGCCATTTTTAATGTCAATGAGTTTTGCAATCAGCCGAGCTCATTTCAGTGACGAAGAGTACGAAGTTGGCTGCTGCCAGCTATTCGTTGAGAATTTAGCCCATGAGGCTCTAGGGTGGTTCTCCCGGCTCCCGCCAAACTCGATAGGGAGCTATCACGAACTTACCACCGCTTTTCTCCAACATCACTCTATATTCATGATTCGAGGTGCGTCGAACGCCGATCTCTGGAACATGTTCCAGCGAAACGACGAATCTCTCCGAGACTTCATGGAGAGGTTTAAAAGAATCGTCTCGAAGCTCTCGATTGCCGACGACACGGCAATATCAGCTCTCCGAAATGCTCTCGCTCACGGCTCCCGATTTAGGGAGGACATAATAATACACGAGCCTGTGACTCTGGATGACGCACTACATCGTGCTAACAGATATATAGAGTTAGACGAAGAGAAGGCATCGAGGACAAACCGTCCAGAACCCCCGGCCCCCAAATCGTCAAAAAGAAAAGAGAAGGCACAAGACGAGCATCACGAGCCTCGTCAACACTTTGACAAAGAATACGCTGATAAGTTGGACAAAGGAAAAAAAGTCCAAACGTTTGCAGTTAGTAATCAAGATCCCAAGGCATCTTCATCAAGGCCCTGGAATAACAAATGGGTCCGAGACCCATCAGGAAAGGGTGGCAACGAATATTGCGAGTACCATAAGCGAGCAGGACACTCAACAGAAGAGTGTCGCACCCTCCAACAAATATTGCTCGACAAATTTAAAGAGGGCCAAATTGACGTCGATCTCGAGCGACGACAAATAGCTGTTCACAGGGATAACCATTTTTTCAATCCTGAGAACGAAAACCCAAGCAAGCAATATAACACCGCCCCCGCGCCACAACCGAGACCCGAAACCTTACCACCGCCCCCACCATCAACCCATAAAAGGAATCCCGAGCGAACTGAGGATGCGAACGCTCCGGCTCCATGCCGAAGAATAAACATGATCATGGGTGGTCTGGCGACCTGCCGCGACTCGGTCCATTCTATCAAAGCTTATCGACGGGGACTAGAGGTCAAGCGAGGATGGTTAGCTCAAAGCACGCCACCTACTACGAACTCCGATCCAATCGTGTTCACAGAGGCCGACGCATCGGGTCTAACTAGGCCTCACAATGACCCACTGGTGGTCGAGATGGAGATCGGCGGAAGCATGGTTACCAAAATCTTGATCGACACAGGTATTTCGGTAAACGTCATTTTCAAAGACGTGCTCATTCAAATGGAAATCGACCTGCGGACCACCGAGCACGATGTTCAACCTGTCACTGGTTTCGACGGTGACACGATGATGACGGAAGGCACGATCATGCTACCAGTTTATGTGGGTGGGACGATGCATTGCATCAACTTTGCTATCGTCGACAAGCCGATCGTATACAACGTCATCCTCGACACTCCTTGGCTGCATAAGATGAAGGCCATGGCGTCAACTTACCACCAATGCGTAAAGTTCCCAACTCCTAGAGGAATATTTACACTACAAGGGGACCCGCTGGTAGCAAGAACCTGCTTCATCATTGAGCGACAACAACGCCACGCCCGGACATTCACCGTTTCGGACTCAGCCGAGCGGCCAAGTAAACATCGACTCTTCCGATGCAACTCGATGCGTGGGAATGGGGGCCGACCTACCACAACCAATCAAGGACGAGCTCGTAAAGTTCCTGTGCCATAACGCAACAACCTTTGCATGGAACATGAGCAGTATGACCGGCATCGACCCAAACATAACCTGTCACGAGCTCAATGTGGACTTGACATTCAAGCCGATCAAACAAAGGCGACGAAAGCTCGATCTAGAGCGTACCGCCGCAGTTAACGAGGAAGTCAAGAAATTGCTCGAGACTGGATCCATCCGTGAGGTTAAGTATCCCGACTGGCTGAGCAATCCAGTAGTGGTAAAGAAAAAGAACGGCAAGTGGCGGGTGTGCGTCGATTTTACCGATCTCAACAAGGCGTGTCCAAAGGATAGCTTCCCCCTACCGCGAATCGACCAACTAGTCGAGGCAACCGCGGGGAACGAACTTTTGTCGTTCATGGATGCGTACTCAGGATACAACCAGATTATGATGCACAAGAATGATCAGAAGAAAACGACCTTCATCACCGATCAGGGAACTTACTGTTACAAGGTTATGTCATTTGGCCTAAAAAACGCTGGTGTAACCTATCAGCGTCTCGTTAACTGCATGTTTGGCGAGCAGCTCGGACAAACCATGGAAATTTACATCGATGATATGCTGGTCAAGTCAACCCGGGCCGTTGATCACGTCTTGCATCTTGCTCAGTGTTTTGAAGTGCTAAACCGATACAATATGAAGTTGAACCCAGCCAAGTGCTCGTTCGGCGTGACTTCTGGAGAATTCTTAGGATACCTCGTCACGAAGAGAGGTATCGAAGCTAATCCGAAACAAATTTCGGCGTTTACCAACCTCCCATCTGCACGCAACACCCGAGAAGTTCAACACCTCACCGGGCGGATCGCTGCTCTGAACAGATTTATTTCACGATCTACCGATAAGTGTCTACCTTTCTACCAGTTGCTTCATAGCAACAAGAAGTTCGAATGGGATGATAAGTGTGAGTCTGCTTTTCAAGAACTCAAGCACTACCTAGCTACTCCCCCTGTCCTAGCAAAGCCCGATCAGGGCGAAACTCTATATCTGTACATCGCTGTCTCCGGCTCGGCGGTCAGTGGCGTACTACTCAAGGAGGACAGAGGAGAACAACACCCAATCTTCTCTGTGAGTAAAAGCTTAGATGGAGCCGAGCTCCGATATCCCACGTTAGAAAAACTCGCTTACGCTGTAGTTATTTCGGCCGTATTTTCAATCCCACACTGTTGAAGTATTCTCCACAGCCCCAGTCAATCGGGCCGCCTGGCGAAATGGGCAGTGGAACTCAGCGAGTACGACATCGAATATAAAAACTGCACTTGTGCAAAGTCTCAGGTGCTCACTGATTTCTGGATCGAACTCCCTCCCGAGCTAGAATTCGGTTGTCCGCGAGAGGAGAAGTGGACACTGCACGTTGACGGCGCATCCTCTCGACACGGCTCTGGGATCGACATTCACCTCATTTCACCAACGGGTGAAGTACTCGAGCAATCGTTCCGACTCTCCTTTCCCGCTTCGAACAACGAGGCCGAGTACGAAGCCCTAATCGCCGGAATGCGATTGGCAAGTGGAATTTGGGTGAAAAAGATACAAGTCTTCTGTGACTCATAGCTGGTAACTCACCAGTTTAACGGCGACTACGAGGCGAAGAACGACCGCATGGATGCCTACATCCGAGTCGTCCAATACCTGTCCAACAATTTTGAGACATTCGAGCTGAACAAAATTCCCCGAAGTGACAACGCACCGGCCGACGCTCTGGCCGTCCTCGCATCACCCTCCGATCCCGACCTCCGCCGAGTCATCTCAGTCGAGAGCATCGATCGACCAAGCATCAATCTCCTCGCACACGTCGAGCCCAATATCCAAGATAAGAAAAAGAAAAAACAGATTATCGAACATGAGACTTTCAGCGATCAAGTCTCGAAAAAGCAAAGAACAGAGAACAGCACCCCCATACTCACGCTATTTGTCGTTGAACCATCAGCAAATGTACCACCTGTTGAGTTCTCTGCCGAGCAAGGATCCGCGACTATCAAAGAAGGACGAATTTCGTCGTCTCAGGAACAATCGTCACCATCTCACAAACAAGTTTCATCGTCACCATCTCACGAACGAGTTTCATCGTCACCATCTCAAGAACAAGTGTCATCATCGCACGCCCAACCCAATCCCGAACTTCACGAGCGACCACACGATTGGCAAGAAGAAATTCGTTGTTTTATCGCAGACGGTATCGTCCCTTCGGACAAGTGGGAGGCCCGGCGCCTTCGGACTCGCTGCGCGCATTACACACTTCTCGATGGCAACATCTTCCGTTGGACAGCATCTGGTGCACTTTTAATTTGCGTCGGTCCCGAAGAAATCAATGATGTAATAAGAGAGGTTCACGAAGGTTCCGGCGGTAATCACTCCGGAGGTCGCGCGCACGCACAACGCATACGCAATAATGGTCATTATTGGCCAACCATGAACGACGACTGCGAGAAATTCGTCGATAGATGCGAGAAATGCCAGCGCCACGCTCCAATCATCCATGCGCCAACCGAACTGTTGAGAACGACCTCTCCACCATATCCCTTTATGAGATGGGCAATGGATATCGTTGGACCTCTCCCTGCGTCCCGTCAGAAGAAATACATTCTCATTATGACGGATTATTTCACCAAATGGGTTGAAGCCGAAGCCTACGCAAAAATCGAAACAAACGAAGTCCAAAAATTTGTGTGGAAAAACATCATTTGCAGGCACGGAATTCCGTATGAGATTGTCACCGACAATGGCGCGCAGTTCACTTCGCTCCAATTCGAAGGTTTTTGCGCGAAGTGGAGAATCCGTTTGAGCAAGTCGACCCCCCGCTATCCACAAGGCAACGGACAAGCCGAGGCGACCACTAAGAAACGACTAAAGAAACGACTCGAAGATAAAAGGTCTCTGGGCCGACGAGTTCGATGGCGTTCTATGGTCACACCGAACTTCCCCGCGCCGATCAACAGGAAGGACACCGTTCTCCCTTGCGCATGGAATGGAAGCCCTTGCACCAGAGCAAATTGGCTTACCTACATTACGACGCTCAATGCTCGTTCACGATCCTACTCTCAATACTAAGATGATGCTCGATACCCTCGACACTCTCGAAGAAGAACTCGACAAGGCACTTCTTCGAATTCAGAATTATCAACAGCAAGCCGCTAAAGTCTTCGAGAACACTGTCGAGCTCAACGCAGGAAAAATGGGCGCTCATTGAGAGGGCCCTTACCTGATTTCCAAGGTCGTCACTCCCGGCGTCTACCAGCTGCTCGCCATGGACGGCACACCAATTTCTCGCTCATGGAAATTCCGGCAACCTTAAACGTTATTACCATTAGAACGACCGCACTACCGAGCTATCAAAAAAAAAAACAAAAAAAAAAAAAAGAAAGAAACGCTCGTACTACCGAGCTCTCCCTTTGTAATATGAATTACGAATGGCTTGATCCCTTTCTAAGGGTACGTAGGCAGCCCGTCACAAGGCACAGCTAACCCATCAAAACACACGAGCTCTCTCGAACGAGTCCGTCTTTGCAAGATGTCCAGCTCTTACATCGACCCTCTGGCCAAGGGAACGATTTAAAACGCGTTCCTCATGGATTCAGCGGTGAAATAATCTGCATAAATAAGCCAACCCAGATCGCATTCAGCTAGCAGGCGGTTAAGTTTGTATAAGCCAAGTTCTTACTTGCACTCTCTTGCCGACCTCGTGGCACACACAGGGTAAGCCGGACACCAGAGCCGCACCTAAAAGGTACGACGAGCTCATCTTGACTACCACCTTAAACATTTGGTATTCGATACACGTAATAGGATAAGCCAGGAGACGTCTTGCACCGTAAAGTACAACTCGATACCAAAGATAGAAAAAACACAAAAACATTCTTATTCCATAATCCAAAAGAACACAAGGACAAGACAACGAAAGCCAAATACGAAAGGCCACATTCGGCACAAAAAAAAAAAAAAAACTAACAGAACAAATCCCAGATCGGCATCAGAGGGTTTATGAAACTCAAGCTCGCCGATCTTCACGTGCCAGAACTGGCACTCCCTCCGCATACTTTCCAGCGTGTCCATCGGAACATTCGCACCCCTAGCAACCATCTCCTCGAGATACGAGCGAATCCCCTCAGCACGGTTGCTTTCAATGAAGAAATGGTCCGTACACTCTAACTGGATAATGTAATGACGCAATATGTCAACCCGAGTCCGGCATGCGTCAAGCTCGGGCCGACCTTCGAAGGGCCTGCTCCCAATAGGCTCGAGATCGCCCGCTTTAAGGACGGGAATCTCCACCTCAGCCAATGACGCCTCACGACGAGTGCGCTCCTCTAACAAACGATCCCATCTCAATTTCGGGACCAAAAATCCCTCGTCGATCATAGTTTCAAGATATCCGATAATTCCGTCAACACGATGAAACCAGAATGACGCTCGAACTTTCGACGCGTAGCGAGAATGTAAGCTCTCAACCTCTGGATCCGAGCGCGATAAAACTCCATCTCGGAACGAACTACGTCATCGGACCTCACAGAGAGCCGCTCTCGCGCCCTCCTCAGCCATGCCGACCTCGTTGTCACAGGAATATGACCGATCTCAACTACTCTAAAATCAAAAGGAGAGGTTTATCTTAAAAACAAGAAAGGAGGATGATGAGAAATGAGCAAATAATACAATTTTCGAGGCGAAGCAATCAATACCACAATTCTCGAAAAACACATCCATAGAATGATGAACACATATCATAAAATCAGAAGACAACACATAAAGCAGGTCCAGTCATAATGCAAAGGTTCAAAAAGAAAATACACCGCCTAATAGGCTCAACATCCGCTACAAAACGGGAATAGGTTCTAATAGCACAACAAGACAAAAGCAATTCACTGCTCGGCAGCAACCTGAGCGTCCGAGGCCGCAGGTGCCCCTGCCGTGACGACCTCCTCTCCTACGATCACGGGAACATCCGCCGCCTGAAGATTCGTAGGAACGATCGCAGTCTCTGGAAGAGCCTCGAGGTCGCTGTCCAAAACGTCGGCGATGTCGAAACCAAGGACCTTGTCCTCCCACATCTCGCATTAGCCTCCAAACCGAGCAAAGTCGTTGATGGAATGACCGTACCACCCTTCACCAGCTCCTGAAGACAATTATAGGTGCCGCTCACTTGGCTCAAAGTCAGAAGAGACTCTTGCGCCGCTCTGTTGTCAATAATATGCTTCCTCATCCTCTCAATACGAGACCTGTAGCCAGCAATCTCGACATCGACGCCATGCCGCTCCGCTTGCAGCTGCTGCAACTGCGCCTTCTGAAATGCGTGATCGACCTCGAACTGCTTGAGACGAGAGCGGGAAGCGTCAAGAGAAGCCTTGAGATCGCCACCTGCTTCCTAAAACCGGCAGTTTGCTTTGAAAGAACGGCAGAAACCCCCCGCTCTTTTTCAAGATCCTTACGAAGCTCCTCAGCTGATCTCCTCGATGGTTCAGAAGTACGAGAATCAGCAAGTTGCTTCTCCAGCTCGGCAATGCGACGCTCGTACGAGACGACCATGCGATTCACACCACCACCATCCTGAAATGCAAGAAATAAAGAATCAAGATAATAATTGGGAAAATGCAATCAAGAACATAAAGAGAAATGCCAACCTGGAAGTGTTTCCGAGCCCACGACCGATACAGCTCGGGGTCATGAAGAGAACCCACAGAGGGAAGCGGGCCGAAAGAGCCGCGAACCTTGCTAGCGAGCTCACCACAAGCAGCAGCGTTGTTGATGAATAACTCATCCTTCGTCTTGTAAGAAAAGGAGAATGAATCATCAATCTCAGTGGTGTCGCGCGGTATGCCATCCCTCCTAGATCTCTTGGACGATTCGGGCTCGGGAATAATCACCTCACCATGAGAAGCTCTCTTTCTCGATGGAGTAGGACGCCCAGAGTCAGCGACAACGATCGCTAGAACAACAGCAGGAACTTTGGCAGCTCTTTTGTCGGCACGGGTAGCGGACACCTCCGCCGGCTGACGGGTCGACGACCTCAGCGTCGCCAGCGCGCGAAGAAGACCCAGCATCAACGGCCTTCTTGAACTGATCGGCGTATCGAGGAAGACAAGTGTTAACCTTTCCCATCCTTAAGCGCGGTAGACCTAAAAAGGAAAACAGAAGTGTGACGACCCAATAACCACCAAGGAGAGCAACAATCGGTACAACAGAATAAGCAGGAAACTCACGAGATCTCTGAGTAATCGAAGGCCAATGGAGCGCCCCTAGTGTTCGGATCTGTCTGAGATTATCGAAAAAACCTGGAGGATGAGCGCGCAAACGGACGACAGGCTCTGCAAACACCAACAAAAACAAAGAAAGGGTCAGAAACCAGTCAAATGGCAATCAAACAAATATGAGTGAGAAACTATAAAGCTACCGGGAAACATATTCCACTTAGTAGCACAAAACACATCGAGATCATCAAACGAAATCTCGTCCCGCTTGACAAAGAAAAAATAGCGTTGCCAACGACGAATCTTTTTCCCAGCCCCGACGATTATCTGATGACCCGATTTAGCACTGGTGTAGAAGTATCCCGGACTACCTCTAACTTTTGTGAACTTGGTCGCTTCCTCTAGAAAATGCACGTCAACCTCTATACCACAGTTGGTACCAAGTATCGCCAAACCGACCGCATTACGGATACCTCCCACAGAAAGCTGAGAAATGGCAATCCTACGCCTCGCACAATAACGTATCAAAAATTCCGGCAAAGGGAACCAAAGACCGCATTCAGTAAAGTAATGCTCAAAAAGCGCAATGAAACATGTCGGAGGCGTCCAAGGACGTTAATGAGATTCAGGAATCCAGAAAACCAATCCCTCGGGCATCCTACACCACCGCGCCATCTCAGCAATAGTATCCGATGTGCACAACGAAGGACCATGATCGGCCGGACCGGCTGAAAGATTGGCACCAATCGACGCAGCACTAAGCCCCAAAACAGCCAAACATGGACTAGTATCCCTGGCCAGGACAACATCCATAGGACTCCCACCAGAACCACTGTCGCTATCTTCGCTGAACTCGAGAATATCAGCGAAATTGTAGTCGTTGGCCAACCCATCAAGATCTCCACACTCTGCTCCAATGTCGACACCAACGTCATCGAAAACGTCTTTATAAGCTCCATATTCTTTGGAGAAAGCGCGTTGGATTCCCGCAAGGGTCTTACCACGCGCGTGCGTTGGAACTCGGAAGCTCGTCGAAGGACGACCATCCTTTCTGCAAGACATGCCGACCTCGCGACCTCCCATCATAAGATCAGGATCGCCATCATCAGAATCGGCATCGTTCTCTCGACAACCATTACCAAAACCATCAAGTCGACCTCCGGGGGCCCTTATGCCGACCTCGGCTCCGCCTAAACGAAACCGTTTTTGCCAACCGCCGAGTCTCGGGTCGCCAGATCGATCTCCACCCACCAAATCTACGTTCGTGCCGATCTCACTCACATTTCTCCGCCGATCTCCCCTCTCGATCTCGTCTTCTCGCCGATCTACCTCACTTGAACCAGAGCCGACCTCAACACGACTAGAACCAATATTGTCGATCTCACCATCGGCATCTCTATGCAAACCTCTCGATGCCAACCGAGACCAGCCGACCTCAACTCGGCTATCCGATTTCCGATAGCTCAACTCTCTTCGCCGATCTCCACTGCCGAGCTCAAAACCAACCGGCCGATCTCCCGATTCAATTGCTCCACCGATCTCACGATGACCAACTGCACTCTCAATCCCACGACCAACAATTTCGGAGTCGGCAAATTTTCGGTCGAGTTGCTCACCAAGCTCGCTGCCGAGCTCGACACGACCACTCGTCCCTCCGAGCCCGTCACCTCCGAGCTCAACATCTCTACTCGGCCCATCTCGATTTCCCCCAATCTCAAAACCCAACTCCTTCCGCCGATCTCCTTTTCCGTCATTGGAACAAATCAAAATCGTGCCGACCTTGCTAGACTCGCGACCGATAGATCCCGACACCCAATCATGCGATCCGCCGAGCTCATCCTCAACCGGCCGACCTGGGCGATTCGCAGCAAGCCCTAGACAATCGCCAACGGCAGACCCTTGCCGATCTGAGTAACCCGGCGGAATTGAGCCAACCATCGGCGACCTCAATCGCGGCGGCATTAAGCCGATCTCTTGCTCGGCGGCGGCAGCTAGGGTTCTAGATGCACAACCCAACTAAAGAGAGAAAACCAGAGAGAGAAAGAAGCAAAAAAAATAAAAGTAAAAGACTAGAGAGAGAAATTACCTTCTTTATGAAGTGGAGGAAGTGAAGAAAAAGGAGAAGAGGAAGAGCAAATAAATAAGTAAATAAAACGGAAATTTTACTGCAATATCCGTCACCTCGATATGCGATCTGCCCTCTTTCGGGAAATTCATCGAATACCGCTCAGAGTAAAGACCGCTGGATATCCACTGTATCTCTCGAAGAACGAGTCTGGTGACTACAAAAGAACCGCTGTAGCAATTTTGTTCCATAGAAGCGACCCGAGACAATATGCGCCGAGCAGGCATATTACGGACAATTTAAGTACGCCCGCCGATCGCAGAAGGACTGCCACTCTCCGGACTAAGGGGGGACTATTGTTGGATATGGGCTACGCCCAATATGCCATTCGGCCCAACAAGATTCATTAATCATAATCTCGGCCCGACAAGATTGGGAGCAAGTCCACTAATTCCCGCGAAAGGACAATCTCGGGAATTCACGACGAAAACCCTAGACGTCCCTAGGTCAACAGGCCCCTATAAAAGGAGAAAGCATTTATTGGGATGATCATCCTGACCCGCGGACAATACCTACAGAGCAATACTTTGCATCGAAAACTGCTATTGTCTTTCGTATAATTCGTTCTTGTTTTCAGTTCGTCACTTTAAGCTTGCTAGTTCGCTTGTGAACTAACAAGCTCTACCCCGACTTGTTTTAAGTGACGATCCCACAAAATCTTTATTTGTTTAAGTTGTGCAATCCCGAGTACAAACATTCAAGCAGAAAACAATTCACTTCAAAATAAAAATATTTATGCAAATTGCAATATAAAACGTCAAACGCAAACACTAAATCTAAACATTTTGTAACGATCCATGTATAGGTGGAGTGATGTCAATGGGGCCATTTCTGAAAAAATTCTTCCCAAAAGTGTATAAGCTCCAAGAAGAAGATAGAACAAGGAGAAGCAATAACCACTATTGTCTTTTCAATAGCCAACTTCTTACGTCTTTCACATCTTCTCTCTACGTTTCCGGTTTCGTCGCTACTCTACTAGCTTCGTCGGTCACTCGTTCTTGGGGCCGCAAGCCCTCTATATTTCTTGGCGGCTTGGCCTTTCTCGCCGGCTCTGCTCTCGGCGGCTCTGCTCAGAATGTTGCTATGCTCATTATTGCACGTCTCTTGCTCGGTGTTGGAGTTGGATTCGCAAACCAGGTGACAAAAGACATATTGGTTCTAAGTTTAAGAAACAAGAGTTACAGGGGTTTAATGTTTCACAATCTAATCTTGTTTGTGTTTTTTTTAACAGTCGGTTCCTCTGTATCTCTCGGAGATGGCGCCGGCGAAATACAGAGGAGCAATCAGTAATGGTTTCCAGCTCTGTATCGGAATTGGATTCTTAACCGCAAATCTAATCAACTACGAAACCCAAAAGATCAAACACGGCTATGGTTGGAGAATCTCTTTAGCCACAGCTGCAATACCGGCTTCAGTCCTCACGCTTGGCTCACTCTTTCTCCCTGAGACACCGAATAGTATCATCCAGACCACGGGAGATGTGCGAAAGGCTGAGCTCATGCTCTGCCGTGTCCGTGGAACACAGAATGTTCAAGACGAGCTTACTGATCTCATCGAAGCTAGTTCTGATTCAGTTACAGATTCAAACGCATTTGTTATATTGCTTCAGAAAAAATATAGGCCTGAGTTAGTGATGGCTTTAGCGATACCTTTCTTTCAACAAGTTACGGGAATCAACGTTGTTGCTTTCTACGCACCTGTTTTGTTTAGAACCGTTGGGTTCGGAGAGAGTGGTTCGTTGATGTCAACACTCGTGACCGGAATCGTGGGCACAGCTTCGACGTTCTTGTCGATGCTCGTTGTGGACAGAATCGGTAGAAAGACTCTGTTTTTGATAGGAGGGTTACAGATGCTTGTGGCACAAGTTACCATCGGTGTGATCATTATGGTGGCTGAGGGTCACAACAACGGGGTGATAGGGGAAGAGTACGGCTACACAGTTGTGGTTTTGGTATGTGTTTACGTGGCGGGGTTTGGTTGGTCGTGGGGGCCATTAGGGTGGCTTGTACCGAGCGAGATTTTCCCGTTGGAGATAAGATCGCAAAGTGTGACTGTGGCAGTGAGTTTTGTGTTTACTTTTGCGGTGGCTCAAAGCGTACCACCGATGTTGTGTAAGTTTCGAGCTGGGATTTTCTTCTTTTATGGAGGGTGGGTGGTTGTGATGACGGTGGCGGTGCAGCTCTTTTTGCCGGAGACTAAGAATGTTCCGATTGAAAAGGTGGCTGGACTCTGGGACAAGCATTGGTTTTGGAGGAGAATGACGAAGAAACGTGATATTCAAGAAACCACCATACTTTAGGTCTTCTTGAGCTTAAAATCTCTCTCAGTCTTATATGGTGAAATTGTATATTTTTATACTTAATAGTAACATTTTTCACATTCAGTGATGGAGTAAGGAATTTTAAGAGGGAGAATAGTATTGTTTTTTGCTAGGGGAATTCCCATATCCAATTTAAGGTGTGTTTTGTAATGTAGTAAAACTAATGGGGAATAATGTAATATATTGAAAGTTAAAGGACAAAGATGGGAAAAGCAAATAAAGTTGCTAGGGGCAGAGAAGAAGAAAGAGGGGGCCATAAGAAAATGGCAGCATTGACTCTTCATCACTCTTGTCTTGAAGCGTCTGGACACCTGTCACGTCGTCTATATCACTCAAAATTCTCGAGCATTCCACGAAATCTTCTCAAAGATCTCAGCTTTCGTCAAACCCCTGCCGATTTCTCGAGTTTTTTGTTGTCTGAACGCAGCACTGCGTTTGCTGTACGAGCTCTGAGTACAGTCGCGGTGGAAGAGTCACCGGAGAAGAAGATGGTAAAAGGTATTAGGGTTTACGAGCATGGCGGTCCTGAGGTGAGTAAATATTCGATTTTGAAGTTCCGGGTCGGATTTGGATCACTGAGATCATATTAGATTGCGATTGTGTGTGTCTCTATATGCTTCTGTGAATCGAATTTAATTGATTCGAGATTCACTATAACCTCTAGTAAAAGATAATCGCATCGGAAAGATCCTAATTTTTTTTGGTGAAACACAATCAAAGTCCTTTTAGCTTTTAGCAATTGGTATTTGAGCTAGGGTCGATATTTGATGTGTATTTGAGTTTATGTAGACTCTGCTGATTATGCTATCTTTGATTTGGAAATTGGTGATCGTTTCTTGCATTCTGCTTGGTCTTTGTTCTCAGTATTTCATTGAGGTTTTGTTTCTTTAATGGAAGGTTCTGAAATGGGAAGATGTGGAAGTAGGGGAACCAAAGGAGGGTGAGATACGTGTGAAGAACAAGGCGATCGGGCTTAACTTCATTGATGTTTACTTCAGGAAAGGTGTTTACAAGCCAGCTTCAATGCCCTTCACACCAGGTAATGTACATTACTAGAACCTAATGAGAGAAAGGAATAGCAATTTTTCTTCTTTTTCTGAACTAATGTGTCATTGCTTATCATAGGTATGGAGGCTGTTGGAGAGGTGGTAGCTGTTGGCTCGGGATTGACTGGGAGAATGATTGGTGATCTCGTTGCTTACGCTGGAAATCCAATGGGTGCGTATGCTGAGGAACAAATCCTTCCAGCGGATAAAGTGGTTCCTGTTCCTTCATCTATTGATCCTATCGTTGCAGCTTCAATCATGCTCAAGGGTATGACTGCACAGTTTCTCCTTCGCCGTTGCTTCAAGGTTAGTTTTCATCTTACCTGTTTCTGTGAAAAGTTAGAAATTTTGGTGTGAAGTTATAGGCAGAAGAAGACCAAAAGCTGGATTTGTGTATTTTTGCCTGTTGAACAGAATTGAGTTTTATTATATATAAATTCTTGCCTGTTGACTCGAGTCCCTATTTGTATTTGGAAAGGTCGAGAGTGGGCACACAATCCTTGTCCATGCTGCTGCTGGTGGAGTTGGGTCTCTGTTGTGTCAATGGGCAAATGCACTTGGAGCCACTGTCATTGGAACTGTCTCAACTAATGAAAAAGCTGCTCAAGCCAAAGAAGATGGATGCCACCATGTTATTATGTACAAAAACGAGGATTTTGTTTCCCGGGTCAACGACATTACATCTGGTAAAGGAGTCAATGTTGTTTATGACTCTGTGGGAAAAGACACTTTTAAGGTAATGCCAGAGAGCCATACTGTTTATGTTGTTCCATATTTGGTTTCTTTTCGGATTTCTCATTGTGAATTTTTTTTATAAATTTCCAGGGATCACTAGCATGTTTAAAGAGCAGGGGATACATGGTGAGCTTTGGACAATCATCAGGATCTCCAGATCCGATTCCATTATCTGATCTTGCTCCAAAGTCGCTCTTCTTGACAAGACCTTCCATGATGCAATACAATGAAACTCGGGACGAGCTCTTGGAATGTGCGGGAGAGGTTTTCGCCAACGTTCAATCCGGCATCTTAAAGGCTCGTGTGAATCACAAGTACCCGCTGTCTCGAGTCGCTGACGCTCACGCAGATCTTGAGAATAGGTTAACCTCTGGCTCCGTTGTGCTCTTGCCGTGAAAACAAACTTAACGCAAAGATGTTAGTAAACTATCTTTTCAATAAGGGCAATGTGATTCCTTTGTAATGAAAAAAAATCTCAATTGTACTTTCTTGGACCTCTCAATGAAACAAATAAATTAATGGGGCAAAACGTAAATTTAACGGAAGTATGAGGGCTATTCGAGAAATATATTAAAATATTACACAGAGGCACATCATCATCTCCTCAAATTTGACGGAATCTATAATTCTCCAGCTTAGGGATTAGGGCTCGCAAATCGAATCCTCGATTAGATTTTTCTTTGATATAAACCACTGATTAGATCCGAATTCATCGCTATCTCAAAGTATGGTGCTTTCGCAAAAGCTTCATGAAGCTTTTAAAGGTACAGTTGAGAGGATCACAGGTCCACGTACGATCTCTGCGTTCAAGGAGAAGGGAGTACTCAGCGTCAGCGAGTTCGTACTTGCCGGAGATAATCTCGTCTCCAAGTGTCCCACCTGGTCCTGGTTAGTTCAAAATTTTGATTTTTTTTTTTTTTTTTTTTTTTTTAAATCATAGTGGCCAATTGTGATTTTGAGTTCGTGAATTTGTAACCTACGATATGTGAACTTTGATTCTTTGATGAATATGGGTGAATGGGTCTCTCTGTGTTGTCGAAAAGTATAGAATTTTATGCAAATCATGTGAGATTGTGATGGGATCAATCAAAATTGTGGCTTTTCTGGTGGCAGCAAGGTTACAACTTTCTTGAATGGGACTTTTTTATATAGTTTTCTGATGTTTGATTAGTTTATTGGATCAACTAGTTTTGCTGGGTAATGATGTATTACAAACTGTTATATCTTACTGCTCCTATACTATATGTGTATAACATATCGCTCTTTGCGCTTTATTTTTGTGACTTCTAGTTCAAGCCGATTGGCGATATCTATATATTTTCTTAAATAGGTAAGCATTGACATAATGGCTTTTACTTTTGATTAGGGAATCTGGTGACCCAAGCAAAAGGAAGCCTTACTTGCCCTCGGACAAACAGTTTTTGATTACTAGAAATGGTAAATTTGAAATCTTTAGTTTCTGTTTAGTTTCTGAATGCACAATGTTTTATGGACTTTTTACGGCTTGGCAGTACCTTGTCTACGGAGAGCTGCATCTGTGGCAGAGGATTATGAAGCTGCTGGAGGTGAAGTGTTGGTTGATGATGAAGATAATGATGGTTGGCTGGCTACACATGGGAAACCGAAAGGCAAGGAAGATAATGATTTTGTTTTGAGAGATTAAAGCCTCCGAAATTCGATTTTTCCCTGATTTATCTCTTGTATCTTTTCCACAGATAAAGGCAAGGAAGATGAAAACTTGCCATCCATGGATGCCTTGGACATAAATGAGAAAAATGTTATCAAATCAATACCTACGTATTTTGGAGGTGGGGAGGAGGAAGATATTCCAGACATGGAGGAGTTTGATGAGGCTGACAATGTGGTAGAAGATGATCCAGTGAGTTTTTGTCTTTGCAGTTTGCGCTCAGCTTTTTATTGCTCTTTGATAAATGCTTTTAAATTATACACTTGAACTTTCAAAATTTCCTAGGATATTACAGTGAGTTTCAAAGGTTATACTTTGACTCGATTGAACACTGGCCGTGTGTAGCTTTATTTTGGTCTTTATTTTGGTCTACCAATGGTTATAATATTTTAATTCCTTCCTTGAGTCAGGCAACTCTTCAGTCAACTTATCTTGTGGCTCATGAACCTGATGACGATAACATTCTCCGAACTCGGACATATGATCTCAGCATAACGTAAGCCTCCCGCTTTTCTTTCATATTCAAAAAATGTGTTCCTGCATTTTTACTTGTAGATACTGCTCTCATACTTTTGGCTTAGTGGAGGCAAACTAACAATTCTTCACTTTGGTTCAGGTATGATAAGTATTACCAAACTCCTCGTGTTTGGCTGACCGGTTATGATGAGGTTTGCATCTCGTTCATACTTTGTTTAATTCTAAAGTTCTTGGATTTTTGTTGTGTATGTTTCCTGTTATCTACTTGAAAACTATGATGTCTCTTGTAGTCAAGGATGCTGCTACAACCTGAACTTGTAATGGAGGATGTGAGCCAAGACCATGCTCGTAAAACGGTAAAAAGAAGACGATCTCAACTGATTCAAATGACTTTTTGTAATGCCACCAAAGTGTTGCCACTTATGTCCTCTGAATCTAACCAATGTTCAATATTTTTGTAATCCTCGTTTAAAATATTGCATAGGTCACAATTGAAGATCATCCACATTTGCCTGGGAAACATGCTTCAGTCCATCCATGTCGGCATGGAGCTGTTATGAAGAAAATCATTGATGTATTAATGTCGCGCGGAGTAGAACCTGAAGTTGACAAGTATGTGTTTTTCTTGCAAATAACTCTTATACTAGTTCAATGGGCTTGCTGGTTACACCATTGCTTTTTTTTGCCAGGTACCTCTTCCTGTTCTTGAAGTTCATGGCATCAGTTATTCCAACAATCGAGTATGATTACACAATGGACTTTGATCTCGGTAGCTCAAGTACCTAATACCAGGTGAGATCCCCTTTCTCGCTGAATATTTCTTTAATATACACAATTACTTGGTGAATCTCCTACACAAGCTTTTTTCTGAAACTTGGACACACTTTTTGCTTTTGATGTCGTGCTAGATTTAAACAAACAAGAAGCAATCACTGGTTTCATGGATGGCTGGATGGCTCTGCACTGTACATAAAACAGAGTCCTCACTTTCATTTCTCTTCAAAAGAAACTGGTTTAATCACCCGTTTATCTCAAGTTTACGCGGATGAATAGTATTTTGTGACGATACTCAGAAAACGGGTATATGATCAAAACCGATTTCGTGTAGCCTAGAAAACGGAATGTGATTTAGTGTGTTTGGTACACTCTTTTTTTGGAAAAGTTGGGTTTAATGTTTCAAATGACATATTGTGATTGAAATCACTGTTTTTCTTACTACATAAGAGTAAGCACAAGTATCACTTTTCTTCTGCTGCGGTTTCACCCGCAGAAGTTGCGCACTCACAATTGTTGAGCAGACCCGGAAGTATGAGATCATAGTTTGACATGGTAATTTATACTATCTACCTCCCGTCACTCGGGTAACTAAAACGATAAGAAGGACAACAATGGTGAGCAGAACGCACATCTGAAGTTTCTCCATCACCGGGGCAGCACCTGAAGCTAGCATAACTGTCTCATCTCCAGGAACAACATTGAAGAGGTCAGTGACGTACTTTGTGACTCTCTCCATGGCGTCCATGATTTTGATGGCACTTCTCTCAAACAACTTTCTTATACAACAATTTGGGGCTGAACCAGAGTCTTCTTCTGACCTCTCAACTGCATCATACATCAAGGGGGAAATCTCTTACATAATTATCAATTAGAACCAGATTGCACTGTAGCGCACTGTATCTTAATTTTCTTACCATTGCTTATGAGCTCCCGGACAACCTCGTTGTTCATCACTGCATCCCAAACAGCCCTGTCTGAAGTCAAAGAGATAACCATTCTCTGCAACATTAGACATGACACCAATGTCTCTGTCTCAGTTATTTTGTTACTCAAAACCATGAATGATGTGACCCCGGACTACGGATGTGAACCACGGACGTACGGACGGAGCAAACCCAGCGGAGCGATTCGGAAATACAATTTGGTTGGGCCATGAACGAATAAGATCGGCGGATGGGGCGGCGCACGGACGTAAACAACACCAAGGAACGATAAGAACGGACGGAGAGAAATTCACGAGGAGATGCTCGACTCGTTTGGCTCTCAGAGAGATGGGGATAGAGGTGGAGCGAAGTAGCGACACACGAGGGATGACTCTCCTTGTGATACGGCCAAACTAGAAGATTACGAATCCGGTTCGTGTAGCTTCTAGGATTTCGTTTCAATCTCTAAAAACGAGAGAAAAGAGATAACTTTGTTCTTTATTAATGATAGTCTGCCTTTACATGATAAGGTCTAGGCCCTTTATATAGGGTGGCTTACATAAGGGGACTCTCAAACCCTAAACACGTGGGTCAAACTAAAACGCAGTATCCAGGAAATAGTTTTAAAATACAACGGTCATAAGCGAAATTTAACTAAGGATAGAATGGACACGTGGCCGAAGTGGTCCTTGGCCATAGCCATGCACTAGGGATCATAGCCTCGTTAAAACCCCCTTGGTAAACCCATTGGGAAAAACCCAAGGTGGGAAAAAGAGTACTACTTTCCCTAATGACTTGGAGGTCTTCACCCTTGGGTGATGATGAAGACCGTTAGAAGAGCCTCGGTTGGCTGTCTGTCAGGTCGGTTGGGTCCGTGATCGGACGCCTCTTATTCTTGAACGAAAGCTTGGACAAAGATGAAGCACTTCTTCCTTGCCGTCCTTGGTGCGGTCCAGCTCCTTGTTGTAGCTCCGGGCATCAGGTTCGGTGCTTGGGTTGAGGGCCGTCTAGTTCCGGACACAATCGCGTCCTTGGTTCCTTGCGCGCTTCGGTCCTCGTCCGAGTCCATAAGCTGGCCATCGTCCCGGGTCCCATCAATGAACCTCAAAAGACAGCGAGAAAACAGAGAACCTGAACAGAAGGGTCGGTCTGAAACACATGGCAGGCGTCGTAGAGTCTATCCAGCATGTAAGGCTGTAGAAGACTAGTATTACAGAGCTGCAACGGAGGCTCAATCCAATCCACAGACTCCGACTCTGTAACCTGGTCTTCTGATTTTTCATCATCCTCATTGAACATCCTAAAAAGACAAAGATGAGTACTTTCAATATATCAAAGCAAAGAACTTTTAGTTTCGAACTCTCACAATTGAAGTGCAGAGAAGGCATCGTCAACTTCGTCAAGCTCCGGAGCTTTATCCGTAATAAAATCAACCTCTTTATCTACAGCCACCCATTCATACTCTTCATCCTCCCCATCACGGTTAGATCCATAACTCGCCTTAACCGGCTCAGATGATTAAACGGACGAAGACATGAGTGGTTTCTGATTGCCGAGACTGGTCACTGTAACAGCATCAGCTCTTTCGAAAGTCTCCAGCACCTCTCCGCCGTCGATTCTGATTCCCATTTTGGTTTCTTGGTCTGGAAGCTGGAAACGGTGCTTAGATAATTTTAGTCAATAGAATAGTATTTGTTATTTGGGACGTAATTTCTCTTTTAGACCTCATACGTTTACGATTTTCCCAAATTTAGCCGTATACTTATGTAATTATACATCAACAACCCAATACTTTTAGAATTGTACTGTTAAAGCCGATTTAAAATTGCAAAGCTCACTAGCCGCTCTTGCTGATAAATCAACCGAGAGAAGTAGTCCTTGTTCTTAGAAATCCCCATGAGTCTCCTTCAAAATTTTGTGTCACAAGTACTTGATCATGCTGACCGAAGAATCAAGAGTTTTGCCAAACCGGGAGCCAAATCTTTGCTTTGCTATATAATAAGGTTTAAGTGGCTGATGAATATTGATTTTATTCAAAAAGAAAATATTAGGACGCAAGAAATGTATATAGATTCCAGCAGAGTCATCCAACAATCAAGTTATGACTTATGACAAAGCAAAACACTAACTTACTGACATCTTGTACCAGTTTTGACATAATGTAATATACATATACACGTTTACATACGAGCAATGGAGTTTAAAAATCGACTGTGATTATTGAGAAAAAATAAAAGAGAGATTAATAGGGATATGGGCTGTCCTCCAATTCCCCCCCCCCCATTTTCTCCTACATGCAATGATAACATTTTTTATTGTTTTTTAATTATGGGGAAAAAATAGAAAAGGAAAAGACAAGATTTTGAAATTTAAAATATGATGATTAGGATTGTTGATTTAGGATCCCATGGGAGAAAATACTCATCTATTTTCAAAAAAGTGTGAAACATCTATTTGTTTTCATGAACCAAATGATTACACGTTTTGATATCATAATTTTGTTTTGGTTATTTCATTGGTTCTACCATCTAATCTGCTTAACAACAACTTTGAAAATGCTAAGGAGATTTTATAGGTTAATGATAATGCATTATTGTCACTACTTTAAAATATGATCATAACTTCAAGTTAAAGCATCTATGTGCCCACAACACATAAGACAAAATAAAGCATGGGCCATATGTTAATTAAAATTTTGCTCTAATCTGTGTGTGTTTGGTTTGTAAACTAATTCTGAGTGTTTTTAATTACACCAATAACAGAAACTAATTTAACAAACCTTTTTTCATACAGCCAAAAAGAGAGATTTGGTTAGTGGGGATGATCTAGACTACTTAAACTATAGAACAAAACTGACATCTAATTTGGCTTCATCTGAGCAATTTGGAAATTAGTGTCAAATCAATTTTCATTTTATCTATTTGTTATGAGGTTGTCTAAATTTACTTCTTTTCAATTATCTCAGCAAATGTTTTCATTTCTTTTAAACAAATATCTATATGTTCCAACAAAAATGAATATATTGAGGTCTAAGACTAGAAAGTTACAAATAAAATACCTTTTTTTAATCTAGTACTGGATGCTGCTCGTCAAAGTCAAAGCAAAGAATATCGCTCTTGAAGTTGGTCTTCAATGGTTTTGAGATTAGCTGCAATTAGCTCATTTGATATGAATACGAGATAAGAAACAGTATGTGCTTGATATTCACACTAAGATGAGAAATCATTTCATTCTGAACCTAATAAATAAAAATCCAAAAGTCTCGTTAACAAATGCCAAATACAATACAAACGGTGCATGGTGTACTTTTTAAAATAAAAACTAGGTACAGGATCCGTGCGTTGCACGGGAATATTCCTATTAAAATTTAATTTCATATAATTTGATGTTATATTTTAATTTCTTTAAGCTATACATTTTCATTTTTTTTGTTAATAGGCTACGTATTTTACCCCATATATGATCCCAAAGATCTGAATGTAAAAGAATGTAAATCTTTAAATCACTTTGAATTTAGAAGAGCATATATTTCATTTTTAAAAATTTGTGTTTCTAATTGGGTATCTGTTGTTGGATTTGGCAGCCTTAAATTTGACAAAGCCTATTATGTGTACGTTAGTAATATGTTTTCTACTGGGCTTTATAATATTGCCGAAGGCCCAACAGACAAACTTATTCGGCATTCCAATTGTTATCTCATTATAGGTTATACACATGTTTTTTTTCTTCCTGGAGACCAAATTTGGAAAGCCTAAAAGAAAACAATAGGTGTCGGTTTGTTTTTTTTTTTTTCCAATAAATACAATGCATAAAGATGTAATTAATTAGAAAATTTGAAAAGATTTTACTAAATGATGCACTAAACTCTATAATGTTGACACGTCAGTTTTTTCACCAAAATGTTTTTCTTTCAATATATAGAAGATACAAAGTTACAAACGGTGGTATTTCAAAAAGAAAAATAAATATTTTTTTTAAAAATGAGTCACATTTGAAATAACATTGTTAATATATAAATAAATATAAATGGGCTCACTTCCATCAATCGTTTTCTTTCTCTCTTTATTTCATCCTCTTTGTTTACTTTTTGAAGAATGTTCAATTCTTTCATCATTCTCTTGTTGAAACTTTTATAATTATATTTCCTTTCTTTCCCACTTTATTTTGTTTGCTTGTCTCGTGTACTTCCAAATCTAAAGATTTCCTCTAAACTCGTATATTTTAACATATACCAACAAAAAAAAAATTGAATACGATTGCTCTGTTACAAATTTTGAGTACCCGACGAGTGCTACTTTGAACTACAACTCAATTCATACCAAAAAGAAAAAACTAAAGGATGTGTCATTCGTTAATAGATGGAAGTTACAAACTTACAACAATACGTGATCAGACATTGTCGCTTACATTACCATTACTTACACGGAGGCAGTTCTCTTTCACTAAGCGAGATGGTAGTAAACAGGTGTGCACATGGACTAGCTAAAGAGGGTTTACGATGGTAAACCATGTAAAACACTTGAGACTTGAGAGTAATCAATAAAGATGTTTGTGATGCTTACTTAAAAAAGAGTAAGTTCAGTTGGGGGTAAAACCGTCATATGGCAAAAGGCCAAACATACCATACTGTTGTTGCGAAAAAGACACGCGTGGCCCAAAAACACTAACAAAAGAAAAATGTAACGACGCATGCCTCTATACATTTTTATTTTCATTATTACATTCTTTTAATTTTTCTGAAAAAAAATCCTAAAAAATTTAGGACCATTGATCCTTTATAGGACGAGTTTGTAACGCACTCTAATTGAGATGCTGTTCATTTTGGCATTCGAAGTTCGAACCACACGTAGATAGTGATTGTAATTAATTGAAGTATTGAACTATAATAATTTAGCAGTACGTATAAGAGAAAATGAATTTACATAAAGTGATTTCAAAATATAGTATAGCAAATATATATGCTCACGTACGTACGGAGCCTATAAAGATTATATGCATAAGCGATAATTTAGGTGATTAGTTGGGAAATAATGAAATCTTTTTATTGGAACTTTTGAATAAATGTGAGATATTTATGTCACCCAACCTTAATGATGAAAAGTGAATCTATAATGGCAAGCAACCATCATGATACAAAACCATATGCCCCCTTAAGTCAATTTCTACAGCTATAAACTTTATATACAGAGAGAGCATTGACAACAAAAAGATTATATATATTTTCTTCCCATTTGTGTGTGTTTATTGTTTAATAATAAAAATATAGAATACCGTAAGAAAAAGACATGGTGACCAGAAAAAATAGAGATATATAAAAGAAAAAGGCATAGTTTGGATTTCCTAGCAGTGTTAAATAATTAAATGAGACAAATATTTTTTAGTAGAAGAGGACCATGAGATTGCGATACTTTTAAGAAATACATGGAAAAAATAAATCGAAAATATAGTCTATATCAAAGGGAAAACATGAAATAGATTCATGTCCATATAATGATATGTACTGCTAATTAGAAAACACGTAATTTTGAGGAATGCAAGAGACGTAGTGACAAAATATTATTAGTAGGACGGGAGGACGACCATGTGATTGAGATAATTTACAAAATACAAAAAAAATGTTAGAAATAGTGAATATAAAAATACGTATAGAATTGATGATCGTAATTATGAGAAAACAATTTTGTGTAGTGATGTATAAATCGAGTTTTTGTTGTTGTAGTTAAAGAAGTCCAAAATCAAGTTTATCATTTCACTAAAAGTAATAAAGAGATGATGCACGCGTATATCTCTCTATATATATGCGTATGAATGGTGTGCTATAAAGGAATGTTGCGATGGATTTGGTAATATCATCTTGAATCTTTTGGGCGCGAGAATGGTGTTCGAAAGAAAAAGAAAAAAACCATAATTCATATACGTACTTGTATTGTAAAAAGAGATTATATAATAGTGACTGGGCTTGAGAGTAAAATTCAGTCCACTTTAGCTTGAGAGTTAGTGGAGAGAGACAGAGGGTTTTAGCTTCATTAGATCCTGTGAGTGTGAGTACTCAGATATAAAATACATTCCACCTTCGCTTACATTGGAGTATGTTTATTGCGTATATATACATTTTTGATTTCCGAACATTCTCAATTCGCCTGCAAAAGGGTTTTATAAATAAAATTCCAAAGTGGAAAAACAATTCTAGTGAGGAGGAAAAAAAAAAAAAGATACAAGCAATCTAAATAATCGGTTTTTAATATGAGTGGGCATTGTGTATTTGGTTTCTCATTTTCAAAGAACTCCACCCAAAATAAAATCTTCTACTGTATTTGTATGATATGGCTTAATTTTTTAAAAATAGAAAGAACAAGTGTTAATTGAGTAGAACAGTTGAGTAATTTTGAAAAAGGTAAGAAAAGGTAAAAGAAAGAGTGGAAAATGGAATGAGTTTTTTTTTTTTTTTTTTTTTCTCTTTTCTTTTCTTTTCATCCCCCACACAAACCATAATGCCTTAACCAACAAAAGCCAGACCATTAGACGCACTCCATAATCATCACCTTCATCATGACTTCTTCTTCTCTTCACCTCCTCCACCTTTCTTCTTCTTCTTCAAACCCTTATATCCACCGTTGTTTATCCTAACACCTTTCTCAACCAACAATCTCACTACATTTAATTCATCACACTGTTTCACTTTTAGTTTCCTCCTAAAGCCATGATGGACAAGAAGAACACTTCTCCTTCTCTTGTTCATCTTTTCTTTCTCCTTCTTCCTTTCTTCGCCTTCAATTCCTTAGCTCTCAAGACCTCACCTCAGCTCTTATCTCTCCTTTCACTCAAAACATCTCTCTCTGGCCCTCCCTCTGCCTTTCAAGACTGGGAAACTCCTACCGATGGTCAAACCGACGCCGTTCTGTGTTCTTGGTCTGGTGTAGTTTGTGATAATGCAACGGCTCAAGTCGTTTCTCTTGACCTTTCTCACCGGAACCTCACGGGTCGTCTTCCTCCAAAGATTCGTTACTTGTCGAGCTTACTTTACTTGAATCTCAGTGGGAATTTCTTGGAAGGCTCGTTTCCAACTTCTATCTTTGATCTCACTAAGCTCACTACCCTCGACATCAGCCGTAACTCTTTCGACTCGAGTTTTCCTCCCGGAATCTCCAAGCTCAAGTTCTTAAAAGTCCTCAATGCCTTCAGCAACGACTTCGAAGGTCTACTGCCTAGTGATGTGTCTCGTCTTCGTTTCTTGGAAGAACTAAACTTTGGTGGGAGTTACTTCGAAGGAGAGATCCCTGCAGCTTACGGTGCTTTACAGAGATTAAAGTTCATTTATTTAGCCGGAAATGTTCTCGGAGGTGAACTCCCTCCGAGTTTGGGGCTCTTACGGGAGCTCCAACACATGGAGATCGGTTATAATCACTTCACCGGAAGCATACCCTCGGAGTTTTCCTTACTCACGAATCTTAGGTACTTTGACGCTTCCAACTGCAGCCTCTCTGGTCCTCTGCCTCAAGAACTCGGAAATCTCACAAAGCTCGAGAACTTGCTTCTGTTCTTAAACGGTTTCACCGGTGAGATTCCGGAGAGTTATAGCAACTTGAAAGCCCTCAAGTTTCTTGATGTTTCGAGTAATCAGCTTTCTGGTAGTATCCCATCAGGCTTCTCAAGCTTAAAGAACCTCACATTGCTAAGCTTAATCAGCAATAACCTCTCAGGTGAAGTCCCTGAAGGAATCGGTGAGCTCCCTGAGCTAACTACATTGTCTCTATGGAACAACAACTTCACCGGGGTTTTACCACGGAAGCTTGGATCAAACGGCAACCTTGAGATCATGGATGTCTCTAACAACTCATTCACCGGCACAATCCCTTCTTCTCTCTGCCATGGAAACAAGCTATACAAACTCATCCTCTTCTCCAACATGTTCCAAGGTGAATTACCAAAGAGCTTAGCTCGATGCAACTCTCTATTTCGGTTTCGGATTCAGAACAATCGATTAAACGGCACGATTCCCATCGGATTCGGCTCTCTCCCTAACCTCACATTCGTCGATTTGAGTAACAACAGATTCACCGATCAAATTCCGGCGGATTTCGCCACCGCTCCTGTACTTCAATACTTGAATCTCTCTGCCAATTCCTTCCACAGCAGATTACCTGAAAACATATGGAAAGCTCTGAATCTACAGATCTTCTCAGCTAGCTTCAGCGATTTGATCGACGAAATCCCAAACTACGTCGGTTGTAGAAGCTTCTACAGGATTGAGCTACAAGGAAACTCACTCAACGGAACGATTCCATGGGACATCGGACATTGCGAGAAGCTTCTCTGTTTGAATCTCAGCCAAAACCATCTCTCCGGTATCATTCCTTGGGAGATTTCAACTCTTCCGTCAATCGCCGACGTGGATCTTTCTCATAACCTCTTAACCGGAACCATCCCTTCCGATTTCGGAAGCTCCAAGACCATCACGACCTTCAACGTTTCGTATAATCAGCTCATCGGTCCGATTCCAAGCGGTTCGTTCGCTCATCTGAATCCATCCTTCTTCTCATCAAACGAAGGTCTCTGTGGAGCTATCGTCGGAAAACCTTGCAATTCTGATAGGTTTAACGGCGGAGATTCAGATCTAGACGGTCATCGTAACGATCAGCGACCGAAGAAAACCGCCGGAGCTATTGTTTGGATACTGGCGGCGGCGATTGGTGTTGGATTCTTCGTTCTCGTCGCAGCTACCCGATGTTTCCAGAAGAGCTACGGAAACAGAGTTGACGGTGGTGGAAGAAACGGCGGAGATATAGGACCGTGGAAGCTAACGGCGTTTCAGAGACTAAATTTCACGGCGGATGATGTGGTGGAGTGTCTCTCAAAGACCGATAGCATCCTCGGAATGGGATCAACGGGAACGGTGTACAAAGCAGAGATGCCTAACGGAGAAATAATCGCCGTGAAAAAACTCTGGGGGAAAAACAAAGAAAACGGCAAGATCCGGCGGCGGAAGAGCGGTGTATTGGCGGAGGTCGATGTTTTAGGGAACGTACGGCACCGGAACATCGTTCGTCTCCTTGGATGCTGCTCGAATCGAGATTGTACGATGCTTTTATACGAATACATGCCTAACGGAAGCTTAGATGATCTGCTTCACGGTGGTGATAAGACGATGAACGCGGCGGCGGAATGGACGGCGTTGTATCAGATCGCGATTGGTGTGGCTCAAGGGATCTGTTATCTCCACCATGATTGTGATCCGGTGATCGTACACCGTGACCTGAAACCTAGCAATATTCTCCTCGACGGAGATATGGAGGCGCGTGTGGCTGATTTCGGCGTCGCGAAGCTGATTCAAACCGACGAATCCATGTCCGTTGTCGCCGGATCGTACGGTTACATTGCACCAGGTACCCTTCACTTTTCTGACTAATTCTTTACTTTTCCCTAAATTTTAAATTTGGACTTTTTTGTCCCATTGTTTTTTATTATTCGAATTTTGTCCGTTTGTTAAAAACATTCTTTTTGTTGGGATGACAACATCTGACAATATGACTAAAATTAAAATTTTGTTTGTTTGTTTTGGTTTGGTTTTGCAGAGTATGCTTACACACTACAAGTGGATAAAAAGAGCGATATCTACAGTTACGGTGTGATTTTATTAGAAATAATTACTGGAAAAAGATCGGTGGAACCCGAATTTGGTGAAGGTAACAGTATCGTGGATTGGGTTAGATCAAAGTTAAAGACGAAAGAAGATGTAGATGAAGTTCTAGACAAAAGCATGGGTAGGTCATGTAGTCTTATAAGAGAAGAGATGAAGCAAATGTTGAGAATCGCCTTGTTGTGTACGAGTCGGAATCCGACTGACCGACCACCGATGAGAGATGTGTTGTTGATTCTTCAAGAGGCAAAGCCGAAGAGGAAGACAGTAGGAGATAATGTGATCGTTCTTGGTGATGTTAGTGAGGTCAATTTCGAAGATGTTTGTAATGGTAATGTTAAATCCCAAAAAAATGGAGTGTGATTGTTTATATATATATATATATATATATATATATATATATTTGTATTTGGAGTTTAATCTCAATGTAGTTGTAGATTTTTCTTCTTTTTTTTGAAGGGTGTTTACGTATATATATGAGTGTATTTTAGCGTTTGTTCTTTTTTTTTGGTTATATGAATGGAATGTTTAGAGCATGTGGATTCCTTGCATCGACAATATCTTTAGAGCAAACTAACATGCATTGACTTTGTAAGGAAAGTAGGAAACACATCAGGTATGGTAACAATGTTAAAACTTGGTGATCTTGGATGAGTAATTTTTTTTTTTTGGTTTTTTGTAAAAAACATAAATCATAATTGTTTATCCTTGCGTCTACAACTCTACATTAACGTTTAAATGTTAATATTTAATGCTTAATTATTATACTTCAGAAGGAAAACACAATTTTTTTTAGTTTTCCTAAATCAAATACCATTTCATAAATTATCATCATGTTATCATTTTTTTTAGTCAAATAAAAAAAAACTACAATTAATGTATTGTGTTTGTTTTTGGAATTATAATATGTTGACTATGTATTTTTTTGACTATGAATCAACATCACCATATATATAGTCTAATTTTTACTACGTGGATAATGCGGTATAATCGAGTCAAATTCTATATAAAAACACCGTAAAAATGAACAATTAATTATTTGACTAAACACACTTCCTCATATGTTGACTGAGAATCAATTTAGAAATATTTCCATTTGGGTTATTATTCTTCTTTTCATGTTGTTCGTAGTTACCTTACTTATTATATGTATTCAATAATTAACACTTTTTAATATATATATATCTTTGACTCTAGTTGGTCAAAGAAAATTTAATTTTTAATTTATTTTTAAGGTAGAAAAATATTTTACAAAGGATGTGTTTTTGTTTATGATTAAACACATAATTAATAGTATTTTATCTAGGAGAATTTGCTTGTCATGAGTTTAAATCCGAAGGTAACACAAAGATGCAGTTTGTACAAATTAAGTTTGCACATCATGGTCGTAAATCTGTTATACGAACCTAATTTTTAATGTTTTTTTTTGCATTTAAAGCTTTTTTATAACTATATCTCAAAATAAATTATTGTATTCTACGATTTTAAACAATTTTGAAAACAAAATAGACCAATAAATAAAAAATAGAGAGCATGTTTTATTTAGTTCAAAAAACAAAAAAAGAAACAAAAAAAGAACATGTTTTATTATTTGTTTTCCCAAAAGGACAAACGCCTCACAGATTCTATGATCACTTGGCAGAAGTAGAGAAGTTAATTGGTTGGAGGAACATATAATGAATCTTTTTGTGACCACCAAGTGCTTGACCAGATTTAAACACTCTATTACAGATTTGACACTCATAATGTCGTCGAACCGCTGGCGCATCTTGGTCGGAGATCTTCAATTTTTTGTTACCGTGACTCGTTCGATGACCTCCCAATGCCTGATACGAACGTAAAATTTTTCCGCATATATCACACATATATTTACTTTGCTTCTTACCTTTTCTTTCTTTTGTACCGTAATATGCATTTTCATCACCATAATTGTCATCATTTTCATCGCTGTCTGCTGTTAGGTATCCCACATTTGAACTAAGAAACTTAAGTGCATCTCCATCTTCATTATCTTCATCTTCAACAACGTACTCGTCATCACTATCTTCTTTATCTTCTTCAGAATCTATTTCAATATACTTTTCGATATCTTTTCCTTTTCTAGTTGATATCAAACTATCAGTCGACTTTGGATTCTGACAACTTTTTGACCACATGTCTTTCATTTGTAAAAGACATAAAGCTGGAGATTCTGTAGAATTTTCCTTATCTAAATCGAGGACGAGCTTTTTCTTGAGAGTAGTTGCTTGTTGTTCACCTTCTTTGTTGTTTAGATCTGGTGTCTGACCACCAACAAGTTCATTGGTGTGGACAGATCTCATCGAAATTGTTTCATGAGTTCTGAAGTTTGCTCCAAGGTTGATGCGCGATAGTAGTGATGAAGTGATCGAGCTAGTTGATGATTCAGGGGAAAGTTTTCGATGAGATTTCATGTGACCACCTAGAGCTTTCCCGTTTGAAAATGATTTCTTGCATACTTGACAGTTTTTTTTTTGGGTGAGAAGTGAATTCATCATTGCGATGAAAAACACAAAAAAAAAAAAAAAGACAGAAAAACTAGGGATGGAGGCAAAGATTTTGATTGTTTTTTTTTTTTATGCGAGAAGCTTTTTGTTTGTATTTGTTACTATGTGATTTTGTGAGTATGAGATACCCATATATATAGAGAGAGGCAAGAGTGAGGAACATGAGTAAGTACACATAACCTATTCAAAAGGAGTAAACCACTTAACATAAGTGTTTGGTGTAATAATGTTCCAACAATTAATTACAAGTATTTTTGTTTTGTTTTGGTCAACAATCATTAATTTACGAGCTAATCTTTATTTTCTTATTAAAATAATGAGTAATTATTTGTAAGAAAAAACCCTCCAAATGATATAATTTTGCAAGTGTACCCTCAATTTACATAAATACATATAAAAGCCTATAAAGTCGAATATAATGTGTAATATAATCCTTATGTGTATTTTATAAGATCTTGTACATTACATATATTACTGCTTTTGAATTCAAATAGTAGATTTAAGTTTCTCATGGCGAGGGATTCAACTTAACGTATTATCATAATTTTTTAAAAAAAAATTGAAAGCTGCGAGGAAAGATTATAGTGTATTAAATTAGACTTTGTAGACTTGATTTGCATTTTTTTGTAAGTTATTTGGTAATTTTCAATAAATGATATTTGAAGGTTCTATTTGCATTCAGTGCCGGCTCAACTGGGGGACAAACAGTGCGACCATCTCGGGTTCAAAGATTTAAAAAGCAATTTTATATATATATATATATATATATATAAAATTAAGATAAAAGGAGCACAAAAAAAATAATAATGTAAGATAAAGGAGTACAAAAAAAATGCAAGATAAAGAGCTACAAAAAAATATGTAAGATAAAAAAGACAAAAACAAAATTTGTAAAACAAAATAATATATTAAAATATGTTTTAAGGATTTATTTTGATGAGTCAATAACTTAAAAATATATTTTATCTTCCACAATTATTTCAACTGACTCTAACAATAGAACGAAAATAAATTTTTTAAAATCTTGTTAAGTGTTTATATATTATCAAAATGAAATTCATATTTTTCAACATATAACAGAGGTTAAAAAAAAAATTTGGTTTTTTTTTAAAAAAACTTTTTTTGCCCAAGGGCCCAAAAAAACCTTGAGCCGGCACTGTTTGCATTAACCCTACAAATTACGGTTATTCCACATAAAATATAAAAGTTCTAGTGGTACCAAAAAAGGAAACCAAGAATTTTCCTGTAATTATTAACAAAAACTTACTGATGATGTTATTTAGAGACAGTTTTCTGATACATACAACTAATACAAAATTTATCATCAATTATTCAACAACGTGATAAATTATACTTTAATTGTAGCATTAAAATCATGTACAATTTGCATATACATACTAGTGTACAATTTATTCAACAACTTTATATTATTGCCTATTTTAACTATTTAATGTTGTGATCATCTCTAATTCTCTATGTATTCTATGTCAAGTTGTAATCTTAGTTTAGCATAAAGAAAAGGGGACTATTGGGCTGGGAAAGAATGTGGATAAAAGGCCCATATATATTCGTCGTAGGATCTCTAGAAGAACCGTACGGTCAAAACGGCCGAAGTTAGCATACACGCGACGTACAATAGGGTTCTCTCTTTCCCGCTCTAAGCAGTCCCACCCCATCAATGGAACTTGTTCTTTTCTAATTTATGTATCCAGCCGAGTGAGAGAGAGAGAAAGGAAAAAAAAAAACCCTAGATAACGCGATTAAGCCATGGCGAAATCTGGGTCTCGAACTCGATCCATTGATTCCTTCATCCAACAGCGTTCTGGGTCTGGTACAATTCTTAGGATCAAAGTTGAGAATTTCATGTGCCATGATAATCTCCAGATTGAGTTTGGCGAGTGGGTCAATTTCATCACCGGCCAAAACGGAAGTAAGTTTTTTTTTTTGGATATTTATCTCTCAAATTGATTCAATTTAATCACGAATACCTTAATTAAGAACTGGGTTTCGCCGGATTTTGATATCTTATTTCTTAAATTTGATTCACTGTGACAACAGTTCAAGTTTGATTTGTTTATTTAGAATTGGTTTATTCATGACTTAGAGAATCTTAGTTTCCATTGAAAGTTGTAGATTTTTTTTCAGCTTCAATGGAATATGAAACGACAATTAGAGTCTGTTTTTGGTGTTGGATACTCTGTGTTAGCGTTTAATCACTCTCTGATCGATCTTTTGTGAATTGTTTGATAAATAGCAATATTTCTTGTTTTTGGTTTTTAAAATTTTTTCAGGTGGTAAGAGTGCGATATTGCCTGCTCTATGTGTTGCATTTGGGTGTCGAGCGAAAGGGACACAGCGTGCTGCCACTTTGAAGGACTTCATAAAAACTGGATGCAGGTTTGTACACCCTATGCTGTGTGATGACACTAATTCGTCTTTCTCAGGTTTTTTTAGATTGTTTCCTTCCTGTCATGACTAGGAAATGACTAACTGAAACTTTTAATCTCGTTGGGATTTCTTTTGTAATTATGCTGTTGTCCATGTAGAAATGAAAAACCAAGGAGAGGATGCTTTTAAGCCTGAAACTTATGGTGGTGTTATAATTATAGAACGCAGGATAACCGAGGCTACCACTTCGACCGTTCTCAAAGATTATCTTGGTTAGTTCTCTGTATTCTACTCTCTTTATATAAGTTTTATGGTTTTGACTTACAATTTGTCTCATAGCCCCCTACTGCTTGCTGTGCCAATTATTGATTTAAAAAGGTTTTCCTGTTTTGGCAACCTGTATTCTGCAGGAAGGAAAGTAAGTAACCGAAGGGATGAGCTACGAGAACTTGTTGAACATTTTAATGTGAGTTTTAGTCATATATTCAATTTTAAAGAAAGTGTTTTAAGTGATATCTGAAATAACTGGCGTATTCGTTGCTGTGTTCTTCTTATGTTGAAATAATTGGTAGATTGATGTTGAAAACCCGTGCGTGGTAATGAGTCAAGACAAGAGCAGGGAGTTCTTGCATTCTGGGAATGACAAAGATAATTTCAAGGTTTGTCATGTGAATTGGTATATATTAAAGTCAACCGTGTGGTGTTATTTTGGCTGAACAAACTTCTCTCTTTAGTTCTTTTTTAAGGCAACCCTTCTTCAGCAAGTCAATGATCTTCTCCAAAGTATCTACGAACACTTGAATACTGCAACTGCCATAGTTGATGAATTGGAGAACACAATTAAACCTATAGAAAAGGAGATCAGTGAGTTGCGTGGAAAGATAAAGAATATGGAACAAGTTGAAGAAATAGCTCAAAAGTTGCAGCAGTTGAAGAAGAAACTGGCTTGGTCATGGGTATATGATGTGGATAGGCAGCTCCAGGAGCAGATCGAGAAGATTGTAAAGCTTAAAGAACGTATACCGACTTGCCAAGCTAAAATAGATTGGGAACTGGTAAGCAATATATACTTTCCATCGTCTGAAATTTGGATGGCTATAAATTATTATTTTAGAGGGAAAATTGCTTATCATGTTTTTAACTCCGAATGTTTGGTCATAATGGACCATTTTTGTAGGGTAAAGTGGAATCCTTAAGGGATCGCTTGACAAAGAAGAAAGCTCAAGTTGCATGTCTGATGGATGAATCAACTGCAATGAAGAGGGAGATAGAGAGTTTTCACCAATCAGCCAAGACGGTTTGTAAACTTTGTTTTAAGAGGGACCTAGTATATATTTTTTTGTTCAACGTTCGTAAAAAAAAAGAGGCAAATGAAAAATACTGAATTCATCAAATGCGTTTCTGCATCATTATTCTTAGCTTAGATTTCGGTAAAAGTATTGTCCACATATTGTATGCGAGTTTTTGACATATCTTTTTTGTTTTTATTTTAGGCAGTACGGGAAAAGATAACTCTACAAGAAGAATTCCAACATAAATGCAATTATGTTCAAAAGATTAAGGATCGTGTTAGGAGGCTTGAACGACAGGTTGGAGATATCAATGAACAGACAATGAGAAGCACACAGGTCCTAAATTCTGGTCACTTATATTATCTATAAAAAAAACTATGTCAGTTTTCTATTGTACTCGGTGTCTTGGCATAACGGGCAAGATATTGTGATGGTACATATATTTATGTACAGATATATCTGTGCATATTTCTCACAGGTTGATAGTGATGCAGGCTGAGCAATCTGAAATCGAGGAGAAACTAAAATATTTGGAGCAGGAGGTTGAGAAAGTTGAAACATTGCTTTCCAGGTTATGATCTTCAATTTTCTGTTTCCTTTTTTGTCTGCTTAGCCTTCGTGTCTGTAGTCTTCTCTCTCGTCTTCAAACATTTTTTAAATATTTGATACTTTAGATTGAAAGATGAAGAGAACTGCTTTTTGGAAAAAGCGTTAGATGGGAGGAAAGAGGTGGAACTCATCGAGGATATGGTACAACTTTACTTTTCTTAGAATTTTATCAGTTTCGTATGCAGGTTGTCTAGAATTATAATTAACACCTTGTTCATTTCTTTGGCCTTTTTGATTTCTAGATTAAAAACCATCAAAAGAGGCAAAGAAATGTTATCTCTAACATTAATGATATGAAGAAACATCAAACAGACAAGGTGCATCCTAAATTTCATCACAATATTTATTGTTTCGATTGGATATAATTAAGCCTTTTTAGTAATATCTAATAGGCATCCAAATACATGCATGCTCACTAGGTTACTGCATTTGGAGGGGACAGAGTCCTTAATCTTCTGCAAGCTATTGAGAGACACCATCGTAGATTCAGAAAACCACCAATTGGTCCTATTGGCTCTCATGTGGTGAGTTTCTGCTTGTTTCATTTGGAAATTTGTGCTTCAAACAAATTAATTCACATGTTGCCTCATATTGAATGATTGGTTCAAGAAGAAACTGACATGTTCAACTGTTTTGTAATAATATTTTAATGTGAATATTTTGTGGGTTATAAAATCTCTTCTGATGGTGGATCATGTTCTGCAGACTTTGGTCGATGGCAATAAATGGGCATCTACAGTTGAACAATCTCTTGGGAACCTATTAAATGCCTTCATTGTGACTGATCATAAAGATTCCCTCACTCTAAGAGGCTGTGCTAATGAAGCCAATTATAGAAACCTTAGGATTATCATCTATGACTTTTCGAGACCAAGGTTCCAAGTCTAATTAAGCATTTATATATTTTTGTTTAACCTTCTACACTGATGAGGGGGCAACATTGTGACTCAAATATTTGCTATCTTTATATTTATGCAAGCTAAATATACCAAGGCACATGATTCCTCAGACCGAACACCCAACTATTCTCTCTGTCATACACTCTGATAACCCAACCGTCATTAATGTTTTGGTGGATGTGGTTCGTACTTTCAAACTTTCCCTCCACTTACTAAATTTCTTTATTCTTACAGCCTGATATGACGGTATTCACATCTTAGTACTATTTCCTGGATATTTCAGAGTGGTGTTGAGAGGCAAGTGCTTGCAGAGAATTATGAAGTGGGAAAGGCAGTTGCCTTTGGGAAAAGGCTCTCAAATCTGAAGGATGCATACACTTTAGACGGATACCGAATGTAAGTAAATTGTTAGATGCTATATCTTCACTTGCAAGCAAAAAACAATTTTTTTGCTTGGCCGGAGATCATCCTTTCCTCTTGAATTAGATTTTTGAGCTCTGACATACACCCCTCTTTCTGTGTCCTGGCTCTGGATTTCTCCAACATCCGTTTTCCATTATAAGAAAAACTTGAGAAGTGATCCAATGGAAGCTTTTTGTTTGACATTTTTTCATTTTCAAAACCCCTTAAATTCTTGAAGGGACCAGAACGTGAGATATCTGACAGCCTTGCATCTACCATTTCTCAGTCGTGTAAAATAAGTTAGCACTTTCTAGCGAAAAGGGATTGACTTGAGACCATCTAGGGGACTAGCTACTCTTGCACAGAGTCTGCTGATTCTCACGATGACTAGCTACTCTTGCCTCAGGTTTTTTCGTGGGCCAGTCCAGACTACTCTTCCTCCTCCTCAATCTCGTAGACCTTCGCGACTCTGTGCTTCTTTTGAGGAACAAATCAAGGATCTTGAAATAGAGGCCTCACTAGAACAAAACGAGATTAATCAATGCATGAGACGTAAGAGGGAGGCAGAGGAGAATCTCGTGGAGCTTGAGCTGAAAATGCGCACACTGAAGGTAATGTCTCATTGATTAATCCAGTAGACATGTCAAAACTAGAGTTTCCAGTCTTTATATATCTTAAGTGAAATAATTAACTCGATTTTAATTAGCTTTAGTTCGCCCGTAATCATAGTCGCTTTCCATATGGTTTTTGTTTTGTTTTGTTTATACAGAAGCACCGCAGCCAAGCAGAGAACGTGTTGACGACAAAGGAACTCGAGATGCAAGATTTGAAGAATACAGTCGCTGCTGAGACCGAAGCATCAGCTTCTTCAAGTGTTAACGAGCTTCAACTTGAAATCATGGTTAGTTTGTTGGTGAAACTATTTAATTGTCATTGTTTTTGCCTTGGCATCATTCCTGAATTTTTTTGCACTTCTTTTAATCTATCAGAAAGGTCGAGAAGAGATAGAGGAGAAAGAAGCTTTGCTTGAGAAGCTTCAAAACTGTTTGGAAGAAGCTGAGTTAAAGGCTATTGAACTTACAGCTTCATTTGAGAACTTACGTGGTATGTCTGTGATAACCACTGTTTCTGAAACACCTGGATATTTTTCTTGGTTTGTGATCGTACATGAATACATCATCTTGATTGAGTGGCCGACTCTATTCTTACATTTTGTCGAAATGTGTGTAGAATCAGCCAAGGGTGAAATTGATGCCTTTGAGGAAGCAGAGAATGAGCTAAAGAAGATTGAGAAAGACCTTCAGTCTGCTGAAGTGGTACCCCTTCTTGCCTCTACGTAAAGATTTTGATTTTTTACTTTTGCATGCATAATTTAAGCGTGGTTCTGTTTCAGGAGAAAATTCATTACGAGAACATAATGAAAAACAAGGTCCTACCTGATATTAAGGAGGCTGAGGCTAATTACGAGGAGCTTAAAAATAAACGGAGGGTACAGATAAAAAGCAATTATATAGGAATTTTTCAAAATGACAAAAGCAACTTCATTTCTGTTAATCTCTTTTAAATCCTCCTGGGTTGAAACCCGGGATGGCATTTTGTCTGGTCTCTTGAACTTAGCTACCAGACTAATGTGTATTGGCTGTAGATATATATATGTTTTTAATCTTCTTGTAATTTATTGCTCAGGTTTCATTTCTTTAAAATTTCAGGAAAGTGACCAGAAGGCATCTGAAATTTGTCCTGAGAGTGAGATCGAAGCTTTGGGTCCCTGGGATGGGAGTACTCCTGAGCAGCTCCGTGCTCAGATTAATAGAATGAATCAGAGACTTCATCGTGAGAATCAGCAGTGCGTATTTTAGTATTGCCTTTTCAGCTCTTCTTTCACTCAGGATCGACCAGTGACAGTAATTTACATCCTTCAATTTTTTGGGTGCAGGTTTTCTGAATCAATTGATGACCTCAGGATGATGTATGAGAGCCTAGAGCGAAAGATTGCAAAGAAGCGTAAATCCTATCAAGACGATCGAGAAAAACTCATGGTTGAGTTTGCAGATATGTATTATGTTAAAGGTGTATGTGTTGTTATAGCTGCATTATTTAATGTATTCGTTACTGTTTGATCAGGCCTGCAAAAATGCTCTAGATTCGCGGTGGGGCAAGTTTCAAAGAAATGCATCTCTTCTTCGGCGCCAGTTAACATGGCAGTAAGAGTTGCTTTCCCATTGCCAACTACATAAATAAATCTGTAGTTGGTTGTCTCATGAGATTAGTTATGATTTCCATATGGAGCTTTCTTTGATGTTATTGTTGAAAGCAGATTCAACGCTCACTTGGGAAAGAAAGGTATCAGTGGACAAATCAAAGTCAGTTATGAGGAGAAAACTTTATCCATAGAGGTAATTGACACTACCATGCTATGGTTTTTGCAATTTAAGTGCCCATATCAGTATGTGATGGCTGTTTTTCTCGACAGGTTAAGATGCCTCAAGACGCAACAAGCAATGATGTTCGAGATACCAAAGGTCTTTCAGGTACTGCATCCTTCCTCGCTCTAAAATTTCCAACATATAACTCATTGCCATCTAAGAAACTTCCTATGTCAGCCATTGGTAAAGTCTAACGCTCTTCTCATTATCTTAGGCGGAGAACGTTCTTTCTCGACTTTATGTTTTGCACTAGCGCTTCACGAGATGACGGAAGCCCCATTTCGAGCAATGGATGAGTTTTTTTATGGTATTATGTTCTTCTAAGAATCCGCTCTTTAGAAGCATAACATTGGGATGAGACAACATTTTTTACTTTCCGATTTTTAAAAAAATATAGGATACAGTCAGCCGAAAAATCAGCTTGGACGCACTGGTGGATTTTGCAATTGGACAAGGATCGCAATGGATGTTCATCACCCCTCATGATATCAGGTAGCAGATCAATTTCAATACTATGGAACTCTCTGTTTGTGAAGTGAATACTTGGATGAAACACTTTCTTTCTCTCTCTGTTACAGCATGGTGAAGGCGCACGAGAGGATAAAGAAGCAGCAAATGGCTGCTCCACGTTCTTGAAAACAAAATAACCACTCCTTGTATAGCTCCATAAAGGTATACACAGTATGCTTGCATCACTCACTTAAGCATATGATATTTTGTGTGCATTTTTTTGCCAGTTCTCACTTGTGTGTTTCTTTCTCTGCCTCGTCAGGGAATCCTGGGCTTTGAATCAATACTACAACACTTATTTCTTCACTTCACATTTGTTTTCTCGACGATAACGAGCTGACGGGAAGTTTGAGAAGAGCTGTATTGATTGTTTTTGCAGGTGCCGAGTGAGACCCTTTATTTTTTCGTTTTTATGACAATTATTTATTGTCAAACTTTTGTAATATAATCTAATTTTTATCGGGTTATATTTATCATCATTTTTCTGATCGACAAAGTGAGACATAATTTTTTGATCAATTGAATAAGCATAAGCATAGAGAGCGTTGGTACTGCTGAGAAAAATATTTTCCTAGTGAAAATACATAAGTTAATAAAGAGTAACGTGAATGTTTGACGAGTTTTGCCATTTGGGTTCAGTTTTTATCTAGAAACATCAAATATCTAAAAAGTAAAAACACTTTATTTAACAATATAAAACCATGTTGTTTACATCACAAACTAGAAAAATAATAATGATCAGCTCTACATTTAGTAGAGAATTCTTAAACAGTAATTTATTCTTGGTTTATTCTACATATATATATTTATATATATACTTGGATAGTATGAAGAGTCGGATGGTTAAAAAACGAAGACATCATAACATTCGGCTTTGCGGCAATCCGATGAACAAATCAGTTTCGACATCCGATGTGTTCATGTTTACACAAACACAAGAAGCTGCTGCACTATTCTCACTCATTAGGCTTCTTGACTGCATCCACAAGGGTTTTTCTTCAAACTGAAATCATAAAACATGTTATCTTCCTATATTAATTCATGGAAGATAAAAGTAACTCATCAGAGATAAAACAAAAAGGGACGAATATGCCAATTGATGGTTTTTGTTAGTGAAACTAATTAACATTCACTATACATATAATATATATATCGATAATTGTAGCAATTAGATATAGAAGCAAATGATCAAGCTATATATGCAGCCTTATGATTTGTAATGTGTGGTAAGTTTTTTTTTGTCAACACATGTAAAGTCCATGTTTAAAAGTGTGTATGCATTAATGAATAATATGTATTTGTCCTAATTCAATTGTATTACAACGTAGTTGTGTACCATTTCGTGCAGGTGCAGCCTAGGTCTCTCGTTCAAGAGCTCTCTCTCTCCTTCAATCTAATGAAGAAAAAGTCGCAAGGAGAATTAAAAATATATCCAGACAAAAAGCAATTAAACTAGCTAGTTAGTATCATATTAAGTATACCTCTTCTTTTAGTTTCTCTACCTCATCTTCATTTATCTTGGCCTGCCAAAATCGTAAATCTGGAATGAATTACAGGCACACAAAGAAACATTGCGATGCGCTAGTTCCATATATAGCTGATCACTTAGATTGAAAACGTGAAAGTCTCACATAACATATAAAATAAGACATATATTATTGTTAAACACATTATGACGGCACACTTGTAATTGTTATATATTTATTATTGACTTCATTTAATTATCTATTACATGTATTTGTTGATTCTCAATGGAATTTTACCTTTCTTGTCCTGACAACAGTAAGGCTTTTCTCAAGCTGGATAGTTATCTCTTTGAGCTCATCCACCGAACACGAATCCAAATCTTGCCCCATCAGCTTCCTAAGATATTATCTCGTTCAAGAGTGTATATGTAACCATTGCATATAAAGAAAACGTATGCAGTAGATAGAAAAAGATTAGATAATAACCGGCATTGAAGTTGAAGAAGGTCAATCCTTTTCACCATTACTGTGATTTCGTTCTTGAGATCCTGCACATATTGCTCTCTTTGGAATCTCTCTGCCGAAAAATACTCCCTTCTGTATATCTCACATCGTTCCATCATCTTCTGCATGCTAAAATATTAGTTTAAAATGTGTTAACATGATCAACAAGAATATTCACGGATATGCAAATTTATGTATTTTAGGATAATTATATTCAAATGTAAGTTTAGTTAAAAATTTAAAACACGTTCACGCTTAACCTATGTCAGGAATCATGTTCATTGTCTTAAGTTATCAATATGGTTTCGGCAAGGGGAAGAGATTGCTAAACATATGTCAAAGTGTATATCTTTTAATTTCTGTGACTTGGTTTCTTAATTATATATAGCAACCACCAACCAATGACACTTACATACATGTACGACCTACAGGCTAGGGCGGTGTGCGGCACAAACTCAAAAGAAGAAGCGTTACATTAATGTATGTAATAACCACCCGAAATTTTATTTTGGATATGGTCAAATCCATTAATTAGTAACCTCTCAAGTTTATTAAAGAAACGAACAATTTCACTACAAAACTTTGGGTTGGTCATCTGAACTCACGCAAATGTAGTTATTCGATTGATAGCAAAGAGTAAGAAGATCATCAGTAACCAAGAGACTCTAATACATGCATAGTTTCACAAAATGTTAAGGTTTGATTATGATTTGGTTTCACACTTGGTCACTGTGGCATCACATGACAATATGAGATTTTGGACTAATTTGGATTTATTAGTAGATTAAACTTACTTACCTATTAAAGATCAACACATATACTGTATTACTGTATAAGAATCGTGTAAACTATATCTAGGAATATTGTTTGAGACCCTGTGAAAAAAAGCATCACGATCTGGTCTCATACATATATCATGTGGCTTCCTATTCTTAAAACGGTTCAATTGTACTCTTAAAAGTATGGCATGCACACTGAGATTTTTAATTATTATAAACGTGTCAAGTGGTTTCAGCATGAGTTCCAAGGCATACTAGGTTCAAAGTTCAAAAACGCTTTTTCTGGAAAACCCTAAATCATTTGCTCGTGCTTGAAGAAGAACTCAATTAAGGTAACATAAATATTTGTAAAATTAATTTTGATTATGTTTTAATCCATTAAATAACACTTCGTGGTACTAGAGAAAAACTCTACATAACCAAAAACAAAAACAAAACCTTGAAAAAGGCATATTTTGGGAAAAAATAAATTCAACCGTTGAAACTATATATATCTCTAGTACGATATTACTACTGATTAGAAAATACTAAAACTTTTTTTTTTGGACAAACAGAAGATATACTAAAAACATTACTAAAGTACTAATTAATTGGATTAAAATTCTCAAAAATTATAGATAAATTGCTTACTTGGAGCTAGCGAAATCATATAATTTTCCCTTTTGAGAAAAGACAATGGCGGCGACTTGAGCATCGCATAGAACTGAAAGCTCGTGAGCTTTCTTCAAAAGACCTTTCCTACGCTTGGAGAACGTGACTTGTCTGCTCATGATGTTCTCGATTCTTTTGATCTCGATCTTCTTTCTCACCATCCTCCTAGCAAGATTAGCAAATCCGTATATGGAACCCTAAAACCAATCAGTTTTTAAGAAAGTGTGTAAAATAAATCAGTTTTCTTTAAGAAAGAAACTCACTTGGATCCAAATCCAAACCACAGAAATGGTTTCTTGATAATAGGAGGGAGATCCAAAGACTATATCAGTGCTCTAAGCCTCTAACACAAAAGATGAAAAATCAAGAAACCCCAAGAAAAAACCTTTTTTCGAATTAAATCTTTCAAGATTCGATTCAAAGGCCTACAAAAGAAAATAACAAAACAAGCCGACCAAGAAGATCTGTAATATTAAGAAGAAGGAATGCCTTTAACAAGAAAAAGGAGATGCAAATGATCACAGAACAATAATTTTCGTAAACTAGATCATATCCCTCGAAAGTCTTGTGTCTCCTTTAATTTTTTTTTTTTTTTTTTGGTCTACCTCTCCCAATGAGGCACAAACCCTAAGTCGTTTAATTAATTAGTCTTTCCTTTTGCTATCTGATTAGTTAATTACTATCGTCAGAGAAAGAAAAAAAAAACTATTGTTATTTTGCAGATGCTACTTCAATTCTTCCGCGTTGCGTGAGGTCAATACCATAAATAAAGAAGTAACTTTTAAGCTTCTGATTAAGAAATCATACTATTTAAAGAGAATGGCTACCAATATAATGGTCCATATATAGACTAAAAATATTTTCATTGATGGTTTCTTAACATATAAATCTCTAGAAGATCATCATTCATGTGTCAATGACGCTAATCATCGATCTTAAACAACATCTTGGGTTTAAGTCTCATAACTCTTTATTTAAACCCAAACCCTAAAAGTTTATTTGCGACATAACGATTGGCATGGGCTGGGCCAAATAAACGTGGACTCAATTCTCAATATGGGCTTATCATAATTCATCACTATGAAAAAAAAAAAAAAGAAACAGAGTAAAATAACCTTTCTCATTCAGATGTCGGGAACATCAACAGATATCATCATCAGAGAGAGAGAGAGAGGGAGAGAGATCATCGAGATTCATAATAGAACTCTTAAAAACTTGTTATTGAAAAGTTGAAGATGAAGGAGGACAGAGGAGAGGAATCATCTTCTGGTTCTTCAAGAACAAACAACGGCGAAAACGAACCTAGAGAAATCAACATCAGATCATTCTCTTCTGTTCCTTCTTCTCCTCGTAACGCTTCTTCTAAATACGATTTCGTCAAGGTTCGATTTTTTTGGGGTTTTGAATCCTTCTCTTTCTTTCAAAGTTCTGTTTTTTATTTTTTTTTTTCTTATTGACGAGACAAATTGTGTTTTTTTTGTTTTTTTTGGTAGGTGAAAGTATGGCTTGGAGACAACGCAGATCACTACTATGTTCTGTCTCGTTTCCTAGTCTGTAGAATGTTAACTGTTACTAAGGTTTTGTTCAATCTTCACACCAAAACCCTTTTTCTTGAATTGATTCTCACATTGGTTGGTTTGGTTACAATGTTTGCTGATTTTTTGTTTTTTTTTTTTAATTCAGATCCCAAATCATGAGGCTATAAAGATTTCTCTTGAGCTCAAGAAGCTTCTTATTGACAACAGTCTTCTTGATGTGTATGTATGCCCCCCCCCCCCCCCCCCCCCCCCAATTCTTCTTATTTAGCGACTTAAATTTACATGTTTGTGACATCAACTTGTCTTTGCAGGTCTCAGTCTGATTTGGAAACCAATTTGTTTAAGGTCACCATACTTCACATCTTTTGATTAGAATTGTCTTGTGAACGTTTTAAAGTATTCTGATGATGATAGATGATTTCAATTTTGTTCAGCTAATGGAGCGACGTGGATATGGGGAAGAGTACATTAATCGTTACAATATGATGACAAAGTAATAGGGTTTATGTTTTTTTTTTTTTTTTTGCTCGATCATCTTTTCTCAAAGTTTTATGTTTTTGATTTTATACTTTTTTTTTGTGGGTTTTAGATTTCATCATCAAAGAGTGCCTCTTGTTATACTTGTTTGTGGAACAGCTTGTGTTGGCAAGTCCACTATAGCTACACAACTTGCTCAGAGACTTAACTTGCCAAACGTCTTACAGGTAACTTCTCAGTAACCATTTCTTCATCTGTTCATTCTCATTTGTTTGTGGATTTTTTTGAAAAATCGTATGTGCTCTTTTTTTGTTATACAGACTGACATGGTATATGAACTGCTTCGAACTGCAACTGAGTACGCTTTTCTCCTTTTTAATTTATGTACATTATGGTTCTTCGATTACACAAGTGACTATAGATTAGTGCATTTTGCATAAACATGTTTATTCTTGTTTAATTCAGTGCTCCATTGACATCAACTCCTGTATGGACTCGAGAATTTGGCTCATCAGAAGAGTTGATTACTGAATTCTGTAGAGAATGCAGAATTGTTCGAAAAGGTACTTCCTTTTGCTGTTGGAAGCTGTATGATTCTTTTGCTTTTGTGTTTGTGGATTGTTACACTCTTTATTCTTGTTTTGTATGTGTGTGTTTTGACAATCCTCAATGTCTTGTGGTTTGTTTAGGACTTGGTGGTGATTTGAAGAAAGCAATGAAAGATGGGAAACCAATTATAATTGAGGTAAAATTGTTTGTGAAAGCTTCATAAGTTTGGATTATATTCCGGTTGTTACACTTGTTTTCTAATCTTGGCCAAATTATTACAGGGAAGACATTTAGATCCAAGCATATACTTAATGAATGATGAGAACAAAGCTCCATCAAATGATCCCGAGAAGAGCAGCAGCGCAGAAACAAACTCTTCAAGAGATTTAACATCGGATAAAAATCCCGAGGCAGGTTCTTCTGACACGAAAGAAACCGAGAATAGTACTATGAAACCACATTCTCAGGATGAAGCCATGGCATCTACTGAAGCTATGGACCAGTCAGAAAAAGTTACACAATGTAAAATCGACAGCATATCCTTTTTTTCTTTTTTTTTTTGTGAAAATTCTTGCATTTACCTCTTTATGATTGTTATAGTTCTATTTTGTTTTGTGTGTGCAGCTGAAAGTTCGAGAGATGCTGAAAAGAAAAGCAAATCTGCAGATGGAAGTGGGAAGACGAAATCTGGCCCTGAACCAATAGTCATATCTATTGTTTTAAAGATGTCTGAATTCGACCATAAGGTGAATCAAAGTTTGTTCATTTCAAGATTCAAGCTATATAACTTGTAAGTAGTCTTTCTCTATTCTTTGTTTTCTTAATCTCATTTTCTCAGGCTTTGTTAGAGGAGTGGATCTCTTCCCGTACGTCTGGAGAGAAATATACATCTAAGGTATTAAGACAACCTGAAGCTTAAAAAAGATCACTAAACTGATCTTGAAAGTTGTATGAACACATGTTTGGCTTTTCTTGTTGCAGGAGAAAGACAGACTAATTACAAACCTAAAGACCATTGAAGACTACCTTTGTTCCTTCAACTCACAGGTTTGTTTGCTCCTTCATCACTCATTAATTCCTTTTCAGGTTTTTACGGTTCTAACAATTCTTATTTGTGAAAATCAGGGAGTGACTGTTGTAAATATATCCGCCACCACATTCCCGCAGACACTAGATTGGCTTCACAACTATCTTCTTCAGGTAAAGAAGTCAGCAAATTAATAAATTTGAAAGTTCTAAATTATAAACAGAAACTGTAACCGTATTCTTCAAATGTTGTAGCGTATCGAGGAAGGGATCCGATCATCAGAGAATGAGGCGCCAAAGTAAGATTTGACTCATTCAGAAGAAGTCTCGAGGAGGCTAGAGTCGTCTTCTTCTATACTGTAATCTTGTTTGAAAATTGTAATACAGTTAAAACAATTGAGATTAGAGAGATGTCAAGGATTTTAGAAACATTTCGATAGCGGGTATTGTGTTCTATAGTGTCGTTGTCACTCGTTATAAAAAAACATTGTCAGACAAGTTCTTGCAAATAAATTTGTTGCATGAACTAATACATGGATCTTTCCCTATGTATGGGATCGACATTATAGTAAAGTTCATGCACTTGAGCTTTGATTATCCCATCTTTCAACATTATGGGGACCATGGTTCTCTGTCTCCATTTGGTTGAGGCTCTTGAATCTAGCTCTGCCTCGATTCCTCCCTAAAGAGTCAAAGAAGAGAGATGCTTTTCCTTCACTCTTCAGGCTGAACAATTAGTTCCACAACAATGAAAACAAGATGGACGGAAACATGGATTGACTTACTGCAAAATCCTAGATTTGTGAACTTCTGGTTATGCAAATAAATGTAAAATTTGAAAATCAGGTTAGAAAGGAAAAAAAAAAGATGGAGATGCGGGGTATCGATCCCCGTACCTCTCGCATGCTAAGCGAGCGCTCTACCATCTGAGCTACATCCCCATTTGATTTTAAACCCTATACACACCAATAAATAGTTTAGTATACACTAGATAACGGTCTCTCCTTAAAATCCTCTTTATAAAGTAGTCCGAGCGAGCATCCTAAACCCTAAACTTATCTTTCTCTCTATTCCTGGGTCTCTGATACTAAACGCCGTTTCTTCTTCATAATCTTCTTCTTTTGTTTTCATATATGAATTGACTAGTACATAGGATTTGGTTGTTCAAAGTTCTTGAGATGCGTTTTTCAATAGTTTTTTCAAGCTAAAGTTTTTAAGTTTTGAGTTGTTTAGTAATTAAGTTTGGGGTTTGTGTTGTTTTTGCAAGTGACGATTACAAGACAGGGACATCAGAAATAAATCTGTGTTGACTATAGTCTATAATGGGAATCTCTCTGATGCTTCTACACAAAATTTCTCCATTACTTTCAAAAAACCTTTTTTTTTAAGTTTGATTCAAAGTTTTTAGCAAAGGCTTTACCAATGATGGATTTCAAATAATCATCAGATCTGATTCATATATGATTACAATCATTGATGCTGAGGTAAAGCCAAAAACTTTGACATCCAAATCTTTCTCTGTTTTGTTTTAGATCTTAACACATTGATTCTTTCATAATTAAACTATATTGAAACAGAGTAAAGGTCTTAATCCAGAGAAGATCAACAGTGTAGAAGCATGTTCCTTCTTACATTAAGTAATAGAATTGAAAACTTTGAAGTCGTAATAAGGTTACTAAATTGTAGAAATAAGACATATTTAGATTTCAATACAGATTGGTTCAATCTTATGAGGCTAATTGAAATTACCATTGCTAGTTATAATGACTGATGAGCTGAAACTAAAAATAACCAAAAAACCTAAAATGCAAATCCAATCATAACAATATCTACAACTCAAGAATCCTTACGAAACGATCATGTCTTCATAGCATTACTTTTTCATATTGTTCCTCTGTTTTATAACCGAAGCTGCTGCTACTTTGGTAGTGTTTGAAGGGGTTGAGATTCATTTTTAGTTCCCCAACCGATGCTAAAGCCGCCAGTTCCTTCTCGTCCAATCCCTTTGCTGGCCCGAGGCTGCTGCATCTTTCACTCCCGTGCTTTTCCAAAGCTTTCTTGAACTTACTGATCTGCACATTCCAATCATAAAAAGTGCATCATCAGCAAAAAAAAACGCCAAATGATATGAAAACTTCAAAATGGCCTTTTTGATTATAAAGGTATTTTTTTTGCTTACGGTGGCAATAGTGCAGCTAAAGCTACAGACTTTACCCTCAGCGCCTCTATAAAACTTAAAGAAAGGAAGCACATGAACGTTAAGGCCATGACACATTGTCCTAAGCTCTTCTTGATTCACTTTGAGAAATATCACATCTGGGTTTGATTCAGCCAATTGACAGACCTGTTTATATAAAATACCAAAAACACATCAATTATACTGAAAATCTCAGAAACCAAAATTAAAAAGTTGAAACTAGTTGTAAATTGATACCTTAGGGTGGAGAGATTTGCAGCCACCACAAGCAGGAGAGAAGAAATGAAGAACAACCAATCTATCACCAGCGTTTAACAAAGAGTCAACAAGATGATTAGCAGAATGAATCTCTAACATGTGGTGTTTCGTTGACTTTTCCCACCATCTCATTCCTCTACTCGTACCAGTTGATGATGTCTTCTTCACCTGAAACTAAACCATTTCAAACACACAAATCCGATTCAGAAATCTATATATAAAACCACAAAATTCGAAAAAGAGATGTTTTTTTTTTCTTTTTCTTTCTGTTCTTTGCTTACCGGAGCAACAGAGGAAGAAGAAGAAGAAGAAGAGAAGGCAGTAGTAGTAAGGGTATGGTTGGTGAAATCTGGTGAAGCCATGGGGTGTTGCTGTTCCTTCAAATCAAGGCTCATAACCGGATAAAGTTTCGATTTTTTTGATGTATTCTCCTGAGAAAACGGAGAAAACCCATGATTGGTTCCAAGAGATGTAATTGCTTCCATGTCAAAAATCTTGTGTTTACAAAAAGGGAAAGCAAACAAAAACTCAAAACAGAGTTTCTGTAATCTGATTATTTTTAAAAATAAAAAATAAAAGAGCAAGATTTTTGAATGAGAGAAATCACAAAAAGCTCATCACTTTATTGACCTCTCGATATCAATGTAAGAACAACAACAACAACACACAGTTTATGCAGAAACTTGGGTAAGTTCGTAGGGGTGGGTCCTTTTTTTTTTTTTTTAATCACTTTATCCATTTCCCATATTGTTTTCACCGTTGATGTCGTGATTTGTGCTATAATTAACTCACACACAAACAGATTGATTAACGACTGTTGACCAATATATTTGAATGACATTATCATTGGTCAATAAAAACTAAAGATCCGGATTAGGGTGTTCACTAATTACTAGGATTTCATGATAAGCTTTTATCAGAAAAATTATCCACTAATAAATCAAAATTACTACTCCCTCCTTGTGGGTAAAAAAAGAAAGAAAGATAAGAACATCATTGTCAGAGGCGTCGCATGAAAACGTGGAGCTGACTGTGTATTAGTCTTTTCCTCGTTGTATAGTGTCCCCACTTGCCTTTTTATACAAACACTATATATGGTGTATATTTGCATAATTGTTGTAACTGGATCTATGTATATTAATTACAAAAAGAATTACCAATTTCTGTTTAGTTGATTAAACAAGTTTGTGAAAATTATTTTTTTTTTTTTTTAAGAAGAAGAAAATGAATTTGTTAATATTAATTTTTAAAAACAAAATGCTATGAATAGCTTGTTTTTTAAAATAAATGTTTGTTACATTGTCAGACACTAGTTTTCCTTTTCTGTAATTTCATTATATATTTGGTTTGTTTGCATTATCCATTATCTGCTTCTTCTTCTTTTTTTTGATAAAAATAGAAAGATTGTGTGCAGCTGCAGCCCATAGTTTTTTTTCTTGCTTAATTTTGGATTTAGAAGTAAAAATATGGTCCAAAATACTCCAAAAGCGGCCCACAGGATTTAGATCCAAAACAATTGCCTAGAAACTAGGAGCTACATGGTATTAATATATTCAAGGTTAAATAATTTTTAATATTTTATGTTAAATATTCATCAATAGTTTTAAACTTTTAATACCTACTAGGTTTTGAACCCACGTGTAGCATGAGTTTATTTGATATATTTTGATAAAAATTATATATGATTGATTACGATAATAAAATATTATTTCATAAAAAAAATGAAAATTAGTATTAAGGAAAAAATTAAATTTCATATGCACAATTTTTTAAAATATAAAATTATTTATGTTATAAAATCAAATCTGATAAAAAAATCATAAATTTAACTTGACGTTCATGCGAGACAAATCAAACTGATGATCTCACATATCCTAAACCATTTCTTTGACCACAAGAAAAACGAAACAATTTTATAATCATGAATTTAACTCGTTTTCATATTTAATTGATCGTTACCACTTATGTTTTCGTGTTTTTTATTCAATGTTTTTTTATTTTTCATATTCTTTCTTGTCATTTTCATTGTCAAATTTTGTGTTAATTGTCATCATAACTTTTACCGTTTGGTTCTTCGTTATACTCTTTTTATTCTTCTTCCTCGTCAACTTTTTCACATTCTTCCACTAAAAAACTTTTTTTTTTTTTATTACCACACAACTTGTTAACCCATCAAACTCCAAGAACAAAATCATTTCTTTTCTCATAAAATTTGTAAAATTCATGGCTACCAGCATAGTTATCACATGCACCCAATTATTGACAATTTTATCCATATACTTATTTGGTTTTAGATTCACGCGTTTAGAAACTTCTCAAACCAAAATCCTTACTTGGTTTATAATATTTTAAAAACATAATAAAATATATTAATAATTATTTATTTAATATGAATCATATGATATATAGAAATATGAGTACAATATAAGAACATATTAATTATAAATAAATAATATTAATTATATTATATCATCAAATAATATCAACCGTATTATATTATCAAATAACCGTAACCGTATATAACAGTAACCGCTTGAACCGTAACCGTATTTAAACGTAACTGTTTAACCGTTTAACCGTTTGTTAAACGGTTCTGGTTAAGGTTACAAAATTTTTTAACCATAACCGATGGTTAATAAACTTTAACCGTGACAATTGTAACTCTGGTCATGCCTATGTATAGCTAATAAAACATGTGTGTTTGTCGTCCATCTTTCTTCTTTAAACCTCAAAATTTGACTCAAACATCAAATTAAGGTCTTGCGATGTCAATCCTTCTTCCTTAGACCCAAAAATAAAAAATTAACGAAAGAATATCACTCATCTATAACATCATACACAAAAATATGTTTTACAGCTCATAAGAAATAAAAAGCACAAATGCAGATAAATAAGATAATTTATGTTTTGCATCAATATTTATAATATTTTAAACTTTTAAAAGGTTTTGAAATATAAAATTTGAACCTTTTACAAATTTTCCATATTTATAATATTTTAAACTTTTAAAATTTAAAACTTATAATATTTAAAAACTTTTTAAAAGCTAAGAACTTTTAAAAGTTTCAATATTTATAATATTTAAAATTTTAAAAATTTTAAATATTATAATATTTTTTTGAAACTGTTTAAAGTTTTAATTTGATCAAATAAACACCAGATCAAACCAAATAAAACTTTTAAACTTGGACGCATGATAAATCAAGCTTTCCTGTTCATTCATTGTTGGAAACATATTAATCTTATTTATACTGGTTCTGAACTATTGTCTAAAAAATTTCTAGCCGATGTGAGATATTGTACTTAGTTCTTTGATTTTCATAAACTTAAAATTTTCCTTTTTCTAAAAAATTTTGTAAATTTAAAAAATGTTAATGAATGGTAGGTTGTTTAAAATAATTATTAATATAGAAAATTCTGAAAATTGTATAAAATGTTAATAAGTGATATGTCAAATTTCTATTGGTTGTTTAAAATCCTATGTGGACGGCCTTAGGAGCTTATAGCTCATACTTTTTATTAGTATAGATTAAATTAAATCTTACAAAAATTTAGTGATTATTAATTGCGATTATAAAATCATTCAGTAGATATTATTAGTAATAATCATAATCTTAATAGTGATAATTTAAATTTAATTCATTAAAAATAATAAATAACATCATTAAGCAAAAAAAAAACATAGTAGAAACTTATAAATGGTACAACTTAAAATGCTAGAAAATATGAATAAACATCTTAAATAATGATAAAAAATAGTATAATGAACCTACCTCACGACCTCTTTCTATATATGCTCGACGTCGGCGACGACGAGTTCGTTCTCTTGCATTGTTTGCCTCTTGAAGTTTTTCAAATGCCTTATCAAATGCGTTATCAAAAAAAACATCAAATGCCTTATCAAATATCTCTTCAATTGCGTTATCAAATGCTTCATCTAATGAAGAATTGAGTGAATTAGGAATAGGATACGACATGAAGTAGATGAAGATGACGTGAAGAAGAAGTTTCTTTGGTTCAAATTTAAAAAAAAGGTAGTGAAAGAGAGAAGATTTTTAAGATTGAAGTTAAAGTTGATGTGAAGCGATGAGAAGAAACAGAGAGATTTATGTTTGGTTCTAAAAAAAAAACAGAGTTTAAGAAGAATGAAGAAGAAGAAGAAGTCTCTTTGGTTTAAATAAAACAAAAAGGTGTTGACCAAAAAAATAAAAACAAAAAGGTAGAGAAAGAGATAAAGATTTTTATGAAATTAGCCCTGCGATCTATAAACATATAGAAAAAGAGAATATTGTATATTCTCTGTATATGAAAAAAGCAAACATCAAATCCTCTTAAAATATTCCTTTCGAATATATATTCGAGTTTTCTTGACAGATGGATATGATGTTTCTTTTACAAGAGACTCTTTACTTATTTTGATTTGATCTTTGCTTATGCAGACAGTTTTTTACTTTTGCAGAGAATTTAGATGGTTAATGAGATGGCGACAAAGTTTGCAAATCTAGTTATTCTCCATATTTGATCTCAGTTTCTTTAGATGTTTAATGGAGTTAACCACACACTTAAATTTCAACGTCCACACAATCCTCTGAACTAGGGTCTCACTTCAGTTTTGGAAGTTTTGGATTTAATGGTTCAACTTATAAATTATAGTAAGAGACTTTGGTTAGTTAGGAAGGGCAGAGAGACGTGAGTTAAAAGATAATACTATTAATTATGCAGAACGTGAAACATAATTAACAACAAAGTGATATTGGGAGATGATACAATTTAAAAAAAAACACAGATGGGGAGATGTCATACAACTTAAGTTTAAAGACACAAATGTGAAAACTTTATTGCATTTCAAGATTAGAACATTCTTGATCAAGGTTTCTTCTTTCATTTAAAGTTGTTTTGTTTTCGCAAGAAGACTTCTAAGCACTTCCATCCCTTGATAGTTTATTTCGCTCCGCTATGACTTTCTCTTTTAGCGTCCACAGGTTCTCGAGACTTGATCGAGAATTCGTCTCTCTTTTTTCAATTGTTGTCTTAATTAGTGGCAACCTTCTCCCCCTTTCGCTTTGATGACTTAGTGGCAACCTTCTCTTTTTTCTTTTGCCATCTTTGCTTGCAATGGTTCCAATTCCGTGTTGATAAGCCTACAACAGAGGAGCTATTTGAAAAATATGTAGCAATTCTTTTCCAAAAAGAAAAGCGGATCCTTTTTGTTCATTACCCACAATTGGGTCTGTGCTAGTGTTTAACCATGCACTAATAAGAACGACATCTTCAGCTGGAGAATTTGGAGTCTAAACTTTTTATTATTTTTAATCAAGAGTTTCTAAACAAGTTGCTCCAATGGGATTGCTCTTCGTAACTCAATGATTTTTTAAACTATACTCAAAAAAGTATATATTTCGTATAACTTTTGTTTTTGGGCTTTTTATAAAAACTTCCTCTCGATTCAGTGTTGTGCCCTAAAACCCCTAAGAACAAAGAAAAAAACAAAAAAAACTCGTCGTCGAGATGGCTGCTGCTGCGTTAAGAAGGATTCAGATTCAAGGTCTTCGAACTCTGAGTCTCTGAACAAGGTTAGTTGGTCTCTCTCTACGTTTATACATGCATGTTGAATAATGTTCTTTATAGCGAAGTGATGGGTGATAATATTATATTTAGGCATGCGATTTTTTTTTTTTTGTCAACAATTAGGGATGTGATTTTGTGGAATGATATGCGTATCATATATTCATTTTTTGCCTCGGTGAGAGGAATACTAGCTACTTTTTATAATATTTTTCAAGATATTCACCCAATTTTGTTTTTGTTTTTCTCCTTCTTTCAGCCTTACCACCAAGGCTGTTTTTACTCCACCACCAATGTTCCAGCTGATCTTGAGACTGCAACTTTGCAAGCCCACTGCGTCATAGCAGATGCTGAGAAACGAATCATGAAGAATAACCATGTGATCATGGACTTGAGGTTTTACATTTCCAGCATCAAGAAAGCTATGGAGTCTAAAGATGTTGACACCATGAAGACCCAGATCAGAAAAATCGAAGAATACACTAAGAAACTAGACACCAACACTGAAAAAGAAGACAACAAGGACAAGTCTCAAGAACAACCTTTTGGTACCTAAGTTTCTGTCACCAGCACCAGCATCATTAAAAAAATTGGTACGGGGAAATGGCACGTGGAAACTCAACGAGAAGGCTTTGGTTCAAAACTTTCAGTTTTGGGATCTAATTAATGAATCAGTTTTGGTTTTGTTTCAAGGAGTGTTAACCTTTTCTTTTTTTCTCGAGATTTTCATGTGCTGCCTTTCTTTTTTTTTTTTTTGGACAAACGGTTGTTTCAATTCAATCAGACAGAAACAATACAAAGAAGAGGATATAAAATCCCAAAGTTTAAAAAGTAACATACAAAGGTTTTCCCCAAAACCATAAGCATAAATAAAAAAAAATAGAACATCAAGCAAGGATCCATGATAGCTATGAAACAAATGCTATGGAGCAGATGGGTACATGCGGCATCAAGGTTGCAAGAATGGTCGTCGTCGATGAGTTCGACAGATGACAAGTTGGTCACAGTCAAGAGACATTGTGCCGTTGAAATGGTAGGTAGAGCCAAAAAGCTTGCCTGGGTGAAGAGCACTAGCGGAAGCAAGGCCAGAGCAAGGAGTTGGGGGACAAAAGTCCGGGTGGTGATGGAGGTGAAGATATTGGGCTTCTTGAGGCGGCGGTGTTTAAAGCAATTGGTCGGAATTGTCGAGGGGTGATTGTTGATTGAGAAACCTCTAAGACCAAAATCACCTCCTCGGTATTGTGTCATCAGAGCTGCGGTGCCATAAGACTTCAAAAGTTTAGGCGAGGTAGAGTTCATCATTGGAGCTAAAACCAGGGTTCGTAAGCAGCATGTGTAAATGCGTATCATAAGTGGTGGATCCTCTCTGCCATGAAAATGGTGATCAAGAATTCCACACACGTTATGAAGCCGGTAAGATATTGATAGATAGAAACCATGCTTGAGCTTCGAGCGAGAGGTTGATTGTATTGTGTTGTGAGCAGTAGAGCTTACCAATGAAGTGATTAGCAGGTGCAAGGAATACGTGTAAGACCGTGACAAATCAGGTGGATCCTCTCTGCCATGGAGATGGTGATCAAGAATTCCACACAAAGATTGTGATCGGCAATACACAGAACATGAATCAACAGACCTGAGCTTCAGGAAATATGGTGGGTGATGGGGGTTGACACCCCTTTGATAAAACCAGTTTCGGGATTCACCCGACCAAGTCAAGAGCAGAGCAAACACCATAGTTCTAACATACCCCTTATACATCCAAGACAGCCTATCTAAATGGGTTCTCTGATGCAGTCTTCGAACACCGAGTAAAGCCACAAATTCTAGACAAAGTCGACAGGATAATAGAGGGTTAGATAGATAGAACCTGGGCTTTTGGAATTTGGGCAAATCCTTCTGTAAAGCTAACATGCCGATCTTTGTTTTGATGTTCATCCACAGGAAAAGTGCTGTGATAAATCGGAAGAGATGATACATACAGCGGCTGACCAGGGAGAGTGAAGGGAAATTCTGCGTCTCCGGTGAAAGCAGATACAGAGCTGCCAAGCTCAGGGAATGGTATGTGTTCAAGATGGTAGCCCAAAAGCGGAGAAAAATCATTTCTCTGGAGGATTCCTCACTAACCGTCGCCTCCGTCTCCCCTTGCCAAGGCTCGGGTGACATTGGGGAAGAGAAATCTGCAGAGGTGATTGCATTCCGGATCGATGATTAAAGAGACAAGGGGACTTGATTTCCGTCGGCAGTGAGGTTGGATCTGGTTGATTGAGGGGGTTTGCATCGGTTGTAAAACGAGAACCAAAAGGGGAAAAAAAGATTGAAAAAGGAAACTAAGAAAGCAGAGAGAATACAGAGCGGAAGCTATGGTAAGCAAATATTTATCATCAAAATACAATTTAAAGTATTTATAGAGTTTATTACTTGGAAAGGACTTTTTGTGATGGTATTTGTGGGATGTGGGACTTTCCAAATACCTTCGTTGATTTGCCACATTTTTATATCTAATTTACACATGATGTTTGGGTTTACTAGGTTACAGTTTTTTTAGAGTATAGTTAAATTATGTTACCAAGTATATTTTTTATGAAAAAAAACTCTGAAATATTTCATATTTAAAAATGGCAAAAATAGCAAATCTGAAAATTATTCAGACAAATGGTAAAAACAAAAGATTTGGCTCAATAAATGGCATTTTGTGTAAAAATCCCAGTATTTATATATCATTGGGATTTTTTTTTTGCGAATAATGCACTTTTTGATTGAAACTGATTTATCAAGAATCGATTGTGTTGGGGTTGGAATTGAAATCTTACAAGAACCGAGTAGCAACTCAATAATTTTACAAATACACGTAAAACCCAACATATAATCCTCTGTATAATAAAACGGAAGTACACAACCTTCTTTTGTAGACTAAATAATATGGGTTATAAGATTAATTATTTGATTATTTGATAGGTTATATGGATTGTAACCATTAGTTATATCTCGATTTCAGATCTTCTTAATTAAAAAGGATATTCAAAAAAAAAAAAGCTCTACAGAATATTTAATTAACTATATATAGGCAACAAAATCTCAAAATTTAATCATTCTTCGGTGGATTAAGAGTGATTTTCGATTATACTAGAAACTAATCAAAATAACAAAAATAATGTTTATTATGATTGATTTGATAAATTTCAAAAAATTTAGGCTAATCCACGGAACAATCATAAGAAATCTCAAAAATATTTCAAGTCCTCATATTTAACATATGATTTTATTGTATAATGTTTTATTCACAACAACTTTTAAAAACAATCACATAAATTATATTTTATATAAAAATTATAATATAAATAAAAAGAATTTCAATCCGTGCTCTAGCACGGGTCCTAATCTAGTGATATAGTAAATCGTCTACAACTTATAGACGTACATCATTGTCGATCGTCGAGTTTGAATCTGGGTTTATAACATGCTAACACTAACTCAAATTCATATGTTACAAAAAAAAAATTTTTAAAAACAGTTTTTTTATAATGCTTTGTGCTATTTTACATATGTAGTAGTATTTATGATTGACCATTTGCGCGCCCAAGTATGATCACACTTTTATTGAACCCCACAGTTCGGAGCCCAACATATGAAAATGGGTCAAAATAAGTAATCACCAAAAAAGCTAGCACCATTGATTTGGTTTTTAGGCCTAGCACTGTATCACATGTTACAATTATGCATTTTTCTCATCGTCTTCTGATAAACTAACAATTATGCTTGTTTTATCCGAGTATTTAAACAAATGAGACAGGGGGCTCTATGTTTGTGTTATCGCTATCATTAACCAAATTGCTAACACGATAACTATGACGCTCACTGGCTTACATAACACTGAATAATTTAGTTTTTTAAAAAAAAAATTAGGAAACCTACTACGTACAGTGAAAAAACAATTGATGATACTTTATATGCCATTAAACACAAATATACCGATTAAACAGTTTAATTTGTATATTGTTCTATAATTTGCAAAACTAAAGAACAGAAAATATATATGCCATTAAACACAAATATACCGATTTGAGTTGGAAGCACGTACATAAAAATATATATAATCTGGCCAACTCTGCTCGGGTTTTAATTAAGCTATTCATAAGCTGGTTGGTTTTAATCTTCATCGTCTCTTCAACATGTAGACACTTGGCCATTCGCCTAAATTTCTGGTATTAGGAAATAAAAATGACGTGGTATATTATAAAATTTAATTTGACTATAATACAAAATCAAAGGCTTACGATTAGCGAAGAGACCAGAAGGTCTTTGCAATCGTTCATATTGATACGTGGTCTTGTCTTACTGGATAATTTCCTTAAAGAGAAATATTCGTAGCTTTCTTACCACCTAATTTGCAACATCTTCTATAAGCAGAATTTTAATTTTATTAGCCGACCATATTTAATTTTATAAAAATATTTTTTTATCAATTGAAAATATTATCGACTTGTTTGACATTTTGTGCATACTAGTCGTCTAGTTCTTTAATTAGGCGGGATTTTCTAAAACAGAAAATAAATGTCTATTGCATAAAATATACTAGTATAGTATATAACTAGCTAGGGTGATATTACGAGTTTTGATCCTTCTTCAGCCACTAGGTCAGGTGCAGAAGTCTAAGTGAGTGCGTATAATGTTATTATCAGAGCTTAGAAGCGTAGATGATCTTTCTTTTTACTATGTTTAGATACGTAATTGTGGTAAATGCAGTGTCAGTGTGTCACTCTGATTTGGCTAAACTAAAGAGCAAACAAATGAACATGAAACAAGTTGTAGAGAATATGCTATATTCTTCTAACTTTTTTATTTATTTTTTCTTTCTTTTTTTGTGATTTAGGTCAATACGTGAGATCCATTTTTTATTATCTATAGCTAGTGTTTAATTAATAGACGTGAGGCGCCAACTTATGCATTTTGTAATTTCATTGCATGAAAAGGTGCTACTTTTGAGTATATTAATAGAACAATAAAAAAATGTAATATGCGCTGTCCCGCCATTTTCCTCAATCTTCGTTTGATATAAAAACTTATTTCTATAAATGTGGGAGTCACCAAATCGTTAGGAATTGTGATCATAGAAGCATCCCGCAATATTTGAATAAGACTTATCTAATCCAAATTTTGATAGTGGTTCAAGAAAGTTTATATACTACTTTTAAAGTTTACAAAACTCACACTTATCGTTAAGTGAATCTAATAAATTTAAAAGATGTTATATAGAATTCTCACATTTCATATACCTACGTTGCTAAAAGAATATTGTTTAAAACTTTTAACATATCAATATCATACATACTTGGCTAAACTCCTCTTGAGTCTTATGTAAACTGTTTATAGGCCGTTTGAAGGAAACGTTAAGTGTGAAAGAAATGGATTAGATGACGAAATTGATAATATTAGCACATTAATAACTACTCGTACCAATAGAGATTTCTTTCTATTTGTAATTGTTATTGGAGATAAAAGAAAAAAATCACGGGATGATGAAATGTATACTGTACGACAATCTTAATTGTTTGGTAAAACTCAACTATGCCAAAGATGATAAATGAAAATATTTCTCGTGCTTATTATATTCTACTTAATTTTAATATATGTATTGTTGGTGAGGGATTTAGCATCCCGACATTCCGACTTAAACCAAAAGTAAACTAAGTAATTTTGCATATCAGCTAAATCGGGGAATTCTTCTTTTTTAACCATTTAAATGGGCCTGTAAGCAGAAATCCAGCAAAGTTACTTGACCGACTTCCGAGATCGCCACTGAGTCCGACCTGATCATCAAAAGAGTAAATTTACCATATCTTTAATCGAATATTTTAAGAAAATATATTTATCTTGTAATCAATGCATTTATATAAATAAAAGGATATCCTCTTCTTGTAACATTATCCAACACTTAATACAATAACCCTAGTTTTTTAGCCAAACTCTTACTTGTTCCTCAAGAGATTTCAATTCTTTTACTTTTTTTAACTTTGATTCGATCTTAAAAAGAGTTCTTTATTGAATTTGTTTCTCCTTTGAAACAAATTCATTGTCAGAAACCTAATTTCTACATGCATAATTATAACAAATGGAAAATATGAAATGGTGCTGCCTAAAACTTTGTGCGTTATATTTTCCAAATTATTTTCTTATCAACCAATTTTATTACAATCAAAATGAAAATAAAAAGAAATGCTTTATTTTATTATTTTTTAAGAAAAATATTTATACATTTGACTGGTCCTTTCTTTCCATCATGGACAAAACGGTGTTGCATTTGGATTTTTTTTCAATTCCATTTCCTTACAAACATAAATTATTTTTTCCATGGTTTCATTTTCTTGTATTCTCTATCCGAACCTGAAAAAGGGACCACTCATAAATTTATTTTGTCTACTAATTTAGATATTAGTTCAGATGCAACATTTAATGGTTTAATAACCAACTTAAAACAGATTCTACCATATCATCATCTTTTACTAGGACTAGTTAGTTCGTATTAATTATCTGTGAACAATGTAACTACAATTTTATCGGATAAAAGTACTCACTAATTAAAATTAGTATTTTTACTTCAAAAATACTCAATTTATCGATTTTTGGCATTATGTCACAATCATCGTAATGTTAAAATATTGAATTTAAATTACAATAGATATATTATAGTAGAATACATGAATAATGACTTCAGTAAGTTAATGAAAATAAAATGGTTGATACAATTTTCATAGAAAAATATATCTTCATACTAAGTTATGGAATCCGTCATATTTTTTGGAACATAAACAGACAGCTACATGCAAAAAAAAAGATATAACAACTGGAATCTAGGCGAACATCCACTCTGAACAGCTTTTCCAGTCCTAAATAAATGCTAAAAATTGATGGTACCAAAATCAAAATGTGTTAGAAATACACCGAACCCACTTCACTCTTCAAAATAGAAAGCTCTATGTATTTCTTTGACCTTTTCGAAGTGTTTGTTCTTTTTTTATATAATCGTAATAAAACTTTGACGAATAAAGAACCAATAAAAGTACTAGCAGAGACATCATTTGTCAATCATGCCTTCTTGATTCTTCTTTTGGAAAGAGAGTTATAAAGTTAAATTATATTTATTGCTAAACATTACTATCTTACATATTAAATTGGTACCGAGTCATCTAAATTTCAACTTTTTAGTATTCTTATTTGCTTAACAAGCACGGACGACTTTCTAGTTTATAATTTGTAATTTGTTCGATCTCATAAAAGTGGTTAGATATGGTTACTGAATACAAATATACAAAGATAATTTATTTATCTAATTTTTAAAAAATATCTATTATAGAGAAATGAAAAAAGTTTATAAAATGAAATGTCTATACGAGAAAAGTTTAAGATATATATATATATATTTTGACGTCAGCATAGGTTAATATTTTAAAGTATGTTCCATCATTCTTCACAAACGAATAAAGAAAGATGACATTGCATATCATAATTAAACTTTGGGATTTAGTTACGCAATTTCCACTTTCTTTATGAAATATATATCGAAAGCATGCATGAACACCAAAGTATTTACTATTTAGATAGTCACTAAACAGAAACTGTTTCCACCAGAAATATTCAAAACCAAAAAAAGAAGAATTCAAAACCATATACAGTAAAACCTCTATAAATTAATAATGTTAGGACTAAGACATTTTATTAATTTATAGTGATATTAATTTATCAATAAATTAATAATTATTATTTTATAGTGTAAATTAATAATTATTAATTTATAGGTATATTTTTAATTGCTCAATTTTTTAAAATAATGAATTGAGACAATTTTTGCAGAATAAGATTAAAATTTTGGATGTTGTAAATTTTATGTTATTGAAATTGAATTTGAAATAATTAAAAAATATTTTTGACAATGAATTACAAATATTGTAGACAAATTTACTTATATACATGACATAAATATTCAAATTTATGAATAAGAATATCAATTATCGTATTTTAATAGTCTATCAATCTATCCAAATGTAAATGATGCATATTTAGAAATTGAAAACTTTAAAAAATTTGACGTGCTTTATGGAATGTTATAAAATATTTTATATCATTATATTTTAAAGATACAATATAACAATTGTTTTATGGATATGAGGTTTAAGAGAAACATATTTTACTATATCAGCATATATATATATATGTATGTAATTTTACATGATTATTAATTTATGATATTATTGGGACCATATTTTATATAGGGATTTCAAAAAATTTATTATCTTATTATCTTATCGAATTTTATTATTTTTTACACTGTTCCGACTTGGGACTAGCAAAATTTATTAATTTATAGTGTTTATTAATTTATAGAGTATTAATTTATAGAGGTTTTACTGTAGTTATTTCTCTGTAACTTATTTTTCTAAGGCATTCATGTCATTATATATTCATTGTAATACTTAACTGACGTAATAAGGTTGTAGATCATTCTTTGTATTTTTCAGTACAATTATAGTAACCATGTTTAATGCGTTAGATTCAAATAATCATAATTATCCGTTCTCTTGTAAATACGCAAATATATATAATTTTCTAGTTCCTATAGCGATTCAAAAACTGTTTTTTTTCTCAAGGTCTGATCATTTATTTTTTCAAATTAAATTATTTCTTACGAATATTTAGAAAAGCTCAGAAAAAGTTTTGTAAAAGGGGAAAGTGCTAAAACAACCTACCCAAGTTGCGTTACACACTACGTATCTTTCTCATCACACAAAAAAATGGGGAAATACATTTTTTTTCCTTTTCTTTCAAATTCTTATTAAAAAAAACAAAATTTTCGTTTTGACGTAATTTTCCTATAATTAAGAAAATGAAATATTGAAATATTGTTTTTCTCCACTCCTTCAAAGTTTCAATCTTTATAGTTTCATTTGGCTTTTTTCCCTTTATATTTTTCCTCCTCTTCATCTTCCTAACCTTTCTCCCTAACTTCTCTGTTCATCTTTTTTTCAATCTCTATTTATAAAAAATATATCATACATAGTATTCTCTAAATCCATATATCTCTTCATCAAAACCGTTTCAAGATCAATATCAAGAAACGTATATTTAAGTTTTTTTTATTTTGAATTATCAACTTGTTGTTGTTTTATTTCTAAGGGTTTAAGGTTTTCTTGAGTTGGGGGAGAAACGATGGAGACTTTTTGTGGGTTTCAGAAGGAGGAAGAGCAGATGGATTTACCTCCAGGGTTCAGATTTCATCCAACAGATGAAGAACTCATAACTCACTATCTCCATAAGAAGGTTCTTGACATCAGCTTCTCAGCTAAAGCTATTGGTGAAGTTGATTTAAACAAATCGGAGCCATGGGAGTTACCATGTATGTTTTCAAGATCAACACCATACCAAGTTTTTTAACATTCTTTGTCTGAATCGAAACGAGTCTTCTTCTTGAGATCTTATGTTGTGGAAAGATTAATTTTTGGGGTCTTATTTTGGTATACAGGGATGGCTAAAATTGGTGAGAAAGAATGGTATTTTTTCTGTGTGAGAGACAGAAAGTATCCGACCGGTTTAAGGACTAACCGAGCAACTGAAGCCGGTTATTGGAAGGCGACCGGGAAGGACAAGGAGATATACCGAGGCAAATCGCTTGTTGGGATGAAGAAGACACTTGTTTTCTATAGAGGAAGAGCTCCTAAAGGTCAGAAAACCAACTGGGTGATGCATGAGTACAGGCTTGAAGGAAAATTCTCCGCCCATAACTTGCCCAAAACCGCAAAGGTTAACCCTAAAAACCACCCAACAATTACTCTGTTTTCCCTATCTAAAATCCTCTGTTTCTCCTCTGTTTTGCTTTTGTTTACTAATTTTGCTTTTTGTTTGCAGAATGAATGGGTGATTTGTAGGGTTTTTCAGAAGAGTGCAGGAGGGAAGAAGATCCCTATTTCAAGTCTAATCCGAATCGGTTCCCTTGGAACTGACTTTAACCCTACGCTTCTGCCCTCTTTAACCGATTCTTCGCCTTACAACGATAAAACCAAAACAGAACCTGTCTACGTGCCCTGCTTCTCCAACCAAACAGATCAAAACCAAGGAACCACAACACTCAATTGCTTCAGTAGCCCTGCTCTTAACTCGATCCAAGCCGACATTTTCCATAGGATCCCACTCTATCAAACTCAGTCCCTCCAGGTTTCCACGAATCTACTACATAGCCCGATTCTCGCGCAGGAACACTCAGTGCTACACGCTATGATTGAGAACAACAGAAGACAGAGCCACAAAACGATGAGTGTCTCACAAGAAACCGGAGTTTCGACAGACATGAACACTGATATTTCATCGGATTTTGAATTCGGTAAGAGACTGTTTGATACTCAAGAAGATCCGTCTTCCTCCACTGGACCGGTTGATCTTGAACCTTTCTGGAATTACTGAAGAAAAATTCAAGAGAGGTCTCATGTCCATTAATTTACAGTCAAAGAAAGTAAGAAAACTTTTTTCACCTTTTAGTGTGGTGTGTTAAAAGTTTGTATAGATTATTATCATCTCAACTTCCACTATACTGTACTCAATTTAAAGAAACGTTAAGTATATGATTTGATATTTGAACAAAAATTATATATAATTTGATTTACTCGTTTGGAGGAGGAGAGAGTCTACTAGGTATTTACTAATGATAAATATATAGTACCTAACTATCTTACATATTGTATTGGTAAATGGTAATAACCGTTGACACCATGTATAATAATGACATTTTTGAATAAAGTGTGCATTTGAATGAAAGGAATATTCAATTTGCCTATTGTATATACACTTAGAACGTCAATCTTTTTTAGTCAAGAATTCAGATTTCCATTGTGCTTACACTCGTTGTAAAATTGATTTCCACACCAATTATCACAATATATTTGGCTTTTCAAACAAGCAGCAATAGTATTCCAAAAATAATATTTTACTTTTGAAACAATATTATATCATTGGTAATAACCGACATATGGTTTAATTGATTATATTGGCAAGTGATTTTTGGAACAACTAGATTTTTAAACCGCGGTACACCGCAGGACAATTTTTTAAAAAAATAATAACATTATAATTTTTTTTTTATTTTTTTTTATATTTAGTTTGTTTTGTTTAATTAAATAATATTTTTGTTTGGATTGTCAATTATTAGAACAATAATAGGGAAAAAATACATAAATATGTAATTTATAAGCTATCGTCGGATTAAGTCACAATTTTACCAATGATTTAATTGTTTTACAAAATTTTAGTTAAATTACCCTAATTTAATATGTCTAATATTTTTATATTAGTGGTATTAACCAAATAATTAAAGGAAGATTTAATCTGTGTTTCAAAACCAGATAATTTAACGATCCGTGTTTCTAACCGAATTTTTAAATTTAAGAGATCATACAGTCTCTAAAGATCTATTAAAATAGGTTTGGAGATTTTTATGGGACTAAAAACTTAATGCATAGAGTTGTTTTTGGAAAAATCGAAATATATAGATGTTGTCAGGCTATTTATGAAAATAAATGTATCAAATTAGGTCGATTTAAATAGTTCCATTAAATGAGTTTTCAGGATTGTTATTTTAGGAAAATAGTTAGGGGTTAATGTTGTAAATAAAACAAATTAAATAACAAAAACTTCAAGGGCATAAGACAAAATGTACTTCAAAAATAATAATATAGATTAACTGTTCTTTTAAGGTTCCTTTTCTTTACAAATTACAACGTTTCATTTTTGCTGCTTGTTAAAATCTGGTCTGTCTCATTTTCGGCTTAACTTGTAGAAATGTAGAATATCCCAAGTTTTACTAAAGACACTTCAAATTTGAATTTTCTTTTGTAAGAAAAAAGCATCAAAAAAGAGAATAAGGTATGGTGGTATATTCATATATGCATCCCTCATGTGGTTTATTAAAAATTTTGGGAATGTATAAAGGGAAACACTATTTCCATGAATATAAAAACCTTAATTCACGTAACGTATCAATTCGTAGAGTTTCAAAAGCATCTCAATTCTAATACTACTCGTAAACAGATGTTAAGAGAAATAAGTCTAATAGTTTTATTAAGTCATATATCCTTTGACAAAAAAAAAACAATATTTTTGTATTTATTAAAAACGGAATACGAAATAATCACTAACAATGCTATAAAGTTCTCGTAAGAATAATTTTTATATTAAAAAAAAAAACTATAAAAGGTAACTTTATGAAATGATCCTTAGCACATCTTCTCTATCCTTCTTTCCTTCGTCCCATGACGAATCTATTCCGTTATAAAGCTGTTATGCGTGATGCTTGAAATTTGTGTGTATTGATCTATATATTTATATTACGTAGCACATCTTTTTTTATGTCCTATATTCTCTTCTTTTTTAGTCGTTCGACATCATATATTCTTTGTAACCTCCATATATATACATTAGGTAAACCTAGTGATGCCTTCATGCCCATGTTAATCAGTCGTCCAATCCATTAATGTTTTGACTAAAACGCTTAAGAATCCTAAATCTAAACTCGGTATATATATAATTTTTTAGAAAACTATACTATTGTTAGATCTACAATTTGCTGTGGTATATTATTTGGTTATTATTTTGGTATATCATTATAATGTCATCGCAACAGTCACCAAATCCTTGTACAGAAAACTAATTAACTCTGCGAAGCTCTATCTGGTTATAATGGTGGACTAATGTTTATTGGAAGGTATTATTAGACAACCATATACATAAAATATGATTTTAAACACTCAAGATGAAAAATTATAATCGACGTATCCTTTGTTTTATGACACACTTTGAATTACCAAACAATAGGCGAGGAGAGGTTGGATAGAGGCACGTGATGGTATGATCAGAACTAGAAATGAAATAAATTGAGTCCCACACGACATCTTCCTTAACACATCTAATTTTAACACATCTAATTTTTTTTTTTTTATCTCATTTCACTCACCTAGCTAGGCCCTAACCGTTTTGTCCTTTTTTATTTTGCCCTTACTGATAATTCTTTCCCTTTTAGTTTCTTTATACTATGTAATATTCTCGTCATATTTTTAAGTTAAGTTTTGTAATATGTACTTCCATTCCATCGTTTTGACAAGATAATGGTGGATGCGAATTGGTTACAAAAATTGATTTGGGTTCATATCATCAAGAATACTATGTACTTTCTAGAATTAAGTTCTTTTTATTCTATAAATGAGCCTGTATAACCCATAAAAATATAGAATACAAGATTCTATGTAAAAGTGACTTCCTCCTATACATACGTGGTGAAAAAAAAGACAAAGCATAAGAAAAAAACATGATATGTAATCTGCAGCAAAAAGAAGAAAGTTGTTGGAAGCAGATATAAAACATTTAATATAAAAAACACTCAGAGCTTATATCTTAAATCACACACACATATAAATGAAAAAAAAAAAAAAAATTACTAATACCTTAAGAGGAGTTTTAAGGGAAAAAGGGAAAAAAATAAATCAGAAAAGAAAAAAAACAAGAACAGCTCCCCTTATTTAGTATACTCTGTTTTGGATAAGAGACTGTGACGTGTCAGCGCAAAGAGTTTTATTGAGAGCAATTATTTTTTATAGCCCGATTGTGTTCTTTCTCTTCCTCTTCCCCTCTCTCTCTGTCGAACAAGCAGAATCTCTCAAATATTTTTTTGGCCCGATTGAGATTGAATTCAGAGTCGAATCAATCGGAGGAGATTGAATCAGATTGGAATCAGAGGAGATTGAACCTATTTCTCATGGTAAGTTTCTCATTCTGATAGTAAGAATTCGAGACAGTTTTATTCTGCTTGTTCGATTAAGCTTCTAGCTTCTACTATTGCTCTTGTTCGATCTAGCTTCTAGTATGTTTTCAATTTGGGCATGATTGATAAGTTTGTTTTCAATTTAGGCATGATTGTGATCAACTCTATGTTTTATTTTGAGGTTAAATGGACTAAACTATGGATACACAAGACCGTAAACAGTTCTGAGTTTCATCTCTCAGTATTTCGTCCGTAATAGGTTCATCTTCCTTACCTACTAGAAGAAAGAATAATATTGCAACATCTCCTTCTCTTAGACATTTTAGAAATTTAGGTTTCTGAGCTGCTGAATCTGAACACATTCACAGCATTTGAGTTTTACTTGTGTTGCATTTGAGTTTCTTTTACCAAAATGCTACCATTGTTTGTTAAAAAAGTTCATCTCATTTTCTCAGAAACCCAATTGCTCCCATAATCAACATCTTTCCCCGGAATGAGCTGAATGAAGACTGATTTACATACATATACTCCAGTTTCAGATTTCTGTTAACACAATGTAATTTGGTGGAAAGTTAATAACTTTGGTTTTGCTGGTTGTATCATGTAGATGGAGAATATGGTACACTTTCTCGCTGAATTGGGGATGATGCATTACGACACCTTGATGTTCTGTCCCTCCATGCTTGCTGCTTCAGCTGTTTACACAGCAAGATGCTCACTGAACAAGTCCCCAGCTTGAAATGATACATTGCACTTCCACACCGGCTACATAGAATTTGAGATTTTGTAAGAAGAGACAAGACTTCAAAATATCATCATATGTTTTGTTTTGTCTCTTAACTGCAGAAACTTATGTTTGTTCTTTGTTATACAGGGACATCTGTTTTGTTTTGTCTCTTAACTGTTATGTTTGTTCTTTGTTCTACATTGCAGTCTCTCTTGAGCGCTGCTTCTGATTTGAAGAAGCCTGCTTCTTCTTATTGGGTTTAGACAAAGGTAGTAGTGTTAGCGAACTCCTTTTTGTTTAATTAGAATGCACAGTATGATGTTAAAAAAAAGAAGTGCACTGAGAATATTGGGTTGATGAAAACAGGTTAACGCAGACGGGAGCAAATGTTTGGGACTGAGGAAGATGTGTCAGAAGAAGGATTAAGCTTGATGGTTAGCCGGAAACTGGTGATGCTGATGAATGGAGATGTTCTGCAGCTAGAGTATATGCCTTGTGGTCGGTACAAACAAGCCAGAGTTTACATGTAATCTATGATCCTTGACTATGTTCAAGAGTTCTTGGTTTTAAAAAATTTGGCACAAATCTGTATTACAATTAATCATTTTTTCCATTTATGAATTATATTTCTATTGTAATATACTAATATGTTTTATGTTTTGTATGTTTGAAAATTAATTAAATGCAATTTTTTCTATTTTTATAAAATCTTAAATGTTTACACATTTATACAACTTTTATTCTATTTAAAATTTTTAAATTTTAAAAAAACAATATTTTCAAAAATAAGAGACCCAAAATTAGAACCTACCATTGGAGGAGAAAATTTTAACTAAGAGAACATGGGTTCTTATATTCAAAAAAATACACAATTAATCTATACTAATAAAAAGTATAAGCTATAAGCTCCTAAAACTGTCCACCTAGGATTTTAAACATCCAATCGAAATTCGACATGTGACTAATTAACATTTTTAAGATTTCCAGAATTTTCAATATTAAGATATTTTTTAAACGACCAATTAGGATTTGACATGTCATTCATTAACATTTTTAAAATTTCCAGAATTTTTTAGAAAAAGGAAAATTTTAAATTTATGTAAATAAAAGAACTATGTACAATATCCCACATCGGCTAGAAATTTTTTAGACAATGGTTCAAAACCATTATAAATAAGATTAATATGCTTCCAACAACGAATGAGCAAGAAAGCTTGATTTATCAGGCGTCCAAGTTTAAAAGTTTTATTCGGTTTGATCCAGTTTTTTATCTGATCAAATTAAAACTTTAAAAAGTTTCAAAAAAATTTAATATTTAAAAATTTTAAAAGTTTAAATATTATAAATATTGAAACTTTTAAAAGTTCTTAGCTTTTTATAAGTTTTTAAATATTATAATTTTTAAATTTTAACTGTTTAAAATATTATAAATATTGAAACTTTTTAAAAGGTTCAAATATTATATTTCGAACCTTTTAAAAGTTTAAAATATTATAAATATTGAAACTTCTAAAAGTCTTAGCTTTTAAAGGTTTCAAAATATTATAATTTTTAAAATTTAAAAATTTCTTAACATTTAAAAGGTTTTTAAAAAATTATAATTTATAAATTTTAAAAGTTTAAAATATTATAAATATTGAAACTTGAAAATTTTAAAAGGTTCAAATATTAAAAATATTTAAACTTCACAGAATGTTTGAAAACATTACAATTACTTACCCTCCATAGAAATTTTAAGACATTATATCTATACTAATAAAAAGTTGAAGCTACAAACTCCTAAAGGTGTCCATATAGAATTTAAAAAAATTAATAAGAATTAGATATTTCACTAATAACATTTTAAGAAATATATCAGTAATCTATATATTAAGATTTTTTTAGAAAAAAAAAAGTAAAATCTATAGAAATAAAAAAAAAATTTACAACATCCCACATCGGCTAAAAAAATTTAGACAATGGCTGAGAACCATTATAAATAAAACTAATATGTTTTTAACTATAAATTTATCAGGTTTGCTTGATTTATGCTTATTTATCAGGTTTCCAAATTTAGAAGTTTTATTTGATTTATTTTAGCAAATTAAATATATAAAGGTTTAAATATTTAATATAGAATATTTAGAAATATTATAAATACTTCCATAAAAATGTTAAAAAATTATAACTATTTAAACTCTATAAAAAGTTAAAGTGTCATTAATATTTAACTCAAAAAAAAATGTTACAAATATTTAAACTACATCTAAAGTTTGAAATATTTTAAAAATCTAATCTCTATTAAAAATTTAAAATTTTAAGAATTACAAAATATTATATATCAAATTTTTAATATCTTGAAAATATCTTACTTATCTCCGTTTGTGTTTTATATATCTTATGAGCTGTAAAACATGTTTTTGTGTATGACTTTACAGATGATTTGATACTTTCGCAATAAATTTTTATTTTCAAGTCTAAAAAATAAGGATTGACGTCGCAAGACCTTGATTTGATGTTATTTGAGTTTAAAGAAGAAGGATTGACGAAAAGCATAAATATTGTTTTAACTATATATGTGTTCATATTACTTTCTCTGCAAGTAATGATATTGGTTTGAGAAGTTTCAAACCGTGTAGATCTAAAATCGAATAATATGGATGAAATTATCAATAATTGAGTGCATGTGTTGACTATACTGGTTTTCATGAATTGCACAATTTTTATGAGAAAATATATGATTTTGGTCGTGGAGTTTGATGGGTTAACAAGTTGTGTGGTAGTCTAAAAGAAAGGTTTTTCAGTGGAAGCATGTGAAGAAGTTGACGAGGAAGAATAAGAAGAAGAGTATAACGAAGAACCGTACGGTAAAAGTAATGATGACAATTACCATAAAATTTGACTGTGAAAATGACAAGAAAGAATATGAAGAATAAGAAAACATTGAATAAAAAACACGAAAACATAGGTGATAGCGATCAATTAAATATGAAAAACGAGATAAATTCATGATTATAAAACTGTTCCGTTTTCTGGTGGTCAAAGAAATGGTTTAGGATATGTGAGGTCACCAGTTTGATCCGTTTCGCCTGGATGTCGAGTTAAATTCATGATTTTTATATTTTTAAAAATTGTGTATCTGAAATTTAAATTTTTCCTTAATAGTAATTTAAAGTTTTCTATAAGATAATATTTCATTACCGTCATCAATCATATATAATTTTTATCAAAATATAGAAAAAATTAACTTTAACTTTAAATTTTTAGACAATGAGTCAGAACCAGTATAAATAAGATTAATATGCTTCCAACAACGAATGAGCAGGAAAACTTGATTTATCAAGCATCCAAGTTTAAAAGTTTTATTCGGTTTGATCCGGTTTTTTATTTGATCAAATTAAAACTTTAAAAAGTTTCAAAAAAATATATTATAATATTTCAAAATTTTAAAAGTTTAATTATTATAAATATTAAAACTTTTAAAAGTTCTTAGCTTTTAAAAAGTTTTTAAATATTATAATTTTTAAATTTTAAAAGTTTAAAATATTATAAATATTGAAACTTTTTAAAAGGTTCAAATTTTATATTTCGAAACCTTTTGAAAGATTAAAATCTTATAAATATTGATGTAAAACATAAATTATCTTATTTCTCTACGTTTGTGCTTTTTATTTCTTATGAGCTGTAAAACATATTTTTGTGTATGATTTTATAGATGAGTTGATATTCTTTCATTAAGTTTTTATTTTTGGGTCTAAGGAAGAAGAATTGACATCGCAAGACCTCAATTTGATGTTAGAGTCAAGTTTTGGGGTTTAAAGAAGAAAGATGGACGACAAACACATATATTTTATTAGTTATATATATGCATCACCAGGATTATGGTTGTCACGGTTACGGTTTATTAACCATCGGTTATGGTTAGAAATTTTGTTAAACCTTAACCATAACCGTTTAATAAATAGTTAAACGTTTACATTTAAATACGGTTTCGGTTCAAGCGGTTACAATTATATACAGTTACAGTTATATACAGTTACAGTTATTTGATAATATGATATGGTTGATATTATTTGATGATATAATATAAATGATATTATTTATTTATAATTAATATGTTCTTATATTGTACTCATATTTCTATATATCATATGATTCATATTAAAGAAATAATTATTAGTATATTTTATTATGTTTTTAAAATATATTGTAATCCAAGTAAGGATTTTGGTTTGAGAAGTTTCTAAACGTGTGGATGTAAAACCAAATAAGTATATGGATGATTATCAATAATTGGGTGCATGTGTTGACTATGATGGTCTTCATGAATTTCACAAATTTTATGAGAAAATAAATGATTTTGTACTTGGAGTTTGATGGTTTAACAAGTTGTGTAGTAGTCTAAAAAAAAGTTTTTCAGTAGAAGAATGTGAAGAAGTTGACGAGGAAGAAGACGAAAAAGAGTATAACGAATAACCAAAAGATAAAAGTAACGATGACAATTACCACAAAATTTGACAATGAAAATGACAAGAAATAATATGAAGAATAAGAAATCATTGAATAAAAAACACAAAAACATAGGTGGTAAGAACTAAATATGAAAACGAGTTAAATTCATGATTATAAAATTGTTTCGTTTTTCTGGTGGTCAAAGAAATGGTTTAGGATATGTGAGGTTATCAGTTTGATTTGTCCCGCCTGATCGTCGAGTTAAATTCATGATTTTTTTTATCAGATTTGATTTTATAACACAACTGATTTTTATATTTAAAAAAATTATGTATATGAAATTTCATTTTTTTCTTTAATACTAATTTAAATTTTTTATAAGATAATATTTTATTACCATCATTAATCATATATAATTTTCATCAAAATATATCGCGTGGGTTCAAAACCTAGTTCATAAAAAAATCAAACAGTGTTTAACAACCCCTTATAAGAGACTACGGATAATCTTGCCCTAAACCATCCATTTTTACTTAATGACAAAATATATTTATAGCTAGTTTCCCAAACCGAAAGGAGGGTTGGATTAAAATTTGTATTTTTTCTAACTTGGGCTGCGTATATTTATATATGTAAGATGAACTTGAAATCTTATGTTCAAAGTTAATTGCGGGTTTTACATGGATACGTATTTTAACCACACTTGTCATAATTAGATGTTAATTGTTCACCAGTTTATTTCCATTTACAAAAACAATTTATCCTTCTTTCTTAATAATTTAATAATATGATCACCTCCCAAAAGTATAAAAACAGTGTAATAAGAATCAAGAGCTCGGTACGGTAAAAAAGAGTGATCAACCATATAATTTTCTTAACTTTTGTTTTTTTCTCAGAAAAGTAGACTACATATTACATGAACTACTTCCATTTGTGATTTTAGTAAATTGATTGTAGAAAGGATTTTGCTTGGACCTAAATAGTTATGGGTCTAGTGGCCCAGGAATCCTTAGTGTTTTAATAACTACTATGGTTATTACATTAATTTTTCAAAACTAGGAATTTTGGTTTCATAATTTATTAATAGTTTTGTGATTTGTAAACATATGTATTAACTGTTTGTTTTCGGAACCAAAATGGGAAATCTTGAACTTGAGTAAAACCGGTATTGAACCAAAATTATAAGTGAGCATACAACAAAAAAAAAAGCTCTAACGTAGAGAATAGGTCCAGTAAAAGCCCAAAATGATCCAGCCACTGATGCACTTATCAATCTTGCACACTACTTACGCAAAGAAACACGGATATATATATCAATCCTAGGAGCTTCTGAACAGACGTCTTCGAACCAGGTCAAATTTGTTACCAAACTAGATCGAACCGTGGTTTTTGGTTTCAAGATGATTACGAGTCAGCTACTAAAAGTTGGATTCGCTAGAAATCAGTTGCGGCCACTAGATAAACATGATCAGTAGTCGATACGTGGTTTTGCACGATCATCTTGCTCTGATTTTCCAAGTGTTTTGGTCCAGTTCAACTCGTAATTAAGACTTATAAGATATCTTATACTTCAAATACACCCAAAAAATACCTAAACAATGTGTTAATCACATGAAAACCTAAAAGACTTTAGGCAAGTAAGAAAATTAGGCTACATCAGATTCATCTTATATTACATAAATGATATTTTCTAATTACGAAAAATTGAACCAACCTTAGTTGACACTCATAAATTTATAGTTGTGTCGAATACGTAAAACATAATCCGTCCCCATATATATATCTATATCACAGATGAACTCGTACACATATACCAATCAAGATTTGATTTATCTAGTTATACTATAAAAATCAGCCAAGAAGTATTTTATAACATATATATATATATATATATATATTTATCAGAAGGTGTGTTACAATAAAAAAAATTGCATGCAAGAGGAAACCCAGAAATAGACTAGATACTTTATTAAAGCGATGATTCATCTGACATCCTCATTTATTTATTTTGTACTGGGATATTCTGTTTGGCGAGAAATTATCCATCATCTTGTAATCTCTCATGTAATAATCAAACCTGTAGATTAAAAAATATAAAACTAAAATACCAAAACAAACAGCTATATGAGCTATCAGCTATGTATACATAACAAAATTGATATAAGGTAAACATTTATGTATATTAATTAACTTAATATTACAATATATATATAAAGAAAAAAGAAATGCCAAGAGTAAGAGAACCGCATAAATCTTACCCAAGAGGTAAGAGTACCCATCTTCCCGTCATTTCTTTACTTTTCATTTTTGTTTTTGTCTAAAAAGTAGCTAGCTCTTCATGTTGTGGTCTTTTAGCTACGCCAAATTCACTTATTATATAAATATAATCCTGAAATGATAGGCCACAATTATAATCTTTTAGAAAATGTTGCATAATCTTTGAAAGAAATTGTATATCGTAGGAATAAATTGTGAGAAAGAACAATAACTACACCTAAAATTTTGAAAATATGTTATTTTTTTAAACAAGTTCTCTTTTTTCTTCTAAAACATGGATCAATTAAAAAACATACGGAACATATTTATATATGGGAAGTTTGTATTACTGCATTTGAATAAACCAAGAGGCGTGAATGTCCTTGCAAGTACCAACATTGATTATGATATTCAATTTTTGTGTCTAATTTAACAATTGTAAAAATGTAGCATAAATCAAAATTGTGTTAATTAGACAAAACTGTTAGATAATCTAATAAAACCAAATTCCTCCAATTTTGTGCCAACGTAACCTGTTGTAGTTGATAGCACAGAGTCCTGTCAAAATGCCGGGTCCCTCTTTACCATGCTTTCTCTTGTTTTCTCCGTATCAATTGCGAAATAGTTTGTTCAAACTCGTAATAACCACGAAAATGACAGCTCTTGGAACGAATACAGTTTGGACTTTGGAACCTGTAAGAAGATTTTATCATGGTTCCTAGGTATTCGGAACTCCGCAGGATATAGGAATCTCCGAGGAGGGCAGCCAACTCAAAATACCCACAAAAGAAACTTGATCATAGAAATTTTTATTTGTCTAACAAAAAAAAAATGAGAGCATTGTCAAAAAAAAAAAAAAAAAAAAATGAGAGCAAGTGGATTCGTTCAAACTTCGACATGAATCTTTTCTTAATTATTATAGATAGGTTTATAATATTTTAGTCCCCCCCCCCCCTCTATACACTTGCATTTGTCTGTTGCATCAGTGTTGGAAAATCTTACGACCACTTGTGCTTGTAATTACGGCTAAATGCATAGTTCATTCTCATTTCAATAACTGATGGTGGTGATTGGCAATCATATACCAGTGTGATATAAGGATGTATCGCTTTCATTATGAGAAATTATCAAAACAATGTTTAAAAATATACTTTCAATTTTATTATATCGTTTTTAATATATATCCACTATTTTATGATATTTTAACTATTAACTATATAACCCCTTTCTCCACCTGTTAAAATTTGTGTACCATTTTTTTGTTACAAATCAGACCAGTTATTTTTCTCGACAATAACCTAATTTATGCATGGGTTTCTGATGATCCCACTACAGTAGAAGTCAGAAGAAGAAAAAAAAACATTGTTCTTTTCTGGTCAACAGTAATAAAAAGGTTTATTAAAAAAAATAATCAAATAATAGATCCAACCACAGGCCACAGCAGTATTATATTAAAAATCAAACAAATAAGTGCCAATAATGGTGTATAGTATATATATATATATATACATATATTTTTTATCAAAGGTGTATAGTATTTATATTGATTAAAAATATATAGGTGTTTGTTGGACGCAAGTACCACTCGACCACTATACGCTAAAAAGCACTAACGCACCATATCCTTGCGCACCACCACCAGGCGGCACCAGGCCACAAATAGTTGCATTGATTAAATAAATTTATACTACTGAGTAAACGATCAAGAACCTTTAGGGTATCACTCATCAGGCTGGTGTCTTCCAAAGATCTTCCGATGCTTAACCAGGCTGGTGTCTTCCAAAGATCTTCCGATGCTTAAATCAAACGTAAATTTAACAGTATGGTAAGAAATTAAGTGCATGAGATGATATGCAGTTGTTTTTAGATTTTGAATAGTTAAATGATGTTTTACCAAAGAAAAATACTTAGGGGTGAACCTATTAGTTCACCTCCTCTTTTTCAACCAATCAAAATCTTTTATACATTATCTCATTTTAAATATAAATTAAAATTACATTAAAAAAGCAAAACCAATTAAAGAAACAAATTCTGTATACTTTTAATTAAGGAAAGTTAAATATTGGCTTGGTTTAGATTATACAATTAGAACAAAATTATGTGTTGGTTTGGGTTTACAAATAAATTGTTTAGAGTTTAGATTTTACAATTAAAACAAAATTATATGTCGGTTTAGGTTTACAAATAATTTTTTTAGGGTTCAGATTTTATAAAAAAACGAAATTATATGTCGGTTTAGGTTTACAAATGAGGTGGTTAGGGTTTAGATTTTACAATTAAAACGAAATTATATGTTGGTTTGGGTTTACAAATGAGATAATTAGGGTTTAAATTTTACGATTAAAACGAAATTATATGTCGGTTTGGGTTTACAAATGAGATGGTTAGGGTTTAGATTTTTACAATCAGAACGAAATTATATGTCGGTTTGGGTTTACAAATGAGATGGTTAGAATTTAGATTTTACAATTAGAACGAAATTATATGTCGGTTTGGGTTTACAAATGAGATGGTTAGGGTTTAGATTTTACAATTAGTAATGAAATTATATGTCAGTTTGGATTTATAAAAAATTGGTTTAAATTTTTAATTTTATAATAATGTATACATATTTTATTTCCTTATTTTACAAGGAGGTGAATGGAGAAATTCACCCCTAGGGGTGAACCTAAGTATTTTTCAATACTTGGGTTCACCCCTAGAGGTGAACCTAAGTATTTTTCAATACTTGGGTTCACCCCTAGAGGTGAACCTATTTGTTCACCTCCTATTTTTCAACCAATCAAAATCTTTTATACATTATCTCATTTTAAAAATAAATTAAAATTACATTAAAAAGCAAAACCAATTAAAGAAACAAATTATGTATACTTTTAAATTAAAGAAAGTTAAATATTGGCTTGGTTTAGATTTTACAATTAGAACAAAATTATGTGTTGGTTTGGGTTTACAAATAAAGAGTTTAGATTTTACAATTAAAATGAAATTATATGTCGGTTTGGGTTTACAAATAAATTTTTAGGGTTCAGATTTTATAAAAAACAAAATTATATGTCGGTTTAGGTTTACAAATGAGGTGGTTAGGGTTTAGATTTTACAATTAAAATGAAATTATATGTCGGTTTGGATTTACAAATGAGATAGTTAGAGTTTAGATTTTACAATTAAAACGAAATTATATGTCGGTTTGGGTTTACAAATGAGATGGTTAGGGTTTAGATTTTACAATCAGAACGAAATTATATGTCGGTTTGGGTTTACAAATGAGATGGTTAGAATTTAGATTTTACAATTAGAACGAAATTATATGTCGGTTTGGGTTTACAAATGAGATGGTTAGAGTTTAGATTTTACAATTAGTAATGAAATTATATGTCAGTTTGGATTTATAAAAAAGTGGTTGAAATTTTTAATTTGATAATAATATATACAGATTTTATTTCCTTATTTTACAAGAAGGTGAATGGAGAAGTTCACCCCTAGAGGTGAACCCAAGTATTGTTCTTTACCAAAAATAATTATTTTCAGTTAATATAGGTATTTTTAGTATGATTAAATACTACTCAGCGATTTAGCGTATAGTATTTATAGAATTGACTTGATGTCTCATATTCGTTATATTTTAGGTATGATAGTGAGATGTATGAGCTTCCCTCTGCTTAGTGATAACGATTTGCATAATTATTGATTGGTTTATAATGATGATCCACAAGAATATATTTGTACCTCAAAATCTACGTAACGAGTTGTAATTGGTTGATTTAGGCTATGAATGGTGACACACTAAGAGCCTGACTAGTTCAAACGCTGCGATTGCGGTTGCGGTTGCGGGAGATTGCGGAAGCGGGCGATTGCGGGAGATTGCGGAAGTGGACGATTGCGGTTTCAAGCGTTATTAAGCGTTTTGAACGACTGGTTTAGCAGTTTAAAATTGGTGCGTTTGCGAGAGGTTTACGACTGGTTGACCAGCGGGTGCAATAGCGGTTGGAACATAATAAATGTGATATATGATATATAAATGTTTAAAAACACAAAATTTTTAATTAAACTTGATTTATAATTTAAATTTATTAAAAAATACTAAAATAATTATTCAAAAAACAAATAAATTTCCTATTGAAATACTTATTCCTTTATGCATTTGGCTTTTCACCAAAAATTTAATCAAGTAATTTGATAAATGACAAAACAAATGCTTTAGATCGTAGATCTTTTCTATTTTCTCTTAGATCATGGGTCAGTAGTTGCATCGGTAGGAATGGTTAAGTGAGAGTTGAGAAGAGTCACTGGTAATTTGTTTTAATATTTTTCACAAATAATCTTATTTTTTTAAAAATTTCTAATGAAATATTATATTTATTTAGATTTTTTTGAACTTATGTGCGATGTGTCATTAAATTTACATCAAGTTTTCCGGATTATTGTTAATTAGAATATTATTTTCTTCTAATTGTTTATTTTATAATTTCTGTAATCATATCCGTACTTCATTTTCTCCCATCTTTAATGAGTAAAATGGTTAGATAGAAGATATAACACAAAAGAATTTCATTATCATTGATTTCTTTTAAGTTTTTTATAAAAAAAAAAAAAAATTCCAACCGCAACCGCAAACGCTTGCGGGAAACAGCTTTTGGAATTCAGTGGTTTGAAGCGGTTGGGAGCGATTAGAAGCGATTGGGAGCGTTTTATGTGATTGGTTCCAATCGCTAGCAACCGCTACCACCCGCAAACGCAGCGTTTGCGGGAGGTAGCGGGAAAACCAGTCAACACCTAAGTTCAGATTTCGAAGTGTGGTTTTCTAAAAGATGATTTTTACACCAATCACAAATAAATTTTGTAATTTGCGTTTTTAGGAGAGAGAAAAAAGTCTGATTGCGTTTTTCAAGGAAGACATTTTTACTCTTGGACCGCAGTTGTAATATGATTAATCTATTTGTCAGCGGTTTTGTTCCAGTTAGTTATCTACAGGATAAAAACAACTTTTCTGTTTAATTTTTTTATAATAATGAGTTAGTAATCAACATATATATATTTTTAATTGTTAAATACTTCTTACAGGTAATTTAACTTTTAAATGTGCTTATTTAAAAATAATAATTACTTCATTAATTTTTCATAAGTTATAAAATAATGATTTTTTATGAAAAAACAGATTTAAATAAAAGAAAAAAAAAGTTATTCAAATTGAAAATTTCATTTTATTTTTTAATTCACTAATATTTGCTATATATATTATACTTATCTTTCAAAAAATCACATAAAAAGAAATCATAAAAAAATTCTTATACTATTTTCTTATGTACTAATAGTTTAATTAATCTATATTTTCTTAATTCAATTTTTTTATTAAAATAATAGGGTATATATTTCATTTGTAAATAGATAAATATATTTAGTATATAATTATATAGGCTTCTACTGGTAACCATTAGAGGAACAAAAGGAAAATGAATAAAAAGAATAATGAGGAACGGAATAAACAATTTTTGAGGAATGAAAGGAAAAAATGCAGAGAAAGAACAAAATAATGACTGGTAACCAAATAATAATAATATTTTTAAAAATAGATTAAATATTAAATCAATCAATGAATAAAAATACTAATACTACTTTTAATGTATATAAAATAAATTTTACATTTGATTTTAAAATAAAATTTGTGAATTAAATTTAGAGACATCATATTAAATACTAATAGTTAATATTAACCTACAATAAAATTTAATTTAAAATATTCTTTAGTTTTTATTTATGATATACACATCTTTGAAATTTAATTTACTATTCATACAATTTCCAAATAAAGCTTTCAAATTAATTTAACATAAAATTTTGTATCAAAGATACATTTCTGCCAATATACTGTTAAAAATATGAATATTATTGTATTATAAAATTAAAATGTTATTAATAAACATATTTTTTTATTTATTTTAAAATAAAAAACTAATTTTAATATTAATTTTTTTTGTGTTCTATTTGTTTCTCATCAATTTTGGGGAGGAACATTTTTGGTCTAGTGTTCCTCATTTTATGAAGAATGTAGAGGAACGATGATGAAATAATATTCTTTGTAAATGGTAAAAATTTTGAGGAATGAAGAGGAATATCATATTCCTCCTCATTCTTTTCCTAAATTTTGGTTACCAGTTGGAGCCATATAGTTATTTTATTACAATAATTTTTAAAATATAATTTTCAATAAACATTTATGTATATACAAAAAAAAATATTTATTTATTAATACAAACAAATAAAACATAATTATACTAATTATTAATAAAACAATATAAAATCCGCACCACAAATAGTTTTTCACCAATCAAACATTATTTTGTACTGCTTATTTTGTATCAACCGCACTTATCCCGCAAATACATTTATCCCGCACATACTGTAATTTAACCGTACTGCACTATCAAATCGTTTGTCCCACACAACCAAATCTGGTGTTATTGTAACATAACATATAACTAGTATATAACATATAACATAACATAGTAATTGTAAACGTATTGTTGTCATATTTGTCCCTATTTGTCATAACACTTTCTTTCCTAATAAAATTGTTTTTCTAATTATTCGTAGTTGGAAATGACAATTTTATGAAAGAAAAAGGAATTGAGACCATAGCTGACAGCACAACTAAAAATAGTGATCGCCTGTCAGGTCATTAAAGATCCCTTTCAAATAAAAAAAGTAGACAAATATTCCTTTCTTATTCACATAAAGAAAATAGTTTTTAGAAGGAAAAAAAATGTTAAATGTAAAAAGGAGAAATTCCAAAAGAAGAGCCTCTTCAATTTTTACTTTTGGGGTGTGCGGATGTTTCTTATTACGTTTGGGCTTTACTTTAGCTATTAGCTATACATCCTACATGGTTTCCAATCAAGAATGGTTGAAGGTTATCTATCATCTCAACTTACGGATACAATCATGTTGTTATTATGTTTTATTTCAAGTCTAATTATATGCACATGAACCATATATGCATGACAGCTAAATCATGAACTAATACAAATTATCATTTGTTCTAATTAATATTCCCGATATTTGCAAGTATACAACGTTACTAACGTACGAGTCCTAATTCTACGTCCGGATTCAGAATCAGTAGTGGCTTTAAGAACGAAACTAAATATTAGGCGTGAAGAAGTGTTTAATCATCTTTAACCAAAAAAAAAGTGTTTAATCATCTTTAACCGAAAAAAAAAAAGTGTTTAATCATGATCCAAAAGGTAAAACAAAAAGATGATCAACTAAAATTAAAAAACAAAAAGAAGATCAACTTCGTGTGTGTTGTTTGACCAGAAAAAACAATTTCGTGTGCTGTTCGGATTAATATAACAAAAGGTATATATATATATATATATAACCGTAACAGATAACAGTGACAGCAGGAAAGAATAAACAAATTGTCGAAGAATGCTAGAGACACTTGACTGTGGTTATGAGTCGAGATAACAGACAAATGAACCCCAAAGCAACATTTTCAGAGTATAAAAAATTATGAAGCAAGTTTTTAGAGTCACTAAATAAAAAAGGGTTTGCACCTAATCAAAATTATAAAGCAGGTTGTTATAAGAACTGAAGCAATCTAAAATATTCGAATAAAATTAAGGATTGGAGATGAGTTCTCGTTTTCGAGGTAAACGAAAGTACTCAAATTTGGTTGACATTTGGAGATTGCTATGGTTTTGATCAAAGGAAGAAACTACGATGAAGTGAAGCCGCTTCTTATGGAAGAATACTTGGGATAAACAATCTCTTCATTCACTTCTTTTTAAAATAAAATAAGATAATAAATTTTGTATATATTATTATAAAATTAAAAATTCAAACTGCTATTTTATAAATCCAAACCGATATATTATTTTTTTCAAATTGTAAAATCTAAACTCTAACTATCTCATTTGTAAAGCCAAACCAACATATAATTTCGTTTTAACTGTAAAATCTATAATCCTAACCACTTCATTTGTTAATCCAAACCGATATATAATTTCGTTTTAATTGTAAAATATAAACTTTAATCATCTTATTTGTAAATCCAAACCGACAAATAATTTTATTCTAATTGTAAAATATAAACAAGTCAATATTTAATTTTCTTTAATTAAAAGTATACAGAATTTGTTTTCTTAATTTGTTTTGCTTTTAAATTTGATTTTAATTTATACAATTTTCTCATTGGTTGAAAAGAAGGAGATGAACAAAAAGGTTCATCCTAAGAGTCAACCTATGTATTTTTCCTTTCATATGAGACCATGGTCGACATGTATAATTGACTAGACCAAGCGAATCTTAGGAATGACAAGTTGGTCGAAAAGAATCAATGACTAAAATGTACCAAATAGAAAAGAAAAGGCATCAGTGACTAACAATCCAAAACTGATAAATGATAATGCAGATTGTTTCAATATGGCACTCTTAGATCCTTCTTCATGTAGTTTTTTTAAACATTATGGAAATTATATATGGAGAAGACCATCAGAAAAAATCGTTCAAACTATTTTCGACCACAAAAGCTTAGAATTTCTAACATCAAAGTTAGCTTCCATTTCAGTCATTAAAGATAATTATCAAATAATTTGAAAATTATTTTTGTTACAAGAAAAAAAAACTATAGAAAATGGAAATGAATATGTGAGAGGTTGTAACTTGTAAGAGACGAACAATAATAGAAGAAGAAGAAGAAGAAGAACCAAAAGTGGCGAACAAATAGCTAGGACCCTACGCTGGGGGAAAAAAACACGCGATGTTACAATCACCCGTCAACTCTAACTGATGATCAACAATAATGTTAAGGAATTGTTCCTTAAAAACTCATTGATGTAAATCACTTTCTCGCTTGACTAGTACGTACTGGAATACATAACATCTTCTTCTTTTCGCTGCATTTGCCTTTATAAAATTATATATTTGATAGTTATTTATGTTTTATAAACAACACATGGCACATATTTAAACAATACCCAAATATTTGCACATAATACAATCGGATCATTAAAGTCCGATTTAGTTCTTCCCCTCCGACCCTCCATATTGGAACTATGACTCAGTTCTACAATAATAATTAAAGTAAATATAATTTTATAATTAACTTAAACTGTTTTGTCCTAGGGAAATTGAATATGCAAGAATATAGTACATTTACGTGCAGAAAATTTTAAAATATGTCATCTCGTATAAGTGCATTCCCCTCTAGCTAATTTAAAAACTTCAAAATAAAATCAAATTAATACAGTAATATACAACGTCGCTTTTCAAACATTGATCTTATTAAAAAGAATTACTACTTAGCTTGGATAAACTTATCTATTTATATAATTAAATAATTTATTAATAACCAAAATATCTAAAAAAGAATTTAGTATGTCTGTACGTTATATATAGAGGAGCTCGCGATCGTAAGCTCACCACTATCATCACACAAGACGTTTAGTCATGCCTCTTGGTTCATCTTCACAAGATTCTTGATAGCTCTAATTAGTGTTTTGCTATTAAAAACAAAAAAGATTGTACGTAAAAAAAAAAATGAAAACACGTAGCAGCTGTGTGGGTAGGATCCAACAACGTTTCTCGATCTGTTTAATATTCCGATGCATCAGAGTTCTCATTAACAGATCTATTTCTTTCTTATCAAGTTAAACAGTATCCTCTGAAATTTTAATTTTCAAAAGATTTATATATTTCTCTCTATTTTTATATCTTGAGTGTTTGTGAGAGATTATATGAAATTTACCCATTATTGGTCATATATATATCGGAAAAAGAATGTCAAGAAAGCCATGTTGTGTCGGAGAAGGGCTCAAGAAAGGGGCGTGGACCACCGAGGAGGATAAGAAACTCATCTCCTACATCCACGACCACGGCGAAGGAGGCTGGCGCGACATTCCCCAAAAAGCTGGTTTGTACATGCACACACATCTATACATGATTAAATAGTTTTTTTTTATTACCAAAAAAAAATAATGATGAAGATGGTGTTTGATTAGGGTTGAAACGGTGTGGAAAGAGCTGTAGACTGCGATGGACCAATTACCTTAAACCTGAGATCAAACGAGGCGAGTTTAGTTCAGAGGAAGAGCAGATTATCATCATGCTTCATGCTTCTCGAGGCAACAAGTACGTTTCTATGTTTATATATATAACAAACAAACAAAAAATGTGTGCGCGTGTATCGATCCGATGGAATGTATAATGAAATGCATGAAATAAATTTATATAAGATTTACTTTAATTTGTAGACATGATTATCATCTTAATTCTGTCTTCGGTCTATCTATTCATCTTCTTTCCTCTAGGTGGTCGGTCATAGCGAGACATTTACCTAGAAGAACGGACAACGAGATCAAGAACTATTGGAACACCCATCTCAAAAAACGTTTGGTTGAGCAGGGTATTGATCCCGTGACACACAAGCCACTAGCTTCTAATTCCAACCCAACGGTTCATGAGAATTTGAATTCCCTAAATGCCTCCAGTCCCGACAACCAATACTCACGGTCGAGCTCAATGCCTTCTCTGTCTCCACCTCTATCCGGTTGCAACATGGTTTCCGAGGCGACTGAGTTATGCAGCAATGATGGAACACCAATGCAAGGCGGCGGTTCCTTGAGTTGCAAGAAAAATTTCAAGAAATCAAGTTCTACATCAAGGCTATTGAACAAAGTTGCAGCTAAGGCCACTTCCATTAAGGATATATTGTCGGCTTCCATGGAAGGTAGCTTAAGTGCTACTACAATATCACATGCAAGCTTTTTCAATGGCTTCTCTGAACAGATCTGCAGTGAAGAGGATAGTTCTAATGCATCCCTGACAAATCTCGCTGAATTTGATCCCTTCTCCCAATCATCATTGTACCCTGAGCATGAGATCAATGCTACTTCTGATCTGGACATGGGCCAGGATTATGATTTCTCACATTTTCTCGAAAAACTTGGGGTTGGTAACCACGATGAGGAGAATAATATGAATGTCGAGTACAACCATGATCTCCTTATGTCTGATGTTTCCCAAGAAGTCTCATCAACTAGCGTTGACGATGAAGACAACATGGTAGGAAACTTCGAGGGGTGGTCAGATTATCTTCTTGACCATGCCAATTTTATGTACGACACCGACTCAGATTCCCTCGAAAAGCATTTCATATGACTCTTCCTATCCAAGCAAAAAGGTTTCAAACTATCTGAAGACGTATATCAATGGTTCTATATCGATCCGAGGCTTACTATAACTCGCTCCATGGAGATGTTGTGTATGTATCTAGTATTTGGGTTGGTCCAAGGTCGTCTCATGGTTAATAATCCCAAGTTAGTAGTACGGTGCTAAATAAGGGATATATATCCGCAAGACAAACAAAGAAAGAGGTTTGAGTTTAGGGTTTCTCTTACATTGAGAATCAACTGAGAATCGATTTGCGCGCGCGGGCCACGATGTTTGATACTATAATATCGTTATAATAATAAAGCTTGTTTCTTTATCTTAAATAATTTCGTATTAGTAGTGTCCATTATAATCATCAGTGCGGCTTATAGTCATCATTATGCTCCTTTTTGGTTTTAATGCTCTTCTTTATGATTAATTCATTTATTGACTCTAACTTTACATGGCATGAAAATAGTGGTACTGGTGCCTTTCGTTGGATTTGAACCGACCACATCACATCCCTCTTTCCGATGAATATAACTATTGTAGAATGAATAAGAAATGTTAAAATAATGATATATTTTTTTGAAAAATTGCGTAAACGAAAAAGACATTGCAAGAGAAGTGAATTTGTGTGGTCAATGTATGGTCAATAAACAATTTATACATGAAAGCCAAAGATCACGAGGTGAGTTAGAGAGCTCTAATATAATTTATGATCCGACAAATTTTGTCTGAAAACAAAGTCGAATCTTAATACAGTAATAATGTAATTTTAATTACTCTATCTTGTTTCAAATTAATTATTTTTAATTTTGTAACGTATATTAAAAATATTCAATTTTTATGTTTTACTCTTGATTAATGTATTTTTTTATTATTTGAAATCATCAATTAATAAACAAAAAAAAGTAAATTTTAAAAATTTAATCCAAAATGTATTAGAAACATAAAACGACAACTAATTAGTAAAAAAGGAGGGTAATATTTTTAATGATTTTTTATAATATAAAGTATTATGTGCATATTGTTTTGACTATACAACGAATTTGAATTATAAATTTCACTTTTTATGTGATATAATTTTTATTTATTCATCTCAATATTAAAATTTTCAAACCTTAACATATTTACAAAAACATAGTTTCATATCACAATGCACTCACTAATTCAAATAAAGGAAAAGACGTGATAAGACTTTAGAGTTTTTCTATAAAAAAATTGGGCGAATAATTCGGAGGAGTCTTACTCACTTTACATTGGCTTTTAGACCCACTCATCCCTCAATCATGTTTTGTAAAGGAAAAAAAAAAAAATTGTAAAATACCCCTATGATCTTACTAAGAGGCACAAAAACAATGCAACTTACGAGTTACTAGACCAGGTATCATCGTGATTGCTCTCGACCCCATATGTACATACATCCTATGTGTCTTGTGCATATATAGATCATCATCACGAACTCTACATTTGTTTTATTTATCGCAGTACTCTTTATATCAGAATCATATATTCCACCATCCTCCACAGTCCACGAGTGGTTCGTTATCATATCATGATGCACAACTTTACTTTGATAAAGATTATATGGATATATTATTTATACATAATAGGTTTACTAATCGTAAGCACGTTTTTGCTATATATATGTCTCTTCTGTCGGCGTGTGGTGGAACTTTTAATCTAATTACGTAAGATGATACTTATTGATACTATAAACCTTTTGATTTTACAGGTTGTAAAAGAGCCCAAGCCACTTACATTAATTCAAAGAATGTGAGTTGGTGTTAATCATATAATACTGTACTGTCTTTTAAAACCCAATCCAATTTTCTTTTGACACAAACAAACTTTGCTTAACAATTGAACGATACATATATATATATCATCTAACCAAAAACTTAAAGTGCTAACAAATAAAAAAGGAAGATGCTTTTTGTAAATCGACTTAAAATTAATGAAGATAAAGCCACACACACACTAACACAGATATTATTTAGGACAAACTGCACAAACATAATTAGGAGGCCTAATGCTAATGGGCTTAACTTAAAAGGCTAAAATAGTAATGTAACGAATGTGGAGAGCCGTTGGATTCATTCAACACGTTAATAAATGGTAGTTAAATCAATCACGTTGTAAATATAAGATTGTACAGCAAACTAGTCACATTTACGAGGTAATTTGAATCAGTTCAAGTAATGCAGAGATTACGATAATCTTGGGAAGCCTCACTTTTTGACCAACGTTTTGAGTCGGCTCTTTTCTCTCCCTATAAATTAGCCATTTTTCTATCTAATTTTTTAACACATTCTCAAACCTCCAAATTCTTGATCAAAATAACAATTTAAAAATATGAATGGAAAAGGCAGCAGCAGCAGCGGTGGAGGAAAGAGTGGTGGAGATGGAGGAAAGAGCGGTGGCCGTAGTGGAAACGCTGGAGGAGGAGGTAACATGGTAGCACCAGGGACAAAGGGTGGTGCATACATCTCAAGAGGTGGATTTGAGAGTAACCCTCAAGGTTACTTTAGTAATCTGCATGGTAGTGGACAGAGCAAGAAGTGAGCGATCGATGACTTCGAGTACAATCATGATCCATCATCTTCTTTCATCTAATTCTCTAGTTTTTTAAATAAAAATGCAATGAAGTTCAAATAAGTATTGAATAAACGAATTTTATCTCTATGATCATTTGTGTTATTGCTTCGTTTCCACTCTTCTTATTTTCTTATAATCAATCTCGTTAGTCGTCGTCATGAAACATGCTTCTATGTGGGAAGATGTATAAAGAGAGCAAACAAAGATCATTGGCCTTCTTGGATCAAATAAATATATAATGGTCCTAGAATGTAAATATCATCACAACTACCAAAACTATTAAATGTGGTTTAGTTTTTCAGATTGTGTATATTGTTGACAAAACTATATGATTTTAAACAATTGAATTTCATACATGTTGATTAAAATTCCTGGTCAATTGTTTGAAAGTCATACATTGCAAATTGACTCTTGAATTCTTATTAGTTTTTCTTTTATATATTTTATTAAAATTATTAGAAATGACTTAAAATCCCTGTTTTAGAAATCGCTAGGCACTAATTGGGCGGTCGGGGTAGGCCTAGCGCCTAACGAGAAAATCGGAGATTAAACGGGGATTAATCGGAGACTAGTTTTAGAGTTATTTTATTAAATTAGTAATAAAATTAAAATATATTGTACTAAATATATGTATATTTTTGTTTATGTTAAAAGAAATATATAAAACTATAGTATTGTCTTTAAAATTGTGATTTTTATTAAAAATTTATATATTAGTTATTGTAAAACATCATAATTTCTTAATTTAATTGTCGAAATAACAAAAAAATATATGTCAAATGTATATTTAGTTCTAAAAATAATCGGTATACACAAAATTAAACGAAAAATAATCGAATTAGATTGGCATAATCGTAGAATTGATGCTAGACGGAGATTAATCATTAATCGAGTCGGAAAAAGTGGGACTAGCGATTTTACAGGGCGTAGTCGGTGGTAGACGGAAATTTTTAAAACAAGGCTTAAAACTATTATTCTCTGATTTATTTACCTTTTCTAAAAAATATCTTTTCTTTTTTGACATAATTTTAAAAGAAATATCTGGAATAATTATATTTTGCAAAAAAAGACCATTCCCACAAATATTACAAGTCATGCCCCAATGGATACAGAGCCAACCGTTTGAGATAAGCTGCATCAGCATTGGATCATCCGAAGAGGGTAAGGAAGACGTTACCCACGAGACCTCAATCACACGTGGCGGATTCTCAGATATTCTCTTTTTTTTTTTCCTGGGAAATAAAGTTTTCGTTTTTTTTGTTTGTTTGTTGGGTTTGAGAGGGAGGGAGAGAATTGGTTGTGAGGAGACGAAGAAAGAAGATTTGGGGTTTTGAATCCATTCTCATTACCCTATAACCAACCAAACTCTTTCAGGTTTCTAAGTGAGAGAAGAAACTTGAAATCTCTGATTCTTTGGATATGTCGAGCTCAGCCGCTTCCTTGTGTTGTTCATCAACTCAGGTCAATGGGTTTGGTCTTAGGCCTGAAAGGTCCCTTCTTTACCAACCCACTTCCTTTTCTTTCTCCAGGTATATATTCAGCTGTCCCTACAATCGAAAGTTCATTCCTTTTTCTATTCCTTTGAGGCTTTGATTTTGACGATTGGAATCGAAATCTTGAATTTTTGATCGGTGTGTGTGTGTGACATTTAATACAGTTTTGTTGTTGTTACTACGATTGCTCAGAGTCAGAGATTGGTTTGTTTAGTATCGTTGATTTGAATTTTTTTTTTTAATTTATGTGGTAATTGAAGATTGTTTGATTTGTATCATTATGTCTTTCTTGTGTTTGTGGATATGGTTTGAGTAAACATTTATCAGTTCCTGTTTGATCTCTAGAGAGCTAACTGTTATCCTCAATTGACACTAACTTACCTTTGTAAAAACTTTTTGCAGAAGGAGAACTCAAGGAATTGTCAAGGCTTCAGCTCGGGTTGATAAGTTTTCCAAAAGCGATATCATTGTTTCTCCCTCAATTCTCTCGGCTAACTTCGCCAAATTAGGCGAGCAGGTTCTTATTCCTCTCCTTTTAGATTTGCTGTTTCAATTACTTCCTGTTTCTCCCTTTCACTCTTTCTTTTGCTCTCTCTGGCTTCTTTCAGGTAAAAGCAGTGGAGTTGGCAGGTTGTGATTGGATTCATGTTGATGTGATGGACGGTCGTTTTGTTCCCAACATTACAATTGGACCTCTCGTGGTTGATGCTTTGCGTCCTGTGACAGATCTCCCGTTGGATGTTCATCTTGTAAACACTTGTTCCTTTTTCTTATTTTGTCACTATATGGTTTCTTGGTGTTTAAAGTCACATTTCTGATGAAACATTTTTTGAAACCAGATGATTGTGGAACCTGAGCAGAGAGTTCCGGATTTCATCAAAGCAGGTGCTGATATAGTTAGTGTGCATTGTGAACAGCAATCGACCATCCATTTGCATCGTACCGTCAATCAAGTACTGATATTTCATGCTTCTGCTATAAACTTTTTAATTTGATGGGGTATGCTTACGCTAATCATACCATGTGATGCTACAATGGTGTTTAGATCAAAAGCCTAGGTGCCAAAGCTGGAGTTGTCCTAAATCCTGGAACCCCATTGAGTGCAATAGAATATGTCTTGGATGGTGAGTTTTTCTATCCTAATAGCACTTGCTTTGGCAAGAGATGATAAGGTTATTCTCATTGGAGTATTATTTGTTTCTGAAATCAGTGGTGGATCTGGTCTTGATAATGTCGGTCAACCCCGGGTTTGGTGGACAGAGCTTTATCGAAAGCCAAGTAAAGAAAATCTCGGACTTGAGAAAAATGTGTGCAGAGAAGGTATCAATCAAATAACTTCTCTCCTAGTGAAAGCCTCTTCTCTTCTCAAAACATTGTCTTGTTGTTTTAGGGAGTAAACCCGTGGATTGAAGTTGATGGTGGTGTCACTCCAAAGAATGCGTACAAGGTGAAGCTCGAATACTCTTCCCAGTTTCATCTTTAACTCACATTTTCCTGCTGTAGACATTTCTGTGCCCTAGAGTTCTCTAGAATATGAATCTTTTGTGGGCTATAATATAGGTTATTGAGGCTGGAGCAAATGCTCTAGTAGCTGGATCAGCTGTATTTGGAGCTAAGGACTACGCAGAAGGTATAGAGATGAAACCAATGTATACTTTCTGAGTTTAGCCAGTAGGAAGATGTTCTAACATTGGTTCTGTTTGTTTGTTTGAAAAATCTGCAGCTATAAAGGGAATTAAGGCAAGCAAGAGGCCGGAAGCTGTAGCTGTGTAATGCGAAGAAACAAACAAGCGAAAAAGACTTGGTTAAACTTAGGTTAATGATTTCCCTGTATCCGTATAGTCCATGTTTGTATACTATCTTGCTCGCAGTACAACAATTTGAATCTTGAAAATGAAAATTCGCAAGTTTGAGCCTTGTCTATTTGCTGTTTCTTCCATTTTTTGGTGAGCAATCCTGTTTACGGGGTTTTTTCTATGGTTTGACCTGAGTTGCTATAACTTTTATTTCAGGAACAGTTGAGGTCAAAGACGATCACCCAGATGTTGTCATTGTCTCCAGTCACCATAAAATCTATAAGAATCAACTCAATATGTTCAATGTAGGCTCCTTTATACTATTCTGTACCATTGTCTTGTAAATTGCGGATATGCAGATGTTCATACATTTTGCAATAAAATATTGTAATAAGAAATATGCTGTTACATATGTGTTTTTGACTCTGGAAAATAAAGCATTTTCATTTGTCTTGCTACTCTCGCCCTAAGATCCAGTGACAATCACTTTGCTCGATCTTGTGTAAAAGCTTTAGCCTTATATACAAGTATACAACCAAGAGCCTGAGATTGAACCAAAAAATCATGAAGCTCGTAAGATTGACTTGCAGGAGTTTCTGCTTTTTAGCTGATAGTTCCCAAACGGCTTGAATTGGTCAAGAAACAAGCTGATCTTAGATATCCATTCTCTTCGTAAAACCTGGCTAGCAATTGATTCACCAAAATGTTAGGCAATGTACCAGTTTTGATCATGTCACAGTGCAACATCATTGTATCAGTAATACGTTTTTCTTGGAGATGACCCTTCAACATCGAAAGGTAACTCCATATGTCAGGGGTTATCCCACCAGATTTCATGTCTGAGAAGCACCTGCTAGCTCGAAGAATGTAGCCGTTCTGACATAACCCTTGGATCAAGCATGTAAAACCCACATGATTCCAGCAGCTCCTCTGAACAAGGGATTTACCGGTAGCAGCTTGATTGTTTCCCAGATAAAAATCAATGGCATCAGACATTCTCCCTTCTTTCCAGAATCCATCTACTAAGCAAGCGAGCGTGTGATCATTGGGGTGGATTCCAGCCTCTAGCATGTCACTGTACAGCTTTAGTGCTTCTTTCATCTTGGCCTCCTTGAAGTGTGCATCGATCAAAGCTGTGTAGGTCACAACATCAGGAATTATACCTTTGATGGCCATCTCTGAGTACAATCCCATTGCAGCTTTTATGTTTCTCACTTTGCAGTAACCGTCGATCAAAATAGAAAAGGTTAGGATGTTGGGTTCTATGCCACTTGCTGTCATCTCTGAGCACAAATCCAGAGCTTTCTCCATATTGTATTCTTTACAAAACCCATGAATCAGCGTATTGTAAGTCACGGAGGTTGGGAAAATTCTCTCATTCTTCATCCTCTGAAATAACTGTTTTGCTTCAGCTAGCCGATCTTCAGTACAAAGCCCGTTGATAAGTATAGTATAAGTGAATACATCAGGCACAAGATTTAAACTTTCCATCTCGGAAAACAATCCCATTGCTTCCAACATGTCTCCTGATCTGCACTGTCCATGAATTAAACAGTTATAAACATATAAATTAGGATCAACTCCAAACTTCACCATATGCACCAAAAGGCTCCTCGCAGCAACCAATTCACGCGCTTTGCAAAAACCATCAACCAATGTGCCAAAAACAACAACATTTGGCAACAGTTCAGCAACCTTGATCTCCTTATACAATGAGTAAGCTTGTCTCAGGTTACGGGTCTTGCAGTAACCATCAATCATTGCACTGTAAGTATACAAGTTTGGAACAACGCCATTTTTCTTCATCAAGCTGAACATTTTATCTGCTTCCTCCATCTTATTTTCTCTACACAGATCACGGATATATATGGTATAGATATAAACATTCGGCTTGATCCCTAACGAAGTCATCTCATCAAGCAGTTTCTCTTTCTTGGAGGATAAGCCTTGTTTGAAACAGCATTGAAACAAAACAGAGTAAATGTGGACATCAGGGACCAAACCACGAGAGATCATAAGCTGGTAATCAACCCAGACTGGCTCAAACCTTTTCTTTCTAACCAATCCATTCAAAATCGCAAGACAAGCTTTCGAATCCGGTGAACAACTCATCTCTCGACTCACCCAAAGAGCTTCTTCAAACAAACCCATCTCTAGAAACTCCATAATCAATAGACTAAACACCCCAAGACTAAATTTTGGACTCTGGATATCCTCGAGAGCATTGAAAACTCTACAAGAAATATCAGTCGGCTCACTGTGGCGCCTGAGACTCTCTATGAGGCTTTTTATCAAACACCTGGCGAGCATATACCTCTGAGCTCCGGTCAAAACGTGAATTACTTCCGAAATTTTTCGAAGATCCTTTTTCTTCGAGATCTCGAGTCTCGTAGACGCTTTGAACAGCTTGAGCGCTTCTTCCGTGGATCTGCGTTTCAGTATTGCTTCGGCTAGACTCGAAGAAGAAGAAGAAGAAGAAGACGATAAAGAAGCCAACGAAGATGCTGAATTTGACAGAGAAGGAGACTGAGATAACAATCTGAAGGTGAAAGATTGGAACTTGTAACTGTAAGCTGAAGAAGTTCTATGTTGAAGAAGCAAAAGCTTCAACATCTGGAGAAGAGAATGGTACTGAGTCCTCTGATTCTGGTCAAACTGAGAAAACTACACCTTCTTCGTAGAAGAGCGGTACAATACAAATACTATCATCGGTTTATTCCGGTTAACAAAACCTTGACTTGAAGAACGAATCTTTTTACAGGTAAAGAAAGCTTTGGCCTTTTCCTAGCAAATTGGGTAAAACAAAACCCACCTTACCAAGTAATCTTCTCCGTATAAATCTCTCGCCGACCTCAATGTCGATAAAAAAGTTCAATACTTTTTACATTTTTCGCTCAATTCAATCCGACTCTTTTAACAATGGTTGGTCTAACTCCAGCTGGGGATCGTTCAGAGATTGCATTCTTCGACCTCGAGACGACAATTCCGTTCCGACCTGGTCAGCCGTACGCGATTCTGGAGTTTGGATCGATCTTGGTTTGTCCCAAGAAGCTAGTTGAGCTTCGAAACTACTCCATCCTGGTTCGACCTGCTAATCTCGACTTCATCACGCCTCGCTCGGTTAAGTGCAACGGCATCAAACGTGAAGACGTCGAGTCAGCTCCTAGTTTTGCAGATATAGCTGACACTGTCTACGATATTCTCCATGGTATGGTATAGCTGAATTGGAACTAGAGACGAAATTTATGTTCTTTTTGAAGAATTGTGTGTTTCTAGATGCAAATGGAGATGAAAATGTCATAATTTGAGCTCAAAAGTTGTAAACTTTCTTGAGTTTTTTTTTTAATTTTTTTTGTTTAGGTGTGTTGATGTTGTGGTTTATCTTGTAGGAAGGATATGGGCTGGTCACAATATATTGAAGTTCGATTGTCCAAGGATAAGAGAAGCATTTGCTGAGATTGGACGAGATCCACCTGTGCCAAAAGGCACCATTGACTCGTTAGCTTTGCTTACTCAAAGGTTTGGGAGGAGAGCTGGTGATATGAAGGTAAACAATGATCCTAGAGAGAGAGAGAGAGACATGTTCTCTGGAGACTTCTTCTTTTTGTTTGAATAGACATGATTTGATCTGTGTATTTATTTTTTTATTTGCTTGATGGAGATTAGCTCTTGAATTCGAATTTGACAGTTTTTTTGAAGCTTATTCTGTTTCCCTGCATTGTTTGGACAGATGGCGACTTTGGCTAAATACTTTGGACTTGGCAACCAAACGCATAGGTAAGTTATATATGCGAGCTTTTTGTATTACGATGTTTTCATAGGCTGGCTGAGTTCTAATGCTTTGCAAGTTTCTTTAATCTTTGTAGGAGTCTGGACGATGTCAGGATGAATTTGGAGGTTCTCAAGTATTGTGCTACTGTTTTGTTCTTGGTATGCTCTCTTTTATCTCCTCGAGATTGAATATCTTGTGTTGTGTCCCAATCGCTTTGTTTCTGGATTTTTGGCATATATTTGATTTTTATGTATGCTATGTTCCAACAGGAATCAAGCCTTCCAGATGAACTTATAGAGAACTCGGTTACTACTACTCCAGAAACAAGTTCAAGAAGGCGTAGGAATATCAAAACATCTCCTCTGCAATCTCCCACTGATCAGCAGACAGGAGAAAACAGTACAACTATACCTATTTTATCATTTGTTTCATCCGCAGAAGCTCAAACGGATCCGTTTGATATGAGCACTTTAAAAAACGAAATAGCGCCAGAGGTTCTTCAATCAGATGTTCCCATGGAAGAAAAAAATCAGCAGTCTGAGGCTGTTGCCTCTGAGTCTGAGGGTACCAGTGACCAGGAAGGATTCTTTGAGCTAGATAAAATATCTATTTCAAGTATCAGAGCTACTCATATCCCATTATATGATGGGAGCCAAACAATGAAGCTACAGCTCTTCCTTGGGGACAAACCCCTTCAGCTCCATTGTCCTCGTCTGAAAGTACGGTTTGGAATTAATGGGAAATTTCTGGACAAAGCTGGGAGACGGAGGCTGAACTTTTTAGTTGATCTGTATCCCAGTCTCTGCAGTGTACTGCAAGAATGCGACAGTGCTGCAGAAGCAATATCTGTTGATTCAGGCAGTGGTTCTGAGTGGAACCCAGCGGTCATGCCAATGAAAGAATTTCTGAACTGTCCTACCGCAAGGATACAGTAAGTTCGCCTATATCTCCTTTTACTGGTTTCATTTAGAAACCATGTTTGCTTAGCATTTCCTGATTGTTTCTTTGTTTGTGCAGTATACCCACAGAGTTTAATGGGGATGTAGACCGGTATGCAGCTGAGATACACCAGAAAGAGTTCTCTGGAGCTACCGCTATTCAGAAACTCATTTTTTGCAACCCTAAGGCTGAGGAGCTTGAGTCTTTGTTGAATCGTGGAACCGTTCTCGACGTTTTCTTGTCTCTGGAGCCATACGATTATCAGCAGAGAGCTGGAATCCGTTTAGTTGCCAAAAAGCTAGTTATATATCAGTAAACATTACTCAATAGCACCACAGAGAGTAAGTTAAGAAATCAGAGTGTAGTGGACTCTAGGGATTAGTTTATGTACTCATGAAAGACCAACACAGAACTGCTGTTCAGTAGACAGCTAATTATGTTCTTAGTTCCAAATTACTTGCTATCCAGATTTAGATTTGTCATATGCAGATGGTTTCTTGTCTGTAACTGTAACAGAATTGCATTTGCAATCTTACGTCCATCGGAGTAATGTAAGAACCTTTCATTTATGGAACACATGTCTCTCTTTTCATAGGTAATGAAATATATTGAAACAGGTGAGTAACAATGGAAAAACAATATTCAAGTAAATGATGATGCCAGAAGGAGAAGAAAGGTTAATACACAATATACGAGTGAACATGACAAAAACACATTATATGTATCAACGAAGTAAGCTACACCCACAGAATGCTCTGACAAAGTTGAGCCGCAAGAGCCAACATTTCCTTCGAGAGGCTTGAAATTCGATGTTTTTTTGGCTGCAGCAGCAGAATCCTTTCTGTGTTAGTCGACCATCATGTGTTGTTTGATAAGATGCAAGCAAATCGGTATAACACAACATGGTTTTCAGTTCTTTTAATGTTTCTTCTAAGTTCCCAGAGCATCATCCTGAGGAGATGAATCCCGGTTCTCCTCTTCTTCTTCTTCTTCCTCCTCTTCCTCTTCATCATAGTCAGCAGAGTCAGGCTGCCCGTTCAAATCAACATTCACGCCGTTCATCTTCCTAACAAACTGACCCTTAACACGTAGTCTCCTCTCAGCAAGGCGTTTCCTATTCACATACCTAATCTTTTTATCAAAACACCTTTGGTTCCTTTTTCTTCTAAATTTAAGCAAAGCTTCCTCTCTTCTGTCAAGTTTATTCACCCTCACCTCGTTAGAAGAGTGATTTCCTGCCGGTGACCAAGAATGATGAACCATAGACATCTGACCATTCTGTAAAGACATCTGACTGTGCTGTAATGATGTGTTCATTGGGTGTGGGTGGTGGTAGTAAGGATATCCCGTCATTCCATTCGGATGATTAGGTGGGCAATGAGGAAGTTGATGACCATACTGAGGCATCATGGCTGCTGATTGCATCATAACTTGGTTCATGACCCCATGCATATAGTAAGGATAAGCATTTTGTGCAGAGAAACCTGAGCCATCAATTTGTGATGAATCCTTACTTCTGTTCATAGCAACCGGGGGCGGGGGAGTATTCATATTTACTTCTTGGTAGTTCCTACTATTAAAGTCCATTGATGTCGGAAGCGTGCGTGACCGCTCAAGGGAATGTGGATAGCTGGTGCCATTCTGTAAGTTCTCTCCTTGAGAGTGTGTTTTCTCGGTCTCTTTACTTTTGCGGGCTTGTTTGGTGTTGATGATCCCTCCACTAGCCACCGCTTGAAACTTCTCCGCCAAACCACGATGAAGATGAAGTGAGCCATTTTCATTGACATGAGGAGGATCCTGGATACTAGTTCTTAGGACAGTAGATTTGACATATGTGAAGAAAGCAGAGGACTCTCCGATCTTCAATCTACTTTTCTTTGGAACTGAAGAACATTGTGCTGCACAAACACCCCAGCTATATTAGAATTCACCAAAAAAAAAAAAAAAAAAAAGCTTAGAGACTAGCTATTAGAAAGTGCTACATCAAAGAGAAGTAATCACCTGGATTACTATTTCTTTTCATTGGTTCATGGTGAGACCCAGCATGATGACTTAGTGGAGGCTCTATAGCAGTAACAGCAAGAGAAGAAGTAGCTGTTCCATCAGCACCAAGACCACCATCACCAGCTTGAACAGGAGCAATAGCAACAGACCACTACCAGTACAAGCATGAGCGCAAACTAAAAAAAATGAGTTCTTCTCCATTTCAGAGGGCTTTAAACTGTCAAATACTTTCTCACCTCATTTTCCTGGTGACTTATATTTCCTCTCTGCGGGTTGGTGGACCTGTGACTTCTATCATCTGTGTCGTCAGAGAACAGGTTGGTACTATTTGTGTTTGGATCACTTGGATCAGATCCCACGAGATCAAAATCATAACTCAACATATTCTTCTCAGCAAGTCCTAACTGCCAAAACAAACATATTAGATCAACCGCATTAACTTCATGCATCAAGATCTTTTATTTCCAAAAGAAGACAGAAATCGCTATCAAGAAATACTCGAAAAACAGTAAGGCGTATATACAGAACTTTAGACAAGCAAAACAAACCATGCGTCGTCTTCTCCACATGTGTGTCCACAAGTTCAGAAGCTCGTTGGTCCGAAGAGGCTTCACAAGGTAGTCAGCTGCACCTAGCTTCAAGCACTTTACCACGACAGGGACCTCGTCTTGCCTCGACATCACTTAAAATAAAAAAAAATATTATAAGATCAGTTAGCATAAGGTTAATGATCATGACTGATAATAAAACGAAGAAGAAGGGCAAAGAACACAGCTTACTGATGACAGGGATCCTCCGAAGATCTTTGTCTCGTGTGATGTACCTCAGCATCTTCATACCCTTGGCCATTGGGAGATCAATTTCTGCCAGTATAATATCGATATCAGGTCCCTCTGCATTAAGTGCGTCAATCACCTGCCTTGCTGATTTCACTGAAGTCACTGCATTCCAATGAAAATAAAAACCATTTCATCCAATGTATCATCCAAAAGGTCCAAAGAAGAAAGCAATAGACACTATATAGATGCATTCAACGACGAAAATATGGTACTTAAAAATGTCTTATATCTGACTGACCAATGAAACAACTGGATGACCAATGAAACAACTGGATTCAGAAAGCATGCGTGTAACAAGAATAAGGCAAAGACCACAAGAAGAAACCCTTAATGGATCTCCAATCTACTACAGTAGTAATCCCACAATTTGATGACAAATAAAAAAAGGATCTTTGACAAGACAAATAAGGAAAAAGCAATGAGTTTGAAAATCATACCCTGGTAAGAACACTGAGAAAGGAGAGTAAAAACCTCTCCCAAGCTCTTGGAATCATTGTCACAAAGCAAAATCCTGACTCTGCTTCTATCAATGAACCCATCTCCTCCCTTACACTCACCGTTCAAATCCATGATCAGATTTACAACTAAACACACACAAAAATATCTAATGACAGAAAACAAAACTATCTTCCCTAACCCCCCCAAAAAAAAAAAAAGAGATATTACAAAACTAGATTAAAAAACAGCCGACAATAGTAAGTGCTATGATACTTCCATGGCCAAATCAGAAACTAGGGTTTCCGGTACAGTGTCCCTACAAAAGTCGCCTAATCTTATATCCCTACAAAGCCAACTTTAATCTCACAAGTCACAACCAAACAAAAACTACTCTTTTTATCCCCCAATCTAATCTTTTAGCCATGGGAAACCAAAACAAACAACAACAACTACAACAAACGAAGCTAAATCTAAGAACAAAGTGATAAAAAAAAAAAAAAAAAAAAAAAGACAACCCAACAACAAAGTGAGAATTCTTGATTTTGTTTTCTTCTCTAATAAAAAGGAATCAAGAATCGATAAAGAAGAAGCTCAACAAAATTCACCGGAGATCCGGCGTAACGCCGGCGGTGAGATGAGGAGGAGAGAGAGAGAAGGGTAGTTTCCGACAAGAGAAGTGAGAAGACTCATTTGTTTTGTGTTTTGTCAATCAATTGTCAAATTATGAGACGCGAAAAAGAGGCAAATTTAGAGAGAGATCTGAGACCGTTGAATGAGGATAGTGTTGGACGGTGGAGATCAAAAGTTTCCACACGAAAGTGTGTAGCTTAATAAAATGGGTGGGGACTTTTAAGATATTTTTAGGCGCGTGGACATTAAAAAGTGCATCAAACAAAAAAAAAGGTGGTGTGGATAGTTTGGTAGAGATAGAGAAAAGGCCACGTCATCTTTTACAAAATATCTTATGATATTTTTTTTTGATATTGTGGTGGATACAGATAAGAAGATGCATCTGCATTTCAAAATCAACAAATATATCAAAATATCGACACACATTTAAAAGATATATTGACCAGAAAAAAAACCATCAGAAACCAAACTTTTAGGTATCGATTTTGAGGCTTCGTTTTGGACCTTTTGGTTATCTAAATTAGTTACACATACAAAAAAAAAAAAAAAAAAAAAGCATGATGCTATCTAACACAATTCACGTATACTCTTAAAAGTTGTGACACTTTCCAAAACTGAAGGGCATTGGATAAGAAGAATATGTAACACGTTTTAGAATTTTAGTGGTTATAGATGAGTTCAATTAGCATTGCATGTGTGTTTCATTAAACATGTGAAAATGGTTGAAAAGATATATTCAGCTAGATATCATTTTTGAATATACGAAATTGAATGTATAAGATTTTTCAAGTTCTTTAAATTCTACTTTGTAATAATGTATTTTGTACATATGTGCAAATTGCATTGCAAAAAGAAAAAGAAAAGAAGACATGAGGCACGAGGGTCTTTCCTTTACATCGTGTCATGTAATGTAATAAGTTCCATGGTTCTATATTGATTTTCTCACAAAACGTATTCGCAGAGAAAGAAACCAAAAAAAAAAAAAAAAAAAGACAAGATCATAATGTTAAATCACTTAATCTCGTCATCAGTTGTTGGGAGGGAGACAAATAAAATTGTTGTCATAATCATAAAAGTTATAGTTAATTTAGTAGGCTAAACTTGTATTTCTGATTGGTTCTTCTATACAGCAGCGAATCTTGTTTGTACAGGTGGACCAACGGATGCATAATATATTTAAGTTTGTTCACCGCAAGACACGTCTCGTCCCGGTTCAACTTTTTATTACTGCGTTTTGCCATCAACCATTGACCAAATTACTTTATTATGTTGTCAAAATTATTCGTCAATTATATGCAATTTCTTTACTACTTCATCAGAAATTCGATTTTCCATTTGAAGAAAAAATATGTTTCGGGGTAATCATTCCGGTTGGAATTTGGCTTCTAACCATCGTATCCCGGTTTTATCCGGTCCGATTCCGGTTCTGAATTTATACGCTTTCAACGTTTCAACAAGAGTGATGGAATGTAAAAGACCAAAATATCCTTTTCTGGCGCGGGCCGTGTAACAGATGTGTATATATATCGTTGTTTTGCCGTCTCTATATTCCTGCAAAATTTGTAGTGGAATCTGAATTTCGTGTTCCTTAGAGAATTTTCACCGGAGCTGTGTGTACTCTGAGAATATGTAACTCCAGTGAAACTTTCTCAGCCCTTTCAATGCATTATAAATCGTGACGTTGGAGAAGCACATGCACACCAAGTGTTTGATGAAATTCCTCACAGAAGATGAGGTCCACGATCAGATCAAACGCGTATACGTTGCTAACAAACACTACAAAGCTTACACGTTATTTTTGCTCTCGTCATTTGGTAGATCAATCGAACCATGCATTGACGGAGTTGCAGGAAGTTATTAGGATCGTTTCTTCCCCCATTGGTGGTCTAGATGACCTTGAAGAAAACTTGAACCGGGTTTCCATATCTCCATCATCCAACCTCATTACCCAAGTGATCGAGTCTTGCAAGAACGAGACTTCACCGAGAAGACTGTTAAGGTTTTTCTCCTGGTCGTGTAAAAGCCTAGGTTCTTCTAGTTTACACGACAAGGAATTCAACCATGTCCTAAGAGTTTTGGCTGAGAAGAAAGATCATACAGCTATTCAGATACTCTTATCAGATATCAGGAAGCAGAACCGGGCCATGGACAAGCAAACGTTTAGCATTGTCGCTGAAACTCTGGTTAAGATTGGTAAAGAAGAAGATGCAATAGGTATCTTCAAGATCTTGGACAAGTTTTCGTGTCCACAAGATAGCTTCACTGTAACAGCTATCATAAGTGCGCTCTGTTCCAGAGGACATGTGAAGAGAGCGTTGGGAGTTATGCATCATCACAAGGATGTGATCTCTGGTAATGAATTGTCTGTGTACAGAAGTCTTTTATTCGGGTGGTCGGTACAAAGAAACGTCAAGGAAGCAAGAAGAGTTATACAAGATATGAAATCAGCCGGGATTGCACCTGATTTGTTCTGTTTCAACTCGTTGCTGACCTGCCTATGCGAAAGAAACGTTAACCGAAACCCCTCAGGGCTTGTTCCTGAAGCTTTGAACATTATGTTGGAGATGAAGTCTTACAAAATCCAACCTACATCTATTAGTTACAATATATTGCTCTCCTGTTTGGGAAGGACGAGGAGGGTGAAAGAGTCATGCCAGATTCTAGAGCAGATGAAGAGATCAGGATGTGATCCCGATACAGCGAGCTACTACTTTGTTGTGAGGGTTCTGTATTTGACAGGAAGGTTTGGTAAAGGCAACCAAACAGTAGACGAGATGATTGAGAGAGGACTGAGACCTGAACGCAAATTCTATTATGATCTGATTGGGGTTCTTTGCGGGGTCGAGCGGGTAAATTTTGCGCTTCAATTGTTTGAGAAGATGAAGAGGACCTCTGTGGGTGGTTATGGTGCGGTTTATGATCTGCTTATACCAAAACTATGTAAAGGAGGAAACTTTGAGAAAGGGAAAGAGCTTTGGGAAGAGGCAATGTCACTTGATGTTACACTTAGTTGCTCCATTGATTTGCTTGATCCATCTGTCACAGAGGTTTTCAAACCAATCAAGAAGAAAGAAGTGGAGGGTACAATGGTGGACCGCCGCGCACTTAACTTGAAGGTTCATGCTAGAATGAACAAAATAAAGCCAAAACTGAAACCAAAACCGAAACGCAGAAGTAAAAAGAAGAAGAATATGGGGCATTGATTGATTTCTTCTACCCATGTTTAGAACATCCGATGTAACACCAATGTACCAGGTGATTTCTTTGCTTTCTATGAATCTATAATGCAGAAGCATGGACTTGAGATTCCTCTGATCAATTCGAATGTGTTATTTTTTACAAGTAACTCGTTCATCTGAGCAATCTGATGCAAGAGTTGAGCTATTCTCTGCAAACACCCGCACTACGTTCGTTAATTTGTTGCTTGTTTTATAGAAGCTATATGTAATAGGTACTCGGAAAATTCATTATCATCAAACAAAGATTAAAGAAGATTGAAAAAAATCAATGTATACACAACATAATCTACAAGACAACCAAATGTCTTTTTTTTAAAAGATCACAAATTAAGTAAGAAAAATCTCATTTCCTTCAAAGTAAAGGAAAGAAATAAACTGAACCTGCAATTAGGAAACGAAAGTAAAAAAAAAAACAAACCATAAGGCTTTCGTACATCCTACATCTTTGTGAAGGCCAAAACTAAACATGAGGAAAAAAAAAATAAACCAAACAAGAGTTTCACATGGTAAACCACCATCGTCACGGCACTGGACGCGACATTTCCTCGCCGGGGATATAATCCATTTCAATATTCATTGTAGTCTTATCATCCGACAAATCAACTTGAGCGGACGCTTCTTGAAGCTGCAAAGCATATTCAAGATTCCACAACACATCTCCCATTCCAGGCCGATCAACACCATACTCAGCTAGACATTTCTCTGCTGCCTCCACGAACTTCCTCAACGATCCTTTACTAATCGTTCCCACGATTTTCGGGTCTATGATTTTATCAAGCATACCTTTTCTATGCAAATTCATAGCATACTCTGCTAAGTTAACTTGTTCTCTAGGTAACTGTGGGTTTATCACTGGCCTCGCGCATAGAACCTCGAATAACACCACACCAAACGAGTACACATCGGATTTGTCAGTGAGTTGCTGTCTTCGGAAGTACTCGGGGTCTAAGTACCCAAAACTACCTTTCACAGCGGTACTTACATGCCCTTGTTCCATAGGGGCGTCTTTGGAAAGTCCAAAGTCAGAAACTTTAGCTACTAGGTTCTCGTCCAAGAGAATGTTAGTGGTCTTGACGTCACGATGGATGATCCCTTGAGCCGCACCTGTGTGGAGATAGTGGAGCCCACGCGCTGATCCGATGCAGATCTCTAGACGTTGCTTCCAGGACAAGGTAGGTATAGGGTCATTCTCTTTGGAGCCGTACAGATGGTCACGTAGAGGACCGTTTGACATGTACTCATAGACGAGAATCATCTCTTTGTTCTCGTCGCAGAATCCGATTAGAGACACTAAATGTCTGTGTCTAAGTTTAGACAACATCTGAATCTCTGTCTGAAACTCTGTGATTCCTTGCTCTGAACCCTGACTCCCTCTTTTGATAGCTACTTGTGTCCCACCGTCGATTTCTCCTATATACACTTTCCCGAATCCTCCAACTCCAATCACAGATTTCTCGTCAAAGTTCTGCGTCGCTATTTGCAATTCAGTAAAAGGGAAGTACCGTCCTAATCCTTGGTTAGAGAAGAAGCTAGAGAATCCGTTGCTCTTGCTCTTCTTGGACCCGAAAATACTCATCCGCCTCGACGTCGTGGACCCGCCTTTACTCGAGATGTAACTCGAGTGACTTGCGTGCAAAGGAAGCAACCATGACGAGAAACTATTCTGTTTTTGCCAGTCTTTAGGACGTCTCTGCCATCTAACAAGCAACACAACAACACCTAACAAAGCGGTTAGTGCCATCACGAATCCAATACCCGCAATCGCAAGCTTCTTAGACGACATCCCACCAATAGGTCCTTTGTATTTCCCATCAACCCCGAAAAGCCCATCTAAACTCCCAGCTGCATTGTTCAGCTTCATGATCTCTAAACCGTTAAGAATCGCATTCGGTTTACCCGTCTGAAGATTCGTAGTCGGTCCAACCTGAATCAGGATCGAGCCATTGGTGATAGCAGACGCATTCAGCACGAAATCCGCGTAATAAGCCGTGCCTAAAGCGTTGGTTAATGAGGAAAGATCGAGTCCGGAAATGGCAGAGAGCTTATTGATGAAAACATTGAAGACAAGATCGTTAAGCGATTTGCTTACAATGTCACAAAAATGTAACCTAATGAAGTAATCATGACCCGAATCAACACTCATTCTCCACGAGAGATTAAAGTTAGGTTGCGAGGTTTGCGCATCGGCCATTTCCTCTGCCGTGGCGTAAACCGGATGAGGAGCGATCAACGCGGTAGCTCCACCGTCAGGATAAGTAATGGTACTAGGATCAACGGTGACATTTCTCGAACCTTGAGGGAACGTATTGTAAGTTTTATCAGAGATCCAAGTACGAGAAAGAGGATCAATCTTGGGAGATATCAAATCGCCGCCGATGTTTAACCGGTGAGAGGTTTGAAGAGAGAAGCTGCTTAAACCTCTGAAATCAGGAGCTTGAGGAACAGAGGAAGCAGAGTCAGGGACAAGCTCGTCGGGAACAGAGACGATCTCAACGGCGTTTATAAAAGCCGTTGAGCCTTTGTGAGGTTTGAAATAGAGAGAGAGTTTCTCGGCGGCGTAGATGAGATACTCTTTGAAGACGACGGAAGAAGTGTCTCTGGTTGAGAAGTCGTGTAAGAGGACGGTGGTGTCGGTGGTGACGGAGAAGACAGAGTCTGTGAGGTTGTGGAGAGGATGAAGGAGAGGGTAGAAATGGAGACGGATCCAGTGACGGCCAGGTCGTGAGATGTAAAAGGAGTAAGTTGACTTGCCGGCGAAGATACGAGCGGTTAGGTATAAAGGAAGAGAGGAGGTTGTGTTGGATGAGGTGATTGGGATTGAGTCGACGGAGGTTTTGATGTCTTCGTCTGTTTGGAGAAACGATACGGATTGTTGATCGGATTTGAAGTTACGGCCGTCGGAGAGTTTTGTTTCGCTGGAGGAGCCGCAGTCGATTAGGTAGTTATCGGCTGGAGTGTACGTGGAATTGGATTTGACGGCGAAGAGGATGATGATGAGGAGGATGATGGAAACGTGGGAGGAGAAATTACGAAAATCTCCTCCCATTATTTCCGGCGAGGATTTGACGGTGGTGGGAGATTAGAGAATTAGAGGTTTACCATAAAGAAAACGAATGGTTTTAAAAATTTTGAACGTAAAATACGATTTATGGAAAACTCTTGCCGCCGGGGAGATTACGATTATAATTATATAACGATTTTTGTTTAATTATTGTTTTTTTTTTTTTACTTTGATTTGTTAAAAAAATATTATTTTGGTGTGTTTTGTTGGGAGCACGTAAGGAGCAACGTGCAAAAGTGTATGTTAATTTTTTTTAATTATTGGAAAAAAAGAGAACTGATTATGGAGTCAAAAGCTTAATTATTTTTTTGAGCGCAAAACGAAATGTGAACAACTTAAAAACGAAATGTGAACAACTTAAAAAAAAAAAAAACAAAAACAAAAACAAAAACAAAACAAAAATGCTTAAAATTTTACTTGTGCAAACGCTTAGTGGACATCAAAAACGACACGCTGTGCAAAACTGAAAGTCAAAATCCAATTTCATTATCTTCATTTAATTTTTTTAGTGGGCTTTGGCTTTTTGGATTACTCCTGTCGCCTACGTATCGTTTTCATGAAAAAAGGTCGATTTATAAGATTCGCCGTCTGTGGGGATCGAACCCTCGACCACGTGGTTAAAAGCCACGCGCTCTACCACTGAACTAAACTGTTTTATTAATTATCAAGATTTAATTTATAATAATAGAATAATGTTTGTAAATGATATTTTTTTTTTTCCTAGCAAAGGTGATTGCTTATATGTTGGTTTTGGCTTTTTGTGCAGTTAAACCATATCAACAGGCTTGATCTAGTCTGCCAAGCGGCCTGTGCCCACCAACTTGTACAAGAAGGTCTTAAAGTATATGTTCCAAGATAAAGGCCTTGTGACTGTGATTGTGTCCTGTTTCTAGTGGTTTGACATCTTCTATAAGGCCTTGAACTTTGAGGTATACGCTATACGATCGGATATCATTCATCATCTATTATAATTTTTTTAGAAATTATGTTACAATATATATGTGCCAACCATGAAGTGTTATTTTCATAAACTACGGTTGTTTGTTTGTCTCTTATATTTCGATAATTATTTCATACATAGCTCAACTGAACTATAAGACTTGTTCGTCGTATAGTGTGTGTGATTCTAATTTCTAAGTCAACTTAAGTTTGGATAAACTTTGAGATTAATTTAATTTATACAATAAACCATATGTATATAGTTTTATCTTTTGACCACCAAAGCTTTACAGATCAGAAGTAAATAATCCAGCCCCCTTGCACGTGTTTTTCTTTACAATTATGATCATTCGAGTTAATCATATACAGGTGTTGACAAATGAGAAAGTCTAATTAAATAAATTATTAGATTTTAACTATACATGTATTTTTTTTTTCCATTCTTGTTTTGACATTAACTATACTGTACTCTGTACATGTATCTTTGACGATAACCTCAAAGAAATATATTCTACGTCAACCAATGAACAAAAATAACGGTTTCTGTTTTTGGTAATGGTTGTATTTTTGCATATTCTTATGTTTTTTTATAAACTATTTAGTATTATCTAGAGTGACATGTATAAACTGCGAGTTGTGATTTCATTTATCAGTACAAACTCAAATGTATAATCGATTAGGTGGTAGATTACATGTCACAATACTCTGGATCGGTTGATAAAACAACACTATCCGAAATCACATTTAAACAATGATTGACGGGCTCTTCGTTATTCAAGTAATCAAGTTATATGTGGTAGTCATGATGATGGTGATTATATAAAAAAAATATCAATATATTTTTAGAGAATTTTATACTTAATCGATATCTAAATCTTATGGTACATTAAATGTTTTATATATTATGGTTGTGAACGTAGATTTAAAACTATAAACCATAATTATTAGGTTTCTTCTTATAACGTGATATTTTTACATAAAGTTTAAACTGTAGCATTTAATCCAGGTTACTTCTAATTTAAATAAAGAAAAACAAAAAGATTAAAAACAATGGTATGGTTATGGGGAATGTTGACTTACAATATGGTGGTAGCATGTTGTCCATTCTAGTCATTGGGGGGTCCTTCTAATCCCACCATACCCTTTTTTGGAAGTATTTCATCTATCACAAAAACAAACCGATATGGTCTAAATTTAGTTTTCACTTGCTATGAAAAAAAAATGTGATCAGTTTGGATTGATCAATTAGAGTATTAAACACTTAAGTATAGAAGACCATGATATTTGACTTTTTCCCCTTTTTTTACAGCAGCATGATATTTGATATAGTTTATACTTTATACTAATTATATGGTTGTTGCGTACGTAGCCATTCAAATTCATATAATGCATATTGTTAATCATAAAAATTAATGAGATTAATTAGATGGTAAACTCTGTGTTCAGTTTGCAAGAAAAAAAGAAGATAAATTATGATATACACGTAAAAAATTAATTATGGGTATATTTATTATGTGGTATCATGATTAATTGATTATAATTAACACTTTTTAATTTTTAAAAACTACTGTTGTTAAGTCATTATAATAAAACCACCAGTTAAATAATTATATTTGAAATTTCGTACTGAGGAAAATTTAAGTTAATAATTCTTCATTTATGCAATCAATATTCATGTGATATATATTTTTTTTCATCTCTCGTAAGTAGCAATATATATAATTACAAACCATAATACTTCCAAATGATAAGATAATAATTAGTAGATTTTACTTAATTAAAAACAAAAATGAAAGAAGAGGCATGCCAACGCCATATTGGTAATTCACCTAACCATAGTGTCGTCAGATGTTCAAAAACTCTTTTTTTTTTAAGGGCAGGATGTATAGTTGAAAGTTAAAAGGCAAAAAAGGCGAAAAAAGCGAAAAAGGCGAAAAAGGCGAAACCCCGAGATCTGAGATCTCATCGACGGTGTGGCCTCTCACCGCCGTCGAGAACATCTTCTTCCCCCCCCCCCCTCTTCCTTTCTAGATGATGGATCTGAACGCTGAACCACCTGCGCTTGTCCCTCCTGACCCGACCATTCCAATTGTCTCCGCTCACTCCACCCTCGTTCCGGCCACCTCTACGGTTCCATATGATGTGTCTCCACCTGGAGATTCGTCCTCTGTTCCTGCTCAAGAAGATACAATTGCCTCACAAGCAGATTGAAATACTCCACTCCTACCCAAAGAACAAGAAGAACTACGCAATTCTCCTCCTGTCATCGACGACACCCAACTACTGTGGGCAGAGCGTTTCAAGTCTTCGTTGCGTAATCTCACTAAAGCAGCTCAGCCGACCTTCACTGATGATGGAACTCCGAAAGTCAGAGCACCAGCTTCAGTCATTCTTCATGCCTCTGACACTTGGAAAGACCACATAGTGGCTCATTTCCATGGAAATCCTCCCCCACCAGGTAAAATCTTTGTTGACCTTAATCCCATTTGGGGAAAAGGAGGAAGAATCAACATTAAGTGCCTACCAAATGGTATTGTTCTTATTTACATCCCATCAGAGCTCACAAGGAAATGGGTTTTAGAGGTTGGGTGTTGGCAAGCAGGCAACTGTCTCTTCACGGTAACAGCTTGGTCTCCAACGGCAACACTAACTCCGATTAAACTGGTCTCACTTCCTATTTGGGTCATATTGAAAGATGTTCCACCTCAATTATACTCTCTCCCAGGTTTAAGTACCATAGCCTCGGGTATAGGTGAACCGCTGCACACGGAAAAACACCAGTTACCTCCACTCACCGCTGATACTAGAATTAAGGTGGAGATTCTCCTCAAGAAAGATCTACCTAAATCTGTGTTAGTTGATGATGATGAAGGAAATGAAGTCAGGATTTGGGTGGAATACCCTCGTTTGCCTCCAAAATGTGACTACTGCAAGGAATTTGGTCATCTGTATCATAGATGTCCCACTGCTCCAGAAACTACTCCAACTACTCAAGGAAACTCATCAAACAGTCAAGGAGTCCCCAACACCAAGGACTCTACTAGGCACCTCTCCTCCCAAACGTGGCAAATCAAAGGTCCGGTTGTTCTAACTAAACCACTACAGGCCCCACAACTTGTACAAAATCTTCAGAGCTCGGGAAATGATAAGCAGTTATCTCTTGCTGCGGCCACAGCAACCGCTACACACCGATACTTTGACTCGCCCACAACAGACTCTCCCAATGAATGGCAAGTGGTCAATGGCAGATCGAGGAACTCCAAGTTAAAACAACAAAATGATTCGGGAAAGCAACTTGCAGACTCCTCCACCAAACCTCAGTCTCCACCAACCATACAAAGGTCCACCACCAAACCTCAGTCTTCGAATGAAGGAGCTCCTCCAAGTGCTCAAAATAACGTAAAGAGCAATACAACTCTCTCCCCACCAATAACTGCAGAAACAACAATAACTGCAGAAACATCCCTCACCCCTTCCACAGTAGTGACCGTGAAAGAAAAGGATACAGTACCCTCGGGGGCCTTAGTTGCAAGAAAGGCTAAAACCATCGGTATTGCTGAGTCGCAGAAAGGTAACATCCCGAAGAAGACTAATCCAAAAACTAGTAAGAACTCCACCAGTGGGCGATTATCCTCCAAAGGACGCCCAGCTCATCATGCTTGAAAGCTCAGCTTTCAACCTTTTGCCCTTTTTGATGATGATAAAAGTTTTTTGTTATAATATTCGGGGTTTAAATACTACCCACCGCCAACGTGAGCTCAGGAGTTGGATTCGGTCTAATAGGCTTTCTTTAGGAGCCATTTTGGAAACTTATGTTCAGCAAGAGAATGCTGCAACGATTTTGGCTTCAAATTTTCCCGGTTGGAGATATGACTTCAACTACTCTACTGAAGCTTTAAACGGAAGAATCTGGATAGTCTGGGATCCAGCTATTAAGGTTTTTATTTATAAAAAAACAGACCAAGTTATAACTTGTGGAGTTTTTGATCCTTCTACGAATCAATCTTTCACAGTCTCTTTTGTGTACGCCCGCAACTGTATGTTAGCTCGGAGAGAGCTTTGGTCTACTTTAGAGGAGATGCACCAAAACAATCTGTTCAGAAACCTTCCTTGGCTGCTACTTGGAGATTTTAACCAAATCCTTCATGCTGAAGATCATTATTCACTGTACCCTTACCCTCTTCCTTTACAAGGCATGTCGGAGTTCCAGCTTTGCATTGAAAATTGTTCACTCTCAGACCTGCCAGGTAGAGGTTTAACTCACACTTGGTATAATGGTCAATCTCTGAACCCGATAACCCGCAAACTTGACAGGGCTCTAGCAAATGAAGCATGGCTAATAGAGTATTCGCAGTCTACTTCACTTTTTGATGCTCCGGGTGGTTCTGACCACTCTCCAATAGTTGTTGAACTCTGCGAGGAGACAGAAAGAAGGAAGGTACCTTTCAAATTCTATACTTTCTTTACTACTCATCCAGATTATCAAAGCCTAGTGGAAACGGCTTGGCACTCTCCTCCACTTCAGGGAACTACAATGTTCAACCTCTGCCAAAAGCTCAAAGCGGTAAAACTTGGATGCAAGGCTCTTAACAGAAATGAGTTCAGCAACATTCAAGCTCGAGCAGCTGAAGCTCATGCAAATCTCTCTCAATTGCAAACCCAAATTCTCACAAACCCTTCTCCTGCTTTATTTGAGAGTGAAAAGGAGGCCAGAAGAAAATGGCTTATCTTATCTAATGCAGAGGAAATCTTTCTAAGGGAGAAGTCTAGAATTCGCTGGTGTACAGAAGGTGACTCAAACACTAAATTCTTCCACAACTCAGTCAAGGCTCACCAAGCAAGGAATAAAATTTGCTCGCTTCTCACTGAAGATGAGGAGAGGATTACTGACAAGGGAGCTTTAAAGGAGATGATTGTGGGATACTATCAACTTCTTCTTGGTACAAAAAACACATCAGTGCTTCCATTATCAGAGGAGAGAATCAAGGAACTACACTCCTTCAGATGCTCGTCGGATTTGTCAGCAAAGCTTACTGCAATTCCCACCAGTGAAGAAATTACCTCAACTCTTTTCTCCTTACCGCGAAGCAAGGCTCCAGGACCTGATGGTTTTACGGTTGAGTTCTTCGTTAACTCATGGGCGGTGGTTGGACCTACCTTAATAGAAGCAGTTCTTGAATTCTTCAAATCTGGGAGGTTACTAAGGCAAGTCAACGCAACTATTCTAGCACTTATCTCCAAGACTACTACGGCAGAAAAACTATCTGAATTCAGACCAATCTCTTGCTGTAATACTATCTACAAGGTCATCTCAAGAATCTTGGCAAAAAGGCTCAAGCTGATTACTAGTCAAGCAGTACAACGAAATCAGGTAGCCTTCATTCCTGGCAGGCTCCTATGTGAAAATGTTTTATTAGCTTCTGAGCTTGTTACGGATTTCAACACTGATGGTCCTGTGACTAGAGGATGCTTACAGATCGATTTATCAAAAGCCTTTGACAATATCGACTGAAATTTCCTTCACAACATCCTAAGAGCTCTGGAACTGCCTCCCATGTTTATTAAGTGGATAACTACATGCTTCACCACTCCGTCCTACTCTGTTGATATTAATGGTGAATTGATAGGATATTTTCCAGGAAGGAAAGGTCTTAGACAAGAAGACTCAATCTCGACCCCCCTCTTCACATTAGTAATGGATATACTCTCCAAGCAATTTGATGAAGCAGTGTCGATGAACAGGATTCAGCCTCATCCAAAGTGTGCCGACCCTCTGATCACACACTTGAGCTTTGCAGATGATATCCTAGTTTTCTTCGATGGTAGAGAATCCTCTCTCAGCTCAATCCTTGATATCTTGGCTCAGTTTCAGTTAACTTCTGGTCTGGGAATAAATCTTGCAAAAACTTGCCTTTTTCTTGATGGAAGTGATAGAGATCACATCAGACATATGGCTCAAAGGCATAACCTCAATCATGGCTCCCTCCCAGTTCGATATCTTGGAGTCCCGCTTCTCCCAAACAAGCTAAACCCATTAGACTATCAACCTCTTCTAGACAAAGTCAAGGGACGCATCTCCTCTTGGACAAACCGGCATTTATCATTTGCAGGAAGATTGCAACTCCTACATTCAGTTATTAACAGTACCATCAATTTCTGGGCATCAATCTTCTTGCTTCCAACTAATTGTTTGCAATCGCTTGAGCAAATGTGCAGTGCTTTCTTGTGGAAGGGTGTTGCTTCCTCTGCCAGGGGAGCTAAGGTTTCATGGGAAGTTGTTTGTACTCCAACAGAGAATAAGCATGGGAAGTTGTTTGTACTCCAACAGAGAAAAAGCCGTTGGAGGCCTTGGTCTTAAAAGACTGGCTGACTGGAATCAGATTTTTGGCCTCAAGTTAATATGGCTACTATACTCTCAAGCAGGTTCACTATGGGTTTCGTGGGTTAATAAGCACTTAATCAGAGGAGGATGTTTCTGGGATACAGATTTCACTACAACTGGCAGCTGGATATGGAGAAAGCTGGTAAAGTTGAGAGCTCTGGCGAGACCATATATTTACTGCATTATTAACTCTGGATCCAATGCACTCTTCTGGCATGACAACTGGACTGGACTAGGTCCACTTATTGACATCACTGGTAACTCAGGACCACGGGTTACAGGTAACCGGATTCTCTCTACTGTCAAACAAACTGCTCCAAGTGGAACCTGGTCACGTCCAAGGGGGAGGCATCAAATAGTACAACTCCTGCGATCATGCCTTATGACTCACAATCCTCCAACAGAGAATACGGGTGATGATGTTTTTCAGTGGAAGTTAACAGCTGATCAATCTCAAGGAAAATTCTCATCAATGCAACTGTGGCGTCACTTACATCCTCCAGAACCATCAGTACCATGGCATCATCAAGTCTGGTTCAAAGAAAATATCCCAAAGATGGCTTTCATGACTTGGCTCACAGTTTTGGATCGGCTAACAACTCGAGACAGATTAAGGAGATGGAATCTACCTGTTCAAATCCCAGCATCTTGTCTACTTTGTGCTTCCGGTGAGGAATCAAGGAACCACCTTTTCTTTCAATGCTCTTACTCCTCAGAACTCTAGTCAGATTTTTTTGCTCACTTATCTCCACCGCAATTCTCCTCCTTTGACGCATTGCTACTCTGGATAAAAAGACCAACGACAAATAAGAGGCTAAATACAATTTGCTGGTTGGTTCTACAAGCGCTAATTTACCATATTTGGAAGGAGCGTAATGAGCGCCTACACACCCCAACATTCCGAAGCCAAGCACAAATCAAGCAAAGGATTCATCAACTTATGAGAAGGAGGTTACTTGCACACGACATAAACTCAAGCACGACGCCTCAACAACAAGATTCCTATCTCACTTTATGGTTCTCTCACTTTCATTTGTCATGAAAGACTCATTACTCACCCTGCTTTTTTCAGTCTATGTTTCATTATATCTCTCTCTTCCCAAAGCTTAATGGTGCCTATGACACTAGTGTAAACTTTCCTCTATATTTAATATAAGACCGATATCCAAAAAAAAAAAAAAAAAAAAAAACTACAACAACGCCAACACTTCAACGGTTCAACCTTTTCTTTGAGATTCTACCATACTTATCAATATAATAATATAATATTATAGTACTATTTTTAATTGATTGCGATGTTTAATTTCTCCATATATAAGTAGACAGAGTTCATCCGACTGAATGTTCTGTCTTTGTTATACAAAAATCATGAATCATTATCATCATTTTATTCATTACTAACTGATACTTGATATATAAATCCAAAATTGCTAACAACACACATGGTAAAAAGTAAAAACCGACAACTTATGCTTCAACTGATGTTACTAACTGATCGGATTGATCAGTAAATCATTTTAAACTCTGAAATCAATTATCGATGAACGTATACTTTTCTTAAACACCATAGAATTTATTATATAGCACTAGTCAAAAGAAAAAAGCCATGAAATATTCATATGAGTTTTTCATTTGAAAAGGAAAAAAAAGCAACTCGTTTTGAGTGTATATGTTCTTTTTTTTTTACTTATATTTGTAGTCCAGTTCTTTTTGTTTGTTGGAGTAGCTTAGAATCAAACATTATAGCTCAAATGACTTAATTCTAATTGATACATATAAGTCTAACAATATATTAATATTACTCCATTCAAGGTCTAAACTAGCAAACATTTCGAGTTTTCTTTCTATGTAGTTTTTTTTGCCAAAACAAAAAATGAAGAAAAATGGGTTACCTGGTAAACGTGAACCATTCAACTAAATAGATATGAAAATAAATTTGCAAAATTTTCATGCGAATTTTCTCGTTTAGTTCTTCTAATGAGACTCAATTATAAAGGATCACCCCTAAACTATTGCAACATGCCATTAATTAAAAAGGACACATTATCGAGAGTGGATGATAAGGAACAATAAAATACTTAAAATATATATTATATTATTTTTAGTCAAATATACAATTAATTATACATAAGAAAATAATTAATTCCAAAGAAGCAAATGGAGAACTCCCTAACTACCAAGTCTAAGTCAATAAGACTTCACACCAAATGCATGCCACAGGTTGGACAAAGTTTGATAATTTCTCTCTTCTATCGAATTGTATTTTGCTCTTGGATATTAAAAATCAAAACTCTTAACTTGATTATAAAGGTTTCATTATATTATTGTATTAATTATCAAGAACACAATTGGTAATTAATATATAATCGATCAAATGATCTAGGCTAGACTTTTCACTAAAGCTAAACTTAGTAGGTTTGGTATAACATATATATATATATATATATATATATATGATCAAGTCGCCTCAAGACAAGTTCAAAAAGTTTGGAGATTTCTCACTCAAAAATCATTTTAAGTTGTTTTACATTATGAGAAAAGCATTCAAAAAGAGCACCATTTCTTTCCAATTTAAAATTTTATTTTACTCTTTTTAGCTCGTATCATTATTCAGTTTCTTGAAAGCTAAGCCTCCAGTTTCCTCAAACCTATCATTATTAACCTTTCAATTGAATACTAATTCATAGAACTCACTCTCTCACAATTTAATATGTATCTACACACACACACACATACATGTATTGTATACATACAATGGAGTGTATAGTAAGCATCCAAAACCAATTAAAGCACTAAGCATATCACACAAGCAAAAGACTTTTCAAAGAAATACGTATCAAAAATTAAACCCAAAAAAAGGAAAATTTTATTTCTTCCTAACAACATTACCTACGAAACAAATCTACATTATACCCAATAGAACCTAACAAGGAAGTGTTTGTGTATTGTTTTATACTGAATTGTCTTCTACGCACACAAGAAAGATCCTATATTCCATGCGAAAATTAAAAAAAAAAACTTTGCTTTACAAATAAAAAAAGAGGTTCAAGTTTATTAACTTTGTCTAAACAACTCCTCATCTTCAGGCAAAATCGGTTGGCCTATCTCCATTCCCTTCTCTAACACCCAACCCACAATTAAATTTTAGCAAAAAAAAGAAAATATATAATATAGAAAAAATCATTACATATATTTTTATATAAACATATAAAAGAGGACCTTCGTTGAGAAAGCCCTTTCAAGATTTGGTGGATCATTCAAGAAACACACACATCTTCGAATTTTTCTTCAAAGTAAAGAAAATAGCAAAAAAAATATAGAATGAAGAAGACAATGGAGGATCCAAGCAAGCTCATGAGAAGATCAATCCACACTTTCCTCAAAAACTACCACCGAGTCACCACCGCAGCCGCCGTGGCTCTCCCTTTCTCAGCCGGTCTTCTCCTCTCTCAGCCTTTCTTCTCCTCTTCCTCTTCCATCCTCCACGCGAGGCTTAACACGCTCTTTCGTGGGGCAGGTTTCTCATCTTCTCTTGATTTCTTCAACATCTTGAGCCTCAAACTCTCACAAACCTTTTCTTCATCTTTATTCACTCTCCCTTTCTCCCTCACTTTCTTCCTCTTCTCCAAAGCTTACGTTATCAAACTTCTATCAAACAATCACTCTGCTGATGATTCCTCTGTTTATTACTTTCGTCTTCTCAAAACTTACATTTGTAGCTTCTTCTTCCTTATCTCTGCAAACGCCTCTGCTTTTGCTCTGTTCTTCTTAGCATTCAATACCCTTGAAGCCTTTGGATTCTCTTCTAGAAACTTTTACACTTTCCTCTCCGTATCCTCAGCTATCATATACTCAATCATCATCGCAAACGCCTTTGTAATCTCCAATTTGGCCTTGGTCTCGTCACCTTCTTCTTCCTCAGGAGGATACACAAACATTCTCAAGGCGTGTCTTCTGATTCGAAAAAGAACTTCACCAGCATTGGCTCTTGCTCTGCCTACCAATCTCGGCTTAGCAGGGATCGAAGCCTTGTTTCAGTACCGTGTCGTGAAATCTTATTACAACGGAGACAGAGATATCACATCAATAGCTCTTGAAGGAACTTTCATAGCTTACTTATACGCACTCTTCTTGGTTCTTGACACCATAGTCAACTTCTTCTTCTACCAGAGCTGCGTCAAGAACGAGGAGGATCAAAAGATCGGTAGAGAAGACGAGTACTCGATCAAGATCCAAATCAGAGAGAACACGAAGATACACGTCAAAGGATCAAAGGGTTTACAGACAATCTTGTGACTGTCTGTTTTGGTTGAATGTAATTATTGATTGATTAAGAAGAAGAAAAAAAAAAGTGAAAAACTTTATGAGATTGTTGATTCTTTAAGGATAATCTTAAGTAGCTTTCACTTCAAAGAAGGGCAAAGGTAAACAGTAAAGAAACAATCAGAGGATCTGCAACAAAAAAAAAACTCTCTGTTTCTGCTTTTCTTTATTATAGTCCTTTTGTTCCTCTTTTACTTGTAATTTTTTCCACATTGTAAAGTCAAATATACCAGAAATTTCAATTAATGCAAAATCTTTCACATTTGGTTAATCCTACAGGAAATTTTCATTTGCCGACATGATTTTGATTCGTTCAATTAATGCAAAATCTTTCACATTTGGTTAATTTTGATTACTTACTTAAAAGTTTAATGAAAGATGTTGACCTGATCTCACATTAACAAGAGGCTTTTGTTTTAGTGAGCCAAAAAGATAAGTTTCCAAAGCACACATCTTTCATTACAAAGATAGAAGAAGAAGTGTCATAGTTGTCTTCAAATCGACAAAAGATGCGAAAGCAATTGAACACTTTTGTTTTGTTGTTTTCCTTTGAATTAAAATACTAATAATACACTGAAATTGTGTTAATAATTGATAAAAAAAAAAAAATTAAAACTTAAAAAGACAGAAGAGGCTAGTTGAGTGGTCTACATCACTAATCTCTTCACTTGAACCTCTCAAAATAATATACCCTTAAATACAATAATTCAGTTCTACCTAAATTTTCTTCTAATGGAGAAAAAAAATTATATGGAATGAATCTAATTTACCCTTGTTAGTTAAAATAGTGGAATCTGGAAAATTGAGTGAAGGAAAGGGTTTTAGAGCATTTCAAGAGATATAAGTAAAATAAGGAATGAATCTAATTTACCTTTGTAAGTTAAAATAAATGTTTGCTTCAAAAGAGATCAAGAACCAATCATGCAAATTTTGTGGCTTACCAAACATAATACATTATGGATCATCATGGTTCATAAATTTTTAGGATGTATTTTCATAAAATCCAGGTCCGACCGACCGAATCGTATAATCTTGTTCTATCAAACCAGAAAACAACCCTTAAACCGGACTTCTAGTTAAACCGGCCGGTTTGCGGTTTCAGAGAAAACCTCATGGATTTCTAGTTAAAGGATCAAAGGGAACACAACGTCTTGAAAGTTATTTATGAACCAGATAACTGGATAAGCCTAGGTTACAAGCAGAATCATACCTTGTTCAATATTTTTTTCTTCTTCTACAACATTATTATTATCCTAACTAGACCATGTTCTGTTTTTTTTTTTTGAGCAACGACCATGTTCTGTTTATTAGGTGATTTTCCGTTATTTATATCGTTCTATGTACCCTTTTTTTTTTTTAATGGTGATTGCAGCTAAGCTTAATATGCAAAGTACACAACAGTTTATTGTCAAGTCCTCGTAAATTTCTTAGGTTACAAGGAAACTAATTTGATTGATAACTAATGATCGTTATAATTACTTGTGTGATATTCAACCCTTGAAGTGGAGTTGGAGATAGAAAAGCATGAATTAGCTCACAATTGTTTGGGAAAACTTTTTAGTTTGCGTTAGCACTTTACACCAACCAATCTCTAGCTCAAATTCAGATATCATTCGTATGACTTGAATTAAAAAAAAAGTTTGGGAGAAAAATGTAGCTGCTATAAATTTGGAGGAAGCCACGGGGAAAGACATCAGATCTAAGACTGACTCCAATCGTGATGAGAAGCATAAGCTTGATCTGGGCTCCAAGCGGCAGTCAGGTCGCCATTAAAACGGCGCCTGCTGTTGACTCAGTAAAGATGGAGCCTTATTCGTAAAACATATATAAAAAACATTGAGAAAAAAAAAAACGCACAGATCTGTAAAACGAAGCTTCAAACGGAGAGAGAGAGATGAGGGATGAATTTGAGATTTATATAGTGAAAGCGCGTGGGTGAGATTGCAAAACCCTAGCATTTTTGTGTTGTGTATAACGGGCTTTATTGAGCCCAATAAGGTAACCCATTACTTGGCAGAATCAATAATGTGCACGAGGGGGAAACTCAACGGGATCATGGCATCCAGGCCAAACCGTTCTTGGTACAAAATACGACACATTGAGCTGCTGAGTAACATTCCCTTCCCGATGGATGCTCGTCGCTGCTTCCACCCATCTTCACTTCCATCAGGGTGCTGTGGCTCGGTTGAAACTTCACTATATCTAATTGGATTACTGTTATCCATAAATAGCCTCCTCAATGACGGGAGGATAAGGTGTTTCTTCAACTGGTGCAAGAATTGTCTCGTGATTCTCTTCGCTTGATTTACCTTCTTCTGACCCAGTTTCTTTCGTCTCCTCCTCAGACATCCCTTTTTTTTTTTTTTTTTTTTCTCTTGGAGCTTCTGCTAAGTTTTCAGAAACATTGCTCTGCTTGGATTTTTGCTTTAGCCACAAAAAAAAACACAGGTCCAACCATTTAAGTATTTTTAACCATTATAAGTCAAAAGTCAAAAGTCAAAAGTCAAAGAAATAAAAATAAAAATCATACGTACAAAGTAACAAGTTCAACCGACCGAATCGTATAATCTTGTCCTATCAAACCAGAAAACAACCCTTAAATCGGATTTTCTGGTTGAACCGGCCGGTTCGTGGTTTTAAGAGAAAACCTCTAGGGTTTCTAATTTTGTTTTCATTGTTCGTTCAGTTGAGTTTTTTTTCTTTCTCAACCTCTCCTCTGCTCATATACAGCTTTTGTGCTTCTACGATTTCAAGTCGAAGATAAATTCTCCTCTTTGCGTCTCAATTGCTACAGAGTTTTAAGGTTAGTTCCTCTGCTTATATGATTCCTTTTACTTTTCAAAGTTGTCTGCTCAAATTGTCGCCGTTTTTGTTGGTTTACATCTGTATAATCGTTTCTCCTCCTGGGTCGATTCGAAAGTTTCTTGCTTTTGAAATTTTTGTTAGCTCTAGAATGATATATATGTGACATTGTGGTGGTGGAGATGATGGAATGATAAAAGTAAAAGGTCTGAGCAGGATATGAGTAAAGTGTGTAGCTTTTTGATGTTTAATTTAGTTTCGGAGGAGACAAATCTTTATTGGAGAGGGCCCTTGTCCTTGCCTTGAGCCATGGCATATGTGGCTCCGCAAACTCTCCAACAACAACGAACCTGATTTGATTCCACCACTGCACCATGTGCTCTGTTGTGTTCATATCTGATGGGTCGATTTTTAAATGCTTGGGGTTGCTTTCTACTATTGATTGCCGACCTAGAGTTCCTCCCTATATACATTAGTTTCCTCCTGCTTCTTATCATCAATTAGTTGCCCTCATAAAGTCCCTGCACTGATCAAAGACCTCCTTGACTGATCCACTTTTTTCATTTTTCTTTTTGCTTCATGAGCTATTTATGTTTGCATCTGTATAACAGTTTCTCCTCCCTCAATTGATTTAGTTTTCCGTTATTGCAGCACTAAGAGTGTTTTATTATGGCTGGGGGATCAAAGAGGTCTAAAAGAGCAAGACTTAATGACAGTGAGTCGGAAGACATAAGCGATGAAGAAAACGTTAAGGTATAATAGTTTGTTGCGTTCGTCTGGTTTATGTTATTTGGATGGCTGTGTAGGTGAATTTATTGTTTTGGGGATTCTATTGCAGGTCAAAAGCGTTAATGAAGATTATGAATTATCTGATGAGATAGAGGATGATGAAGTAGATAGCGAGGAAGATAATGACGGAGAGAGTGAGGATGATGACGAAGGAGATAGCGAGGAAGATGATGAAGGAGATAACAAGGAAGACGAGGACGGAGAAAGCGAGGAAGATGGAAATGATAAAGAAAGTGAGAGTGGCGATGAAGATGATGATGACAATAAAGATGCTGAGATGGAAGAGCTTGAGAAAGAGTACAAGGAGCTTCGTTCACAAGAACAGTAAGATTCCATTTCAACTAATTATTTTCTCAAGACTGTCATAGTGAATTCTTCTATTTGTTTCTAGAAATGGTAGATAGTCTTATCAAAGAGTGTTGGCTACATTTAGAAGTAGGTTCAAATTCATTCAAGCATTTGGATTTGTTTAACAGACTTTTTTGTTGAAGGTTTATGTCAGATACTCTCTCTTAATCGTGGTGCACAGTTTAGTATTAAAATGAGCGAGTGAGAGCCAAAAAGAATGTTCTTTGTTTAATAACTTGTTCCGGGTACAGGGATATATTGAGGAATCTGAAGCGTGATAAGGGTGAGGATGCTGTTAAAGGTCAAGCGGTGAAGAACCAGAAGGTATGACATTTTTCTACTGTTTGTGAAGTAGTCTAGTAGAAACCAAATGCATGCAGTTGCAGATGTATATTTTAAATCTAGAGCGAATTTCTGTTTAAGACAATTCATCTTCATTTCTTTGTGCTCTATGTGAAGGCTCTTTGGGATAAAACTCTGGAGTTCAGATTCTTACTTCAGAAAACATTTAATAGTTCAAACAGATTACCACAGGTACGCTATTCTCTTCTCCTCTTCTATTTATGGTTGTTTGTTTCATCATGCTTATGACAGAAGGTAATCCTCTTCAGGAGCCTGTGAGATCCTCATTTTGTTCGGAAGATGAGAATGTCTCGACAGCATATACAGATCTAGTTACTTCATCTAAGAAGACATTAGACTCCCTCTTGGAGTTGCAAGAGGTATCTATGCGTAGGCTTGATTCAGTAATTGTATACTGTCACTTTGTGTTTTGTCTCTCTACCACCTTTGGTTACTCTTTTTATCCAAATAATTATTTTTGCAGGCTTTGCTTGAGAAGAACCCCTCAGTTGATCTACAACAAGTGAATAGTATGCCTATTTTTATACAGAAAACATAATTATTATCAGTATAAGAAAGGGTCAATCATAACATCGCTGTTTTTCTATCTGGTCAGGAACAGCTAGTGCAGAATCCAATCAATCAGATACAGAAGATAGCGATGAATGGCAACAAATAGCTGACTTACAGAAAAGGTATATAAGCCTGACTGTACAACTTAAAAGTTCTTGTCCTGTCCGAGCAAAAGATTTCGATTTAGTAAAAAACTTGATCGACTTCATTCGGAAATCAGTCTCATTATGATTTCTCTCATTGCTAACACAAATTTGGTCTTTGCTATATAGAATGTCTGTATTCCGAAACAAAGCTGTGGACAAATGGCAGAGAAGAACACAAGTCACAAGCGGTGCAGCTGCTATTAAAGGAAAGCTCCACGCCTTTAACCAGGTATAGACAACAAACCCCATACATGTTTTTGCTCTTATACATCTGCGGATCAATCAGGAATCTAACTTGACCATTTTTTCTATTAAAAAAAACAGAATGTTAGTGAACAGGTTGCTTCATACATGAGGGATCCAAGTAGAATGATCAAACAAATGCAACAGTCAAGATCGACTGTTGCTGTTTTTGGAACTGTAAGTTTTTACTTTAATAAGAAAAGCATCCAAGATCAGCTTCTCTTCAGTAAGTTCTAATCTTGAAATTTCCATCCACAGGTCCCTGGGGAATCCATGGAACGAAATCAAGAGGTAGAGTAACAATTTTCTCTAACCAAGTCAACTGCTTCAGGTCTTATTGATTATCTTTATTAGGCCAATTGTTTAACATGTGTACTCTTTCTTGTTCAGGAAAGACAACTTGAAGGAGACCCTGAACTTATAGAAGATGCTGAATTCTATCAGCAGTTACTGAAGGAGTTCATTGAGACCATCGATCCAGCTTCCTCAGGTATTCATCTTGGAATCAGAAGATTGTTATGTCAACAACTCGGAACTTGATTTGTACTTTCTAAATTTCCGTAAGGTCTATGGTATATACTGAAAATCTCTATTTGCCAATGGCAGAAGCGGCTTATTATGCGATGAAGAAGTTTCAGACGAAGAAAAGGAAACTAGTGGATCGGCGTGCCTCTAAGAGCAGAAAGATCAGGTATATAAATACAACACACATAGTTTTCATTCTTTCACTCCCAAATTCTCTCTTTTGAATAATATTTTTGTGTAAAAAACGAAACAGGTATAATGTTCATGAGAAGATTGTCAACTTCATGGCACCACGACCAGCAAAGATACCTCCAAACACTGCGGATTTGCTGAAGAATCTGTTTGGTCTAAAGACTAGAAACGGTCTCTCTGAAGCATAAACTATTTTACTCAAACAAACCGCAATTTTGAAACGCAGGAAAATATGACTTTATTTTTGTGTGGTGTGTGTTGTATTGTATTACTATCGACATCATTTCTTATTGAAAGAAAGCATCTGAAGCTAATCTGTTTCGAACATGAAATTGTTTTACATTTTTTTATCTACTTTGTACTTGTACGAATTGAAATCTTGTTTTCTTTTTACTGGTTGGTATAAATAACGTCATAAATAAGCATCTGATGTCACAAGAAGTTAATATGTGCAACAGTGCAAGTAGTTGTTTGGAGTAAAGCTAAACGTAGTAAAGAGATCGTATAACTTTCTCCCCGAGCTAGACGTAGTCCCCAAGAACCATACAAATCGGATATTTATCTTCAATTTATCTAACTTGTTTCTAAATTGATTTATATATCTTCCAATAAGATAGTATACTCCCCAAGTAATTAAAAAAAATAAAATAAAAAGAAATAACAATATATACTTGACCATCACGATAACAAATTGTTACCTGAAAAATTTGCTATAGAAGATGCTGAATTCTATCAGCAGTTACTGAAGGAGACCCTGAACTTATAGAAGATGCTGAATTCTATCAGCAGTTACTGAAGGAGTTCATTGAGACCATCGATCACGATAAAAAATTGTTACCTGAAAAATTTGCTATATATATGATTTCAACAAGAAGAACCCTAAAAGCATAACAAAGAAGAAGAAAAAAAACAAGAAAATGGCGACATGGTTTCTCATAATCTTCGTCTCTCTCACACTCTGCTTCCTTGTCAATCTCTTCCTCCGTCGCACCACCACCAACTCTCTTCCTCTACCACCTAACCCTAACTTCCTCCCAATCCTTGGTCCCTTCCAGTGGCTCCGTAAAGGCTTAGGTGGTTTAAACTCCTATCTCCGTTCCATCCACCACCGTCTCGGTCCCATCATCTCCCTCCGCATCTTCTCCGTCCCTGCAGTCTTCGTCTCTGATCGTTCCTTAACTCACAAGGCACTCGTTTTAAACGGCGCTGTCTTCTCCGATCGTCCACCGGCGCTTCCAACCGGGAAGATCATCACTAGCAACCAACACACCATCGGCTCAGGTACATACGGAGCCACATGGCGTCTTCTCCGTCGTAACCTAACCTCTGAGATTCTTAACCCATCTCGCGTCAAATCCTATTCCAACGCTCGTCGCTCTGTTCTTGAAAACCTCTGTGACCGGATTCGTAATCACGGCGAAGAAGAGAAACCGATCGTCGTCGTTGATCATCTCCGTTACGCAATGTTCTCGCTTCTTGTTCTCATGTGTTTCGGTGATAAGCTTGACGAAGAACAGATCAAACGAGTCGAGTTTGTTCAAAGAAGAGAGCTCCTCACGTTTTCAAGATTCGCCATCCTCAACGTCTTCCCTAGTTTCACCAAACTGTTTCTGAGGAAGAGATGGGAAGAGTTTTATCAGATCAGGAGAGAACACAAGGACGTGTTGCTTCCTCTGATTCGTTCCAGGAGAAAGATGATCGAATATTCTAAAGATTACGTACAGTCGTATGTAGATACTCTGTTTGAGCTTCAGCTTCCTGAAGAGAAGAGGAAACTAAACGAAGACGAGATCGTTAGCTTATGCTCTGAGTTTCTCAACGCCGGGACTGATACAACAGCGACGACGCTTCAATGGATCATGGCGAATCTTGTGAAAAATCAAGAAATACAAGAGAGATTGTACAAAGAGATCAAAGGCGTACTCGGAGAAGGAGAAGAGAAGGAGATTGAGGAAGAAGAGATGAAGAAGATGCCGTATCTCAAAGCTGTGGTGTTAGAAGGTCTTCGATTACATCCACCAGGACATTTACTGTTACCGCACAGAGTAAGTGAAGACACTGAACTGGGAGGTTACAAAGTGCCAAAGAATGGTACGATCAACTTCAATGTAGCGATGATAGGGAGAGATCCAACGGAGTGGGATGAACCAATGGAGTTTAAACCGGAGAGATTCATCGGAGAAGATGAAGAGGCGGTTCAGGTGGATGTTACAGGAAGCAGAGGGATAAAGATGATGCCATTTGGAGCTGGGAGGAGGATTTGTCCAGGGATTGGATTGGCAATGTTGCATTTGGAGTATGTTGTGGTGAATATGGTGAAGGAGTTTGAGTGGAAACAAGTCGAAGGTGATGAAGTTGACTTGTCTGAGAAATTTGAGTTCACTGTTGTTATGAAGTATCCTCTTAAGGCTCGTGCTGTGCCTAGGGTGAAGAAGACACTTCGTCCTGGTCTCATGGCTTAGAGACACACAGAGCAGACATCATCATCTCTCGAGTTTGTTTTTTTTTATTTCTTCAGTTTTTTAATCTGTAGTTTGTTAAGACGTCGTCCTTTTCAATAAAGGCTGAAAAAGCCATTTGTAGAAACGTTGTCGTTTTTTGCCCAGAAAAAATAAGAGAAACGTTGTCGTTTTTCATGGCTCTCGTTTCTTAAAACCCTAGAGAATTGAGTGTGACGAATCAAAGGCTCAACCAGTTTTCTCAAGATTTTAGATTTGCTTAACACATCTGAACAGGTTTCTCTCTGATTCTTCCTACTGGAATACTCAATTAATCAATTTCATAGAACCATTTCTTTGGATTCCAGTGTATGTTCTCTTGCGTGTTTTGTTCATAGTGACTCTGTTTTTTTTTTTTTTTTTTTTTTTTTTGTTTTGTTTTCATCTGTATCAATGGTTTCTCCTGAAAGAAACGAGTTTTATTAAATGGGTTGAATCCTTTCTTCTCCGTCGTTGCCTTAGATTTCTAATGTTTCTTTCTTTAAAGCTTCCGTTAAGCTCTAGAATTGATGTGCTTTATATGACATTGTGGTGGAGATGATGAATGTTAAAGTAAAAGGTCTGAGCAGGTTCTGAGTGAAGTGTGTGGCTTTTTGGTGTTTAATTTAGTTTCAAGGAGACAAATTTATTAAAACCTAAACGGAGAGGGCCCTTGTCCATGCCTTGAGCTATGGTATTTGTGGCTCCGCAAACTCTCCAACAATGAAGCAGATTCAACACGTGCTGTGTGTGAAATCTGATGGGGTCGATTTTTAAAGGCGTGGGGTTGCTTTCTACTATTGATTGCTGACCTAGAATTCTCCCTATATAGTCTCCTTGTACTTCTTTATCATCAATTTTGCTGCCCTTATAAGTCCTGCATTGATCAAAGATGTCTTTGACTGATCCACATGATAATATCTAAATAGGTCTCTGTCTTGCTTTGTTGATGTTTGAAGCTTTTTTTCATTCTAGGCATAGTTTTTGGTTGATGTTTATGATTCCCTCATTCTTGTACTTGTGAGACTATAGAAGAAGAAGTATTGCAGTTATAGCATTTGCCAATTTTGTGGTAAAGCTGAAGAAAGTATTCCATCTCTTTTAGTGTTTGTTTGATTGAGTATTATTACTCTCTCTGTTCGTTGATACTCTAGTGTCTCTCTTACGGGTGGAATTGATTTGAAGAACTATTATTATGTGTGTATATCCGAAGAATGATGTGCTAAATTTTAATGATGCCTTTGTTGCAATGTTTGGTTGGTTTAGTGAGCAGAGGAGAGTGAGGAAAGAGATGGCTGGGCACAAGATTGCACATGCAACTTTGAAAGGTCCAAGTGTTGTGAAGGAGTTAGTAATCGGTCTCGCACTACGGCTAGCGGCTGGTGGGCTATGGAAAATGCATCACTGGAACGAGCAGAGGAAAACAAGAGCCTTCTTTGATTTGGCATCGGTTAAGAACACAACCTTCTGCGAGGAAAGCGACAACAGTACTACGATTTTCTTCAGAACCTAAGCAGTTTTACAGGAAACAAAGCCTCTCATGATCTACAGAAGATGAGAAGGCTAATCGAAGCTTCTGAAACGAATGATGCTCACTCCAGTTTGATGGAAAATATGGTAATCAATTGGGGAACCATAAGAAAACGAAGAAGAGGCATCAGAAGTCCGGCTGATTTTACCAGAACCTCCATACCGTTTTTGCTTTCAGGTTCTTGAGGAATTAGTTACAGAGATCATATCACACCACATAGGAGAGATATACTGAAAAAACTCACTAAATCAGTGAAACGTTTTTGGGTTTAGCTTTTACAAAGTTCATCAAAAAAGCAGATGAATTTAAAACTAAATGGTATACTGAAAAAAGTTGAGATTTTTATTGCTTTATTATTCACTGCACAGAAGAAAAAAGGTAAGATTTTTAAGGAGGAGAGAGTTGAGTAAAATAAGGGTCTTGAAGAGTTTCTTGAAGAAGATCATCGTCGTCCCAAGAATCACGAAAAGTTTCCAGATTTTCTATGGAATTCAATATAGCATTTAGACATAACGTCTTTCTCCATTCCTCTAGATGTGGGAATCCAATGTAATCCGCGTATGTATCGTTATACTGCAAACATCCAGAGCAGAGTCTTATCATCATCAGATGAAAAGGATGGAACTTTGAAATTAGAGACTAAATAAAAAAGGGGAAATTTTGTACGTTGAAATCAGCGAGGTCGTGAGTGTAGCGTTTAGGGATTCCGGCGGCTTCTTTGGAGCGGTAGAATTCAGAGACTGATTGCATCATTTGATCGCAGGAAGGAAGAGATGTTTTGCCGGACAAAAGCTTTGCGATCCAAATCGCTTGTGATTCGAAGAATGGGAATCCTATCAACTGCAAAATATTAAACCTTTTTTTCAGTTAAGCGAGTGTTGTGTTAACCGAAGATACGATAATAATAATGATTAGTAACGTATAAACCAAAAGTAGACCTTCCAAGGGATGCCGACAAAGGAGAGAGAAGGGGACAAATAGGGAGAGAAAGTATGTTCGAAGAGTGGACCAACTCTATTATCATCAACTTCTACTCTTCCTTTGCTCTCAAGAAACGGAAACTTGTAATCATACCTACACGTATTTTGTGCCCACATTTTTTAGTCTCTCTTCTTTAGTTAGTAAAAAATAAAATTTCCAGACTGTAACAATAACAAGAAACGTTTATATCTATGTGAATTTATTCATGTAGAGTCTGGTCCACAATTCTGACAATTTGTAACTATTCAGTATTCACATGTATTTAGAGAAAATTCAAAATTCTAAGCAATAGAAGTGGGACGACTATGTCGGCCCCCAAGAAGTAGGGGATATGAACAATGATCTTATCGCTGAGAGTATTTTGACAAGATTTGTATTCCACTCATTTGAGTCAAGCATTCTTAACTAGTATATTATATGAAAGGGCTAACTAATCATACACTGGTGTTTTTCACCTCTTTAAAGGAAGTTCGAGTCACTTGACATATAAGGAGATGACCACTTGAGCAAATTGGCTATAGTAAGGTATATTAATCTTCTATACTATTGCATATAAACATTAAATTACCCGATACAGTATAAAATGGTGTCGGCTACAATACAAGACCTATCTTCGAAGATGACCCGTCCATCTTCCTCTAAAGATTCAATCTTACAACCATTTGAAAGTAATCAAATTAATCTATTTTCTATGATATATATACCAGTATATATGTGATGATGTGACAATGAGTGTGTACCTGAAGATGAAGATGAAAATTTTGATGTTTTGAAATGACTTTAGACAAGCCAGGAGGAATGTCAAGTGATTTGGCACTTAGATGAACTTCCTTTGCCACTTTCACTAGCTCTATTGATATGTCTTGTCCACTTATTGAACATCCAACGACCACCACAACCTACCATATATATATCATTATCATGCATGCACGCTAGCATACATCATGAATGATCATCAAGTTTATAATTAACTAATTGCTACAAATAATATAATTAATCACCTCATCACGAAAAGGATCAGGCATTCTATAGATATGGCTATGAAGTTGCTTCCTCTTCCACAAATCCATTCCTATAAAACACCAAGATCATGAGAAACACAATACCGTTTATAATTGCTTATGATTTTCTAGGATAAGTCTCCAAATAGTTTTATATATAAACCAGTATTACCTTTGATGGAAGGCAGTCTAGGATAGGAGTAATGGCCAGATGCAACAACAACAGCATCAAACACTTCTTCCATAACTTCACCACTCTTCTTCTCTACACTCTTCACCATCCATCTCTTCATACGATCATCATCGGTATCATCATTCACCATCCCCACAAAATCAACCCTAACATTAAACCTAATCATCTCTTTTAACCCAAACACTTGACAAAAATCCTTAAGATACAAAAGCTCCTCATGCCCCGGGAATCTCCTCGCGTCTCTTCCTTCCTTCGCGTTGAACGGGAAATCAGAGAAGCCCATCACCTCTCTCGGAGAGGCCAACCTCAAGGATGAGTAAACACTGCTATGTACTTTTAGGGCTTTGGTTTTCCCCAGTGCTTCTTCTTCTTCCACGTTTGGTTGGTATAACCACTGACCTCCGACGTCGTCGTTTTGCTCCATTACAACCACTTCGTGTCCTTCTTCCTTTAGCTCTCGCGCAGACACTAACCCTGATGGTCCTGCTCCTATCACACATACCCTCTTTGATTGACTCTTAACTGGTTCTGTTATCACTAACACCATTTTTGTTGGTGGATGGAGATGAAATGATTTTAATTTGTTCTCGTGCGGTCTCATGGTCACGGGTCATGCTTTATATAGGTTTTTTTTTTCTTTTTTTGGGGTCTACTTTTTTGTTTGCTTTTTTTTTATTTTTATTTTTTTATATTATTAAATATTGCATTCGAAATAAAGGTACATCAACGCAAAGGGCAAATCTTTGAAAATAATCTAAAAGATTATAGTTCCTAAAAGATACGGACGTGGAACAGGAACTATATACATCAACGCAAAGGGCAAATCTTTGAAAATAATCTTTTTTTTTTTGGGGCAAATGAAAAGAATCTAATCACAGTACTTTTTGAAGTGAATGAATCTAAATCTAAATAATAATAATTCAAAGAAAGAGACGATACGTAATTGACAGAAAACACGTGGCAAGTGGTACAATCAAAATAATGTAACAAAGGTCATTTTTTTTAGTACTTCTTTGTCAACAGACACAAATTGGTTGGTTGTTCATAAAATGTCATTTCCAAGCTAAATGTTTTTGGTTGTTATTTGTAAGAAAGCTTTTCTATTATTTAACATATTTTCTTACATCATTATTGATTAATCATAGATTTTTTCTTTACAATTGTTCAAATTTATAGATAGCTTTTTAACTATGATCACATGTTGAAAATGTATTCATTTTTGCTGGCTTTTGCTCATCTTTTTTTTCCCAGAATAAATGATGATCAAAAAGCGTGAATATAGAAATTCAATAGTCTTTAATTTGTCTAAATTCCTTTTAAGGAATCAGAATAGTTGAATGAATTTATTAAAAAAAGTTGAATGCATTTTCATTTCATAAATTGATTGGATACATATAGGACCCAAATTGATCAATCATAATCTCTGACTGACCAATGTCAAGAAAAGCAAAAAATCTCTCGGCTGACCAACCTAACGTCAATAGTAGATACAACAACTTCAATATATATATATTTTTTTTGTGTAGGTGCAGTTGAGTGTGTGTGTTTTTAACATAGGAATAGTGCAAGAACACAAATTAAAGATCAATACGACGAGTTTCCGAAGCCTACGGGCACTTTTACATTAACAAATACCTTATCGGATCTAAAGAAAACAGGAAGGCTAACTTGAATTAAGCTTATGAATGATGCTCATTAAACTGATAAGACCCCACATTGGTAGAGATAGAGGAAGAGTGGTAATAGATAAGTGCTCATAGACCTTACGAGGCTATTATCTCATATGCACCTCTATCGTAATTACTCCAACTTGATGGAGAAACATGACAATAGATTGGGAAAAATATATATGCTCATTCCCTTTTTCATATTCTTGAGGAATCAATAATATATGTTTTAAATTTGAAGAAGAATAAAATTGAGTTTTTACTCTGTAACAAAGTCTGGTTACAAAGAACTCTCACACCACATAAGAATAATATTCTAATTTCCACACACAAAAAAAGGTTAAAAACTTGTTTCAAACAGATTGAAAAACTTTTAAGGAGTATAGAATTGAGAAAAATAAGGGTCTTGAAGAGTTTCTTGAAGGAACTCATCGTCGTCCCAAGAATCGCGATAAGTCTCCAAATTTTCTATGGAATTCAATATAGCTGATTTGCATAGTTTCCTTCGCCATTCTTCCAAGTGCGGAAATCCAATGTAATCCGCGTACTTATCGCTATACTGGTAAAATAATTCAAATAACACATAAAACATATATCTAGTATGGACGAATAACTTAAAGAAAAGAACAACTATAAAATTTGTACATTAAAATCGGCGAGGTCGTGAGTGTAGCGTTTAGGGATTCCGGCGGCTTCTTTGGAGCGGTAGAATTCAGAGACTGATTGCATCATTTGATCGCAGGAAGGAAGAGATGCTTTGCCGGACAAAAGCTTTGCAATCCATTTTGCTTGTGATTCGAAGAACGGGAACCCTATCAACTGCAAAATATCAAACTCTTTCCAATTAGTGTTGAGTTAGCCGAAGATATATGATAACAATATGATTAGTACGCAACTACGTATAAACCAAATTATACCTTCCGAGGGATGCCGACAAAGGAGAGAGAAGGGGACAGAGAAGGAGAGAAAGTATGTTCGAATAGTGGACCAACTCTATTATCATCAATTCCTACTCTTCCTTTGCTCTCAAGAAATGGAAACTTGTAATCATACCTACACGTATTTGTGCCCACATTTTTAGCCTTTCTTGCATACAAGTGTTTATATATACGTCATATATATCTATATATATATATATATATAGAATTGAGTGCAGATCTAGGTTGCATGGAAACGGATACACGGAAACAAAACATTTTGGAAACGGGAAACGGTTTTTTTCAAAAATTAGGAAATGGAAACGTTTTGGAAACGTATGTACATATTTATATATATATATATATATATATATATATATATATATAATAAAACACCAAACATAAAAACCATATCAAAAAGCTTCAAACAATAAAACTTCAAATATAAATATTAAATAGTTGAATTAAAACACTAATAATATTATATCTTTATATCTATAATGAAGTTTTATATTTTAAAAATATTTATTTATTAAGTTTCAAATTAAAAAAGAAGTTTCCGTCGTGTTTCCAAAATGGAAATGGAGTTTCCATCGTGTTTCCAAACAAAAATTTCTAGGAATCGTGTTTTTGTGTCTTGTTTCCGAGTTTTCACGAGTTTCTGTTTCCGAAACGTTTTCGAAACGGAAAACGGACCTCGAAAAGAGTTTCTATGCAACATCGGTGCGGATGAACAAATAGTTTAAAAAAAAAGAAGAAGTTTATTCTAATTTCTGTATTAATCATATTTTTGTTTTTTGTTTTCGTCACCTAGCCTGACCACGTACGTTTTTCACGAACTGTTACACATTTCAATTTTAGGGTAGTTACATATGAGGACCTACTTAGATGAGGACATGAGTACATGACCTTTTGGCCAAATCAACTCTAATTATACTCCAGACTATTGAAAAAATAAAACTGTCACGAAGGTTGACAAAAAAGATCATAGTCTTTATAGGTTAATCCGTTGATGCAAAGGTATTTATTTATTGAATTAGTATCATACGATATTAATCGAAAATATTTGTTCTGACCCAAAAAAAAAAATCAAAAATATATGTAAGGCTTTTTTAATCAACCACATTATATATATTTACACATATATATACATATATATATATATATATCATCAGTACAAGGAACGTACGTATAGCACCACTTTATATAAAATTAGTCCATACATTTTTTTCGTCAATAATATTTTTTTTTCTTATATAAATTCGCTTAACAAACAAAACTTTATAAAAAAATATCAACTTACCCGGTACAGTACAAAATGGTGTCGGCTACAATACATGACCCATCTTCGAAAATGACCCGTCCATCTTCCTCTAGAGACTTAATCTACGACCATTTGAAACAAATAAAGCGATCAAAACAATTAAAATAACTACTATACACTAATTTATTTTAGAATCTCAATATATAATTCTATGTAATGAATGAATTAATGAATGTATCTAATAGTATGTGATAGACTAGCGCCGGGAGTCATATATATAGTCTAGTACTAAGTCCCATATTTGACTTCCTGGACATCAGGGTTCGACCCTGTTGTTATCCATGTGAATTTAAAGGGGTCTCTAAAATAGGACTCGTGGAAAATTCTATACAGAGCAATAATAAGAATATTTCCATATATCTATTCTATCATTGTAAATATTTGATCATGAGACTTTACTTGAGGATGAAGATAGAGATTTTGATGTTTTGAAATGACTTTAGACAAGCCAGGAGGAATGTCAAGTGATTTGGCACTTAGATGAACTTCCTTTGCCACTTCCACGAGTTCAATTGATATGTCTTGTCCACTTACTGAGCACCCAACTACCACCACGACCTACCATCATCATCAATATATCATCACCATGCATGCATGATGCATCATAGGGCATGCATCATCATTCCAATAATACATCAAGCTTCTTTAATTACTTAATTACCTCACCACGAAAAGGATCAGGTACCCTGTAAACATGGCTATGAAGTTGCTTCCTTTTCCACAAATCCATTCCTAGAAACACCAAAACCAAGGCCAGTAACAAGAATAAATTTCCACTATGAAAACTAGCTAATTTAATTTTGATTATAAAAGATAAATTGCATCAAACATTTATATACCTTTGATGGAAGGCAATCTAGGATAAGAATAATGGCCAGATGCAACAACAACAGCATCAAACACTTCTTCCATAACCTCATCACTCTTCTTCTCTACACTCTTCACCATCCATCCCTTCATACGATCATCATCGGTATCATCATTCACCATCCCCACAAAATCAACCCTAACATTAAACCTAATCATCTCTCTTAACCCAAACACTTGACAAAAATCCTTGAGATACAAGCAAAGTTCCTCATGTCCCGGGAATCTCCTCGTGTCTCTTCCTTTTTTTGCGTTGAACGGAAAATCAGAGAACCCGATTACCTCTCTTGGTGTAGCCAACCTCAAGGATGAGTAAACGCTGCTATGCACTTTTAAGGTTTTGTTTTTTCCTAATGGATCTTCATCTTCCACGTTTGGTTGGTATAGCCATTGACCTCCTACGTCATGGTTTTGCTCCATCACCACCACTTTATGTCCTTCTTTCTTTAGTTCTCTCGCCGACACTAACCCTGATGGTCCTGCTCCTATCACACATACCGTCTTTGATTGACTCTTAACAGGCTCTGATGTCGCTAACACCATTTTTGGTGGTGGTCGGAGATAAAATGCTTTCGATTTGATTAGTAGGTTGATTTGTTTCTTGGCTCATGGCTTATTCTTTATATAGGTGATATTTTTTTTTGTTGGTCAATTTATATAAGTTATTTATTTGGACTATTATTGCATTGCAAAATAAGGTAACAAAACTGTACCTGGTGACAATTTTTTAATATATTTAATTTTGTATGTGGATGATCACTTTATGAAAAGCTTGTATTTTATTATTTTTGTTATTTAGTGATTCGCATAAAGGTAGAAATATTTATCAATACAAATTAATGGGGAAAAATCATCATATTGCTTTGTGAAACGAATACTAATAATTTTTAAAGGGACAAGGTAGATAAGAAACACGAGGAAAATGTTATAATCAAATTGATGAATTCAAGGTCATGATATTTTCCTGTTCTTCAATAAATAGTATAATTAAATTATACATATTATAATTATTATTTTTCATCCGATCTTAATGCAGTGGCAGAAGGTAAGTTCAATTGTAGAAGGCAACATCACACGAGGGATCGAATCAGGCTTTCTACGAAAAAAAAAAAGAAATATGTTTCTTACAGTTATCTATTAATCATCATTTGTTACCGTTGAAGTAATTGAAAAATAACTTTTTGTTGAAACAAAACATACAGAAGGAAATACTCCTAATCCATTACAGAAAATATTCATTATTGTAGCTAGTGACAATACAACAAATAAGTAAGCTATCCAGTGGGATGCTTAATCTTTGAGTTATGGAACTTGTTGTTGGGCGCCACCAAAATACGCACTGTTTGAAATATTTATTTAACCCGTTAAAAAACTCATTCCAATAATGATATTTTTACCAAATCATGTCGTACAAGTTACTAAACTTTTCAATTCATAATATTTTTTTTCACCAAAAGTTAAAGAGGAGACAAAGTTAGCTTTTCAACAAATTTCTCTTTTCTTAATTGGAAAATATTATCAAATTATAAAATATATATATACTTTTATGTACAATAGACAAAGTCATGGATCATATACAATGTGATATATAATTTACTTTTCAATTTTATGGAGTATGAAAAGGTTAAAGGAAAGATGATTTGAGAATATTAACGCATTAAGCGCGCGATTACCAACATGAAAAGTCGCTTCAGTATTAGTTTACCTTTCAGTTTAAAATTCTTATTATAAATAAAAATGTTGCCGACGAAATAGTTTATGCATGTGTACTGTGTAGGTTCATATATATATAAATTAGTGGACACCGACCAATGAGAATTCGTTATACGTCACCAAGCTGAATAATTTGCTTATTAGGTCATATCATATATATATATATATATATATATATCTTCATAAAATATATCGAAGTTGTTAACAAGTTCTTACAACTTTTTGAACATTATCTTCTCAATTACACATGTCTTGTTTTTCATAAAAAAGAAAAGAAAAATGACAACATTGTACGAATACGATGGGTTATCTGTCGAGAATGGGACAAAATGATTGACGTGAATATGCATGTTTTTGCGTTAATTAGTCTCTAGAATTACTACTTGGACACAAACAAAAATGTGTTAAATACGGACAACTAATAGCAAAATTATTGGTTGAATGGTCACTGCAATAATAGTATAGTGAGTACGTATAGGATAATCGTAACAAACTCAAATGTATATTAATTATTTAAGTTCTTCTGGCTCTTTGCGAAAAAAGAAAAGAAAAAGCTATTGCGCAGCACAAATCGAAATCAAACCTGTTAATCGGATGCATTTATCTGATATTTAGCAAGAGATTTAAACTTAAATGATATTTTACAGTTTACAAGTTCATCGCAAACTGTGACAACATCTCGGCAAGATCCGGTAATAAGTTCTACAAGAAGTATCCAAGGAGAAGCTTCACGAAGATACTTCTTGGGCCTTTCAGCATCTTGCAAGCCCAGCTAGAAACCCAGCTTTCACCTCATTAGCAATCTCCGGTTTTTTTTTTTTTGATAATCCAATAGCAATCTCCGGTTTAATTTAACCTGAACCAGACTACGATTGAGAGAGTAGTTAGTTAAACTGAAGTCAAACCTTAAACGAAAGTCAACATTAACCATTCTGCTATCACGAAACAGTATTGTAATAAAACCATTTTATTAGTGCATAAATACTATATATTGTATGGTGATAATAAAAAGAAACGTTCTAGTATAATTATTTGGAAGATGTATATGATAATAACAGCTACAATTTTTTAGTACTAAAAGAAACCGTTGGTTTTATATGTAGTTATAATTATGTGACTAAATATGTACATGAAGATTAGCATATAAGAATCACATGTTTTGATACTTGGCATGTTCCTGTACAGTGGAATAAGAATTTGGAGCTTATTTTTTTATTATTGCTTGAATAAAAATTTACCACATTTCCTCCTTCTCGTGGTATTCAAGGTGAATATAAGAACAAACATGTGAAGCCCAACAATATTGGAGTCTCTTAATTGGGAAAATCAAATGGATAATTTGGTTAAGCAAAGAAGACGAAGGTACACACGTCCAATATCTCTCTCTCTTTTTATTTTTCTTAGGATTAATTATGTTACTTTTTTTTATATTAAATTTAACCAAAAAAAAAACAAAAAACATTATATGCCCTAAAATTTTTGTGAAATAATTTATACTTTTTAATCTTTTGTAGGGTCTCAATTTCTGAGAAGAAACAGTCGGATTTTTTAATATCAGAATTGGACATAACCGGTAATTTTAATATCACTTGTTTACCATTTGTTTCAATCTTTTAATATAAAGATTTTGGATGTATAATAAAATTTTGCATTCTTCAATATCAAATTGAAGATTACCCAGCATTAAACTGGCTGAAAAATCAATCATACTGGTATGAGAAAAATGACTACTACAACCAGAAAGAAAGTGAATTCGCAGTTTCTGTTGCGGCTGCTGCATTCGTCATTAGATCAATGGAAGAAATTGATAAACAAGAAGCAAAGAGAAAAAGAGAGGAAATCAAGAAATTACGAACAAAAAAAACTAATCCGGTTGTAACTAATACCGAAGAAAAGAGGTTAAGCAAATCATACACTCAAGAGGTGCAAATTGGAGGTAATTAATACAACTAATTAGCTAGTTTGGTTTAATACTATTTTTGATATCAAATTTACATTGAAACGATATCACACAGTACTATTAAGTTATTGGTAGCTTTTTTTTCTGCAGAGGAGAGTTTCAAAAAAAAATCGTTAGAGTGCCTACCAGAAAACCGTCGGGCAAAAGAGATGGATTCATCCTCTAGAACATCAGTACTTGCTTTAGCGCCAAGTAAAGTAGATTCTTGGGAGAATACTCAAATTAAGAAAATAAGATTAAGGTAATATTTTATTCAGTTATTAATATTCAAAGTATATGTACATCTTATCAATTTTTTAGACAATAAACTCTGTTTGAAGGTATGAGAAAATGAAAGCTGAAATTGTGGGTTGGGAAAATGAAAGAAAATTAGCAGCTAATCTGAGAATGGAGAAAAGAAAGGTTATTCTCTATCAAATGACTAATTAATCAACTTTTTATTGTATTTATTCAAATGATTAATATGCTATTTTATTTACATGTGGTGATAAAGAGTGAATTGGAGAAGAGAAAAGATATAAACAATCAGCACTATAAGTCAAAATTAGCAAGGATTCAACTAATTGCTGATGGTGCCAAGAAACAGCTTGAGGAGAAGAGGAGGAGCAAAGAAGCTCAAGTTCATGAAAAAGTCAAGAAAATGCATCGAACGGGAAAAATTACTACAAATTATTTCTGCCTTCGTTGTTACTAAAAACAAATGATTTCTGTCAATGAATTAATTTATATATGTAGCTATTTATGAAATAAAATTTGAGTAACTCAAATCATAAATAAAAACAAAATACCCATAATTATGAATGTCTTTGGTATATAGCATCACCATGGTAAGGCATGTCCAAGGATAATTTATTTTAGGGATACTATTAACTAAAAATTAAAAAATAATAATAAAGAAAGAAAAAAACTGAAAAAACGTCCCTTGTTTGAGAAACGGAAAAATCGATTCTCTAGACAGTCTGAACATGTGTCGATTTCTAATAAATTAATTTTATTTTTTAGATTTTTTATTTAAATATATAATAATATTAAAAATATAATTAAAATATATTATTTTGAGAAACGAACTAGAGTTAGCTGCCGTTACAGATGGTCTAATATTACTGTTTTCATTCTTATCTCTCGAACTAATTCCTAACATTTGTTTGATAAACTATTCAATAAGAATCAATCAAATATTGATGTGATTGTTGATGTTTACACACATGAAATGTATCATACTAAGACAAGTAAACACTTAAAAGGGACCAAAAAGGATTTTTGATAGATTGATAAACTCTATTAATTAAATTTACTATGTGCTCTCAAAGGAAAATGAGGCATTCTTTGATTCAGCCAACTTTCTCCATTGGTAAGTAGCAGCACTATTCTCTCTTCTTTTTTTGAAAAACTTGCAATATATATATTGTGTCGTTGTACAATTCTCTCTATCAATAGATTTTTGAAGATTTTAATTTTTATATGCGTGTTCTCTCAATCTATGACGTGAAGAGTTAGTTTTACCGATCCAAAAGGATGGATCCCGCGTTCCATGATGGAGATAATGACTGCATATAAATATAACGCATTATTATATCTCATAATTAATTACATCATTTGACGAGATTAGAGCTCACTTAGTTTGACAAAGATTTTAAAGCTATCTCTCTCTCACTTTGTGGATTACTTGTGTGTGTTCTTGACAGACTCAAGACATATAGAATCTTGAAATGAAAGAAACGTAACACATGGATACTTTTGCTGTTTTGCAGGACAGGTTACGAACTTTGCTAAAACCCATAATCTCCACACATTCAAATATAAAAAGAACAATGAATCTAATTCATATAGTACTAGAGACTTTGAACATCAAAAATAAAAATAAAAAAGATTATTATTGAACAGATAAACTCTGAGGAGCGTTAGGATTCGCTGTCAAGAATCTAATGCGAGAACTTGATTGGTTGATGAACTTCACAGATAAACAATATTGGGTCCAAATAACCATCCAATAATATATATCCACGAGTGAGAACTACTACATCAGTTTGAAGCTGTCGGCCGTATAGCTCGAGCGGGTGGGTGAAATCACTTAAGATTCTGATGTGACATCAAATGATTGGGAAATTTCTCATTGCAAAAGGGTGATCTCGTATTTATCCATTTCACTAGACTTTATAATTTTCATATGTATATATTCTTTTTTTTTTTTTTGGACTCAACATCATATATTTCATTCATATCAACTTGTACCACCACCAAGGCTTATAAGCCTCTCAAGTCTCAACTAAGTTGTAGCCAGTCTGATACACAAGTACTTAACCAATGATTGAAAAAAAGTCGAGACAGATCAATCCATTTTTACCTATTTACAAAACTACCTAGACAGCTAGGTATTATTATCAGGTAATTTCTAGACTGATGCACATGAGTTCCTATATTCTAAATTAAATAAGTGAAGCTCCATTTTTCAAAGTATATAAGACTATTTTAAATAACAATAGAAACAAGAATTGCCAAGAAATCAAAAATTGGAAAATATAATCCGACTTAGAAACCGGAAATAGAATCTATTATTATTGAAATATGTGGTCAAAATCCCGAACAAGGCGGATTTGAGATTGTGAGATGGGAATGGACAGAGAAAGAATAGATTAAAATTAAAGAGGCTGAGAAGTGAGAACATATTGATTTATTCCTCGCAACTTGCATCAAATATCTAGTCGATGCATCAACCTCACATCTCACTCTCATTTTTGACATTCGAATACCATACTATAGTTTCAGATTCTAACGTGTTTACTCCAATAAATATGTATCTTGTTTTCTATTTTTAATACATCTCTATGTATATGTATTTGAGACCTATATATATATCAACTTCGTTTATATTATAACGATGAAACTGACAATTTTTTTCTATACTAATAACGAAAATCTATTATTATCAAGGGAATTGCACCATATAACCTAAAAACAAATTATAATTCACTCCATAACTACTCTAACCACTAAAAGCTAATATACTTTGTATAAATTGTATTATATACCACTTTACCTTTGTTACCACCACTCATACTCTCTACCACTACCATCACCATTCCACCTTTTAACCACCATCACCCCTAAGGATCTCAATAAACTAATTTCTAGGGTTTAGATTTCCTCTAGCCACCATCACCATTGACCACCGGCCGTCGCCACTTCCGACCTCCGGTCACCGCCACCACTGACCACCAACCTCCGACTTCCGGCCACCGGCCACCAACTTCCGGCCACCGACTTCCGGCCACCGACTTCCGGCCAACGACCACCGATCTCCGGCCACCGGCCACCGACCACCAACCTCCGGCCACCGCCACCTCCGGCCACCTACCTCCGGCTACCGATCACCGTCACCTCCGGCCACCTACCTCCGACCTCTGGCCGCCACCACCTCCGGTTGTAATCTCAGCCACCCACCCTCTAGCCACCATTACCACCAAACCATCAAAGGTAATTTTCCATACCCTTCATGTTATTCACTTAATTTTTCAAAATAGTATGCTATATTCTTAATTATATATGTAAATATGGCTAGTTGGCAAATTGACCCTTATTATTATTATTTCTTTTCACCAACCGATAAAAAAACCGCTCATCAGTATCTCTCACGACGACGGAAACCTAAATCGTAATCGTTTTTAAGGCCCTCCCCTCCTTATGGGGAAGAGAAATTCACCCAAAAAGAAATCCAGCTCCAAATCAAAGTCGAAAAAGAAACCTCCAAAACTTGACCCCCCTATTCGCGAACCCACCCCTTCGTCTACGAATCCACCCTGCTCAGTTGTTGTCGGAGATGAGACTACCCTTCCAGTCTCGTCCTCTCCTTCGCTGAACCCACCTAATGCCCAATCGACGGTCTCTAAGATAGTTTTGGCCATTGACCCATATCTGACTGTAGCTACTGTAGCTACTGATGAATCCCCGAATGTTGCAGTCCCTGTGAAAGTCATTCCGTCAACTGAACCAGCCAAGATAGCTTCAAAGGAGAATATCATGGAAGCCGGTACTTCTACCGCCCCTCCAATTGAGGACGCTATTGCTGCATCGAAACCCGCCCCAGTCAGCAAAGCTCCAGTAGGAAGCTCAGACAATTGGGTGAATATGGTTAAAGGCACTTCACGACAGCTGAAGAAGAAAGGTGAAGCTTTCACGCTTGAGTCTGGAGAAGCCTGTGTAAAGATCCCGAACTCCATCATTGAACGGAACAGGAAAGCATGGGATTGCTTCGTTATCGGTCAGTTCTATTCAGACCCTCCTTCGCAAGGTACGATTCACAATATTATCAATGGTATTTGGAGCAAACAACACAGAGATGTTGTGGTGTCTAAAACAGAGGGAAACGCTTTTCTATTTCGGATTCCCAACGCTTTCACCAGAACGAGAGTCCTAAATCAGCGGTTGTGGAAGATTGAGGGACAGACTATGTTCGTTGCCAAATGGGAACCCAGTGTGGTTCCAGCCAAACCAGAACTCACTAAGGCTCCGATTTGGCTTGAGCTCCGTAATGTTCCCCTCCAATTCTTCCACGAAGAGGGACTAGAACAAATAGCAGGGCAAGTAGGTGACCCACAATTCCTTCATCCCTCAATACCTGGAAGTAGCCAAAGTATTTACCATCATTGACCCGCGAAAACCCCTCCCTGAAGCAGTGAATGCCCAATTCGAGTCGGGGGAGATTAGTAGGGTCCTGGTGTCGAGTCCTTTCATGCCGCATGTCTGCTCACACTGTAAGCAGATTGGACACAGTCTGAAACATTGCAAGTCAGCCCCAGCTACCTGCACAGAATGCTCTTCCACCACTCACCCAACTGAGTTGTGCCATCGTCTTAAAGTACCTTGTACCACAAAGAAGAGAGCACAACACAAGCGACGATCCAAACCCCCAGTTCTACCTAGGGAGCTTCCTTTACCTGACCCTAAAGGAATTATGGAATCGAGTCAGGTAGCGAATCATGTCTGGAAAATCAAAGCTACCTCACCAGTGTCCTTAATTGCGTCTGCTAATACTTCATTAGTCCAGACCGATGGTACCCTACTTGGAACTGGAAAACTGTCAAAAGGAGACTCTAGTGGTAGTAGGCCAACACCCAAGGGGGCGGATCCGACTGAAAGGGAAGCCCCTAGAGAAGTGGTTCAGTCTCCCGAATCAGATAGTGTTGTGGATGAAGACTCCTCAGACACGATGTCTTCTGACCCTGATGAGGTGCATTACACCAAGGTGCTGTCCAAAAAACAGCGGAAAGTCCTCAGAGGCAGGTGCCTCAACTCTGCAATATAAGTACGTGTAGTAAATTTTTTGTTGGAATGTTCGCGGGTTCAATATTTCCTCACACCGACGCGGTTTTAAAAAATGGTTCAAGATAAATAAGCCACTTGTTGGAGCTATTATAGAGACCCATGTGAAGCAACCGAAGGAGGTTAAATTCATCAATCAGCTTCTCCTGGGTTGGATTTTGGAAGGGAACTATAAGTTCTCTGTTTTAGGAAAGATATGGGTGTTATGGGACCCTTCGGTCCAGGTTGTGATTCTTGAAAAATCGCTACAGATGGTGACTTGCGAGGTTTTGCTACCAGGTATGACTCAGTGGGTCGTGGTATCGGTTGTATATGCTGCAAATGAAGTGGCTACAAGAAAAGAGCTATGGGCGGAGTTGAAAGCTCTAAAAGTCTCACACTCATTAGGACGGAAGCCCTGGCTGGTTCTAGGAGACTTTAACCAGGTCCTAAATCCATGGGAGCACTCTAAGTCCATGTCAAATAATGTCAATACCCGGATAAGAGACTTTAGAAACTGCCTGGAGGAGTGTGAGCTTGCTGACCTCACCTACAAAGGTAATACTTTCACCTGGTGGAATAAGAGTAGCTCAGACCCAGTGGGAAAAAAGATTGACAGAGCTCTGGTAAATGACAACTGGACAAACTCCTTTCCGCTTTCATCAACATCTTTTGGGGAACCAGACTTCTCAGATCACGCTTCTTGTGTGGTGGAATTGGAACCTACCTTTCAGCGACACATAAGACCTTTCCGGTTCTACAATTATCTCTTGAATAGCCTGGATTTTGTGCACCTGATCAGGGAACAGTGGCTCTCTATCAACACGGTAGGTTCTGCAATGTTTAGAGTCTCCAAAAAGCTTCAGGCGTTCATGCCTTTTATCAGAGCTTTCAGCAAAGACAACTTCTCAAACCTTGAAAAAAGAGTTGTTGAAGCCCACGAGTTAGTACTAAGATGCCAGAGGAACACTCTACACGATCCCTCAACTCTCAATGCAGCCTCTGAGTTGGAAGCGACTAGGAAATGGCACATTTTAGTTAATGCGGAGGAAAAAATTTTCTGCCAGAAGTCGCGTGTCACTTGGCTACTTTAGGGGGATAGCAACACTGCTTACTTCCATCGAATGACAGATATGAGATTCTCGATGAACAGGATCTCGTTTCTCATTGATGACAATGGAGACAAAATCGGTTCTCAGCAGGGAATGGAGATACATTGTGCAAACTATTTTGAGGCCCTGCTCACTGGGGATGACAATGCCCCTAGACTCGAACAAAGCGACATGGACTTACTACTCCCTTTTAGATGCTCGCAGGAGCAAATCAGGGAGTTGAGTATGGCTTTCACCGATGCTAAAATAGCAGAGGCTTTCTCCACTCTTCCCCGCAACAAAGCTAGTGGTCCAGATGGGTACTCCTCTGAATTTTTCAAAAGCATGTGGGAGATTGTTGGTCTGGAAGTGCTGGACGCAGTGAAAGAATTTTTCGCCTCAGGTCAGATTCTGAAGCAATGGAATGCTACCACACTTGTTCTTATCCCAAAAATTCTAAACGCTTCAAAGACTACCGACTTTAGGCCAATCTCTTGCTTGAATACTCTCTATAAGGTGATAGCCAAGCTCTTAACGACAAGGTTGAAAAAACTGCTTTCAGAGGTCATCTCACCTGCTCAATCTGCTTTCCTTCCGGGAAGATTATTAGCTGAGAATGTCCTGCTGGCCACTGAGATCGTTCATGGATATAATAGGCAGAACATCGACTCGAGAGGGATGTTAAAGGTGGATCTTCGTAAAGCCTTTGACACAGTCAAATGGGACTTCATCATCTCTGCCCTCAAAGCTTTAGCGGTTCCAGATATCTTCATAAATTGGATCCTCCAATGCATCTCAACTCCCACCTTTACCATATCCATTAATGGGTCAAGTGGGGGTTATTTCAAGAGTACTAGAGGGTTAAGGCAAGGAGATTCGCTATCTCCCTACCTGTTCGTACTTGCTATGGAGGTATTCTCTAGTTTGCTCAAATCAAGATTTGACGCAGGCTATATCCACTACCACCCTGACACTTCTGAGTTATCCACTTCTCACCTGATGTTTGCTGACGACGTCATGGTTTTCTTCGACGGTGGTAGCTCGTCTCTCCATGTTATCACTGAAGCTCTAAATGACTTTGCTTCATGGTCAGGTCTGCAGGTCAACAGAGACAAAACACACCTTTACCTGGCTGGAACCGAACAAGTCGAAGCCCTCACCATTGCAAATTATGGCTTCCCCATTGGTAATCTCCCAATCAGGTACTTGGGGTTACCCTTAATGAGTCAGAAGCTTAAAATAGCAGAGTACGAACCTCTCTTGGAAAAGCTAAGGAAAAAGTTCAGATCTTGGTCTGTCAAGTGCTTGTCATTTGCTGGTCGATTGCAACTTATCGCCTCAGTGATTACTGGCATAGTCAATTTCTGGATATCGACCTTTATGCTTACTAAAGGCTGCGTCAGACAAATTGAAGCGCTTTGTTCTAGATTCCTTTGGGCTGGAAGCATAGAGAATAACACTGGAACTAAGGTAGCTTGGTCTGGAGTCTGTTTACCTAAGTCAGAAGGTGGTTTAGGCTTAAGGCGGTTCTCTGTTTGGAACCGAACTCTGTGTTTGCGTTTCCTCTGGCTCTTGTTTGCTGACAACGTATCATTATGGGGTAGATGGCATAAGCAACACCACATCAAAAACAAATCCTTATGGGAAATTTCAGAAAACCAGAGAGACTCTTGGACTTGGAAAAATATTTTGAGACTGAGGAAATTTGCGGATAACTACCTATATGCAACTGTGGGAAACGGTGAATGTATCTCCTTCTTGTACGATAGCTGGACACCACTTGGTCCCCTCATCAATCTCTTTGGAGTTGATGGACCTAGATCAATTGGCATCCCTTTCTCAGCAAAGATTAAGGATGCGTCTGATGATGTAGGTTGGAAGCTGTCGACCCCAAGGTCTGACGCCGCCGTCCGTCTACACACATACCTCACCACCATTCCTCTCCCAAACCAGGTCTGTGATCTTTATAGGTACAGTTGGGTTGTAAATGATTTTGAGTGCAATGGTTTCTCTTCCCAAAGAACCTGGGAAGCTTTGTGGCCAAGAGAGGACAAAAAAAGACTGGGCAAACTCAGTATGGTTCAAAGGTGCAGTGCCCAGACTCGCTTTCAACATGTGGGTGGACAACCTCAACAGGCTCCCTACCAGGCAACGACTTGCCTCATGGGGTGTAGCAACTTCTTCAGATTGCTGCCTTTGCTCTAGCCACCCCGAAACAAGGGACCACCTATTAATATCTTGCGACTTTGCCTCTGCTATCTGGCAACAGATCTTCTCTCGTTTATCCCCTACCAGCGGTCAAATTTGCAATTGGTCTTAACTTCTCTCATGGACAAGACAACGTTCCCCCTCGGCTCCTTCAACGTTAAGAAAAGTAGTAGCTCAATCGTGTGTCTACCACATCTGGCGACAAAGGAACAACATGCTGCATAACAACCAAAGACTCTCTCCTACGATAATCTTCAAAATGATTGACAGGGAGATCCTCAACACCATATCAGGGAGACAACATAGGAAGAGATGGAGGAAGCTAATGCTTCTTTGGATTCCATAAGCTGAATCTTCTACTCTTTTCCTTTTTTGTATTGTAATCTTGTTTTTATTTTTTTTTGCCAAGATTACTCTACTATAGAGAAACCTTTGTAATACCTCAAACTTCATTTCTAATGATATTTACAAGTTAGCAAAAGAAAAAAAAAAAAAAAAATCTATTATTAGAAATGCGTCTGTTTCTAAATCGGTGAATCACACGCTTTGCTTTATACCGAGTAGTCAATGCATGCAATGGAGAGATTTCAATGTGAGTCAGTTGAAACTAAAATGACGTAAATGCCCTTAATTATTGGTATGTTTTTTTGGTAATAGAGAGGATTCTGGACTTGAGGGGCAAAACACAAACAATCCTTTGCCACACATATGTGCTCCGTCCACATAAAAACCATTTGACGTTTTGGCAGGGACCATTTTTAGAGAGGGAGGAGACAAGAAGAGAGAGAGAGAGAGAGGCTCTTTATTATAACATCAATATGGATCAAAGACAGATACAATGCATGAGTTGTCGCTGTGATTGTGGAGAGTTTGCAAACAAAGAAGAAACAAGATTACAACATTTTCAAGCAAAGAAGGAGCGAAGAAGAAGAGCCAAAAAGGGAAGAACATAAAAAAAAAAAAAAAAAGCTTATTGTCAGTTTATTCTTTGCAAACGTGCGGTCTAAGTAACACATGTACACCTCTCTGTTTCTGATAAAGAATTCTCCTCTGTATTTGTTTCTACTAAAAAGAGACTTCTGTCTCTTACTATCTCTCTCTCTCTCTTTCTCTCTTAACACAAAAACAATTTTCGTTTTTGGTGACTCAGGTCGAATTACGGAGTGAAAGAGCTCACATGGGAAAATGGGCAATTAACCGTTCATGGTCTAGGCGAAGAAGTCGATCCAACCACCTCGAATGACCCTATATGGTCCCAAAGTCTCAATGGGTGTGAGACTTTGGAGTCTGTGGTTCATCAAGCGGCTCTACAGCAGCCAAGCAAGCTGCAGCTGCAGAGTCCAAATGGTCCAAACCACAATTACGAGAGCAAAGACGGATCTTGTTCAAGAAAACGCGGTTATCCCCAAGAAATGGACCGTTGGTTTGCTGTTCAAGAAGAAAGCCATAGAGTTGGTCACAGCGTGACTGCAAGTGCGAGTGGTACCAATATGTCTTGGGCGTCTTTTGAATCTGGTCGGAGTTTGAAGACAGCTAGAACCGGCGACAGAGACTACGTCCGCTCTGGATCGGTAAGAACTATCAAAAAAGTTTTTTTTGGAAAGATGACTAAAGGATTAACCAAAAGAGGATTATATATAATATACAGGAAACTCAAGATACTGAAGGAGATGAACAAGAGACAAGAGGAGACGCAGGGAGATCTAATGGACGAAGGGGACGAGCAGCAGCTATTCACAACGAATCTGAAAGGGTAATAAAACAATTACACAACTTTTCTAGAAAAGCAATACTGACTCTTAGTTTGATGCAGAGACGGCGTGATAGGATAAACCAGAGGATGAGAACACTTCAGAAGCTGCTTCCTACTGCAAGTAAGGTAAATCTATATCCTAGAAGAAACTACTTTTAAAGTTTAAGAATTTTTCTATGTCTAAAACAGTTTCTTTAACTCTATGAGTTATATATGGATATTTCAGGCGGATAAAGTATCCATCTTGGATGATGTAATCGAACACCTTAAACAGCTACAAGCACAAGTTCAGTTTATGAGCCTAAGAGCCAATTTTCCACAACAGATGATGATTCCGCAACTACCTCCACCACAATCAGTTCTCAGCATCCAACAACAACAGCAGCAACAACAACAACAACAGCAGCAACAGTTCCAGATGTCGTTGCTTGCAACAATGGCTCGAATGGGAATGGGAGGCGGTGGCAATGCTTACGGAGGTTTAGTTCCTCCTCCTCCTCCTCCTCCTCCTCCTCCACCATTGATGGTCCCTACTATGGCTAACAGAGACTGCACCAACGGTTCTTCAACCGCTTTAACTGATCCATACAGTGCCTTTTTCGCACAGGTAAAACCTTCTTTAAGTACTGTTTCTGAGAAAGGCTATAAAAATCTTGAGCTCACTATTGTTGTGGCTATGATGATGCAGACAATGAATATGGATCTCTACAATAAAATGGCTGCAGCGATCTACAGACAACAGTCTGATCAGACTACAAAGGTAAATACAGGAGGCATGCCCTCAAGTTCTTTGAATCACGAGAAAAGAGATTAGTCTAGCTATATACTTATTAAAGATTGTTGTATCGTGATTGTAAAAAACTGTTTTGAGTATGGGAAAAAAAAAAAGACTTGCAAAGATAAAATTGAAAGCTTTACAACTTCATCATCGTCTGATATCAAATGCATAATAAACTCTTTTGCTATTTTTAGGACAGTTACAAGAATATTATTATGTCTCTCTAAAAAAAAAAACAAACATGTTCTCCAAGTTTAAAGTGTTGAATGTTAATAGATCATTATGCACAAATAAAAAATTTGTCTTCTTTCTTTCACTCTTCGGAAACCAAAGGTCTAACCTTAGACGCAGATGTTGTGGCCTTGCTTTGACTTGATTTGTGAGATGTCTTATAAGTGTCCTGAAGAGAGATAACAGTTTCAAAAGCACCAATGAGAGCTTTCACTTTGTTCTTCCTTACCTTTGTGAGCTTAATAAATGTCTCCTCAATCACATTGTTCAACAATGTCACCATTTTCTTCTTCCCTTCTACTTTTTGATGCCTCAGAACAACCTTCTCACGTTTACTACTTTCGCAAGGTTCGTTCTTCGTCTCAACACCCAATCTCCTATCTTTAAGACTCTTCTTCTTTCCTTCGGTTTGTGTTTTCAGCTCCTGCACAACCCTCTTTTTGAACTTGATCCATTTAGGAGAAGAATCTTCAGGTTTCGGATCAAGAACCTTTCCTTTCTTGAAAGTCAGCTGCTGAGCTAGACTCACCTTTACTCCTGTCTTCTTAACCCTAATCTTCTTCTCAGTTTTTGGATTTGCTTCAAGGTCTGCAGAACCAGTTTCTTTTTTCTTAGTCATCAAACCGGTACTGATCGTACCAGGAATCTGTTTAGTAGGACTAGAACCACGTTTAGGAGTAGTCAAGCTTTTATTTCCACTTCCCATGGTTTTCTTCTCACTCTGAACACCTTTGACGCTAGACTCAACAACACACACAGTCTTCTCTTTTACATCTTCACTGTTAACTGTCCGAGTCTTTGCCTTCTCCATATTCTTTGGAGCAGAAACCTTAAAACTTCCAGCGCCACTGACCTTTGAAACCTTCACCATAGCAGCATTCGACTTCTCACTTCTCAAGCCAGGAACCTTTTTAACAACAGAAGATGAACCACCACTCAGAGTACTCACGGTTTGTTTATTTCTCCGAGCTATATCATTGCTTTTAACGCTAGAACCATCAATAGATCTCGCAAGCTCACTACTAGATTCTGAATTCACAGAAGCATATGGTTTTATTTTCAGAGCCAATGTATCTCTCTTTGCAGCCACAGAATTGGTACCAGGAATCTGCCTACTCACACTTCCCAACGACTTCCTTGTCAAACTCGAAGTCTCAACTTTGATCACATCTGAGCCTTCAATACTCTTTCTCCTAACCATCTTCCACGGTTTCACAGCATCATCTTGATGATCACACCTCTTTCCATGTTTACATAAATCATGAATCGAACTCACACGATGATTCCCACGATAACGGGACTGAACCTGCGGTTTACTTGGTCGTGTACCTATTGTTCCAGTCGAGTAGCGTCTCGGAGTAGCACCTTTTGGTTTAGGCACTTCACTGATCACTGGTATAATCTCATCTTGATGATCCTTGGATACCACAGATGCAACATCTTCAGCATTCCCCACATCCGTTACATGTACCCTTTCCACGGAACCCTCTTCAGACATCTCCGGAGTATTTGTATCGCAAGAATTCTCAATCTCTTTGACCTCTGAAGTATTCTCCTCAGCCATTGTCAAACCAATCCTGTTCAGGAAACAGAGTGCGTTACCGAAAACATCAAATTAATCAAATATAAATTCATTCATATGACATTTATATCCATTAAAAGAATGATCAATTATAAACAGAAATCATCACGAAGAGAGACAGGAAAAAAATCACACAGAACATATACAGATGAACATAAGGGATACTTTGTGCCCTATTACCTATTCTGATCAGATTGTGGAATTTGACATCATAAAGAACCAAATCTCTAGAGAAAACAAATCTACCAATTTAGATGACTCAACAGTCTAATTTCAAAGAAGTGTAAATTTTGTTGACTTCCAAAAGTCTCAATCATCGTTGATCATCATAATCAATCACATCATTACCTAAACGACAAAATTGAAACTTGATCATGACGCATTACGAAAATTAATCACTTCTTGTGTATGTATACAAAACAATAAAAAGGTTTGAATTCTGATCGGACAATGACCTAATTCTACAGTAGTAACGCAATAACTACTACACACGTTTAAAAACCCTACCAAACAGTTTCAAATTCAAAACCTAAACAAAACGTATATCAAAAGAAATCAAGAAATCTAGAGAAATTGATACCTTTAGATTTGCTTCCTTCCTTACTTTATTATTCTCAGAGAATTACAACTGCAGAAGAAAGAAGAAGACCAAGAAATCGGAATAATATGAGAGAAATTTTGTGTAATGTATATATAAAATATATATGAAGTTTCTTTGAAGTTTTTGTTAAGTTGGAAACAAATAAAGAAGAAAGAAGAGAAAAGGGTAGAGAGATTTGATAGTTAGGAAAAAGGAAACATGCAGAAAACACAACCAACCAGAGAGGAGAGGGGAGAAATCTTCTTCTTGTGCACAAAGTCTTGTGAGAGAGAGGGAGATGTCTGATTTTTTATATATTGTCTCTCTTATTTTATTTAAGTTACTTTGGCTCGATTTATTATTTAATGTTTTCTTATATTTATCTAGTTTCTAATTTACTTAGATTTGATGCTACCAAAAACGAATCAGTGTTATTTGAAATTATCATTAATCTCTCTATATACACAGTATTCTCCCATAAAAAATTATTGGAAGAATGCATGAATATTTCTAAAAAAGTAGATCTCTTTCTTAGCATATAAGTGTTTTCGGTGAAAGGTAAATATAATTTTCTTTTTTTTTGGCACAAAGGATATTTGACAATTTCATATAAATAATATTTGTTAAAGAAAAGAAAAGAAAATAAATCACTGCTAAATCTCAAAACTGTTTATAAGGGCATGATTTTTGTATTTTTTCTTTTGACATAAATTGACTTTGATTTGTGAAGACATCATCATATGACATAGCTTTGGAGGGATCAGATACCTTAACTTAGTTTTTATTTTTTTATTTTTTTTTCATTTTGTTTTTGTGGACAAAAAAACTTAATCTTTAGATTCTTGTATGTTTTATTGAAAAATATAAGATAAGGTGTTGTTGACCCAGGAACAATAATACTCCCCATGTCCCTAATAGATTGATGTTTTAGCATTATCACACAGATTAAGAAAAAAGTTTAAATTTAATCATAAATTAATTTATAGTTATTTTTTTAGTAGATAGAGAAAATATAAACCATTAAATAAATTTATGCGAGAAAAAAGCATAAAGTAAAAAACCATTTTAGTTTTTTTTTAATCTACAAAATCAATTTTTGGAAAATAAAAATATATCCTAAAACATCAATTTATAAGGGAGAGCGAGAGTATTTAAAAAAAGAAAATAGATAATATGGCAGCCAGAAAGATGTCATAACAAGAGAATTTGGGGATTTGGCCAAAAAATTAGTTTTTATTACGTCTTCAAATAATAATCCAATATGATATAATATGTGATAATCTATAATTATAAATGAATGATTAATTTACCACAAGTCTTAAAATTTCAGTTTTTTGTCTTCAACATCAATAACTTGGGTCGGGCCGTAGACATTGTTTACGATTGGTAACGACTGTTATTTGTGGTTGTAGAGACTTTTTGGGTGCAAATGGTTGCTTAAAAGAAAAAATTGGTTGAACAAAATTGGGTTGAATAATATTCAACTTATTCATCTCTAAAATAGTGGCTGAACAAGTTGAACATTTTTGCTGTAGGATTAGTTTATTTTTCAACTTTTTAAGTTGAACGAGCTAAATAATTTTTTTCCAACCTCTTCAAACTTTCCAATGCAAATGGTGAAAATTGGTTGAATATTTTTTTCCAATCTGTTCAATCTCTTTAACCTTGCGACCTTTGACTGTAAAAATTGGGCTGTATAGAATTTGGTTGCATAGACTTTGGGTGTAAATACTTTTAACTGTTAAAATCTGATTGTTAAAAAAAATTTTAAATCTGTGACTTTAATTTTATTAATAACAAAATTATAAAAAGATATAAATGTGATGATAAGTAAATTTGTGAAGAAGAGTAGATGTCAAAAGAAAGATAAAAAAATGTTGATAATTAATCTATAAAAAAAGGTTTGTGTAAATATATATAAATTTATATAGAGTTTTTAATTATGATGGAGGAAGAAAAAAAAAGTTTTTTAAACTTGTTGGTTTTACGGTGTTATTTTGAAGCTTTAAAAAAGAAAATTAAAAAAAAAATTAAAGTAGCTGTAAAAACTTTTTAAAAAAAAGTTATGATTGGCAAATAAAATGCTTTTAAGACTTTTAAATGATTTTAAAGTCTTAGGGCAGCCCATTGAGGTTGCTCATGTAAATGCTTTTAATAAAAAAATAATAAAAAGAAGAGAGAACAGAAAAGAAAAAGAATAATTGCTTGTGGTAGTTTATCAGTCTATATTTAGACTGATGTCAAATGATTAATGGTACACATGTTCAAAAATAAATGTAAAAGAAAAATATGTAATAAAAATAGATTTTCTTAATTATCTGAGAAATGTTTCATCATTCCTCCACTAAAGATATGGTCTTAAAAGCTTTTACCAATCGGGGCGCTTAAGTATTAGCTAGTTTATTTATTTTTATTATGGGCGTGTAATATAACCAAGTCATTGGTCCTTGGAACTTTTGGGACTTCGATTAGATCCGTCCACCTCTGGGCGTTGGATGTGTGGTGGATATAAAGATCATGTAGACCGGTGTAGACTGGATCCTCTCTCAAGAGCTGCTCAAAGATACCTTCCACCCACAGCCAGAGGCTCCTACTTATCTCCTTGATCTTGATTTGGGTGGTTTCAAACTATGTAACGTTTTGTTGTTGACTTGTCGTATGTGGTTCGTTGCTGCTCTGTTATTTTGTTTGTAACTTGTAACCGGTATCTCTATTAATTCGCACTAAATTAAAATCTGGTACACTTTCGGATTTGGTAGAAACGGTTTAACCAGACCGATCACGATTTTATTAATAAACGAACTTTAAAGAAGAAGATGCGATAATTAGAGAGACTCTTTCTATCTAATCTCTCTAATGAAGTGTTGCCAACGCCAAGAACAACAAAAAAAAAAAAAAAAAAACATCTCCCCTCTCTCTGCTTTTGAGTTCCCCCAGCCACTAATCAAAGTCTCCTTTTTTTTTTACTTCAGACTTGGCTTTTTGTTTCTCTCCATGGATGCTGGATTTTAAAGGTCAGTTTCTATTCTGAGTTTAGTTTGATTTTGCTCTATATATCTCAATCAAATTAATCATACAGTATCTCTCTTACAAGCTCCAGATTTTTTTTTTAATTATATCTAGAGATTACATGAAACTGATTTAATTATGATGAAGTTTAACTAAGAGATTAAAAGTTAGAAAATTACGTGGTTGACTTGATATTGACTTGTGCCATCGTCTTCATTAATAGACTAACTTGCGTTTTGTGTTTTGTCTTATTCCAAACCCAGAAATAAAATTCTTTTTAAAGTTTCAGAGACTATTTCTTTATTGAAAATTAAATATTAGTAATGATTATATCACCCAAAAAGGTCAACTAAAGTAATGCTCTTTTGCCATGCGTGCCTCTGAGTGAGTCCTGACAACAATATTTTGAATTAAGTATTGGTTAAATCTTACTGTAGTCATTAAAAATATACCAATATTAACAATTAATTTTTGCTAGTTCACGGTAAAGTATCACACATATAATACAACATATTCTTCGGAAAAAAAAAATACAACATATTCACATATACAATTTTCAAATGCTAACAAATGTTCACTTTTCAACTTTAAAATTTGAATGAGTTTATTGATAGAATGTGAAGAGAGTTTAGGAATGGAAGAATCAATATTTACTCTCATGAGAATGAATGTACATAGAGATACATTTATATAGGGAATTAATGAATTAACATAATTATCTAACTAATAGAATCATATAATATAACAAATATCTATAATATATTTAGAATATCTTCTTTGATCATTAGGATCTTCTAGATCCTTCTAATCATTTGGCTTGAGTTGTATTCTTCCTTTTCTGTATTTTATCTTGGCTATATTTTTCCATTTTCTTGTAACAGTACTTTACCATTTCTCAACTGGCTTCTCTTACAGATCAAAACATAATCAAAGCGTGAGGCTCAAACAAACCAGTAAAATGGGCTACAATGTTGTGCTCTTGAGTTGTATGCTTCTACTTCTCGTTACTTTTGCTAGCGCCAACATGGAACGAGCCATCATGGTTATAGACGGTGCACGTCGAATCGCTGAGACTGATGACAACTTTGTCTGCGCAACGCTTGATTGGTGGCCACCTGAAAAATGCAACTATGATCAGTGTCCTTGGGCTTACGCCTCTCTCATCAATTTGGTATATATAAAAACACCTTTGAGCTTTTGGACCCCTTAAAAACTAATCACTTCATCTTTTGGCTAAAAAGTAAACTCTTCTTTCTTTAATGTTTTGAATGATCTCAGAACTTATCTTCTCCTCTTCTTGCTAAAGCTATTCAAGGTTTGTGACCTCTCTATCACAAACCGATATTCGATTCTCTTAAAGACTTTTCTTCACTGATATATCTTCTGATTGTTGTTAGCTTTTAGGACGTTGAGGATAAGAATAGGTGGTTCCTTGCAAGATCAAGTGATTTACGACGTAGGAGACTTGAAGACTCCTTGCACTCAGTTCAAGAAGACTGACGACGGTTTGTTCGGATTCTCTAAAGGATGTTTGTATATGAAGCGCTGGGACGAACTTAACCATTTCTTCAACGGAACCGGGTAAGCATGTCATCCTTCATTACTATATATGGTGGTTCTATGTGGCCTATCCCACATTCCCACTATGAACTAACTCTTTACTATAATTCCGCAGAGCTATTGTGACTTTCGGTTTGAACGCTCTGTATGGGAGAGATAAACTCAGCGGAAACGCGTGGGGAGGGGATTGGGATCATATTAACACTCAGGATTTCATGAACTACACAGTCTCAAAGGGTTATGCTATAGACTCGTGGGAGTTTGGTAAATAGAACTGCTAGATCTCTCTTTTCTTCCCCTCTGCTCGGTCTTTTGGCTATGTGCTTAATTACAACTCCAAAACCAAGTAGTGTTTGTCCCTTCACACTTCTGATGTTGGATCCTCACGTTAGTGTTCTTTCTTTCTTGTTCTTGAGTCTTGACTAGGTAATGAGCTTAGTGGAAGTGGGATTGGTGCTAGCGTGAGTGTAGAGCTTTATGGGAAAGACTTGATTGTACTGAAAGATGTAATCAAGAACGTTTACAAGGATTCTCAGACCAAACCTTTGGTTGTAGCTCCAGGTGGATTCTATGAAGAAAAATGGTACTCAGAGCTTCTTCGGCTCTCTGGACCCGGTGTTCTTGATGTCGTGACTCATCATATATACAATCTTGGTCCAGGTCTGCATAAGAAAATAAATCAGTCTTTGTAGCATTCCTACACAATGATGAGTTTTATATTGAACCGAGTGTTGCAGGGAATGATCCTAAGCTAGTGAATAGGATACTAGATCCAAATTACTTGAGCGGGGTTTCGGGGACATTCGCGAATGTGAACCGAACAATCCAAGAACATGGACCTTGGGCTGCTGCTTGGGTTGGAGAAGCCGGTGGAGCCTTTAACAGTGGTGGCCGTCAGGTTTCAGAGACATTCATTAACAGCTTCTGGTAAGACAGAACCAAAAATTCACATTCTATATTTTCTCGGTTCTTTAACTGACAAAACGAACTCTGATCCTAAGGTACTTGGATCAGCTTGGTATGTCCGCGAAGCATAACACCAAAGTATACTGCAGACAAGCTTTGGTCGGAGGATTCTACGGTCTGCTCGAAAAGGAAACGTTTGTTCCCAATCCAGATTACTACAGGCAAGTACATCAACCATAAACCATAACTCCAAAACCAACATAATTGCTTTAGGCGAGTCATAACATTCACTTCTTGATCTCGAAAATTTTGACCAGCGCGCTTCTTTGGCATCGTTTGATGGGTAAAGGCGTTCTCGAGGTTCAGACAAATGCCTCGGAGTATCTACGAGCCTACGTTCATTGCTCCAAAGGAAGAGTGAGTGTATACATCTTTTTCTCTCTGTCCCTAAATCATCCTCTAGTTTCGGTTTTGTAACTGCTGAAATCTATCATTACAGACGGGTATAACGCTTCTTCTGATTAATCTGAGTAAGCAAACAACGTTTACAGTCGGAGTCAGCAACGGCGTGAAGGTTGTTTTGCAAGCAGAATCGATGAAGAGGAAATCCTTGTTGGAAACAATCAAGAGCAAGGTGTCTTGGGTCGGAAACAAAGCTTCTGATGGATATTTGAACAGAGAAGAGTATCACTTGAGTCCACAAGATGGTGTTTTGCGCAGCAAGATAATGCTCTTGAACGGTGACCCTTTGGTACCTACAGCCACAGGAGATATCCCAGACCTTAAGCCAGTCCGGCACGGCGTGAAATCACCGGTTTATGTCAATCCGTTGTCGATATCATTCATAGTGTTACCTACCTTTGATGCTCCTGCCTGTTCTTGAAGAGAATTTTTATTGGTAAAATTCAAACACTGAAGAACACTATTTGGTCCCAAAAGAAAAAGGAAAATAAAGAAGAGACTGTAAATTTCTTGGCAATTGTATGTATTAATGTAACACTTCAATTGTATTATTCCAATCAAATCATTTGATTAAGGAGAAATATAGATTAGTGGAATGTGTCTAACTATACAATATAGAGATAAAAACTTGTAGTCTTGCTTTCTTTTCACTTTCAAAAATCAACAGACCATACAAAAAATAATAATAGTGGAGCGGACTAAATTGGAGCCATTTCTAGGTAGTTCTCTGAGACGTTTTCTCGAGAACCTTCTAGAATCTTCTATCCGATCACACGGCAAAATCGGCATCAGAAACTTCTAGAACTTTGTGGGTACCAATTGGGTTCACGCCTGCTTTGAACATGTTGCCTTCAATGTACCTACAACATCGAATCAGATCTCCAATTGTCAGAGTGGATATTTACGTAAGAAAACCTTCAACTTTTCCGCAGAATCACTCATCTGAAACTCATCCAGATAGATTTCACACATAACTGTTTCACATAGTTCAAATTCTTATATTGTTGAAAGCTTTGTTGTACCATTCAAATATTAGGTGAGAACTCACATTTCTTTGAGGAATGGATGCTTGTAGAATGCATCTGGGATTCTCCCGCTAAATTGGTTGTGGTCAAGGTACCTAGTTTCATCAACATTCATGATCCCATGAGAATGCATGTTTCCTCTTAGATAGTAAGCAAATCAGAGACAGAGAGAAAGTTCAGCAATCTATCACAAAGACTTACAAGTATGTCAGTTTAGGAATATGAGCAATTGCAAAAGGAATGTTCCCTATAAATTTGTTGTAGGACAGGTACCTGCAAAACAAATTAAACGGAGATCAGAGACCTCCCAACTAAATCATTGAGTTATTGTGCAGTGTAGAATGCTCTTACACAATCTCTAAGTTTGTCAGATTTGACAGTTGAGCAGGGATCCCTCCACTCAAATAGTTATTGTTCAAGTACCTAAAGAAATCGAGATTTTTAAAAGGGAATTCTTTGTATATAATACATTAGATCAAAATGAAAGAGAGAACCCATGGGCGGATCCTGAAGGGATGCTTACAAGTTGCGAAGAGATGGGAAACTTCCATCAAAACGGATGAGCTCCCGAATAGTTCCAACCAAATGGTTGTTACCAACATCTCTGGAAAATAATGGGACACACCCCAAACCAGGTCTCAGTAAAGTCAAAGGTAAGTAATGGTAAAAGACACAAACTATACGTAGAAGATGGTGTTTGGTGATTACAGGTGGCGGAGGTTTTGCAGCGTGCCCAGTTCTGCAGGGATTCTACCAATGAGACGGTTTTCTTGAAGATATAGATACCGAAGCTCGGGAAGAGCAGCCAGTTCCTTCGGAATTTCTCCCTTGAAGCTATTGAAGCTCAAGTACCTTTAAGATACAAAAGACAACATGATTAATTTGGAAACAGATGGATGGCCAACCATTAGAAGCTAACAAAGAAACACAGAGGTACTCACAAATGGGTTAGTTTCTTCAGCTCTCCAATCTCGGGGGGAATCACATCTTGTAGTTTATTCCACCTCAAGTTTCTAAAGGTAAGAACAGAGTGAATGGTTAGGTGAAGTATTTGGGAACATGAGCATGATATGATGATACAACTTACACAATCCAGTCACATAAATTTCACAGTTCAAAGCTGTGTTTGTGAAGAAATCTGGATACTGTTTCCCAGAGCAGTGTATTGAGATAAAATGAAAAAGACAGTAAATTAACAATCTATTCGTAAGAGCACAAGGAACATACAGTACTTTCAGCCGTTTCAGTCTTCCAATTTGTGGAGGGATTGGACCAGTCAACTTGTTGTTATGCAGATCCCTGAAAAACCAAACAAAAAAAAAAAACATCTTCAATTTTACCCTCTCAAACAGTAACGCTCTATAGAATTCCTAGGCAATCCACAACAATCACAAAACTAGGTCGCAGATAGCTATTTCAAAGAGTTGTCACATAGATCTACCTAATCACTCATTTCAAAGGTTTTAGAAAGTAACTTACAGTCTAGTCAAATCCAAAAGATTAGTTACTGCAATGGGGAAAGGTCCAACAATCGAAACGGCATAAACTTCTCTGCAAAATCAGACAGACCAGGTAAGTTAAGTTCATAGAAGCAAATCAGGTTGATGATACAGAAGAAAACACAGAGGTGAGAAGAAACAAGAACATACAACTCAGTGACAACCCTATAGTCTCCTTGTGTAGAACAGGTGACACCAGACCAAGGTGGAAGGTCTCCATCTCCACAAGGATCATCACCGACCCATGAATACACCACTCTCCATCCCAAAGAGGCTTTGATTTCATTCAAAGCTTTCACTGTGCAGAGGATGAAACAGAAATTAACTTTGAGGATGAGCTTATATAAGATACAGTAGTATCTAACTACACCTTGAAGCAGAGAAAGAACCAAATCACTGAGACTATAACAATTATTATCAGATCTAATCATTGTTCACACATAATTCTCTCTACATTTGAGCTAAGCTCAGCTCAGATTAGAAAGATGGAAAAGAGAAAAGAATCGAACTTTCGTGCTAAATCATGAAAATTGATAAGAGATAGAACAAATCTTGATAATGGGTATCTTCCAAATACGTGAAGAGCTATAAAAAAAAAAAAAATATCAATCGATCGATGAAAGATCTCAACCCATAGATACAAAACCAGACGGTGATAAAAAAGCAGAACTTACCATCTCGCTTCAACGTCTTGGATTGAGTAAGAGCAAACAAGAGTGAGAACACACAGATCAGAAGTAGCTCACAGCGAGAAGCCATGGTTTTTTTTTTTTTAATTTTTTGCTTAAACAGCCCAAAGTGGGAAAAGAGGAAAAACGGATCTAAGAGGAGAGCGAAATTAAAAAAGACATTTTTATTTTCTCTGCCTAATCTCAGATTCGTAAACCGAATACGTGTGTTCAAACCCGCTTCTCACCGACGGGTCTGGTAGCGACCCGGATTTTTCTTGTAAGTAAATATAATAAGCTCACTTGTTTTCTTTCCCCAAATTATTTTTACTAACCAACTCAATTAGAATCTAGGAGTAATTTGTTTCCCGAATTAGTTAAACATGTCCTAAAAAAAACAAATATCAATGATTAGAAACATTAAAGCCATTACAACAAAAATACTATGCTTTAGGCTCATAATCTATGTTAATTATGATAATCACTACTTATTTGAACATAAACACTCAGTTTAATTCGTTTCACGAATAAAAGTATTCTACTTACGCATCGTAAAATATTTTAATTTACCTGAATAAAACTAACTGATTCAGCGTCAGTGATTAGGATGAGATAAATTCCGGTTAACTCATATTTGGTTGATCCCACCAAGCCTAAAAAAACAAAGTCTGATAAGTTCTCAAACTGAAGTTGAAGAACACACAGAAGATTACATTATTGTATGAAAAACTCCGCAGTTTCAATGTTTCAAATATAAGATCAAACACAAAACCATAACATTTTCTGACAAGTGTCTCAACCAGAGAGAAAAACAAAACACACCAAGAAACAACAAGAAGTTCAGTTCTCAGAACTGGAAGATGTGTCTCCACCAGATGAAGAAGACTCGCTGTTAAGTTTCTTCATTTCCTCGTACGCCCATTCAAGCCCGTGACAGTAATGCACCGGCGGATTAAACCTTGTATCACTTATATCATCTGCTAAGAAGGCACCATTCTCCACCAGAAACTTGACTGCTTCTCTCTTTCGCTCTTTAGCCGCAGCGTGGAGAGGAGTCCACCCGCACGAGCCCCATGTTTTGGCATCGATGTTGGCCCCACGTTCAAGGAGCAAATCCATGACTTCTATGTGACCTCCCTCTGCTGCAAGGTGAAGCGCACTCACTCCTTTTGATTTCGGTCCCCATGCTAGAGCGTTCACGTCCATGCCTTGGTCGAGAAGCTGTTTCACGGATTTCAGATCGCCTTTCCTGGCTTTGATGTGGAGCGGATTCCAGCCTCTGTCATCGACATTTGATCTGGGAGATCGGCGTCTAAATGAGTTACGCCTGAGAGAGAATGCAGCCGGCTGTTCTTCAAGCATTTTTGGGCCTGAGCTTAAGCTAAACAAGAACTAGCTTCGAAAGTAGGATACGGGTCTGTGTAGGACTAAGAGACTCGGGTAGAAACTAACCAAACGGGACTTTCACAAGAACTCAGCCAGCAGTGTAAACTTATTCTATGAGGGGACAGATTTACATGATATTGGTGTAAACCTCTCTCACCCAAGAATGTCTAAAGAAGGTACTACTTCAGGGCCAGGCTAAGGATGATTTGCAACACCACTATTTAGACTAGACACCGTAAGAAAGCAGACTACTAAAGTAATTCAAGTTGAAACAGAGCAACTCAAGTTAACGGGAGGCAGATGAGTGATTGGCGATGCAGTAAGGGAAAGAAGGATTCAAACCAGGGCCGAAGACACTAAGCTTTCGAAGGATCGCAGATAAAGCCATAGACAGGGAAGAGAAAATGAGCATTACTTAGAAAGAACTTGAAACCCTAATGATTGTGAAAAGCCGTAGTGGAGCACGACCACATTGATGAGACTGAGAATAAACTCCAAATTACAGCCAAGAAAACAGTTGATGAGAGAACTATGATTTAACCAAATCTGCCAACATAAGAAAGAAGAGAAAACCAAAATTAGTGAAACAAAAGTATATAAATCAATCTCTCTGTAATTGTAGTATAGGACAAAACCACAATAACAACACCCCAGAGAGTTTTCAATCCAATTATGGCACTTCTATAGTCTTCTCATGTATCAAAAGTTTCACAAGACAAATCAATCAAAGGATCCAATTCCAAAAGGCTCCTCCCAATTCAACACAAATCAGAAACATATCTATCCCACCAAAACTACTGAGGAGAGGGCTAAATCATACGAATCCGAAAATTGAAATCGGAAACTAAATAGAGAGACAGAGACGACGAATCAATATTTCAAAGAAAGCAAATCAGTTTGACGCATACTGAATCGAAGGGATCGAAACAAAAACATGAGAAGAGCGTACCGTGTAACGAAGCGAGGAGACAGATATGGTGAAGCAAAGCTCAGAAACACAGACTTATCTTCTCACCAGAGATCGGAGGATACAGAGTTTTTTTTTTTTTTTTTTTTTGGCAGTAGGGTTTTTTTACGTCGAGATAAGAGAGAATCGAAATACAAAAAGGCGTGACAGAGTCAGAAGATGATAAATATCGGTTTTGTTTACTATTTGTTGACGATTATGCCACCTCATTCACACCTTTAATAAAAAGAAACGCTTCTCGAACATATTGGCCCAATATAATAGGCCCTTAGTGTCTGTCTGGCCCATTCTTTTAACCGGTTTTATTTTTCTTTACTCAAAATCTAAAATTGATCCGGTTCTTAAAATCAATTTCTCCGGTTTATTTTTGGGTAACCTAGGTTTGTCTATATACCCAAATCGTCCTGCAATCCAAAAACCTTCGAACGGAGAACCTCAACGGCGACCTAGCTCGGGAAATTTATACTCTCCGGCGATTTCAATTCGGTATTTTGTTATGTATTTCGAGCTCGTTATCATCAAATTCTATGCTTTTTTGGTTTTACTGTTGTTGAATTTTTGTCAGAACCTCTTGTGCGATTGCAGATGTATTATATCCCATTGTTCGTTTTTATGGCCTTTTTGAGTTTCCTCTTGAAGGGTTTGCTTTAGTTTTATTGGTTCATTTGCAGATTTTTCCAAAAAAAAAAACTATAGAGCTTATGTTTCTAAATGTTGGAATTGGTTTCTCACACCCAAATCGGATCCTGCTTATGAATGATGATTAATGAATCTCCTCACTGTTTGAGAAATTTTTTATAAGGTTTTTTTTGCTTTGTAAGTGATGTATCCTTCTCTTCCTTTTCGGCATTTCATTCCTGTTAATGTATTCTTCTTGTTATCTGATTGCAGTTTTAAGGGTTTAGTTTCCAATCTTGCAATGGTTTCCAGAAGTGAAGTTCTCAGCCTCTGTCGTGCCATGCTTCGAGCGGGTCGTCAGTACCCTCATTACAACTTGAGGGAGTACACTAAGCGAAGGACCTTGGATGGCTTCCGCATGAACAAGAATCTCACTGACCAATCGAAGGTGAATGAGGCTTATGCTGAAGCTAAGGCACAACTTGTGGTTTTAGAGAGGTCTGTTAAGTTTCACTCCTTATATCCTCCCAAGACCAAGAACATCATGGAAGTCAAGCTTCAGTAGACGTGTACGTTTGTCCATTTCAGTATCCTCCAAAGCTATTTGCTATATTATTGGTCATGTTGAAACTACTTCATAATGATTGTGTTTGATAAGGTTTTGGCTAGAATATGTTTGATGAGCTATTGGTGTTTGTATGAGATTATTCATTACTCTATTCATAGTTCTTCCCAGCTATGAGAGATTGTCTACTTCTCATCTAGTCTTTGTGTTTTATGGCTTCAGACATTTATACAAATGAAGAAGTGAACATTGTTGAAGATATGTCTTGGATTGGAGCTGAGATAGACTTAAACGGAATGATGAGTTCCTGGCTTTTTTTTGCTCTTCTTAATAATCTCATCTCACACGATTGTGCAGTTGTTGCATAACAAATGTTCCAACTTGTCTGGAGTTTCTGTATTCTCATATATGTCATATTTTAGCACTGATACTGGTAGGGTATAAATCTGTGATCCAGACACATAATATTTATCTACTGTCAGAATTTCTTGAGAAATCTTTATGATACAGATAAAACGATAGCAAAATTGCTTCTGTTTGAACAAATAAGTTTTCTGCAATAAGATCAATTACAAACACAGGCAGTAATGTAATATAACATGGGGATAACATGATAAGAACCTTTTCAGGTTTAAAGAACAAAGCCACAGAGAATCAAACAAGAGAGGAATGAGTGTAATGAACATATATAACTCTATTCATCTATTTTCCAAGCAAACGACGGCCGCGTTGGTTTGATTGTTGCACTCTGAAGTTTAGTTCGTCAACATCATCATGAAGATGGTCAAGTCCTTTGTTCTGTTTCTCGATCTCACTTCCCATGTCAACAGCCATGTTCTTTAGCTCACCAAGTATATCACTCAAGTCTGAAAGACCGTCGTCTTGCTTAGCTTTTTCCATCTGTAATAAACGAGAGAGTACACATTTAGTGGTGTCAAAAAAGACAGTGTTATTCTACTCAAATATATAAGTCCTCTTGCTTTCAGTGTTGATCAGCTCCTCATGTTTGGATGTTTGCGCATTTGCATTACATGACCCCAAATAGCGAGTTCATGCATCACTCATCTCAGATTCGGGAGAATGGTAAGGTTCTTCTTAAAGGAAAAATAAAAGAGAGGAAAGAGAAGAATACGAACCTCCACTCTCTGATAGGCATCAGCTGGTTCGGGGAGCGCTTCTCGGGTTCTTGATTGTCCCTTGGGTGCTGGGTTCAGTCCCAGTTTTTCCCTTTTCTCTAAGTGGTTCACTCTTCTAGTTGGTGAGTGATCTGCGCAAAACACAGAATGGGAATCAGCAATTTTAGGTATAAGCAAAAAGAGCGTCAAGAAGAATTGAGAGATATCAATGAACAAAAGAAGCAAAACCTCTGGTTATGATGGGACCATTAATAGGACGAGTCTTCTTTGGCTTCCAAGTCTTTGAAAACATGCCTCCAAGGCTTCCAAGAAGCTTCTCACCCTGAAAACCAAAAAATCCAAATAATTCAACATCTCATGTCTCTAGGTTTTCTTATCTAACACCAACCAACTAATATTGAATTTTTCCATTAACAGTCAAAGAAGAAGAAGAAGAAGAAGAAGAAGAAGAAAGAATGAAAAAAACTCACTCGACTGAGATCATGATCGATTTCAACAGCTTTATGGTGAGTCCTAGTGATTTGCTCGCCCTGATCGTGCAACATAACCAAAGTTCTAGTAGCATCTGACCTAATATCCTCGGCAACCTTCAAACAACCCTGTACAGATTTCGTAGTCTCTTCAGCCTTGTACACAGCATAACCCTCAAGCTCCTGAACAGACTGGTTATCGATACCACCAGAATCGCGGAAATTGTTCTTGTACTGGTATCTAGAGTTGGAAACCAACGACTGTTTGGATGAACCTCCTCCTTTCTGAACCTCTTGACCATCAAAAGGGTTAGTCATATCAGCCAAAGAAGAAGGATCAGAGGTAGTCCTCTTTGAAGGGTTAAGGGTGTGTTTGTTGTCTGACTCGTCATCAGAATCGAAAGGGTTAGGCTTGGAAGTCTTGTGAAATCCAAGATCAACAGAGTTATGCTTTGGAAGCTTTGCTGGTGATTTCCTCAAACCAAACATTGTCAAAAAAAAAAAAAAAAAAAAATCACAGAAGTTTTTGGTAACCTAATAAGCCTTTCCTGCAGAAAAAAAAAAAAAAAAAGTAGTCATCAGAATTGAATGCTTTTTTTGATTCTAAATTTGTAAGCTAAGAGACTAGAGAGAGTAAGACTTCAAATAACGACGATATTACGATACGATAAAAAGTCGATCAAATTCCCCAAGTTGACGCACATAGATAAAGGAGTAAAGAAACAAGTTTTTTAAAAAAACAGTTAACGTCCCAAAGTTTGATTTCACTTCTAAGATGAGTTTTACAGGACAAATGATTAATTTTAAACCTAATTTTGGGTATAATCGCGAGCATATGAAGTGGCGAACAAAGTTCATCAAAAAGAAACCCAAGATCTACTACCCAAGATGGCGGCGAGGAAAAATAAAGAAACTAGAATTCGAGAAGAAAGGAGATCGAGGGCTAACCTTGGATGAGAGAGAGAGAGAAGTGGAGTCGAGGAAGAAGATTGAAGATTGAATCGAAGACAAAGGACCAAATCAATGCGAAGAAGAAGGGATCAAAGAAAATAAGGGAAAAGGAATTAACGCGGAAACGACGACCCCAAAAGAATTTGAGTCTTTTTTGTTGACGAAATTTTTATGATTTTGGAGTGCAGAAGAAAATTTTAAACAAATTCTTGAGAAAATGATGAGATCAATTAATTAATATTTTTTTTAATTTATTTTAATTCAAATTTAAACTGTCATATATACATATATTTCTTATTTCTTTTTTGCTATGGCAACTTCATTTTGAAATGGGAAATATCACGTTCAACTAAGATGGCTTACGAAGAAGAAGGAACATATCATGTTTAATAACATGACAGCGAATAAGGCTTATCGGAAGAAAACATCGTCAAATTCACTTCTTCATACTTGTTATCTTCAGTATATGGCACATATTTCTGCTTATGTAATAAATTGTTTTCTGAAGTTTTGTATTGGCTTTGTACTTGTTGTAATACCCTATTGATTAATAAAAGTTATTGGAAGGAAAAAAAAAATGGGAAATCCTATAACTACTTTCTAATAAAGCAATTTGGATCTTTTTAATTTTATCAAGACAATAAAAACAATAGAATTTAAAAAAAAAAAAAAATCTTATATGTAGGACATAATTGTGGGTAAATTAATAAGAGAGAAAGAGTCAGTTTTCTTTTCGTATATATTTCTCAATTACTGTTTTTTTTTTCTATAAAAAAGGTACCAATATGGTTTAGTTAATAATTGCATGAGCCATCTCACTCGCAATTTCCATTTCTCGACGTTTGGGGTAAGTTGTCAACTTTGGCCAATCCAAATTAGACCCTTCTTTGTTGAATTTGTCAATGAGAACATGTATATTATTTTGTATCCCTCCCCCAATATACTACTTGAACATTTTAAAAAATTGTTTGACAGTATTTATATGCATATGATAGATAATGCCCATTTTATCATCATACTTTCCATGATAAAATATGAATCCAACTCAAAATAACTCTTTTTACGTTTTGATCACAAGCCAGGAACTATATAATGTTGAGTTTTCTTTTGGATATATACTTAAAGTCAGTCCTATTACAGCAAAAAAAAAAAAAAAAAAAAAATGAACTTCAATAAAATTGCATTCAAGATTTTTACATGAGATGAATTTGGAATATTTTTCCTCTATTTTAGATTAAGTTGGAATAGGTTTTTTTTTCTTCTTAAAGTCAAGTTGGATTAGGTTAGACAACAAATCCACAAGTGTCTTAATTGACAATAAAGACAACAGGTTCCTTTCTCTTGACCCATTCATTAATCATTTATCCCTGTGATGTAAATCATCAAAATAGGATTGCAAGACTTTGCACATTCATGACATGGTACAACTCTTATTATTATTATTTTTTTTAATGAGAAAACAAGAAAAAAAAAAATATATATATATATATATATATATATATATTAAAAGTGATAAGAATGGACTATCAAATCAACTCGGCCCTATTGAACTCTGCTTACAACAGGCCCATCAAACAGAGTCAAACAAGCCAGTAGGAAGCTTCTTGGTCAACGATCATTGCCTTTCAGTTTCAACATTCTCTAGAGATTCATCTCAATCTCTGAATGTTGCTCAAGGAAAAGCCACATGAAGAAGCAGTTTCACACTTTAAAAACTCAATTTCTATATATATACTCAATCACAGAGATGATATCTATATTCCAATCTCTCTTTCAAATTGGATTATGTACACTTGAAATGTATACAAATTTGAACCTTATTAGCTTAAGGCTTCTCTGAGGCATTAACTGTGATTTCAAGTTTAAACCTTTGCTGTTCTATACGGCAGAAAGAGGTATTAAGCAAGTTGAGGACTTGTTCTTCTCTCTCTTGATCTTGACAAGAAAATGGCTATTTGTTAAGTTCCTTCAGGATTCTCTCATGGTTCCAACAAAAAAAAAGGAAAATATAACAAACAAGCAAGTACCTGTGCCTCTAGATTGGCTATTCTTTGTAATGATGCTTGTTCGATGCATGCACGCCGCTTGCATTCTTCCTCCAACAAACATATCATTTTATATCTTAGTTCAGCCATTTCTTGTGTTAAGTCCTCTGCTTCTTCCTTGGCCTTTAGTTTCTCTTCTTTCAACTCATCCTTAGGCATATCAAAATAATTTTGAAACTAGTTAGAACATATCTAATGCTGCAGAAAGGTTCATTCTAAAGATCATTTTGGTAATACCTTGAGCTCCCTTACAAGATCTTCATATTCACATATCTTTCTAGCCATATCCTCCATTTTGTCTCTCAGTTTCGCATCCTTGAAAATCCCTGCTTTCTTGATGATCTCATGGACACATTCGCTGTGAGACAAGAAATCAGCAGAGCTCAAAAAACCAAGAATAGCTTGATTGGATGTATTTATTATAGGTCTTAAGCTGGAACCTACCGGGCTTCATCAGGTACTGGAAGCATGTGGTTCAATTCAGCAAAGAAACACTCTACATTTACAGGCGATTCACTTTCACTTTCCCATCGTTCTTTAAACCTTTGACAATATTCTGCGATGTTCCTTTCAGAGGCTACACATCTCTCTCTCAGCATTCAGCATTCTCTTGTGCCTCTCGAGACTTCAACTGTAGCTCCTTGACTATTTCTCTTAACTTCTCGTTTTCTTGGATGCTTTCTCCTTGAACTTTCTTAGCATCAAAGAGTGCCTGCTCCAACGCTACTACATCAAGTTTCATGCTTTCTATTTTACACTGAGACTCCAATGTTAAGGATGAGACAGACTCCTCCAGCTTCTCAACAGAAAACCTAGACAAGTGTAGCTCAGTTTCTGTGCTCTCCAGTTCTTGCAACAACAATAGTTGCTCAGATTTTGACGTACACGACTCCTCCCTCAAAAATTGAACTTCTTCTTCCAAATTCCCTGATTCGTTTACTTTGACTTCAAGATCGAGCACACGTTCACTCAGGTAGTTCACTTCTAGGCCTCTGACATTTACTTGATCCCGCAAGTAATCTACAAGACAAAGAAAAGTGTCTTTAGCTCATAAAATCTCTGTCTAGACTTCAGTTTCATATCAGAATCCCAATTACCAATCTCCTGGTAGCAATTCAACAATTCCTTCTCCATTGTCTGAATTCTTCTCTTATCTTCTAAATGAGACTCCAACGAATTCGCATTCAGTTCCAACCTCTGTGGTAAAAAAAAAAAAAAGACAACAAAACTCAGAAAAAATATGAACAATCAATTCACAAAATACAAGTCTAAGAAACACAAGAAGAACACTACTCTGACGAGTTCAACACTCTGGAACTGTGACTCTCTCAGCATCTCTTTTTCTTTCCTTAGCTGCCAATAACAATGAAAACATGAGATCACTACGCAAAAATATGAACTTCATCAATCAAAGAGACAGGGATATAAAAAAAACAAGATTCACACCTCCTTACATCTTGTTCCAATCTGCAAGAGTTCCTCAGCATAAAACGAGTTCTCAACATCGCTTCTTGAACTACTTCCCGAGCTACTTCCCCAGTTACTCGACATTAAAAAAGACTAAATTTTACACAGAGGAACTGCAAATAAGCAAAGATTACGAGTCATTAGCAACAAGAAACTGTTTAAAAAAAAAACAAAACTTTCGTCTTTTCTCAAATCTTCTTAGATTGTGAGAAAAATGGTATGTGTGGAAACAAAAATTAAACGCAAAGACAAATGGTATGTGTATAGACACATACTGTGTGAATTAGCCAAGTTCAGCAATGGAGGACACTTTACTAATTACAGGAAAATAGAGCAAGATATATATATATATATATATATATATATATATATATATATATATTAAATTAAACTGGAAGAACAAAAGCAAAATCGTAGGCAAGTTTTACCACCTTCGCCGTGACTTGACCGGAGCAACGGAGAAAGTAACTCCCTCCGACCTTTCCTGTACCAAAGGAATAAAAGGTATTCCTTTTTTGCTTTCTCTCTGCTTTATTTTGAACAAGAGAAGATCCGGGTAAGTCGGGTCGGGTCGGATAAGAAATCTGGGTGGCCCATATTAGCTGTAGTGCAATTTTTGATGATACAATTATTACGGAGAAACCGAAATTTCTGTTGGATAATCCTGTCGTTATATATTTCCAATTTAATTGTTAAACTTTACGACAATGCCTAAATTTATATTCTTTCAATTTTTTACAGGTTACTTTATAGATAAATAATACAGTATTAATCAGATTTTTAAATTTACAAAAAACAGAAAATAATAAATAGAGTTACAAATTTTTTTATATAGGCTTTGAATGGTTGCTCCATACACTCCATACTAGACAGTGCGTATTAACATTTCAGTATGGAGTGGAATGGACTGTAGTATGGAATAGACATTGGTATGCACAACACCATGCAATAGTATGCATAACACTATACTATTATGAATGGTAAAAATCAGACCATAGTATGGAGTGGTGTGTACAAAGGATTAAAATTATTTTAATAATATTTTTATCATAATTAATAATTATTATTACAAGATGTATTTAGAATTATAAATCAAAATTTATCATTTCGATTATCCCATAACATAGAGTTCAAAAAAAAAATAGATTTCTAAGATTGAAGAGAAGAGAGTTCTCTCTCGTAGCTCTAGTTTTCTTTTGGGAGAATTTTATTTTGTGGATTTTTAATACTTATGAATGATCATATTTATACACATTTTTCAAAAGTACAAAGAAACACAAATTTAACCAATGATAACAAAGAACTTGAATCCAACTAGTTAAGAATCATGTTTTAATCCAACTTTCACTTTTGGTATGGAGTTGGTATGAAGTTTTTAAAGAATAAACAGAAAAAATCGGACCAATAGTACAATTTTCATAGTACGCAGTTTCTTTTTGAATTGCAGACCAATATAGAGTAGTGCATATTGGAATTGTGAATTTACTGCGGATTGGTCCGACTTTAGTCCGGTCCGGAGCAGACTAGACAACCATTCACAGCCACAGAAAAAAAAACAATCATTGTGGACAACATAGCAATACTAGAAAATTAACTTCAAGTTGTTATAAATTTTCAACAATTCAAATACTATCTTTAGATTTTTTTAACATTGTTTTAGTTCTTTTTCCCCCACAGGCGAATCCAAAAGCTATCTGCTTGTCCCTTACTCTCTTCCCTTTTGCTAGCCTCTCCAGGATGTTCCTTGCGTCCTGCACACAAGTTTTCAAAATCCCGTGCTGTAGGTTTGGTTTTATGATTCAGCTCATTATCCAAATTCTTGGCCACATTCACATTTGGTGGTGGCAGTTCTACTCTCACAGCCACAGGAATCACATCCAAACATCCTCTGTAACACAAGATCCAAGTAAATCAATTAGACAACACAGACACTGATCAAGATTCAAGACACCTTACATTTGAGACAACTATATCGCTGATTGTTGGCTCTTACCTCGGTTCTTTAAGTATTCTAGACTCTCGGTTATGTTCAGTGAAGACACGCTGCACCATGTTCTCAGATACAGCGTGTCTCTCCTTTAAGTCCACTTTATCTTCAGGTGCCCCTCCAAACGGAAGATCATCGATCTTTACAATTGTGTGCTCTTCTGTTATTTCTGTTTCTTGATTGGTTTCTCCATGGATTGTCCCCGAGTCAACAGTGAACTGCTCCAATGGTTCTCTCGGTTTTTCTTGGTTGAATTCTTGTTGAGTTCTCCTTGAATTAACAAGTGCCTGCTACAGCGGTGTTTCAGTTAAGGTATAATATATACTCCATCACAAAAGAAAACCAAATAGTTAAAATTATAAACTTGCCTCTGCTGGCTCCTTGACCATGGCAGAATGGTTCTGACTCTTCAGATGAGAATCAAAGGTGGTTTGGTTTTTAAATGGTACTGTCTTAGTTTTATCTCCATAATCTTTAGAGAGCTTGGCTGGTCCCTTGGACATATTTGCTGCGTTCTTGGCTGATTGTAGTTCCAAGTTCTGTCTGTGTTTTTTCCCGTAGGTGTGATTTGCATATGCAACCTTGCTGTTGCAGCTCATCTGGCAGACTTGGCACCACACAGGCTGCAAATTCTCTGGTTCCTTCATAGGTTTGGTTGAAACACTGAACTGAGCATCACCGCTGGCTACAAAGGCGACCTATATCATGAATAAAGAGTCAGAAGGGTTTGATTCTGATCAAAAGTAAAGAGGTAGAACAAGAAGTGAGCTGCCACTACGGTAGTATGCTTTTGATTCGACCAGTGAGCTACATGTTGACAAAGATGACAAAGCTTAGATGTTTCTAATATTGCTTGGCTTACCATCACCTCCTTTCCCTCCTTCTTCACCTCCACTGAGTGCTCATTTGCTCTTTCGGACAGGTTTACAGGCTTGACAATGCCATTAGAACATTCCCTATGATAATAGTTGGGAAATATTTTTAATACGGATTGTTCATATTTGATATTCTAAGCAAGCAAATCCAAGTTGGCAAAATATACCTTGCTTCTTTGGGTACTTCAAAATCAGATTTTAGGTCACCAGAGAAAAATTCTCCATTTGGAATCTGTTTGTTAACAGTCTCTACCCGGTCTTTAGTACTTGGAAGACGTTCTTTTACACTGCTTTCTGAGGTGCCACAAATCTTCCTCAACTCTTCGTTTTGCTTCTCAAAGAACTTGGTATGCTCTTGAGTGTTTTCAGACTGCGACTGAAGTACTGCAATTGTTTCTATTGGTTGAGCTTTTTCTCGGACATCTTTCTCTTCAATCTCCCTAGCATTGATGAGTTCCTGATCCAACTATATAAGTTTCATTATTTCTATACTTTCTGCAAATGTTATATACTAAACTGGAAAATTTTCAACGTTAATTAAAATCCCAAATTCTCAAAATTACCAATAGTTAGAAACTTACCTCATGATTGTTGCACCATCACAACATGCTTTTCAAAGCACTTGCTATTCACTTGAGCGTTTTGAGACTGCAACTGAGGCTCTGCAATTGATTCTCTTGGTTGATCCTTTTCTCCGACACCTTTCTCTTCAAGCTTCTTAGAATCAATGGTCCCCTGATCCAACGGTATTATATCAAGCATATGTTTTTACCAAACTGTAAATTTTTCTCAGTTTTTTAATTACTAAGTTCTCGAATACACAAAGGTAAGAAACTTGCCTTTGATTGATTCAGCTTGGCAGCGTGCTTCTGACCCCTTAGATGAGAATCAAAGACAATTTGACTCTGGCACCCCACATTGCACAAACGACAAAAGTGATTAGCGTTTGCTTTAGGATGTACAGTTATTTCTCTTGGTTGATCCTTGTCTTCAACATCTTTATCTTGAAGCTTCTTAGAATCAATTAGTACCTGATACAAAGCTATTATATCAACCCTATCTTTAACCAGACTGCCAACTTATCAATGTTAATTAGAATCACATATTCTAGAATAGCCAAAAGTTAGAAACTTGCCTCTGATTGATTCTCCATTGATACATCATGCTTTTCAAAGCACTTGGTATTCACTTGACCCTTTTGAGACTGCAACAGAGGCTCGGCAACACTTGGTTGATCCTTTTCTCCAACATCTTTCTCTTGAAGCTTCTTAGAATCAATGAGAGCCTGGTCCAACGGGATTTTTAAATCAGGCTTATGTTTTACCAAGCTTATAATTTTCTATGCCTATAAATGCTTAAGTTGTCGAATAGCCAAGAGTTAGAAACTTGCCTCTGATTGACTCAGCATGTTAGTTGTATGCTTCTGACCCCTCAGATGAGAATCAAAGACAACTTGGCTCTGGCACACCACATTGCACATAAGACAAGCGAAATCAGCGTTTACCTTAGCTCTACCTTCAACCGCCTGCTTATCTTTCTTATGTTTCGCTGGAACCTCCTTAGCAGGCTCTACTGGTCCCACCGTGTTTTTGGACTTACCTGATTGCAGTTCTAAGTTGTTTCGGTGTCTTTTTCCATAGGTGTGCTTTTTATATGCATCATTGTTGGTGCAGCTGATCTGGCAAACTTTGCACACCACAGGTTCGACAACCCCTTCTTGTGTGAGTTTGGCTGAAACACTGGCCAGAGCACGGCGACTTTCTACGAAGGCAGGCTGCACAAAAAAGGCAAACAAATTAATTTTCTTTCCTTCTAGTTTCCAGAAAAAAAGAACTAAACTTCAAGGAAAATGTGGTACATTGTTGAGGAATGTGGTGAACTTTTCAGAGCTATCACATGGTCTGCTGGCAGTAACAGATTCACCTGTGGTGGCTCCTTTACCATTATGGAGCATATTTCTTCTCGTCTCTTGAGGTGATCCTCTTGGGAAGTGGTTTTCTCTAGTTTTATGATCCTTAGCATCTCCAGCGTCAGACGTTGAATCAGTTAGTCTGCTGGACTGAGCTTGTTCGGAAGCAGGATAGTTCGACACTTGATAATTAGAGACATAACAAAGTCCATTGTTGACAAGTCGAGAGGAGTCAGTGGTGGTTCCACTGCTATTCTCAAGCAAGTTTCTTCTCGTCTCCTGACGTAATCCTCTCCGAACATGCTTTCCTCTGGCTTTGTTATCCTTCATGTCTCCAATCTCCGAACTTGAATCAGTTGGTTTGCTGGACTGAGCTTCATTATTAGAGACATTGCGACGTACATTGTTGAGGACGAGAAGAGAGGATGCAGCACTTGTAAGAGGAGGGCCACCGGAGGCTAGGGTCGTCCAGAGCCATACATCTTTAGCAGCAGCAACAAGGGGTGCAGAGGCCTGTGGAGGCTGAGCTAAAAGAATGTTATACCTCCTCATCCGTAGCTGGTGAAGAGCATTGGAGAAGTCCCTGTCACCAGAGATAAGCATAAAATTCGCTGGTGCAGCGTTGTCTACTGCCCAAAACAACATATCCACCAAAATCTTCTTATCGCTCGCATCTTTGGCTCCTGTTTCAAACAACACAAACTCAATCTTAATATAATCCCAAACAAAAAACTACCTAAAGATGCTTAAACTTTGATCACAATTTCCAAAGTCCATATAAAAGTACAGATCCATGATCACAAACTCGACAAAACAAAAATCCCAATTGCAGGAAAAAAAGAAAACAAGAAAAGAGTCAAACTTTGTGAGAAAGGAGACCTGCGGGGACATGATTAAGAGCAACACCAGTAGAAGAAAGAGCTTGTTGAACAGAGTGAGGGATGAGAGTGGTGTCACCATAAGCCGAAATCGAGACAGGTCCACAGTAATTCATCTTCAACAAAGCGGAACTCACATTCTGGGCAATCCTATGTGCATCCCAACCTTTGGGTACCTCACAATTCTCTATATCCCACCACACCGAAGTTTTGGCCTTCACGTAATCAGCCTCCGCCGTAGACATCGCCGGAGAAGAAGAAGATGACAAAGTTGTTCTACTAAGAAAGAAAAAAACAAAGAGTGAACCCAAAAAAAAAAAAAAAAAGAAATCAACACTACTTTCTATCTCTCGTCTAGCTACAAAGTCGTCGGAGATCGGAGGGTAGGTAAGGTGATCTCTTTACCTCTGAGTTTAAGTAAAGAGAAGTTACCACTTAAGTTCTTTCCATGTTGACGAAGAAACCTTTCGCTTTTCGCAAAGTCTGCTTTTTTTCTTTTTTATGTATTTTGTTTTTTTCTATCGATAGTACACTTCTACGACTACGAGCAACTTTTAAATATACTGTGTGCTATTTGGGTATTTTAAATATTAAATCCACGTCAACAAATTGAAAACGCGCCAATCAAATCAGAATCAGATATTGAGAAGATCAATGCTTCTTTAATAGCCGTTGTAGTAACTTTAGAAGCCTGCAATAATCTCTCCTCCATCGGTAATTAGCGAAATATTTAAACAGAGTCATAAATTATACTTCCTCTCTTTTAAAATATAGAATGTTTTAGTGAAAATACGCGTATTAAAAAATAATTACTTTTAAAAAATTTAATCAATCATAAACAAGTCTGCATATAATAAAATATAAATTTAATCTAAAAGTTGCATAGAAAGTTGGAAACATCTTATATTATGAAACAAAAATACTTCTCTAAACATCTTATATTATGAAACGGAGTAAGTATTATTACTGGTAGTTGTAAAAATAATTTTTTACTAGTAGCAGCCTATTAAATAGATGTATGCCTAAACTCTGCAATATATCTCCTCAGTCGGTAATTAGCGAAATATTTAAGCAGAGTCATAGTTATATTACTAGTACGTAAGGTTATCCCCAACGGGGTTTTAGGGAGGATTTTTAGTGGAAAAGTAGAAAAAAAATAAATCAAAAAGGAAAAAAAGAAGAAGAGGTCCCCTTATTTAGTATACTCGATTTCACATAAGAGACTGTGCGTGTCAGCCCAGGGTTGGGTGAAGAGTTTTATCGAGAGAAATTTTTTTTTTGCCGGATTGTGTTCTTTTCCTTTCCTCTCTCTGGCTCCCTGTTGCGAATCTCTCAATTATTTTGTTGGCCCGATTGAGCTTGGACGAGATTGTATCTGAGGAGATTGAATTTGGAGTCGAATCAATCGGAAGAGATTGAATCGATTGAAATTAGAGGAGATAGAATCGGAGGAGCTTGAACCTATTTCTCATCGTAAGTTTTCTGATAGTAGGCGACCGTTTTGTTCTGCATGTTCGATTAAGTTTCACCTGCGGTCTCGTGAGTTTAGAAACCATGAAGGTATATGTGTGGTTTTGTTTCATTCTTCTATGGCTTGTGTTTGTGATCAGAATAAATATATAATCTTGATTTTTTTAAAATGACTATAGGTCGCTGAAATCCTCAAAGATCGTCCATCTTGGCTCCGTGATTGTCCATGTGTGGATACTTTAAGTGTGATGGAAGCTATGTGGTGAGTTCTTGGATCTGTTTGTATTCTCTCAGCTATAGGAGCTGTTTGTTTCATGAGACCAAACTCTTGCGGAGGGTAAACGGAAGCTCCAAGCTCGTCAATCTGTACATTGGTTCCTTGACACAACTTCAGTAGTTTCTCAAGAGAGTCCACAAACTCACCGTTAATCTACCAGTCCTAGTGGAATTGTTAAGTTTGAGGTATAACTACTCATTTCCGTTGTGCATTACTTGATGATTTGAGCTCTGTTGTTATCGAAGGGAGCTGGGAATTTAATCTTTTATTGGATGTGTTTGTTGTTGCAGGGCCGATATGAAGGGAGCTGCTTTTTTTTTTTATGTTCATCTGTTTAAATAAAGAGTTCATGAGGAAATTCTCTTTTTTGATTCAATGGTGTGTGGCTTTTGTTCTTTGTGCTAAGGTTTTGTTCTTCCTCTTAACGCTTCTTTTTACTCTCTGTTTTTCCTAATTACATGTGATTTATTTGTTGTTTTATTTCTTTTTTTGGTTTATGTGTGTGGAGAAGGATCCTACAATGGCTCAATGATGGCTTTGACTGATCGTTGTCACTGCATACTCTTCTCTTGGGTACGTCTTCAAGATTTCTCACGGGTTTTGTTAACATGTGATCATTTTTTGTTTTGGTTTTCATTGTTGTTTCATTGCTAACAGGTGATGCCTTTTTGTCTTTGTTGTTGGTTTCACGATCTATCATTACCTACTTATCATTTTGTTAAGTTGTTGTCTTCGTTTAATTTTTGCGCAGCAGACAAAGGCAAAAAAGCTATGAGGGATTGACACGAAAGGTAAAGTGCTCTTCTTCTCTTTTCTATTTTTTCTTTATGATTGATGCATGTGACTATGGAAGAGGTACAACATAACATTGTGGGATATTATTAATTCTTGATTATAATGCAGGAAAAGGGTGTGTGTTTACTTACGACGCTGTTGGATCATATGTATGAGGGAGTTGGATACGGTGCTCAAGGTTCTGGCTCCACACTCATCATGCATTTCTTGGACAACCAGCTCAAGTCTCTCTTCTTTTGCTACCTAAACAGGTTTGTCTTCATTTCGTGCTTTGGCTTTACGCACGAGATCCGCTGCGAGAACATGTGATGATATTCGTTTCTGTATATTCAATATTCCCTGATGCTCTCTTTGTTTCAGGTTGGTGTGCCGGTTTATACAGCAGGGACTGATGTAAAAAACCTGCAGATTTGTAGCTAATAAGTAAGTTTGTGTTCTTTTCTTCTTTGATTAATTCTTTCACAAAGTTTTCTTCTTTGTTTTAACGTTTCCTATTTTTAAAATTTTATGAAATATAATAATTTTATAAACATATATCTCAAATGCAATAATTTCATATTCTAGTTTAAATTTTTTTATTTAAAAAAAAAATTCAAATTAAGAGACTCAAAATTAAAACCCACCATTAGAAAAGGGAAAATTTTTATTAAGATTCTCAAAGTTCTTATTCTACTAAAAGTACATAATATATTAATTAACAATTTTAAGAGGCCCTAAAATATATCTCCCCATTGGGGTTGCCCTAATGCTCTTTCAAATAATACCAATGTACATGCATGCCTAAAGCTGTTATGCTTTTAAGTAAAAATGATCTAGTTTACATTCCCAAGTTATTATGGTCAGAACAGAATAGTAGTGTTAACTAATTTTCAATCTCAGAAAATAATACGTTACAGTTACCACACAAAACAAAATGAAAGAGGTTTGTAACTTCTGGTATCATTTTTACATAAAAATCTGAATGCTCCCGGAGCAAAAATCCATAGACCTCAAACCCCAAGTTAAAGAGAGATTCACAGACGCTTACTAATTACTTTCACAATTAATCTAATTAAAGAAACCGATTAGCGAGTATTTGTGGCTTGACTTTTGAGTTTGTTTTTGTGTTTCCGCCCTGAGATATGACTTTGATACCTGGCATAGCTTACAGTACAAGTTTTTTGGTTTGGCCTCGGGTTTGATTACACCAATGACATTAGCGCACTGACAACAAAGAATCAGTTAAGAAGAAAAAAAAAATAAGGTTGTTCAGCTAAAGACTACAAACAACTCCCAAAACTATCATCAACATTAGTATTTGCCACATATAATTAATCTCGTTGAAGTGATCATCATCTTCACTTCATGAACTACCTATGAGTGAAAATGATTCCTAATGTGATCTCTAACTCTGTGCACGTTCATTAAGATAATAAACAAGCACACTGCACACACCAATAAAAAATACATAAGAGTATATATGGTTTTACCTTTTTCTTGTGCTCATTACTAGAGAGGTGGGAATTGAAATCAGCCAAGCTGCATTTTTTGCATGTAAAAGTAACATTTCATTTTTCGCAGGACTTCTCGCTCATTTCGCTGTGCTTAGTTTGTTTAAGAACCTTAGAGGCAGAGACAGAACCAGCTGCAACTATGCTTCTCCAAAACCAAACCGTCTTTGCAGCTGCAATTAGAAAGGGAGATGCTTTCTCAGGTTGCGCCAGAAGAATGTTGTATTTTTTCATCCCTAGCAGGTGAAGAGCGTAAGCAAAGTCTCTATCACCAGATATGAGCATTATATTAGCAGGAGCTTTGTTTTCCATTCCCCACAATAACATGTCTACAAGGATCTTTTTGTCGCTCCCATCTTTAACCCCTGTTATATCATATCATCAAACTTCATTTAACTACACATTTTTAAATATTTAAAAAACTAAAGATTTGAGATTTTTAAAAAGAGGCTATAGGTTTTATTATAAATCAAACAATTGCACATCTGATTAGAGATAATTTAAGAGAGAGATATTAGAGATTTTGACTTGGAGGAACGTGAACGAGGGACAAGGCGGTGGCGGAGAGAGACTGTTGTACAGAGGAAGACATTATTAGACTAGTTGGTTTTGGTTTGGTTTAATACTTTGGTTAACACATTTTTGCTTAACCGTATTTAGCTATTGTATATATATTCTTTGTACAGTTAACTTTACCAATTAATGAGAAATAAGAATCTTATCTTTTCTAACAAACTTTCTCATTGCTAATAGACATTTTATTGGTATCACCATAGGCATAAATGGTGATCGGACCACAGTAGTTCCTTTCCAACAAAGCTGACTTAATGTTATGAGCAATGGCACTGCCATCACAACCTTTAGGTACCATGCAGTTTTCAAAGTCCCACCACACTGACGTTTTTGCTATTGCGAGCTCAGCCTCCATTATTGCCGCTGTAGGTAGCCCAACAACGTCGAAGGACATTGGCTGCTGAACGGGATCGTTATTTGCGACACCGTTCATATCCCTCTGCATTTTACCCCTTGAAAATGGTAGTAGTGCTCGTGAAAGCGAAGCTAAGGTCACCCTTAATTTCATTTTCTCTTATTTGCAGGAAAATTAGATATAGAATTATAGGACTGAAAAGAGTTTCTAACTTCCTCAAGTTACAAGTCAAGAACTAACGAGACCAAAACAACTCGAATTTGGTATGTCGTTTCGGTTTTCCCCAATATAAAAGAGAATTTGGGAATTTTTGTTTTGTTTTAAAATTATTAGATTTGAGACTATTAATGATTTGTTTTGTATATGTGTACGCAACTGCAGGGTGTTACAGTGTTACCTTTCTCAATTCATGCAAAGCCACACAGTTTTCTTTGGGAACCGAATCGGTCTTGCATGTGGTCTATTCTATCACGCTAACAACAGCGATCTCAAACTCTTTCCAATTATTATGATGTCTAATCAGGCGCCATTCTTGTAGAGTTGTATCGTAACCTTTTAAAACTAATAATCGGTTCTTATTAGTACATAATTATTTTATGTAATTACAAAATATAAATACAATAATATGTTACTGAAATAAAATTCAAATTTTATACCCAATTATTATAAATAGTGCCAATTTTAGAGTTAAAATTAACATATGTTAATGGATGCTGATTCAGATGACACTTGTTTAATGAGGTGGCATCGAAACGACGTCGTTTAATGAAGTGATTTTCTATTTTTTCAAAAATATGATCCACCTAGGATTCGAACCCACGACCTTTCAAGAAAACTTCTCCCAAATAACAAAAGTTATCAGCATGGCTCAGCTTCTTTTTTTTCGAGCATCCCGATCCAGAAAAACAAAGGTGAGACTCAAAAGACTACCAGTTTAGCAACTTTTACAAACTCTAATTGCATTTTCTTTCGCTCTAATATTAAAGGAGGACCATTAACGGATTCTGCGGACGCGCTTTCTTGAATTCCCGGCTTGATCTTCAAGTTTGTTCTGGTGCCTTGTCCCTAAGATGTGATTTTCGTACCTAGCTTCACTGTTGTAACTCATCTGGCAAACTCTGCACCATACATGCTTTGCTTCGGTTAAACCAGTGACATGAGGGCGTTCACCGGCTACTTGCACGAGCAACATAACAAAAAAAAAAAAGTCAACTTACAATAAAGTTTAAGATCAGGACTCAAGAGTACAGCAACAACTGTCAAATCTATCATCAACATAAAAAAAACATATGTGCCACACAATTAATCTCTTCCCTTAGTCTCCGTAAAGTCTCTTCAAATAGAAACTTGGGATCCAAGAAGAGGACAACAAGCACACACAAAAAAAAAGTATAATGTATCTTAGAATTTGTGCCTTTTTATCGAAGATGTGAAAGTAAAACAAAACTTTACCTTAGATCTGTGCCTTTTACCAGAGATGTGAGAGGTTAAATCATGGCTCGAGCAAACAACATTGCATAATTCACAGAAGCTCTGGCACCTCTTGTTTCCAGTTCTAGAGACCAAAGCTGAGTCAAACTGCTTAAAGTTCTGAGTTTGTTTACGAACCGGATGGCGTACTACCTCAGAGCCAGAAGGATTGTGTTGGCGTCCACTATCAATGGGTCGTGAGGATTCACCTTGTTTGCCACGAGGACAATCCCCAAAAGCTATGTTTGTCCATAGCCATATTGTCTTTGCAGCAGAGATCAGTGGAACTGATGCTTTGTCAGGCTGGGCGAGAAGGATGTTGTACCTTCTCATTCGCAGTTGGTGAAGAGCGTAAGAATAGTCTCTATCAACAGAAATGAGCATGAAATTCGCAGGAGCTGGATTGTCCACTGCCCATAACAACATATCCACTAATATCTTCTTGTCGCTCGCATCTTTCACTCCTGTGTAATTACACCAACACCAAGATAAAGACACTGAAAACACCTTTGCCATTACAACACTACATACATACTAAGGGCTTTGAGATTCCCAAAAGAAAAAAAAATCTAAGCGTAAAGAATCCTTAATCCTAATCAAATATATTCAGAATCTAACAGTTAACTGAGTCGAGAGAGAGAGATTAACCAGCCGGGACGTGATTGAGTGTAACGCCGGTGGAATAAAGAGCTTGTTGGACGGAAGAAGGGATTTGACTGGTGTCGCCGTAGGCAGAAATAGTGAGCGAACCATTATAGCCCATCTTCGACAGAGCCGAGCTAATGTTCTGAGCAATACCATGTGCGTCACAACCTTTAGGGACCTCGCAGTTCCCAATGTCCCACCATACTGACGTTTTCGCCATAGTGAACTCTGTCTCCGCTGCTACGGGTAAGTGACTGAGCCCAGCTCCGTTCACGAGATTGGAGTCGCCTTGAAGACCCTTGAGAACCCTTATGTCTTGCAACGCGGACGTTTTAGCCCTTTCGATCTCCGCCGCTGCTGCCTCCATTTTAACTTCCGAGAAAGGATGAAAGGAATCAGAGAGGTTCTAAAAGAGCATCTGCGTAACATCTGCGTAAATCTTTTGTGGGAGTATCGCAAAATATTTTATTTTAATTATTTTTATATAAAATTATTATTTATTTAAATAACAAATCAGAAAAATAAAATTTAACCTATTAAAATTTGCCATATGTAGAACAGTTCCTCAAGTTTACAAGTCAAGAACTAACGAGACACAACTTTAAAACAACTAGAATATGAAAATGTCGTTTCGGTTTTCCCCAATATAAAAGAGAAAATGAAAATTCTGTTTTGTTTTAAAATTATTAGATTTGAGACTATTAATGAATAATGATGACTTGTTTTGAATATGTGTATACGCAATCACAGGGTGTTACAGTGTTACCTTTCTCAATTCATGCAAAGCCACACAGTTTTCCTTGGGAACCGAACGGGTGTTGCATGTGTGGTCTCTATACTATCACGCTAGCAGCAGCAATCTGAAACTCTCTCCAAATATTATGATGTCTAATCACGCGCCGTTCTTTCTTGTATTGTAACCTTTTTAAAAAGTTCATAGGCTCTCCTTTTCTATGCCAAAATTTGTTTTAGAACATGAGTACGTAAAACGCAAGCAAGACGAAAATGTAATAGTTGAAAGAACTTACAGCTTCTGTTGCCATTCCAAGAATTCGTCCAGCCATTCCATCAGGATCAAAGGGTTCAAGATTGTCCATTCACTCTCCACATCCCAACAGTTTAATCGGTTTCCCCATATACCTATTGACACCCAATTAAGAGTAAACTATCAACGTAAAACGTTAATTAAGTAACTTTCTATGACATAATTAATCAAAGAAGAAAACACAAACCTCCATGACAATCAAAGCAGGCAAGCAGCCTGATTGCCAATGTTGAGAGGTATAATATCACCCACCACAATGTCGTAGATTGAAATGATCAACTCGTCTTCCATCTCTTGTCACCTGCAGCAATCAACACAGGTGTAGTGTAACTAAGGAGGGAACAAGAAAAAAAAAAATTATTAAGGGAAAAAAATTACATTGGTGCAAATCTGTACCTCTAGATTTATGTTCCTCTTTTCATCATTCAAATTCTGAAAAAGGAGAGGCTGTTTATAGTCACTGACAGCTGCAGAGGAGAAGAAAGCACCAGAACAACATTAAGAGTCATTATCAAAATTTCAATATGAAGTGAAACAAGTTAACATCACCTGTGACAAGAATCACTGGAAATGCAATGCTTCCTCCATCCTACCAACCTTCTTTGATACCCTGTCGATATTTATGTTAGACCAAGATTAAATTGCAGTTGGCGTTACACTTGTCAAAGTGGAAAGAGCCAGTTTCTAATAAAAAATGATTTCACTACAAACCTGTGTTTCTTTATCCCAAGTGCTAAAGGCACTACTGCAGCAGCCATCAAAGGGAGATCATGGCAAGCATATGAAAGATGAAAAAAAAAAAAAAACACGTCTAATGAGAAGTGAGCAGGGAAAACCTAAGCTACACAGGAAAAATAACAAATTTGCATCTCATACAAGAAAGAATAAATGGTCTTGCGCTGTAGCACTTGAGCAAGATGAGCACCAGATAGCTCCTCGGCATCTAGGGTAGCAAAAATTATGGAATGGTTCAATCTGCAAAAAACAAACACAACAAAATAAGTCAATGGTTGGACTCTGAGAGTAAAGAGAAGGAGAACCAATTTGATGTTGTTACTGTAAGGCGAAGTTAATCTTTGTGTTGGTTCTGAATCTTTTCATTCATTCTTCAAACCATAGCATATCTCCGATCTGCACATCAAATAAAGAATTAGAAGAAGCTTCGTTTAATTTTTTTGTTTCTTTTGAAGTTGTGAAATTAAGGGAAGGAAGAACTGTACATACGTACCTTCAAAAATCATTTTGATGTTGATACGGTAGGAAAGTCGGCGACCGTGTTCTGAATCTACTTCATTGTTTCAAAAAAAAATATTAGAAAACCACTCAACTGAGATCAAAACGAAAAATGGAACATACGCAAAATTGGAAGCCAAACCGTGGAGAGAGAGAAAGCTGAAATGCTGGTATCCTGGTGAATGCAGCTCTGAGTACAAGGAAGTGTAGCTCAGATACGTTCTCCTGCACCCATCAATTTTAGTAGCTCATCAAGTACAATTTGCAACACATCCATGGCAGTACTATTCAAACCAAAATGAGAAGAGTGAAAAAGCTATAAAGACCATTATGCTAATGAAACAATATGGGGAAGGACTACGGAGATGAAACAGAAACAACAAAATACTCCACGATTGACTCCCATCCCAACGGCTTGGTCACTAACAGACTGAACAGACTTTCTCACATATTAGCAAAACCGCCAAGAGAATCCTAAATTGAGCTTAAGGGTAAAAAAACAGAGAAAAAAATCGAACCTTTACCTTTTGAGTTTTCTCTGCAAGCAGCCTCCTCGAGTCCATCAGTCTACTGAACAAACATCTCGGCCCTTCACTTGGCTCCTTCTGTAATGTATCTTTTATGTCCAACAGTCTTCGATTTCAACCAGCTCCATATCTCTTGTCTCGCTACTCAACACAGAACATCACAAAAAAAACAAAAAAAACAAAAAAAAAACAACCAAAAAAATATCTTAGTAAACCACTCAACAGAGATCAAAACGAAAAAAGAAGCAAAATTGGAAGCCAAACCGTGGAGGAGAGAGAAATGCTGGTAGCCCGGTGAATGCAGCTCTGAGTACAAGAAGTGTAGCTCAGATACTTTCTCCTCCATCCATCAATTTCAGTAGCTCATCAAATACAATCTGCAACAAATCCATTATAAGCCACACGTTAGTACTATTGGAACCAAAATGATAGAGTGAAACAGCTATAAAACCATAATGCTAATGTAAAAAATATGTGGAAGGACAAATGAGATGAAACAGAAACCAAAAATACCTTCACCAACTGCTGATCTGGTCTGACTCCACGAATGACTCCCATCCCAACGGCTTGATCACTAACACCTTCTAACAACTGGGAGACTCACCTGTTAGTAAAACCGCCAAGAGAATCCTAAATTGAACTCAATGGTTAGAAAAAAAAAAAATCGAACCTTAGCCTTTGAGTTTGTAGCAGCCTCGAGTCCACCAGTCAACTAAACTAACATCTCGGCTCTTCACTTGGCTCCTTGTGTATCTTCCCTTGCCAACAGTCTTCGATTTCACCCAACTCCATAGCTCTTGTCTCGCTACTGAACACAGAACATCACAAAGAAGACAAAATAACCCAAAAACGAATCATACAAAACCAGCCAACAGATATCAAAACCAAAAAAAAAAGAACAAAAGAAAAATTAAAATAATGGAGCGGTCACATCACTTGCTCCATTACAATGCTTACCTAGCCAAGTAACATTGTATAATTTCAAACAGATGGAACCAATACGATTAGGAAGACTATATTCATGTGAAGTATAATTAATACTTTAATGTCCACTTAAAGAAGAGGTTTGTTACCTTATGTGTATTATGCCCCACATCAGCTGAAGTAATGGAATCTCCAGCGGAAAATTAAATGGTGCAACAATCGTTACCTGTATCAAACACAAATCTATGATTTCAAAACAAAGCACAAAACAGAGTCGTCACCTAATACAAACATCTAGGAAGAATGTGTTACCTTAGGTAAGGCGAGCATATGAGTTGCCTTTGTCGAGATATCTCATACAAGAGGTATCTGTAAAAAACAAAATAAAAACATGACAATTAATTTAGTATCTTCGTATATAGAACAAACTGAGAAAATTATAACACAACAAGAACAAACCGTATGATACCTTTTATTGACTTTAATGAAAGGTTCTCCATTGAGAGCATCCAAAAGCGTCTTATGATTCAAAGATCCAATCCGGTTTTCCTGCACTACAAACATAACAGAGGAAAGTAAAAAGCTTAGAGACCAAGCTCAACTGCACTTTAGTAAGAAGCTTACCAAATACAAAATTCAATCTGAGAAGTAAACACACACACCAAAGCTCTGTACTTCAGCAGGATGAGCACCAGATAGCTCGTCGGCTTCTTCGGTAGCAAATATATATATGGAATGATTCAATCTGCAAAAACAAAAACACAAAAATTAAGTCAAATGAAGACGCTTTTTAAATGGATCACATTCAGACATTAATTTGGTAGTCAGAATCAGAACTTAAATAAAATTTGTGGATGTTACCTTAGGTAAGGCGAGCATATGAGCTGGTCTTTGTCGAGGAATCTCCATGCAAAAGGTATCTGTAAAAAAACATGAACATGAGTTTAGTATCTTCATATGCAGAACAAACTGAGAATCAATAAATCAACAAGAAGGAATGGATAAAGAACTCACCAAGCCCCAAGCAAACCATATGATACCTCTGTGGAGATTTGAAAGGGTTATGGGGAACCATGCATGAGGGCACTAGGGGAAGCTGTCCACAAAATAAAGTCTGCAACACAGAACAGAGGAAAAATAAAAGGAAAGATTGAGACGGATACAAATATTTAAAGTACAAAGAACGGTTTTGGTAGGCTAGTACCTGTTGCATCCACTTTAATATTGAAAGGTTCTCTCCAATCAGAGGATCTAAAAAGCGTGTTATGATTGGAAGATCCAATCCACTTTACCTGCACTATAAACATAACACAGGAAAGTAAAGAAAAGCTCAGAGACCAAGCACAACAGAAACTTTAGTACAAAATACAATCTGAGAAGTAAAGTTACACATACACACCAAAGCTCCGTAGTTCTTGAGCAGGATGAGCACCAGATAGCTCGTCAGCATCTAGGGTAGCAAAAGGTATGGAATGGCTAAATCTGCAAAAAGAAACAAAACACAGGAACGTAACAACACAACAGCAACTTAAGTAAGAAGCTTACCAAATTACAAAACTCAAATCTGAAAAGTAAAGACACAGCAGCAATTTAGCTTCGTCAATTTTTGTTTGTTTATATTTCTGAGACATTAAGGAAAGGAAAACTGTAACATAGGTACCTTCAAAATCAGATTGATGCAGTTACGGTATCCGTCGACCGTGTTCTGAATCTACTTCGTCGCTGGCTTCAAAAAAAAAAACAAAAAAACAAAACTTAATTAGAGAAACAATTGAAACAGAGATGAAAACGAAAGAAAGAAGCAAAATTGGAAGCCAAACCGTGGAGGAGAGAAGAGGAATTGATGAATTGGTGATTGAGGAGGAAGCAAGAACATGTAGCAGACACAATCTCTCCGCTTAGTTCTGGCTTCAGACATACATACACGTCTCGATGATGGTTTTGCAATCTTGTCGAAAAAAAACCCTAGAAAAAAAAAAGGACAGAGAAGTAAAAGAATTGCAAACAAGAAGAAGAATGATGGAAAGAGAAGAGAGCGAGATCAGAGAGTACCAAACAAGAAGAGAAGAAGAAGAAGAAGGGCTTGTCATCTTTGCTTTGATCCTCTCTCGGATTCCGCTGATTTTGCTTCTCCGGCCATGACAAGACCTAACAAGTGTGTGTAAAAGTAAACTTAAAATCCATTAATCAGAGGTGAAGGAAAATCCAACTTCAATGTCCGATCACGTCCAATTTGACCTTCGCCATGCAGTTCCCGAATAACTTGAAGGCGAAGACTACAATCAGGAATACAAAGCTTTGTTCCACGAAACAAAAATCCATCGACCACCAAATAATCAGAGCTACGGTCCAGCTCAATGTCACTCCAAATTTTCCCAAAAAAAGATCCGTAGGATACAACTCTGGTAACATCGCAAAACCGGTGATAGACGCATGAGACGTTGTGAGAAGTGAATGCCGTCGACTAAGAGCGTCAGCTACTTTATTAAGCGATCCCGCCTTGTGCTTAATCACAAACATAAATTGTTGTAAATAGGCAAACCATGAAGCATGTCGTGACGAAACTTTATCTTGAACCCCCATATGCTTAAGTGCATCGTGATCAGTAAAAAGAACAAATTCTTTGTGAAAAAGATAGTAACGCCAGTGCTTAATGGCTTGGACCACAACATATAATTCAACGTCATACGTATTATAACGCCCACGCGAGCCCGCTAATTTTTCACTAAAAAAAGGCAACAGGTTTGCCCAGCTGGCTTAACACCGCTCCTATGCATGTTTTTGAAGCGTCACAATGGAGTTCAAATGCCAAAGAAAAATTGGGAAGTACCAAAACTGGGGCTGAAGACAACTCCATCTTGATCTCATGGAAAGCAACTTCCGCTTCATCCGTCCATATGAACTGGGTTGACCGCATACAGTTTGTTATTGGGGCCATGATACCGCTAAAATGCTGAATAAAACGTCGGTAAAAAGAGCACTTCTTACCAGCATAAACGTCGGTAAAATCCTTCGTATATCGGTAACTGTCTTCGGTGATGGCCAAGATTTTATCGCACTGACCTTAGATGGATCAACTTTCAAACCGCTGCTAGAAATGACATAACCAACGAAAAGCACTTCAGACACGCCAAAAGAACACTTCTTAGGCACAGCAAATGATTTCTCACGGCGGAACACAAGTAGAACGTCACGTAAATGGTGTTCTGAAAGAGTCGAACTAAAAATCAGTATATCATCAAAATAAACGACAACAAACCGTCCAATAAAAGGTCGCAAGGCTTGATTCATAACACGCATGAAAGTGCTTGGAGCATTTGACAAAACGAAGGGCATAACGAGCCATTCAAAAAGACCCTCTCTAGTCTTAAAAGCAGTCTTCCACTCATCACCAGGGCGAATACGGATTTGATGATAGCCACTCTTGAGATCTAACTTGGTAAATATAGAAGCAGAACCAATTTGGTTAAGCAGATCATCCAAACGAGGAATTGGAAACCGATACCTCACCGTAATTTTATTAATCGCCCGACTATCCACACACATACGCCAAGTACCATCTTTCTTGGGAATAAGCAAGGCTGGCACTGCACACGGACTAAGGCTTTCTCGCAAATAACCTTTAGCAAGAAGCTCCTCTACTTGCTTGCGAAGTTCATCATGCTCCATCGGGCTCATACGATAGTGAGGTCGATTCGGCAAAACCGTATTGGGCACCAAGTCAATACAATGCTGGATATCACGCATTGGTGGCAATCCCTCTAGTAACTCACTAGGAAAAACATCCTTGAACTCGTTCAGGAGAGCATGAAACGCAATAGGTGTAGTCTCAGTCACCGATGGAGAGTCTGGTTTCAAAATAAGAAGATACGTCAATTCAGCATGTTCAACTTCGTTAAAAATATGAGCTTTTGAAACCAATAACGTGGCCTTAGGAGTAGTAGCTGGATTTGTGGGTTGCTCAATATCGTGACTAGCAACAAGAGGTTCGGAGGCAGACCGTGACGGTACCAAAGTAATACGCTTTCCTTCATAGGTTAAAGAAAGTGTATTAGCAAATCCATCATGTATCGTTTGACGATCATACTGCCAAGGTCTCCCTAACAAGAGATGACATGCATCCATAGGAACAACATCACACAACACCAAGTCTTTATAGTTTGAACCCATGGAAAAAGGAACCCGACATCGTTTAGACACGCGCATGTTGGATTTAGACGTAAGCCATGCAATTTGATACGGAGTAGGATGAGACTCTGTAAACAAGCCCAATTTTGTCAATGCTTCCTCGGAAATCACGTTGGTGCAGCTGCCAGAGTCAATGATTATTCTACAAACTTTTCCCCGAATGGTACAAGTAGAGTGAAATATGTTAGTACGAAGCCATGATTCTTCAACACCGTGTGGAATCATAAAATTTCTCCGTATCATCAACATAGTCCCTGTATCACCAAGTACTTCTTCTGTAGTCTCATCAGGCTCATTGTCGTCTAAATAATCATCATAAACAGGTGCATCACTTGCTAACAGGCCGCGACGTTGGAGAGTGGGACAACTCGCTTGACGATGACCTTGTTCCCCACACTGAAAACAATTAGAAGTCGGTGTTCGGGTCTGTCCAGACATACCACTATGCTTGTGAAAATCGTTGTGTCGCACAGGTTCACTAGTTTTGATTGCCCTTGTTTCAGTGGAAGAACCCAAACGCAAACGAGATGAATTCCAAGAAGATGATTGTCCACGAGCTTGCTGCTCAATTAATAAAGCACGATGATGTGCTTCCGAAACAGTCATTGGATTAAACTGTAGTAGAGTGTTCTGAATTTGCAAACGAAGACCACCAATAAAATGCGACACTCTCTGCTCTTCATTCTCGGTTAATGAATTTCTGGCCATTAAAGAAAAAAAATCTGATGCATACTCATCAACAGACTTCGAACCTTGTCTCAAATTTTGAAGTCGTGTGTACAAGGTGTGTGTGTAATTATAAGCCAAAAAGGCCTTTCTCATCAGCCTTTTCAGCTTTTCCCACGAAGCAATATGATCTTTGCCTGCCCTTGCATGTGATTCCTTAGTTTGCTGCCACCACGCCGATGCTCTGCCTCGGAACCGTGTCGCCACAAGAGATACACACATCTTATCAGGAACTTCTTTGAACGCCAGCAATTCTTCCGTTGTGTTAAGCCAATCAAGAAACTCATCTGGTTGTAACCCTCCAGTAAATTCAGGTATCTCAAGTCGAAAACCTGATTCTCACCTCCTATCTTCAAAACGTGGAGCTGCGATGATGTCACGATGTTGATGCCTCCGATCTGGTAAGTCACCAAGTGGTGCAAAAGGGTTATCTTCAATGTCCTCCTCGTCGTCAACCTCATCGAAAACTGGCTCTTCTTGTCTCCGCACATCGGGAACATCACGCTGAGCTTGGAAGATAGCTCGTACAGCAGATTCAACAGTGGTTCGCATGGTATCTCAAAAATTCTGTTGCATCTCAGCCATCATCTTCCGAAATTCATCGTTGAGTTCATCGAGTTGGGTCTGAAGATTTTTCTTTAGAGGCATGATTAGGATCTTCGTCTCTGATACCAACTAATGCAAGGTGATATTACGACACGAACTCCGGAGATCAATGGATTCTCGAGGAACAAGTCGCAACTTTGAGTTCTATTATCTTTGTATCAATGGATCAAAGAGTAAGAGAATTCGAAGACTTGAAACAAGAGAAACTTCTCTTTTATTTATTAAAATTCTTAAAAAGAGCTGTCGTTCATGTGACAAGAAAAAGAGTACTTATATGTCTCCGCAAACACGAAACCCTCGTCGGAATTTGTGGAACAAGCAACAACTACACCGACTTAAAAGAAATCCAATAATAAATAATAAAACCCAACAAAACTAATGAAAATAATTATAGAGTAAAGTCCAGTAAAAGAACAAGAAGATGTCGCTACATGAGAGAGAGAAGCTTACTTGCTTGGAATCGAACATGTGGGATCTTCATCCATCGGCTTCTTCATCATAGTCCCGAAACCACCGGCGGATCTTCTCCCACTAAGAATTTTACGGTTTACTTACATCAAAACAAAATAGGAAAACTTGTTTCCTTTTTGTTTGTCTTGCATATTTCTTTTTCCTTTTTTAGGATTAAATTTCCCTTAAATTTTCCTTTTTAAGGATTAAAATATCCTTTTTTAGGATTAAATTTTTCTTTTTCGCAAACAACAAAAGGGAAATCGATCATCACAACGGTAAGATAAAAGAAAGAATTAATCATAATAAATCCACTTTTATCTTTTGTTTTAGCAAGCTATCACATGGTTCATTCTAAAGAAATCATCATCATCAATCACAAACACAAATACATTAAGCAAAAGGAAAAAAATCAAACCACTCCCAATATTGTTCAAAACTATCCAATTTATTTCAGGTTTTTTTTGTTGCTACTTAACAAGGATGATTAAAAAAGAGTGTATGTTATTCAACCAAATGTTTCTACAAACAGTTTTATATTCTCTATCTGGTCAAAACAAACTTACGATATCATCATCGTTCCATACAAAATAATCAAAGAAAACGTACTCCAGCTTTTCAGCTTTTTTTTTTTGGGTGGACTCCAACCGTGTGTATATGATCATAGAATAGAGTAGACTACTGAAGGATGCAGCATACGGCAGAAAAAAAAGAGAAGCAAGTATAAACGCCAGAAAATATAAGTTAAAGGTTCTTATTACATAATTATTTTATATAATTACGAACTATGAATACAATAAAATGTTAATAGAACATAACTTCAGCATCTCTCTATTCTATTCTCAACAATGACAAGACGCTTCTCTCCCAAGTAAACTGGGTAAGCACATACCTTTTTTCCTCAATTTCTCATCATCCACAACATTCCTCCCATCGAGCGATTTAAACTTCAATCTTAAACTTCAAAGGATCCACCACTACGTTTTCCTCTAATCTTAAATAAACTAATCTAGAAAGGCTGAAATGTCAAAAGATCCACCACTGTGTTTCTTCAGATATGTCGCAGCGGAACTTTATACTTTGGGTTCTTTAACTTTTATACTTTGCCTTGAAAAGGACTTTAATATTTTAGAATCATGCTTATTTGCATTATATGTCTTCGCTATTTTCATCGTCTGTAACAAACTTTTTTAATGTCGCAGTATTAGTAACAACATCTTACAAGCTTCAAGTCTCACATGACAGAGAGGTAACGTGAGTGAGCCAATAGGATTGTTGTCTTTGAGGAAAGGCAAGTCTGTGAGGCCAACATCCTAGCTTCCAACTCCAAAATAAGCGTGTTATTTTTTCCTCTACCGACTTTTAAGTAAACAAAACCATTTTGCAAAAAACAATTGAATACAAAACAAAAACAAAAGTAATTTCATGAAATCAATATGAAACGAGGTGAAAGATAAATATCAAATATATAGCCATAAGTCGCTCAGAATATAAAGAGGGGCAAAAGAAACAAAACTCATCAAAACAAAAAAAAATGAGAGGGAATTCTACTACTGGTTTTCAAATGCAACTCGTTCCACATAACTAAATTCCAAAACATAGACCTTAAACTTGGAGTTGATCATCTGTGATTTTGATTTAGACAGCAGCTGCAATCCTTCCCGCAACTTGATCAAGATCCCTCTGACCACTTGATGTGATCTTCCTCCCACTGTTCACATCAGAATGAGTAAATCATTAGCTACCAAATTGTATTGATTTATTCCATAGGTGGTGTATTAGTAAACAAAGCAGCAGCACACTGAATAAATCCTTACATACAGTTAGTGAGTATAATCAATCACAATTACAGTTTTTAGCACCTTTCTTAAGAGGATATCAAATCTAAGTGTCCAAAAACTGGTGTTATAGACTTTGTGCTTATATTATATCAACACAAGTTCTGTATTCCTACCATTCTTCTGTACCAGTATCTATTTAAGTGAGGCTAGGGAAAGATCTAAAACCACAGATGATGATAAACTCACCCCTTAGTGTCAAGGTCGACAATGTTCATGGTCTGGAGTTGCTGAAGAATGTGACGAGCAATACCACCACTGCTCTTGCAGAAATGAGGTGGACGGCTTCCATTCCTCTTGCTTCCTCCATAGATCCTACGGAAGGCACCAACTCCAAGACCACCCCTCAGGTAGACTTTCCTAGCCATGGAAGCTAAAGAGTAGAAACTTGTCTCAGAAAAACAGATACAAACACTAAGGCATAGCCTAAATCCACTATGTAGTAGAAGCCTTTAACCAGATGATGTTATAGATACATACCGGCTCTGATGTAGTACCAGTCAGGGTCATATGGAGCAAGCTCCTTAAGTTTACCAGTCTTGACGATGTCTGTCCACAGAGGCAGCTCAATCTACATCAAAGGAACAACATTTAAATCAGATACAAAGCATACAATCTATATAGCTTTCACTGAAATGACACTTAAACGAATCAATGTTCAGACCTTTACAGTTTACGACTCAAATACTTTAATGGCCAGTTCAAGTTACAATCCAGCAGAAGCGATCAACGCACTCTCATGAGGTAATCGTAATCTCAAACACCAATCTAAAGACGATTCGTTAGATGATTTACCTTGCCAGAGCGCTTGAGATGGGCAGCGTAAGCCTTGACGAACTCGTGTGGAGAGACATCCTTCACAGTTTTTCCTGTCGCCATTGTTGTCGCGCCCTCTGAGATCCTTTTCTTCTTCTCCTCCTTGTTGCTGCGGCGTCGGCGCTGGCTGCTTTGAGTCTTCGAGACGGGATTGAGGAGGAACTATGATAAAAACGAAATTAGGGCTTTTGATGAGTTTCTATGACGCAATTTACATAACTACCCTTATTGTTTTGGGTCTTGGGCCCTATTACATATATATGTTCGGCCTGTTATTTTGCAATCTTCTCCTCTGTTTTTTTCAAGTTTTATTCACCGGTTTGTAGTTTGACCAAATTTACCATTAAAACCAAGCTCTAAAACCATTGGTTAGATTAGAACATAGAAGCCAAATTATGTAACTAGACCAGTCAGTGTATTTGAGATTCAGGTATTTTAGTACTACCGGTTTAGGTCGTATTCGAATGTATTTTAGTAATTCCGGTTTGGTATCTTTTGGGTTCAAGTCGATTGGGTCATTCTCTTCAATTTGTCTTTTAATGATGATAAATGTTGGAAATAATGCATTGAGGCTAAAAATCTTTGTCAATACTCATCATCACAAGCTTTGGATAAGTATCTTATGGCGGCCGCCCTACATATGTTCTCAACTCTATTCTTTATATCATTTAATCTTCAAACATTTATGGAGTGCATTTGTGAAATCCTTCACCCTTGTTTCGATGTTATATTACCGAGGGATATATAGTGGAACCTATTCTCCAATACACTGGTGTAGTTACATGACTTGGACTAAATTCTCTTTATAAACAGAGCATCTCCTCCAACAGATCTTGTGCAAAGCTGTAAGAATGAGTCGTACGTGAAAGTCGTAAAAAAAACCGAGAGTAAAACTTTTAATAAAGTTTTTGTGATTGGTAAAAATTAAAAGTTGTACCAATTGTAATACTTTGTTTGTGTTCATCAATCAGAACCTATGTTTTACAAAATTGGTAGATAACTAACAATTTTAAAGATGGAAAAAAGATGGCTAGCTACACAAAGTATTGATGAATACATGATCACACATGCCAAGTATACTATTGTATACTCAACTACACAAAGTATATGTATTACATGGCCACATGCATGAATTATATGACGTTATGCGGTCAACATCATAGACATATAATTCAGTACACCGGTCAATTGACTCCGGTAAAGACCGACATTGACTCCAGCGTTGACAAACACTTAAAAAAAATCTAAATTAAAAAAAAAAATATTATAGTAAATTATTTATGGGTTTTCATGATTAAACGAAATTTTCTATTCAATATCCAAATATTTTTTATATATCTCTAATATATTAATTCTTATAATTAATTACTTTTTATTTTTCAAGCTAAAGTAAATAGTTAAATAAAAATCATTTATAATTATTTTCAAGATAAAAAAATTCATTTATAATAATCTTCAAGATATAAAATCATTTATAATGATTTTCAAGATATAAAACAATTTATAATTATTTTCAAGATATATATATATATATATAAATCTCTCATAATCAGATTATTTAATTACTACAAAATCAATAAAATCAAATTCAACTACTTTCATTAGAAAATAATATGCCAAATATTGAGTATATGACTCTTTACTCTAAATTTTGCATGGTAAATGTTATAAAAAAAATTTATACACTCTTTACTTTAAAATTTACATACTCAAAATAACATAGAAATAACAAAAAATTAACAATATTTACTTTTAACATATGAACATTTTCATTTTTACCCTCTTTTACATAATTACAATATGTTAAATTAATTTTTAGAATTTTTTTTTAAGGTTTGGGTTCTCTATATTACATTTAGGATATATTTAGGAAATAGATTCAAAATATCTTTAGATATTGAATTAACATATAAACAACAACAAAAAAAAATTCACAATATTTACTTTTAACATATGAACATTTTCATTTTTACCCTTTTTTACACAATTACAATATGTTAAATTAATTTTTAGAAATTTTTTTAAGGTTTGAGTTCTCTATTTTACATTTAAGATATATTTAGAAAATATATAAAAAATATTTAGATATTGAATAGAACATTTTTTAATTAATAAAAACCATAAATGATTTAATATAATAATTTCTTATTTTTAATTTTTAATTTTAGAAATTTTTTTTGGTCAATACCGGAGTCAACACCGGTCTTCACCGGAATTAATCAATCAGTGTACCAGATTGTATGTCTATGGTGTTGAACACATGACGTCATATAGTTTATGCATGTGACCATATAATACATATACTTCGTGTAGTTGAGTATACAATAATATAGTTGGTATGTGTGACTATGTATTCACCTATTCTTCATGTAGCTAGCCATCTTTTTTCTTTTAAAGATCTATGATCTTAAATATTTTGAAAAAGTAATAATGAATAAAAAAAAAGTCTACTGATGTTAATTCATGTGTTATCATCAGCATACATTACACATGGCCAAACACAAACTCACTATCACAAGGAAACTAGGCATGTCAAATGATGTCATCATGTATCAATGAACCATATCTATAACCCAAAAAAGTATTTTATTCGAAAATCTCAAGAAGCCCATCAAATCCCATCCCTTTTTAGTTTTTACTCACAAACCAAACACATTTAAATCAAGGCAATTAATTTGTTTTTTTATAACTCAAAATTATTATTATCATTATTTTTTTTGGTCAAACAACTCAAAATTAATTATTTCCAGTAATCGAGAGAAAGAGATGGAATAATAAATAATAATAAAAAAAACTAAAAAAAGGAAAAAAAAAAGGACCTTACAGCTTCAAAGGCCGAAACAGTTAACCCCTCCGTCGGAGCTCAGATCACGAGCCACCGTCACCCAGCTAAGTGACTCTGTGAGAAAAAGAAAGAGAAGCTTAAAGATGGTAGGAGTAGAAAAGAGATCCGAGATGATGCATAATCTGTTCGGCGATCAATCCGAGGAAGAAGAAGAGCTCGATTCCGAACATGAATCCAATCCTCAGCCTAATTACGCTTCCGTAACTCTCTCTCTCTCTCTCCCTCCTTCTTTATCTCCTTCGTTTCAGATTTTGCCACTGTTTTCTTTAATTTACACATTGGGAATGTTTCGATATGCGATTGGGGTTTCTCGGATTCTTGTCGCTTGGATTTTTAGGGTTTTAGGTGAATTGGCAAGAACCGTTGCAAAGTTTTTAGGCCTAATTCAGATTCAGCTCTTCTCATAGATCAAATAGACTATGATATCGGCGAATTCAAAGTGGTTCATGAGCTTTCTACTCCTTGGATTTTGTATGAAAGCTGCAATGTGATTTTATTCTCTGATTCTATGGCATTACGTACTCCATGATGTTGTTTCATTTCTTGCTTTTTCTATTAAACGATAAATTTTCTGGTGATATTGTGGCTGAACTTTTTTTAAATCAAAACACCCATAGGATGAGGCCGAGGGAGGGATGGAGCCTGAAGGAGAAGGTAGAGCTGAGGTTGAAGTTCACGGTGAGGCTGAAGCTGAGTCTGATGGGGAACAGGGCGATGTAGAACTTGATC